>NW_023416288.1:47742022-48387893 GCF_014176215.1 Rousettus aegyptiacus | reverse complement strand
TGGTCTTTATCTTGGGACTGTGGCCCACGGAATGAGAATAAATCCATAGAACAGAGAAGAATGTAAAAACGTGGCTCGGCGACGGACCCAATGCGCGTTAGAATCCGTCACGTGGGGCTCCTCCCCCGCTGCACCCCCCCCCCCCCCGGCCTGGTCCCTGCTCGGCCTCTGCGTGAGGCGGAGAGCTCGTCCGTGCTCATCCGTGTGTGAGCGGGACGGTGCGGGAACTCTCAGGCGAGCACACGCTCTCGGGCGCCTGCCGGGCGGGGCCGAGGTCGCTCGGGCGGGATGGCTCAGGGCGCGCCTGAGGCACAGTGAGCAGAGCCGCCGAGCACAGGCCGCCGTCCTCACCCTCTGCACCAGGCCAGCTGCCACCCCTGTCCCAGGGCAGCCAGGCTCTGCTCCGCGTCCGGCATGTGTGGATGTTTTGACGCGGACCACCGTTTCTGTCTAAAGGGACGCCTTGTCAGGAGTTGGATTTCCGGCGCTTCTCTACGTGGGGAACCTCCACGGTGCAGGGGGTGTGGGGCTGTGCGAGGCCCAGCCCTGACCCACCCAGAGCATCTGCCTCCCCCCACCTCAGGGTCCCAGGAGACTGACCCGCATGGCCGGCACCCTGGCCCTGTGGCTCCCGGCTGCGCCCGCGGGAGGCGGAGGGCGGAGGGGATGGGGTCCCTGCATTCCCCCCCTAACTGTCGGGCAGCCTCCGCCTGCAGCCCCCCTTCCTTTAAAACACCTCCCATTACTAAACGTCCCTCCATTTGGGGTGAGCGGGCTTCCGACGTCCTGCCACGGGCACTTCGCTGGTGCCCGAAACCACGCCCTTGTCACCTCCGCGTGCCCTCTCGGGGTTTAGGGAACGTTCCGCCTCGTTCCCGTCTTTCCTCACCCCCTAAAAAGGCTGACATTTTAACCTTGGGCGTACGGAACCTCGATGCACAGCTAACGTGCAAACAAAGCCGGGGAGGGGTGCGTTCGTGCCCCGTGCCTGATTTCCCTCCTTTAATTATGTAGAATAAGGTTATTTTTAAAAGCATTACTGAGATGCTTAGTTAAGTAGCAGGTGTTACAAAATTGCGTTTTTATTATCCTTCCCCGTATCAGACATGGAAATTATGGTCTTTCCAGATATTTCACCATTCGCTAAACGTTCCTAGTCAGTTATCACCAATAATACCTCTTTTTAAATCATATGCAAATAATTAGAAACTTTTAGATTAAATACCTTTCTATATTAGGAGACATAAACATGGTATAAATTCAAGGCAACGGTATCGATATTGTTATTAATAATAGTTATCAGAAACCATAAATGTATTTATAACTTATATGTCAAAAAATAGAGTCCTTGCTTTAAAAATGCTGATAATTATAGTTAACACAATTTGCAGTCTCAAAATTAAGTTTCCGCATAGCTGCACTTTGTAAGTAAGATCTATCTGGCTAACGGCTAGTAAGGCAATTGGCAACGAGCGAACGGCCATCGATCACCCTACACGACATTATTCTCGGATGCATCCAGCACATCCAGAAGATGCAGCTCAGCAGCCCCCAAACCGCCCCGGCGAATGCGAGCAGGAAGGGCGTTTGGGCGGAGGGTTGGGTTTGAGGATGCAGGACGTGCCTGAAGCTCTCTCCAGCGAGCCACGTGCCCGGCACCGTCGAGGAGGCTGGAGCCCGCTGCACTGCGCGCCCAGCCCGGGAGGCGGATCCCCTGCCCTGGGCGGGGCGAGCAGACCCGCGCCCGGTGCTGAATTAGAGAGACGCGAATGTGCCCAACGGGACGCCATGGCCACGCGAGGGCGCTCGCGACGTCTCGGAGCCAGGTTCACGGGAGGCGGGTGGCATGAGCCAAACGACAGCCGCGTGGGAGCAATTCTTCAGGGAAAAGGCCCGAAAGGAGACAACCAGCTTCCGGTCTCGACCCCGAACGCACGGGGCCCCTCCCATGCGGGGGAGCCCGGTCCTCCCGCCCCCAATGCCGGCTCCGTCTCGGCTCCCGGAGGCAGCAGGGGCCCCGCAGGGGACGGGCTCAGCCCCACCCCCTCGGATGCCGATGACGAGTGGTGGCTTCTCGGCTCACCCACACTTCCGTCTAACCAGACTATAAATTGGGGGTCCATGACCCCCTTCGCAGGTTTGGTGGCTCTGAGAACTCAGAGCTCACTTATCCTCAGCGGGTCATTATAAAGGGTATGGCGAGGGGTGCCCAGGGCGGGGTGTGGGGGGGCAGAGCTCCGTACCCGCCCCTGGCACGCCACCCTCCTGGAAATCGACAGGGGCGAGTCCTCCGAGCCCCTTCACGTGGAGTATTTGGGGGGGCTTCTTCACACAGGCGTGATCGATAATTAACTCCATCTCTGTCCCTTCTTTCTCCACGGACGGGGGCAGAAAGTTCCACACTTCCGATCATGACAGAGCTTTCTGGTGACCGGCCCCAACCTGAAGCTGTCCAGTGGCCCACCCAGAGTCACCTTCTTAGAACAAAAGGCCCCCCAACACCCAGAAATCCCCAGGGGCTTAAGAGCTCTGTGCGGGAACCGGGGGCGGAGACCAACCGTCGGTTTCTGGTTGGGTCCGAGCCCCGTAAGGGCACAAACAGAGGGTCTGCTCGCAGCCGTCGGCGTATTGTCCTCCTCGAATTCTCGTTGTATACAGAGAAGACTCTAGAACTCTCAGGAAAACCACAAGGACCACACGACACGCTGGGGCGGGGGACTCGGGAGTGAGGAGGGGAGGACAGAGGCCACGCCGGCGCCACGCTCGACTCGGGCCCTCTCGGTCCCCACGGAGCGTCACCCACCGCTGGCTTCGGGCCGTGGCCGCCGGCCACTCAGTGTGGACTCGCGAAGTGAAAGGAACGAGGAAGGTGAGGACGGGGAGTGTCCACCGGGCCCGGACGGAGTTAGAACAGATGCAGTTCGACTCCACACTTCGTGTTGCGAGGCCGGCACCTTTAAAAACACCTGCCGCCCGTTGACCTCCGCCCTCCCGCCCCGCAGAGCCGGCCGACCTCACGGAGCAGCCCCACAAAATCCTCGGCCCGAGCTCCGGGCTTCGTCTTGTTTCGGGAAGTCGCGTTTGAGCAATGCCTAGTGCGTTTTCTCCTAGGAAACAGGTCTTTTTTTTTTTTTTTTTTTTTTCTGAGTGAAATGGCAAACACAAACGGCCGCCGTACTTGCCGAAGGGAGAACGAGCGAGATTTCGTGGCCTCGACGCCGTTTCTCCAGATGTCCCCGCAAGTCAAACGTCAACCTTAATGCATTGTGAATATTTGAAATATATCTATAAAAATTATACTGTTAAAGAAGTACAGAGCTAGACGATAAATGGGTTATATGTTACTTAAAATACAGGTCATCGGGGGTCAATTTTCTTAATGACCCCTCGAAATATCATGTGAATCAATACAAGGAAAAAAAAAATAGACCAACAGGGAAAAAATAGGCAAATACTATAACCCAGACAATTTATAAGAAAAAAAGATATCTAAGAAGATGATTTGTCTTAAATAATATTAGTTCAATAAGATTTTTACCTTAAATGTTTTAGTCCTTAAAACATATAAATGTACATTCATTAGCCAACCTTTTGACATAATTGGACTTTCATGGTTTTTAATTATATAACAACACCCATTAATGCCTTTTATTTCTAATTTTACTTAAAGTCGAAACTTAAAAATCTTCAAAGTGTAGAATCCTTTAATTTTTTCCCCTCAGTCTTTTAAAGACAGTTTTATTCATTTTCACACAAAAATGTTCACCCATTTAAAATGTATAATTTAATATTTTTTAGTACGTTTACAGGGTTGTGCAATTACTAATTTAATTTTAGAACATTGCTCCATTCTTCCCACCAAAAAATAATCCTCATACCCAGCTTCTTCACCCTCCGCGCCTCCGCTTGCAAACTGCGTGCAACACACTCATCAACGTGCGAGAGGCCGGCGTGCGGTGAGGGAACAGATCCGTCCACCATGCATTGCGATGCGTCCACAGACGTCCAGTGCGAGAAGGGAAAACTACGAGGGCCAAACTAGAGTGGAGGATCAGGTCGGAGCCGCCTGGGCCCTGAGAAGTCCGCGACCTCGGCGCACCCAGGAAACGCCCCAGCCGACAGCAACTTGCGAGTCAAGGGCCGACTCCGCTTCCGGCTCTTGGTGACTTTTGGCGCCAATGCGTGGGGGCGCAGGCCCCGCCGAGGGGCGCATCTGACGAGGGCTGAGGTGACGTCGGACATCCTCGTTTTAAACCATCGGTCCCTGAACAGCTCTTCTCTCCCCCAAGCTACCTGCCAGCAGGTTCGCAGCTTCCTTCGCCGGCACCTCCCCGTTTGTCCCCGGAGGGCAGACGAGAGGAGAAGCCCTGCGCCGACTTGGGGGCCTCTGCCTGGCATGCATTTCCCCGAGAAAGCGGCCCATGTGGCTTTCACTGCCGGTCTGAACGTGCCTTTCCCCCGCGTCTCGGTCACCCAGCCCGGCTTCTACATGTCACCACGGCCCTGGGCTGTGAAGTCCCTCCCTGGCAGTGAACTCGACGTTGCGGCTCTGAGATGTATCTGGGCGCCCAGCGTTTGTGAAGCTGCCCTGACATCTGCCCAGACCCTCCGCGAGCCCCGTTAATTATGTTCCAGGATCACATTTGTATTCTTAATATTGTCATTGTCCACATTGTTAATTTTGATGTCTCCCGTCAGACACTGTGAAATCTTTAAGGAGAAAAACTTTTCTGCAATAAAAATCGCTGTGATTGGCATATCATTAGCATCACTACATATTTTACGGTTTTGTTTAATTCCTAGATATTTTCTCCAAACTGTTATTGTCATACCTGTACATTCTGTAAAATAAATACTGACAGATCTCATTTTTTTTTTCCTGGAAGATAACTTCCTGAAATCTCATGGGGAAACCAAATTATGTGGAATAAATGATGTTTTCTATGCAGTAAGGAAGCTCACATTTTAAAGAATGTCAGTAACGAGTTAATTTTTGAGTCACGGAATTGTTTATAGTAAGAATAATTGCTTTTTCCCTGCACCCTGTGATGGTTCATGTTATGAATCAACCATTCTGGGCCACGGGACGCCCAGGTATTTGGTTAAACATTATTCTGGGTGTTTCTGGATGAGATTAACATTGGAATCAGTTGCCTGAGTAAAGCAGATTGCTCTCGCCAATGTGGGTGGGCCTCGCCCAATCAGTTGAAGACCTGAACAGAACAAAAAGGCAGAGAAAGAGGAACTTCTACCTGACTCTTTTGAGATGGGACCTCAGTTTTTTCTCGTCTTCAGACTCAAACTAAAACATTCGCTCTTCTTAGGTCTTGAGTCTGTTGACTTTTGCACTAGAGCTTAAACTATTGGTTCTCCTGGGCGTCTAGCTTGCTGACTGAAGATCTTGAGACTTGTGACTTTCCAAATTTGTATGAGCTGATTCCTTTAATACATATGTGTGTGCATTTCCACCCCATTGGTTCTTTGTCTCCGGAGAACCCTGACTAATACAGCGACCTCGGCTTTTGCTTTGATCAGTTGGGAATTTCACATGCCACGTTTCCTTACGGTGAAATTCACCTCGGTAAACTTAAGCTTCATAAATAACAAGAAAACAACACTCGTAAAGTGACAACGATGACTATGCTCTTCTGCTATAAACATCACCTGATGTCAAATGTGAAACTGGACATTTTGCCAAAAGCCTCGACTTCGATGAAAGCTACTTTGACCAGAGCCAGCTCCACCACAGCTAACCATGTGTCATTAGGGATGGGGCAGAAGGGTGGACGAAAGCGTGGCCTCCCTGCGTGGAGAGGGCCTGCCTGGGTAAGCTGGCGTCCCTGAGTCACCAAGCAAACGTGAACGGGACGCAGGTGCCGCGTAATGCGGCAACCCCCATCCGCTCAAACCGGCCAGAAATACTATGCTGACGATCCCGAGATAATCACGTTCTTCTTGCAGACTGGATGGAAAACAGGAAATACAACTGCGTGAACTAAGGACACGAGCCGAACTTGCTGATAAAGATAGGCCCGCGTTTGCAGTCGCTGTTGACAGGTGCGTGCCTGTTCATCGATGCGGCGACGTGGGAGAAAACGCTTTGAGGGCGGAGGCGGGGGCCGAGGTTCCGACGGCCATGCCGCCTTCGAAGATTTCCCAGTCTAAATTTCTCATAGGATTTAATATCATAAAAATTAACATAGCAACTGAGAATCCTCCTATTTTAAGCACTTAAAAAAAATACTCTCCCACCTCCCGTCTCCCTCTTTTCCTCTCCTCATTCTTTTTCTCTGTAGTTTTCCACTTTCAATGGCTGAATGTGGACGCGTCGCCGAGCGAGTCGTCACTGTCGAATATCCAGTGTTGCTTTGCCCGTTCATTCCAGAGTGTTCCGTCTTTGTGGCTGCCTTCAGCCCTGTCATTTCTGGGGGAGCATGGGCACCCCAGACAAATGGTCCGGGCTCATAGCTGTCGCGTGAGTGTGGGGAAAAACATTTAGCCGACTAACACATTTATTTATCAACTTAAAGTTTAATCCAGATGTTTCCACCCTCTGTTTCCAGAGATAATTTGAAGGAAGCCATAGAAATGATGGTTCGGAAAATATTTTTTCCCCTGTTTTCTTGGTTTTCCCTCCCTGCTTCGTCACAGGGCCACGGGATGGGCGGTTCCGACCGGCTGGTTCTTGGTGGGGAAGAGCAACGGAGCTTCCCAGTGCGTTCGCGCTGCCCGGGATAAAGCAGAGAACGGACTTCCCGACGCCGCCTAAAACGGCGCTTAGGTCGGCAATGGTTTTGCTCCCCTGAGGCTGGGTTTTCGTGTCAAGTTCAACCGTACAAGGATGATCCGCACCACGTTGGTTTCTAGAGACGAGGTGTCATCAGGAAGCCTCCCGGGGAGGGAGGATGCTTCTAGGACGAAGAGTCCCCTGTCTTCCACTTCCTGGCAAACCCAGGCCGCCTTCGCCCCAAAGCTACTTTTCAAGCATTTCGCCTAGCTCACCTCTCTCTTCCATCTGCCTCTGGAGCCAGATCATTAGCTACGGGTCGGGTCATTTTCACTGGAAATCGATCCGCTTGTGTGTCTATATTCATGTATTGTGTGTGTGTGCTATCTATAAGCATACATCATAGGCGCACGGGTATTATGTATGCGATGTATGCCGCACGCATGCGAGCTGGCATCGCGGGCAATTACATAGCATTAGCGTTGCAGCTGCTCAGAAATTTCTGCTTCAGCGTGGGTTCGAAACCGGCCTCTTACTCACGCTTGCAGGCTCGAGTTTGTGAATGTAAAAAAATGGAAAGGCTTCTCAAACCCCTCCCAGCTTCGCATGCCCGCCACTGTCTACCCCCCCCCCAGGTGAGGGCACGCTGCCCCCCCCACACACACACACACACGAGTTTGAGCCTGTTGCGCCCCGCCGGTTTGGGAGCGGCCTGGTCCCGGGGGAGGGGCGCCGCGGCGTGGGGGGTCCACTTGGCCGCGTTTCCAGCGGCTTGGATTGGTCAGGGCCAGACCTGGCCCATCCTCTGCGTGCGCGCGCTCGGAAACGCGCGCCCCTGTGTGGTCCGCGGAGCGACCCGTGGTTGTGATCCCAGGAGCGCCCGGGGGTGGCGATCGAAGAACCCAGAGCGCGGTCACTGGGCCACCGCCGTCTGGGGTGGGGGATGGGTGGGGGAGGCGGAGCTGCTCTGGGCCCCGAGAGCGCCCCGCAGGCTCCGGGGCGGGCAGACCCCTTGGCGCTGGGCTGGGCCGAAGGCGCAGCAGGGATCAGAGCCGTGGAGACAAAGGCGCCGGGCCGCGGCTGGGGCGGAGGCCCGGAGGGAGGCCGAGCCTGGGGGCCGAGTGCGGGGCGCCAGCGGCCCTGCCCGCCGGCCAGGAGCTGCCCTCGAGCGGTGCCGGTGCCGCGGGCCTGCAGCCGCGGTGGCAGATTCGGGCGCAGCCCGGGGCGCAGCCATGGAGACGCAGTGTGCTGTCCGCTAGTAACCCCAAACGTGATTTACAAGCCGCCTCCCCGCCGGCCCTCCGCTCCCCCTCGGCTTCCCCCCTCGTCTGCCGAGGCGCGACTCCCCCAGCCTCCCTCCACCCGGGGCGGCACGGCTGGGAGGGACTCGCAGCCCCTCCAAGCCGCCCGGCAGCCTCGCCGCGGAAGTCACCGGCGGCGGGCGCGGCACGGGCGGCCCGCGGGGAGCGGCTGAGCGCCGGGGGCGGGGGCTCCCCGCTCTCCCCCAGCGGTTTGGGTTCGCTTAGCCCCCATGTGGCCGGAGCCTTCCTGGTCCAGCCCAGTCCCGGCAGAGCACTCGGTGCGCGCGTGCGCGTGTACACACACACAGGCGCGCACACACACACACACACACACACACACACACACACAGGCACACGCCCCTCCCCACCCGCATGCCCCTGGCGCCGCTGGGGCCCCCGCCCTCAGGGACAAGTGCAGCTACCGCCGCTCCCCGCGCCGTCTGCCACGGGAGCCCCAGCCGCGCCGCCCCGTCCCCCAGTGCGCCCAGCGCGCGCAGCGCCGCGGTCGCCGGCCGAGCGCTGACAGCAGGCGGTGGGAAGCCGGCCGCGCGCCCTCCTCCCGCCCCGGCCCCGCAGCGTCCTCGCCGGCCGGGAGGAGTTGATCGCCAGGGCGCCCGCGTGGGAGAGGCGAGCGCGGGCGGGCGGGCCGGACCGCCAGGACTCTCCGCTGCCCGAGCCGGCTCCGGCCGCCGCCGCCGCGGGCCGCTCTCCACCTGCAGCTCCGCGAGGCGATGGATTAAGTTACTCTCTCGGCGGCCAGGCGTCGGGCTCAGGTTCGGGGCAGCATGAAGGAGAAGGCGATGATCAAGACGGCCAAGATGCAGGGCAACGTGATGGTGAGGGCGCGCGGGCAGGGCGCGGGGTCGGGGCCGCCGCGGGGAGCGACGAGGGGGGGCGCGGGGCGCGCTGTCCTCCCGAGTCCCGAGCCGCCCCGCGTGCCCGCGACCCGCTGCCGCGGCGCCTCCCGCGGCTCCCACCCGGACCTGCCCGGCGGCCGCTGGGCGCGGGGACCAGGTGCTTTTTCTCGCAAATTGCAACTTTGCGGCGTCGTGGTCCCTGGGCTTTGGGCATGCGGCGGGTAGCGTGGGCGAGGGGCGCGGCCGAGCAGGTGAGGAAGGGGCTCCGTCCGCGTCAAGCAGAGCGCGGAGACTGGAGGTCACGGCGCCAGGGACGCGCCGTGGGGCCGGATGCCCCCGCCGGCCTCGGGCTGCGAGTCCCTGAGCCGAGACCTGTTGGGGTCAGCAGAGCCCTCGGTGTGCGGGGTGTGCGGGGCGCGCCGGCCCTCTGCTCCCGCACCGGGTGGGGCCCGCAGCGGCGTTTGGGGACGATGACTCCCCCAGAGCGTGGCTGAGCCAGCAAGCGCCACCGCGGCGTGTTGTTCCCCCCTCCCCCACCCCCACCTCACCCCCACCCCCACCCCCAGGACTGCCCTGCGCGGCCACGCACCTCTGGACGGTGGGCGGCTCGCACTGCAGGCGAGGGGTCAACTTTGCTAACTCGGGACCCTGGTGTCCCGACTCTCCACCTGACTTCGCAGCGAGCCCAGCACTCAGCCGCCACCTGTCCCTGGACGGCCGCCGTAGGGGCTCCCGCTCTGGGGTCTCCCCAGAGCGGGGCCGAGGGGTCGGGGTGCTGGACGTGGAGGTTGCCATCTTGTTCTGGGGAAATGATGCGTGTGCCCGTGCGTGTTTGTTTGGGTGATGTTTTAATTTAACCCTTTGGGCGTCGATGTAGGGTCTCTGTTTTTCCACTGCTCCAGGGTCCTTCTCTGTGAGGGAGGGGCTGCGGGATGGGGATCGCCCCCTGACTTTTGAAGGTACAGCGGGCAGTGCAGGAATTTGTTCAGGGTGGAGGTTGGAGTTGTTTACCAGGTGGGCTGGGTTCACGTGATGGGCAGGGGTGGAGGCCCGAGAGTGTCTGGCTATAACCCTGGTCCTGATCCATTTTGAGGTCTTGGTTTAAACAAAAACTCAGGAATCGAAAAATTGATTGGAGTTAAAGAAACACCCAGCAGTCAGCTACACCCTCAGCAAGACACTTGTTGCTTAATGGAAGGAGGAGCAGCCTCCCCTCAGAACTTGACTTCGGGCCTGCGGGGCGCGCACGCCCCAGTCGGCAGGGCCCTGGGAGGCAGCCCGCAGGGGGCGGATCTGTGGGCGACCCCCCCCCCCCCCCCCGACACACACAGGAGACCACTGGTCGGTGGGGGTTCCCTGGCTGGCTGACCTGGCTGCTGGTTTGTGAATTACGTTTTCCTGAGCCGCCCACCCCCTTTTCAGCGACCGTGTTGCTCAGTGTAATTTCTTGTATGAACAGGGCAGCAACAGGCAAAGGTAAGTCTCCCAACTGAATTCCCACCATGCCCACAATTCCTCTTTCATGTTACGTCTTATAATGTGCTAACAAAATCTACACATTTAGGACTAAAGCAAAAAAAAAAAAAATTGAATTAATGATACCGATGATAATAGGGCGATTTCAATTCATCGCCTACATCTGTCATCCAATGAGAGTTTCTTCTTGCAACTTAGATGAGACGCGGTGACTTCTTTCCGCCGCGTCTTTATTAACAGGGCTTGTGGTATTCCCTCCCACTGCCCCCTCTGCCTTTAGCTCAGAAAACAAAGAATAAAAGGAATGCCAGTCGCATTCCTCACTCGTCCTCTGAGCAGGGGTGCTCCCCGAGGTGCCCGCGGGGCACCCTCCTCTGTAAGCGTGATCAGAGCACGCGGAGCCGAGCCCCTCATGTTTGTAGGGTCGCCCGATGGCCCGAGAGAAGAATGAGACACATGAACTTTGAAATATTCCTTCGCCTCCTGCGTGGATCATCCAGGCTCCGCACTTCGGTCTGTACCTCAGTTTGAAATGTCACGCTCCAGTGGAACCCACGCGGCTCTGGTCTCGCGATCGATCGATCACTCTGCACGTCAGTCATTATCCCGGGACTTACCGATCTCTAATTTTTCATCGGCCGTTTGGGAAGTTTCGCTAATCCCAGCGTCTCTTGGATTAGATGACTAGCAAATTCTCTGCACTCCCAGCTCGGGTGGTGTTTTACATCCGAGATGAGGACAGATTCCTCTCCCACGGCGGCTGCTGACGGGCGAGTGGCTGCCCCGTGTCTGCTGCGGGAAGCGGCAGAGCGTGTGTCATAGTACGCAGCGGCAGCGCGCACAGTCACTCACGGACACACAGAGACGCAGTCCACAGCTCGGCACTGAGGGCCGGAGCCCTCGGAGCTGTCCGAAGTCACCTTCGAGGTTTGCTCTTTAAACGAGTGCCACTTGGTCATGCCCAGGTGGTCACAGAAGTGCCACTTCCGGGTATGGCATGCGTGTAGATCGCTGTGTTCCCGTTGGGTGACCATTGGACCTACGGTTTAGGTCGTCTGCCAGAACTGTGACATTAGGGCCCTGAGTTGGGTTGGCCATACCGTACCGTTTCATTGAAAATGAGTTTTTTATAAAATACGGTACATGTTTTATTCCTCACACTCTACTTTAAAAGTTTATTTTGGATTCACAACGCGATGACTAAGGGAAGGCAAACTTACCGTATGGCGTCCGATCTCCTGTTGGGTAAACAAAACACCGTCGGCAGAACCAGCTCACGGCTATATTTTAATTCTTGAGAAGAGTCTGTTGCGTAAACTTGATTTCCGGTATCGTGAGAACTCTGAGCCACATTCCAGCTGCATTTGACTTGCCGGGAAAGAGATGGAAATTTCCCCATTCTTTAAAAAAAATTATATTAAAAAACCCCCGCATTTTCATAAAAACATTGAAGATTCATGGGGGGTGGCTTGCATATTTTTTTCAGTCTGATCTTCCTTTATCATGACTACTCCGACATTCCACCCACTGAACCGCCGTTGAAACCGCACGGCCGTGTTAGACAGACGTACCAGGGCCAGTGGAAAACCGTGTCATCCCAATAAATCCCCGTACACTGTCCATGGAGCTTTTCCCAGACATCGAGTTGCTTAATGGAGACTAAGTAAAGGTTGGTTAAAAGATGAAAGAGCTGGGGCCGCCCCACGCCCGTGGGACGGGCTCCCGCTCCCCTGGTGTGTGCCGGTGGCTCTCCAAGCAGGTGGTGGGTGATCGGGGTCCTGCCAGAGGACGTCAGAAAACATACGCGGAGATCAGAGGCCCCAGGCCACCGGGGGCACTGGAAGGTCTCGTGGTTGGCTAGTCCCAGGTATAAACGATTGCAATCCGGGCATTTCCTGTACGGCGAAAGACGAGGTTTTCCGTTATGGCCACCGGACCCAATCTTAAAGTCTTCGGTTACTGATCGGATGTATCCACGTTATTATGAACCTCAGATCTTTTTAGACTGTGTCTTCCCCTTCCTATGTAGGGGAAAAAACCCTGCTAACAGTAAGAGTTATTTTTTTATATTTTATTTTTTTCTGGCCGTGGAGTCCTTTACTGCTTTGGTTGGATGAGCCGGGATGAGCTGGCTAAACCCAGGGAAGTGGGGGGGGAGGGGAGGCTCTCGGTGGCTTCTGACAAGGGGTGGGGTTCGTGCGGGACACAGCCTTCCTGTCACGGAGCCCCGCTCAGGACTGGCGACCCATGTTCGTGAGAAGACTTGCAGGGCGCAGGCTGCAGCGATGCGCGTGAGGGTAACTGGGAGCTGTGCTCCCACTGCCTCGTGCCGGTCAGCACCCTGGGGACGCACAGGATGTGGTGTTGGCTCTGTGGCATGCACTCTGGGGGGACTCGCCTTCCCGAAATGGGTTCCCAAACCTACTTCTCGGGCCACGGGAGCTTGGTCTTCACCGTGCGTCCCACGTTGTGGAGGCCACGTCGATGGCTCTCTGCTTCCTAGTTGTTCGGTGTTCCTTCACAAAGCCACTGGCCCCGGCCACCATCTCCGAAACGGAAAGCTGCCTGCCCTTCCTCCTCCTGTCTTAACGGGATTCCGAGATCGGGAAGATTTTAAATTAAGAGATTGCCAGTAAGAGATTTATGGAATCGCTAGAATTTGCCGGCGGGAGTTCCCAGAGCTAGCACGGGGTGGCCGGCCAGGATGTTTCCTCAAATGTCTTAAGTGAAACTTGGGTACACAGGGACGTCCTGTCGTCCCTCCCAGAGGCCCTCGCAGGTCCTGAGTCGTGGATTGCTGGGTCTCAGTGCCGGGACGTGGAGTTACACTAAGCTGGCCTTCTCTGTACCAAAGTTACCACCCCCTTTTCCATGGCTGACCCTTCCTGGTCACTAACTACACCATTGCTCCAAACTGGTTCATCCTTTGGACTGTGAGCTCCCTCCCTGTGTTCACGTGGCGCCTTCACAGGATACAAAGCAATTCTGGCGCACCCTGCCCTAGCGTCTTAGAGCCACCCGCTGGGGTGGCAGGAGGGTGTCAGGAAGGGGACGGGTCCGTGAGAAATCGAGGCAGGCTGGGAAGAGCCAGCAGAGCCTCGGGGACCTTCTTGTCGCTGGCCTGGGAGAAAGGGCGGTGGCCGTCTTCAGCATGGGGGTCCTCAGCATGGGGGTCGCTGGCGTGGGGGTCGCTGGCCTTGCGGATGCAGCAGAGGCGGCCGGCAAACGGGCTGTGTGAGAACCCGGGCCACGGAAACCGCGTTTCCACGGGCGCCGTCTGCGTTGGCACCGTCCCTGACCGTGGTTGCGGCTCGCGGGCTTGGCGGATTGGTGTCTGAGTTTCGCTCAGAGACCCTTCACTCTCCTACACATTTTAATTTTTTTTGCTTTACCAAATCTTGCTGACGAGTCATGTTCTGTACGAAAGCCGCCGGAAACAGAGGCGGGGGCTCCGTTCGCCCGGACAGGCAGGAGTCCGCAGGCGGGTGGAGAGATGTCCCGCCCCCCTGCCGCTGCTCCCCCTTTCCTGCCCCCTCCCCGCTTCCTGTAGCCCCCCCTAAACCAAGTGGACGTCCTCGCCCAAGAGTGTGAGGTGCCGCCTGGCTTCACAGTGGGGGGGGGGGGGGGGGGCGCAGCACAGCTCGGGACGAGCCCCGCTCCTGGGACAGGCCCCTCCCCTCCCCTCCCGCCTTCCATGTCCCTGAAAGCGACGTGAGTCCGTGACCTGACGAAAGTCAGGGGTGGGCCGAGCTGGACGCGGGGCCGGGCTTCTCTCGCACCCGCTGTTTGTTCGTTCGTTTGTTCTGTTTTTCCCTGAATCACATTTTCCTCCGAACATGGACGTCCATGAGGGCGGGGAGCAGCACCCACGTCTCCTGAGAACCTTGCGGGGACCCGACCCGCAGCTCACACCCGCGGGGCGCGAGCTGATCCCGCACACTGTGCTTCTGAGGGGCGCGCTAGGCTCGATGCATCAGTTAAAACCGAGGGTACCACGCTCGGCGGCACACCCCGACTCCGCGCCGCCGTGCGCGTCTGCGTGTGCGCACACGCGTGCGCGCGCTCGGAGGCCGGACGTCGCGTCCCTTTCACTGTGATAGTCACAACCACGCGGCGCGGTCTAAGCACAGAAAGAGAACGAAGGCCGGACCTGGCCTCCCGTGGACGCCCCGGGCGCTGTCCGGAGGCGCCCCCGCCGTCGCCGCTCTGGACCGCGGTCCAGGGGCCGTTCCCCGAGCGCGGCGGTCAGCCCGGCGGGGCCAGCGTCGGCCCCGGGATGTTCGCATTTAAAAGGATGGCACCCCGCTCCTGGGAGAGGCCGTCCTGGGTCCCCACTCCTGTCCGGCCGTCAGGAGGACGCAGAGATGACGTGGTGCCGACAGGGACACGAGTCCTAAGGAAGATGCTCGAAGGAAACGGGGAGGAGGGAAATCATCCCCCCTGTTTTCAGCCGGGAAAGTCTCGCCTCTCAGTTTTTAGTTCGCACATGTCCCCAGGGCCTGGACAGCCCAACGGGCGGCCCGCGCAGCGGCCGGCAGAGCGCGGGTCCCCCGAGAGTGACCGGCGCCGGCTGACGGGGCCGCGTGCTCGGGCGTCAGCACCGTCTGCGGGAATCAATCAGAAGCTCGGGACCCCGCCAGGCCCCCGCGCCTGACGGAACCCCCTTCCTTCCAAGAAGTCAAGGGCGAGAAACACACGCGGCCGAAGCCCAGAGCAGAGGCGCTGCCTCCAGGACGAGGGGTGTCCGGTCCTGCCCCGCGTGGGGCCGAGGGCCGCCGGGCCCCTCACGCGAAGTCACGGCCCTGAGGCCGCCTCCTTCGGGGCTCGGACCCCCGTCAGCCACGCACCTCGCTGCGTGGATCCCCACCTCAGCCCTGGAGGGGCCGCCTCCGGCTGTCCGGTGAGGCTCGGGGAAGTTCAGCTGCAGAATCGCCCACGGCCCCCCGGGTAGTAGGGAGAGGCCAGGGTCCAGCTCGGACGCGGGCGGCCAACACGGCCGTCCGGAGAGGTCTTCGAGGGCACCGGTCGGACGACTTCACCGAGCGCATCTCGCCTGACCAGGGGACGAGCCCCGCCCCGGCGACAGCGCCCGGCGCTGCAGCTGCCTGCAGCCTCGCCCGCCCCCCAGCCTGGGCCTCGCCGGGGCCCCTGGGGCGCAGCCGTCCTCGGCCTCGGCGCCCGCCCCCCCATCCTCTCCCCGCTACGGGCTCCCCGCTCCCGGAAGGCGCTCGCTCTAGCCCCTCGCAGGCAACCGCTCTCCCTGCACCTCGCGATCTCGTTATTTACTGCCAGGGTCTCCCCTGCAGACCCGAACGCGCATTCCTCCAGGGGGCTCTGCCTCGCTCGCTCCCCGTGTCCCCAGAATCTAGAGCGGGAGAAGCAGTGTGGCCAGGGACTGTTCAGAAGGTGATCTTTTTGGGGGAAAAAAAAAAAAGGCTGTTGACTAGCTCTCTCTTTTAAGGTTGCAGTGGAAGGTGATCGCAAGGTGAAGGAAGTAAAAATGCGCGATGAACTGGAACCGAGGGACGGGAGGGCGGCGGGCCGGGTTGACCGAAAGAGCCCGGTGTCGACTGCCACGTGCGAACGCAACGCTCTCTGTGGCCGATGTGGGATTCACAGACGGGCGTCAACAGGAGTTCTCTGCGCATGCGCGGAACACGGAAGGGGCGTCGCATGCGGCACGTCGCGGCAGGGGCGACGCACGCAGCACGTCGCGGAAAGGGCGATGTGCACAGCACGCAGCACGGAAGGGGCGATGCACGCGGCACGCAGCACATCGCGGAAAGGGAGACGCACACAGCACGTCACGGAAGGGGTGACGCACGCAGCACGTCGCGGCAGGGGCGACGCACGCAGCACGCAGCACGCAGCACGGAAGGGGCGATGCACGCGGCACGCAGCATGTCGCGGAAAGGGTGACGCACACAGCAGGTCACGGAAGGGGCGACACACGCGGCACGTCGCGGCAGGGGCGACGCACGCAGCACGTCGCGGAAAGGGCGATGTGCACAGCACGCAGCACGGAAGGGGCGATGCACGCGGCACGCAGCACATCGCGGAAAGGGAGACGCACACAGCACGTCACGGAAGGGGTGACGCACGCAGCACGTCGCGGCAGGGGCGACGCACGCAGCACGCAGCACGCAGCACGGAAGGGGCGATGCACGCGGCACGCAGCATGTCGCGGAAAGGGTGACGCACACAGCAGGTCACGGAAGGGGCGACACACGCGGCACGTCGCGGAAGGGGCGACGCATGCAGCACGCGGCACGCCGCACGCTGCATTCCCGTCCCCGGCGCAGTGGTCGGCGCTGCTGCGCTTCGACGCCTGTCGTTGAGTCCGTCCCATGTCACGTCCCCTCCGCTTTTGACCAGGCGCCGCTGCGTGTCCTCGGTGCCGTGACAGCCACTTAAGCAGTTATCGAGGTGACGCTGGCGAGCTCGACGCCGTGCAGCCCACACCGGGGCCCGGCCGGACCGCTTATCCGAGAACTTTGGCCTCGGCTGGGAGTCTAGAACTTTCCAGAGAAACTCGATGCTTTCATTTCACATTTGGGGTGCCTGGGGTAACACCCCCAAAACAAACCCGTTGTAATTCCTGCAGGAAAAGAATGTCCACACGAATAAATACTAAAAGTGTCGGTTCCTCCCTAGCGGTTCTGAGAAGTTTGGCCACCAGATGAGATCAGGTCAGAGCGGATGTTGTTCCCAAATGAGTTTCAAAGAGCTCTGTGTGTCTGGGCTCTGTGGCCTACATAGGTGCGAGCCCTGAGAGCTTGGGATGTACACCCGCTCAGCAGAAGCGAGCAGGTGCCGGCGCGTAGGGTGCAGGTAGGACACGCCTGACACCAGCTAGGCGGGCCGGCCGGTGGGCACCGGGCAGCAAGCACTCGGTGCAGAAGATGCGCCTGGATTTGCACTTTCGATGAAGGACCCTCTCTGCAAAAAGCCAAATCCTCCCCAGCCGGGATCCGAATTCTCTTTCCCATTACATTTGAGCTGCCAAAATAGCTCTTTGAATTTGGTGCTTAGAAGGATTTAAAGAGACTAAAAATTGCAGCATTTCCGACAGAGCTGTTTGTAAGAAGAAAGCAGTGGAGGTAGAGAAGTGGGTTGTTGAAAATAATAGGGTGAACTTGAAACGGGGAAAAAAAACAAAAAACGGGGCTTAAAATAAGGGCAATCTTCCTCATACTGAGACTTCTCAGACTCGATATTCCCTGAGAGGTTTTACTCTCGCTTTTCTTAAGGGGCAGAAAATTAAACTTTGAAAATTACATCTGTGCCTATTTTTGTTGGGCGCAGGGGTATGTTTGAGCTGTCAGCTTTGCTTCCCAGGTAGGCCCTGTGGCTTCCCCATCAAGACTCTAATCGGCCCCTTCGCAGCTATTCTAACTTAAGAAAAGTAGTAAACCAAGGGAATAGTGAGAAAAAAAATGAGCACGAACATCGTCGGTTTAGCTTTTAGACATTATGGTGGCTATCGAAAACCTTGCTGTTTTGTCGGCTGGGAACTAGGTGTCGTGGTTTCTTTTCTGGGTGTAACTGAGTTTATAAACATTTTTCTGTGTAGAGCTGGGTTTGGGAGTCATGATGCATGTTCTCGTCCTCACGTAGCGGTGTACAATGAAAAATTCTGGTTATTTCTCCTGAACATACCAAGTCTTCGATTGGACCCAGAATATGTCAAAATAACTTAAAACAGAGCTCCGTGGTTTATCCATGTTTCTGCAAACTAGTGTATGGTATTACCGAGTCTCAAAGCTGGGACGCTCGCCGGCGAGAGCCTCTTTGCTATTGCTTCCCCTGGATTGCCAAAGTACCTTTATCGACTCGTCTCTACCCGCCTGTGACTTCGACCTGTGGGTCCCAATGTGCGGTCCAGGCCAGCACCGAGGGTGTCGGGCCTTCGAGTGTGGATGGATGTCCGCCGTCCGAGGGAGAGTTATGTACTAAAAATAAGGAGTTTCTTACAAACACCAAGAAGCAAGTCGCGTCTCTCATTGTCCAATGAGCCAGAGAGAAACCCCGGGTTTGGTCTTCACGGACAACTGGCTGACTTGGCCGGGTGGTTTCTGGGTCCAGGCACCCCCACGCCCCTTGCCTCCCCTGCCAGCTGAGTTTGTTGCATCAGGCGCTATCACATGTCATGTTTCAGAAGAGGCTTCTTGCCCATCAGAATTAGACTGGGGATAGATCTGGGAGGCAATGTCCGCTTGGAGAAAAAAGTGTCCCGTCTCCCATACGCCGATTGTGTGTGTGGTTGCACGCATAGTAAGGACTGCATGTGACCTCTGGGAAATTTAAGCCCTGGCATGTTTCGTAAACAGAGGTTGAGTCAGGCCCCTGTTGCTGCCAGCACGGCCTTCTCCGGTGCCCTCCCCGGCCGCTGAGCGTTTCTGGACTCGAAAGGCGGGCAGCGGCTCTCATGGGTGTCCTCCCAGACACGCGGCTTCTCCTCCAGGTACCCAGAGGCTCTAGGAAGGTAGAATTAAAGTACCTCCCTCCAAAAATCAGCTTATTGCTGATTCATGCACCTCCAACAACGATGTACAGCTGCCCTGGTCCTGCTGTCCAAGTGTGGGCTGAGCCTCCGGCGTAAACACTGGGTGTCTGTCTTCACCTTTAACGGCACCGTCGTTTCAAACCGCATCAGGCCTAAGTCTCGGTGAGAGCGGAAAGCGGACAGCCCTTACCTTTTCTCTCCATGGGAAGATGCAGCCTGCCGCCCCCCGGCTCCCCCGCACCCCCGACACCAGCCGTCTCTCCGCTGTGCCCGTGAACCTGGTTGGGTTTGCTCGGGTTCATTCACGCTGCTCCCCTTCATTTGAGCTCCCTTAGGGGCACCCTTCAGAATGCAGATTTCTGTGTAAACAGCTCATTTGCTCGTTTATGACGTTTCTGTCATCCCGGAGGAGTTCCTCAGGGCCATGGGCTGTGCGTCTGATACAGCGATCGTCAGCCTTAAGCCCGGGACCTCGCGAGCAGACCATCACGGTCCCAGGTGCCACGTCGTCCTGCATGCCCAGCGCGATCGTGGCAGACGCCGTATTCTGGGAATATCACGGTCATAAATTAATCCGTCTTTTCGGTCTCCGTGACACGGTCTCAGGGAACTTCGACCACTCTGGAGACTGACACTCAATTCGGGGAGAAATATAATTTTACGTTGCCCGCTTGAAGATTCCTTCATCGTTCCTTATTATAAGCCGCGGAAATAATGTCACCGAAGGCACCATCCCATTGAATCTCTTTCGCTGTCTTAACATGATGGATCGTGTTAATCACGTTGGCAATTTCCACCAGGGAGAGAGGAAGAGGTGATGTGTTTTTTTTTTTCTTCCAAACACTACTGTCTGCACGAAGCCAAGCAAATCACTATGGATCCTTGTCCTCTCCAAGAAATCAGAAACAGCGTGTGTTCCTGGGGAAGGTCCCGGGCTGTCCGTCTGTCCCCACCGTGGGACAGCTCCAGAGCTCACGGATCGGAAGTATGTTCTGAGCCGCGGACGGTTTTTCTTGGTCTCGCCCGTGACCCGGTTGTCCTCGGTGAGAAAGCCGTGAGCCCCGCAGGGGAGGAGAAGAGACATGGGGACCATCTGTGTCATTCTGGTGCCAGGCGGCCCCGCGTCCCTTCCCCCTGCCGGGAGGGCTGGGCTCCGCGTTTCTCCGAGCAGCTTCCCACGCACTCTCCCGAGAAGCCCACGGCAGCCAGCGGGGCCCCCCACGGTCTCGGCCCCCTTCACGTGCGCACCCCCCGCACACCTGCTGCGCCTGTAAGTCCAGAGCCGGCCTCAGGCCGCAGCCCTGCAGATGTCTGCGCTTCCCGATTTTTCCTGATTTTCAGAGGATTCGACAAATGAAATGCACTTTAGTCGAAGACAGCAAACCCAGGCGTTTGGACCGTAGAGGCCGTCGGTCCCACCCCTGTTATTTACCGCTTTTTTTTTATCAGTCAGAGAGAGAGAGGGATATAACCATGTGTGCACACGATTTACGAGCTGCGGCTTCGAACACCTTAGGTCGGAGACATCGCGTAGGCGCCGTTGCCGTGGCCCTCGTCCTCACGTGTGGGCCGCTTGTTTGTGCAGGTTGCTGTCCACCTGGCCGGGAAATGGGCAGACTGTTCAAGCTGTGGCTACGTCTGTCCAGAAAAGCCGCCCCTCACGTGGGCGGAGTTGACGCATCTGGAGGTCGCACGATCCTATTAATGGCCGTTGCTGCTGTCTGCGGCCAAAGTTCCTACGAAATGTCTTGCAGTAATGATGACTCAGACGTCTCCCACGGGCAGTCATGTGAGGTCACGGAGGGATGGGAGACCTGCCCCCACCGGGTGGGGCGGGCGAGCCCTTCCGGCCTCACACGCAGCCAGTTCCTGGGGCGTAAACTTGGGAGACTGGCGTGCCACCGCGTTAGTGGTTTCCAGTTGTTTTGTTCTGTTTTTTAAACTTATTTTGAAGCAAGTTCTTTCACGTGTCAGCTCTCACACGATGGGCCAAGGGACCCCGGATGCCACCCGGCCGCTCTTCTGGGTCGGATTAGATACGGGGGGCGGGACGGGACGTGCAGAGGGGCCAGGGACAATGGCGAGGCTCGGGCCCGAGCCGCCAGAAGGACGAAGCGGCTTCTGACCGGGCTTGGGCAGCTGCGGGCGAAGCCGTTTGGGGTTGAAGGGCGCTGGTTTGTACCGGTCGCGTCCAGAGTGCCCGCCGGGCTTCCGGACAGGGGAGTCCCGCGGGACGTTGAATCAATGAGTCTGGAGTTTGGGGTCAGGCTGGAGGCTGGGGGGGGCACTCCCGAGGAGCCATCGATCAGCAGGTAGATGGTGTTCATATGCAGCCTTAAGGTGGATGAGGACGTGGCTGCGGGGGCGGGAGACACAGCCTTGGGGACCATGGGGGACTGCGAGGCGGCTGGTGACGTTGGCAGAAAGGAACCAGGGCGTTTCCCACCAGC
Source organism: Rousettus aegyptiacus (assembly GCF_014176215.1). Taxonomy (NCBI): domain Eukaryota; kingdom Metazoa; phylum Chordata; class Mammalia; order Chiroptera; family Pteropodidae; genus Rousettus; species Rousettus aegyptiacus. Next base: position 48,366,576 of record NW_023416288.1, on the reverse strand, counting down.
AGGCAGGGGGCCGGCTCCGCGGTACCCTCGCCCGGTCTCTCTGTTACTAATTCATAAACCACGGCCAACTTGAAACAAACGTTTCCTGCCGAGTGACTGAGTCTGAACTGCAATTTGTTGGATTGTCGGCGAGGGTGCGTGTTCACGAACGTGCGAGTCGTTTGCCGTGCTCAGACCGAAGTGCGAATCATCTGTTCGTTTTCTGTGATTCCACGTCGGACTGCGTTTCGCGCTGCCGCAGCGGAAGCCACTGCGTGTTCTAGAGTGCGCCGTGTGTGTGGGGGGGGCTCCCCGCCTGCGACACACACGGCTGCTTCTGGCTCCCCATCTGTCCTGCTTCATCGCCGCGTGAGTCGGGGTCCAGGGCTTCGATCGGGTGTTGAGCAACTCTCAGCCAAGCGTGCAGGAGGTGGCGGGGTGCCGGGGGAGCGGACGCCCTCGGTTCTCGTTGACCGAGGTCTCGCAGGCTCGTCCGTCAGCCCCGAAGTCCCGCGTTTCGTGTGGGGGACGCGGTCGCTTCCTGGTGTTTGTCGTCTTCCTGAAAGCCGGTCCCCGTCCCCATGCCCTGCCGGTCCAGGGACAGGAAGCGATCGCACCGTTCACAGGCGACTTCAGCGACGCTCGTCCCGCGGCCACCTGTGGGTCACCGTGTTCAGGGAGGGTGGTGTGGCTGTCGTGCCTGGCGGCCGTGAGGCCACATGGACCCAGTCTCTGGCCGTCGCTCCGTCTTTAACATGATCGGCTCAAAGACCAGAGGGCGGATAGCTCAAGGAGGCCAAGTTCAGCTTTGGGATTGCCTTGAGAGCCTGGGGTATACCCTAGGGATGTGTTTTCTTAAATATTTTGAATTTGAAAAAAAAAGGCGGGGGGCGGAGGAGAGGGAGTTGTTCAGTGGCGGCAAACAGGGTGAGTTTGACTTGGGGAAATAATTGCTGAACTTGGCTTGGCAGACGCGGGCGGGGCCGCCACACTTCGGCTTGTTCCGGGACAATGTGGCAAATGTTCTTCTCCAGGTCTGAACGTGACTCCCAAAAAGGAATTCCAAAGCCAGCAGCGGCCTCGTGAGAGTGGCCCGTGTCCCATCCCCAGGCTCCGACCCCGTCCCCAGCGACCCTGCTCCAGGAAGTGACGACGCTCACGTCAATGGCCTGTGACAAGCAGCCGGCGAGGCTGTAGTCGGAGCCGGAGGTCGGAGCTTCCCCGCTGAATTAAAGACGCTGAACAATCCCCGAAAACTGGGCATTCGTAGTCGCGCGGATAAGAAGCAGGCAGAACCGCGCGATCACGCTTTCCGGGGTAGAGTCTCATTCAGCACTGAAAATCAGAACAAAGCGCTTAACAGCCTTGGCGTGTTGGGGGGCGGGGGGCTTGGGGGTGGGGAGGCATCATCACGTTCATCAAAGCAGGTGCCAAGAGAAAGCCGCGTTAACCACCCCCCCCAGCCTCCCGCAAGCGTCGACGGTAAACGAGGCGCCTTGGAAGAAAAATATTGCTCTTTGCCAAACGACATGAAGTATTTCATGGGAAGAAAAAAAAATACACAATTTAAATTTACCATTGTGCCCGCTTTGGCCGAGGCCCTCCCTGCCTGTCGGTCACGGCTTCTCTCCACACGGATGTTTTCCTGACGGCCTGAGTACACAAAGTCTTTCTACACGTGACTTTTCCTCGGACGACAATTGAATTTTAATATGTTTATCTTGAACTTGCATTATGGCCGGGCGCCGAAGCGTTGTATTTCAACGGCCTCTTAAAAGCATCCGCGATGGATGTGCGGAATGAAAATGCCACGCGCGGCCGGTGGCTTTTCCAGGGTTCGGTGCCGTAATTTGCATCCCCGGACCCGCCGGCTGGCTGCCTGCCTGAAGCAGTCTTCGCAGGCCGGTTAGTGTGTGGCGCCGCGGCTCGCGACCCTCCCGACCAGTCAGAAATCGGTTCCTCGTCATTGGTTTCCCGGTCAGAACCGCTGGAGGAACTCCGCGGATCGGTTTGCAAACGGCAGTCACGGGGCCCTTGAAGGCAGGAGGGGTGTCTCCTCTTTTATTTGTTGCTTCTCGCCTTCGATTTTTCATTGTGTTTCCGTAAAGTATGGGCCACCCACGTCCACCCAGGGAGAACGTCTTCTGATTGATACGGCTTTCTTTTCTTTTCCGGAAACAAAGCAAAACCAAACCAAGCCAAAACGTCGGGAGAGAAATGGCGTTCGCGAAGGACAACAAGACGCTTCGTCTTCTGGCTGCTCGGAGGTGGCGGGAACGAGAGAGGCCGAGAGTCTGGTCACATGAGGCAGCGTCGCCCGCTGGGCTTGCTGCAGGCCGGGGGGAGGGGTCGGCAAGACGCGGCAGACCAGCGCGAGGCTGCCGGGGTCACGGACCGCGCGGGACGGGGGCCCCGGGAGCTCGCTGCTCGTCCCCCGCGGCTGGCTTTGTGCCCTGGGCGGCCGTCTCTCCCTGCGTGAGGCCTCGGTGTCCTCGCCCGTAAGCCACGGTGCACTCCGACCGGCAGCTCGCACACGCCCCTTCGGCCTTGACCTTCTGTGACTCCCTGCAGACGGCTGCCCCGTTTGCGTGCTGGGGCGTTCAGCTCCTGGGTTCCGTCTAGAACAGCGGGGGGCCCGTGGGTGCCCCACAGGGGCCTGCGCGCCCCTCTCGCCCGGTCCAGTTCAGGCAAACCTTCGTCTCTGCGGAAAGCGTAACTAGAAGGAAAAGCCACGAGAGACTCGTCCCAGCATCGTCACCAATCGTCACCGGCTCCAGGACCACCTGTGCCGCCGCCCACAAGCCACTGTCCTCGGGGCTTCGCCGACGTCTGTCACTGGGAATGGGTGCGGTGCTACCAGTCGGCACCTGCCAGGTCTCCTGGGACACCTCGTCCCGCGGTGATTTGCCCCCAGGGGGCTCGGAGGGACGGTCCTTGCGCCTTGCAGCCCATGGAGCAAGAGTACACACCTTTTGGGTAAAAACGATGAAATTAGAAAACTCAGGCCAAGAGCGGCGGGAAGATCCTCAAACACAGAAGTGGCCATTCCGACATCGGGGGCGGGGCGGGGGGCCCTGAGCCGTCACACCGCGGAGGACGCCGTGCGCCTCGTGGACGCCCCATCCGTGCCGCGCTGGTGGGCGGGCGCGAGTCACCCCCCCCAGGGCCTGTCCTCCACACCCTGGGGCCGCGGCCGCGGAAGCGCGTTTTCCGACACGCACCCCTGCCGGAGCAGAAGCAGGCTCGTGTTTCGTCTGTGTGTTCTTACAACGCAAAGGTCGTTTTTTTTGTTGTTGCTTTTGTTTTTTCCTTTCCCTAAATGAAATGCGTTTTTCTGGGCCACTGCCGTAATGCTTTACAATCAGAACGAAAGTGCTCAGTGAGAGGTAAGAGTGATGTCATTTTGGATAATGTGATTTTTATTTCTGGACGCCCAGAGGAGGCCGCATGCAGGTCGCCATCCGTCCATCACTCACACGCTTTATTAAAACGCCATCCCGGCTCCTCGACCTTGGATAACGCTGACGCGGTGCCTGGCGGGCCCCGGGGCTTGACGGCGGGTCCGCGCGGGGCGTGGTTCTCCCTGACGGCCCAGATCACTCGCTGATGAGGTCAGCCGGAGCCACGAGCACGTCGGACACGGGCCCGGGGCCGGGCAGTGTGCAGGCTCGCGGCCCAGCAGTGCAACGGACGGCGGATGCACAGTCACCGAAACGCGTCCTCCGTTACAGCCGTGGCGGGGGCCGGGGCGGGAGCGCAGGTGGCCGTGAGGGCCGCGGTGAAGGGACCCGCGAGCGTCTGGCGGGGGCTCCTCCCCAGGGCCGGTCCCTGAACGGCTTCGTTCACCTGCCTGGCGCTCGCCGGGCGACGTTCCGCCCTGCGCTAGATTCAGGGAGGGGAGAAGGCTGCGGCGAGAGTCTTGTCTTCAGGGAACCCCCGCCCTCAGGTGGACGTGTGCCGAGGCCGAGAAGCGCGTGGACTCGTGGCATCGGTTGTCACGCTGCGCGGTGAAGGGTGAGGGGTGGGCGCGCCCTCCTGGACCGAGGCGCCGAGGGACGGCTACGCAGGGGACCGGATCCGCGGAGGGTCCAGGGGGCGGAGAGGGTTTGGCGGGGAGCAGGGCGTTTTCACGGGGAAGGAGCGTTGCGAACCACCGCGTAACGGGAAGCGCCGTCCCCGCCGGCCGAGAAAGGCTCCAGCCCACAAACCGGGCCTCGCTGGGCGTCAGCGGTCAGCGTCCTCCTCTGGTCCGGTCCGGTCCGAGTCCGAGCCGACTCCCTGGGAGGCACCTCGGCAGCTCTGCGTGGGGAGCAGAGCGCGGAGAGGGGTAGGGGAGAGCCGTCCGGTGGCTCCGCCAGGAAGCGGGGTCGCCGGCACCGGGCCGTCCCTCTGGGGGGCCTTTTGCTAAAAGAAGAAAGGGGGGCGTTTGAGTTCACGTCTTCATCTGCGGCCCAGCGTGACCCCCGCCCTCTGCCGCCCCTGCCAGGCGTAAGGGGGACCAAATACTCGGCGGCCGAAGGAAACCGGTAAACACACAATACGCAGACGTCGAACGGTAACGTGCGCCCCAAAATTATGTCACTGTATTAACCAAGGTCCCCCCGGTCGACTTAATAAAAATACAAAAATAAATAAAATGAAATTCGGCCGAAGGTTAGAGAGAAACGAACAGACGCGGGGGTGAGGCCGTCGCCCGCCCCCCTGCCCAGCACCCCGTGCTCCTCGGGCGCCCCCCGCGTCCCAGCCCCTCACACCTCCGCGCTCCCCAGGCCAGGGTCCGCGTCCTGCCTCCGGGCTGCCCCCCCACGTCCCCGTGGGGGACACGGGGAGGCGAGCCCGCGAGCCTGCGAGCCCACGAGGGTGGCCCCTGGAGCCCCTGCGGCCGTTGGTCTTTGCTGAGAGCTTGTGACTTGGGAACGGCCGAGGGGCGAGCCGAAGGGACGCGGCTGCCCGGGGACGGGGACGGGGATAGGGACGGGAATGGGGACGGGGACGGGGACGGGGGCGGCGGGCGGCGGAGGGCGCGGGCGGGGCCGGGCCTCTGCGTCAGCGAGCCGACCGCGCTCTGGCATCCGCCGGGCACCTGTCCTGACGGGGCAGGGGGCAGCGGAGCCGTGGGCGCTAGAGGGGCCTCCTCGGGGTGTCCGCGTGTCTGCCCTGGGCCCGGCTCTTGGGGGCCAGTTCTGGCGCCTCCGACCCTGCGTCCTCCCCCCCAGCCTCGCACGACTCCGGCTCGTGCAGCTATTCCGCGCCCCACCCAGGGACCGCGAGGGCTGTGCGGCTGTCAAGCGGCCCCTTCACTCAGAACTGACCTTTCTGAGGTGCCGGCGAGGACTTGGCCGGAGGCCGCGCGGGCCGGGCGCTGAGCCGGGAGCCGCCGGAGCGAGGCCAGCCCTGCGCGGTCCCCTCCCGCCCCCCCATTCCATCCACGTCCTGTTCCCTCGTGATGCTCCCGGCTTGGTAAGCACCCCGTTCCGTTCTTTGCTGAACATCGACACATCCCCAATAAAGTTTTACTTAAACGGGCCCCAAGGGAATTATTTTACTAATACGAAGCTCCTAAATGCAAAACTCACAGCAGGGGCCCTCTTACAGGGAGTTGTTCGTGGCCCCAATCACTGGCGGCCAGGGGGCACTTTGAGGCAAAGAGACCTTCATTTTCATCTTTCAAATTCTATAAAAATGCGCCTGCTGACTTTGTACGTGTGATGTGTCTAAAAGAATGACTAATCGCGGAAATTTCAGACAGTGGTTGATTCCGTGCTTTTGATCCATGTCAGGACCGTCAGCCCGGGTCCTGCTGCGCCCTGCCCCCCCCCCCCCCCCCCCCCCCCCCCCCCGGTCCTGTGCATTTACTGACCTGCTTACTCCGAGTGGGGGGGGGCCCCCAGCCTCAGCGGCCTTGCCTTGGGCCCCGCTCCCTTTTTAATGACTAGTCTCCATCTTCAGTCCCTGCCTCATGTCAACCTCAATTGCAAAAAACGCCCCCGGGAAGCCACACACTGGGCCCCATTCAGCTCCCGCCGTGCCGTGAATGAACAAGGAGCCCAGAGGAGTTTTTCCTCGATTATTGCCAGGGAAAAAGAAAAAAAAAAAAAAGACTGTCTGCCGGCTCCGGTGTTTATAAAAAGCAATTTCGCTTCCCCATAAGCCGGCAGTGTTTATTAAACATGTAATAGAGAATTCATATTAAATGCCGCGGCGTCTCCGCGCCCAGGTCTGAGTCATGCTCGGCTGTGGTTTGGGAGAAGGAAGTCGGGGGGCGGGGGGGGGGGCCCAGCGGGGAACAAAGGCAGCGTCCACACCACCCGCTCAGACTCGGGCTCGGAGCATCTGCTGGGTCCACGGACGGCGGCCCGAGTCGGCGGCGGAGGCCGCCGCTGCCGGCACGCGAAGCCGCCCCCCCAGTTACCCGAGCACGTGGGGCCGCGTGACAAAGGCCGGCCGCATGGGAGCCTTGTCACCGCCGATCCCCGTGACCCCGGCTTGGGGCTGCCTGGACATTCCCTGGCGACCAGCTGGACGCCTGCCCAGTGTCCGCGCACGCGCGTGTGCGTGTGCGTGTTGGTGCGTGCGCGTGTGTTCCCACCACTAGAGCAAGATCGTTTCTAGCCATTCGTTTGAGCACATGCTCCGAGCCAGACACGTGCTTGGGGCTGTCGACAGAGGGCGGGCGGGGTGGGGGGGAGGCTCGGCCCCTGCGCCGTTCGCGTGACCTTGACGCTGACTTCTGAAGGACGCGAGGTGGCAGGCGTGTGCAGAGAGGGGCAGGGCACGTGCCACGTGGCGAGGGGAGAGTGTGTGCGGGGTCGCCGGGGCGTCTCGGAGCAGCAGACGGGGTGGGGGGTCGCCGGGGCGTCTCAGAGCAGCAGACAGGGGGGCGGGGGACGGGGGGAGCAGGGACCGAGCCGCTCATCCTGTGCGCTGTGGCTCTCCCCGAGGGCGCGCTCGAACCGCTCGCCGCAGCCGGTTCCAGAGCAGAGGCGGTTTCGCGGCCACGAAGCGTGACCGAGGGGCCGGGGGTGGGGGGGGGGGCGGCTCCGGTGGCTTCGGCCGCCGCTGTTGCTCTGCCGGGCGGGGGCGGCGGTGCTGGCCGGGCTCCCACAGCCCGCTGACCCCGCGACCCTCTGCTGGTTTTTCACGCTTCATGCGACGGAGCCCATCTCAGCGAAGGTATTTGACGATCAGAGGGGGGGTTGGGGGGGCAGTGGAGTTTGTCAAAGCGAATCGTGACGCTGACTTGCGACCCTCCCCGAACGAGCAGGTCGGTCCCGCCCTCACCTACGGCTCAGAGGGTCCCTTTTCATCACATAAGCTGTGGCCGGTAACACCTCCCACTATGTGTACCTTGTGACCCTTTGGCAGATAAAGCGAAGGTGTTCTCTGCAGCTCGGGGGGCTTTGCAGACAGTAGAATGTTCTCCCGTCTCAAGTGGAGACTGCCTAAAAACCGGGGGCTCCCGGAGACAGTAAACTGAGCATCCCTCCAAGGGCCCCCCGCCCCCGGTCTGCAGGACAACTAGCCGCTGTCCTAGCACCCGGCACAGGCCCGACTAGGTGAGGCCCGTCGGCTGACTCGACGGTGGCGGAGCATGGGGGGAGGCTTGCAGCGGACTGGGGGCACGGCTCGGGGCGGGGACCTCTGTGGAAATGGCTGTGAAGACTGATAATCAGACTCGAGCTCCAGGCGGGACGGGGGCCGACCAGAACGAGCACCTGCGTTTACCTGGGAGCAGGTGGGAGCGTGGCGGGTGAGGTTCCGTGGGCGAGGGAGGATTTCAGAAGCGGAAAGCCGAGCCTGCTAAGCTGCCGGGCACGTTCCGCACGCGCATGTGCTGACGGGGACGATCCCAGGAGGGGGGGGAGGTACCCGGCGGGACGCGGACGCCCTGCTCACGGCCACGCTCTTCGGCAGCCGTGGCGAGCGCCGTCCGGGGAGGAGCGAGGAGGAAAGCCGCAGGGCTTTGGCTCGCAGAGGGCCGAGGGGGCAGAAGGAAGGCCGCGGAGACAGCGAGCGTGGACTCCGCCTATAAAGGCAGCTGCCGACTAGCACTGGCCAGGCGGGTCCCCAAGCAGCGAGGAGAAGAATCTGGAAGCAGATGCCAGCGGGAAACACCGGGCAGCGCGAGGGCGTTGGGGGACACGGGCGGACGGATCCCCCGCCTCTTAGGAGGCAGCTCTTCCTTTTCCTCTTTGCTCCCCTCTGAAGGGTTTCCTGGCTGGCCAGCCCGTGGCATTTTAGCTGCCCCGGGCTGCAGGGGACGGCCCTTCTCCGTCCCGGGGAAGATGTGCCCTTGTCACCGAATAATCGCAATGGGAAAGAATGCAAATAACTGATCGATCAGCCTCGTCATGGAGAAATTTGTTGGTGAAAGTCTTATTTTATTTTACTTTATTTTTGAATGAGGTCATCCTACCCAGCTAGAACCCACCGTAAGAAATTCTCACTTATGTATAAACCTCACTCCTCCCCACCGCCCTGAAGAAACAACATAATCAAGAAAATCTTACCGAATTTATCTCGCAACGAGAATAACGTGTGGACATGTAGTATGTGCTCAGTTCGTGCTAGATTAGATTTTCCACCATGTGGATTATTTCCGTCTTGCCACCGTCGGTGAGGGCTACCACATCGAGAAATAGCTAATTCTCATTCCCGCTTTACAGAGGATTCGATTAAGGCCCAGACAGATTAGGCAGCTATTTCAAAGTCGTGCAGGCAGTTGAGGTATCATCGGATGAATCTTGAGATTCAAATTCAGATTCCAATCCTCTAAGGTATATAGATATCCAATAACGTATGTCGTATTTTTTTCCCTCATGAGGATTTCGGCAAGAGGGCCAATTTGATCTTGCCAGAGGTAGAAAGCGAGGTGCACCAAGCTTATTACAGACGCGCCCGCTCGCCGAAGGGCCAAGGAACACAGGTGTGTGCATTTCAGGGCGAGACAAGAAAGGACGCCCTGAAAGGCAGGTTCATTCCCTTATCGTCCTCCGTTCTTATGTTGTTAATAGTTTATAAGTCTCCACTGAGCCTCTCAGGAATGATAAATCACATGCTTCACCCTGAGAACTCAAGAGGAAAACAAGCATTTGGTTATAACAATTTATGGCGAATGCTCAAAATTAGTGTACCCCGGGGCCTCCTGAGGTCTCGCCACGGACAGAAGTCAGATGCGATCGCAAAGGGCCGAGCGTAGAACATTCTGAATCTTTGCATAGTCAAGTGTATCTTAATGCGGGGGAAAATTATTTTTGCGGATCTTCTGCTAGAGGAAGGTTCACGTTCTCTTTTGTAGTCTTACGATGCCGTGAGGTGGGGGAGAGAGAAACCCACGTTTATCTGCGGCAGATAATGACACCGTTCTCACGGTCTTCCCAGAGAACCACTGGAGATCGATGCGAATCCTACCTTATCTTTTCTTGTTTGGGAATCTTACGCACTTTTACAACACGCTTTTTTCATTTTCCTTTAGATGTCCAGGGCGCCCTCTCATCCATTTTATTTTATCCTCAAAACCACAAGGATTCGATAAGGGTTTGTGTTACCGCGGCCACTTTGCTGATAAGGGAACCGAAGACGGGGACGTTCGGGTCACCTGCCCGAGGTCACGAGGCTGGATAGGGACAGTGGAGCACACCTCCCTGCAGTGTTTTCTAAGTAAAAAAAAAAAGAAAAAAAAGTTTAATCTCTTCTATATTTCCCCTCAACAATCCTGTACGTTTTCAGTCATGTGAGAATTGGCGTGGTTTGGGAGGTGGCTGATCCCCAGGAGGCGAGTCATGAAGAGAGACCTACCCGACCTCTTGCCCCGAGTGAGCACACCGCTGGGCAAGTCTCTGACTTTTCCGGTGTGCCATTTCTTCCTCTATAAAATGAGGGAGCTGGAAAGGAATGGTCCCCTGATCACGGGGGCCAGCCTTCGAGATTTGGGGTGTCTGTGACGCTGTTGCTATCAGCTTGCGTTCTCTGGGCGAACAGAAGTTACGGTGTGTGTGTGAGACCCGAGATTTGAATTTTGTTCGTTCTGCAGTTCGATTTTCGAGAAAGGAAATGCTTTCTTGGAAAGAGAGAGATTGATTTTCAGGGGTTGGCTCTCGCGGTGTGGGTCCGGCAGTTCTGACACCGGTGGGCTGGCCGGTGGGGCGTGGTTTGTGCGTTACAGGGTGCAATGTGCTCTTCCCCAGGACACGTGAGGCCTCCCCTGACTGGGGAGGCTCATCCATCCATGTTACTGAGAGGAATCCCCTTTACTTAAAACGCAGCCACCTCTAGATTTGAACTACATCTACAAAAATCCCTTCGTGGAAACAGCTGGACCAGCGTCTGGCCCAACGACGTAGCTCCACAGCCTCGCCAAGCGGCCAGGACATGTCGCCATCACCACGGTGGCGGGGCGTCTCCTTGGACAAGGATGAGCGTCCCCCGGGAGGGAAGAGGCGTGTGGTGCACAGCAAACCGTGGCCCAAGCCGTGGGGCGGACCCGACTGCCGCCCCGTCTTGGCCGAACCCCGCTCCACGCGGACCCGGGCTCGGCGCACGTGGCGTCCGGCACGCCCGGCGCCCTCCGACCCCCCGGCCCGCGCGTCCACCTGTCCCCGCCTCCGGGTGCAGCTCCGCCGTCTGCTCCGCTGCCCTCTGCTCCGGTCATTCTCTGGGGCCAGACTGGCCAGTGCCCTGGGAACTGCCCGCAGCGGGAGGGCCCTGGGTGTTTACGGAGGGAAACGGCACGAGGCAGGCACGAAGCAGAGAGGATCGTGGTTCTCCGCCCCAAGGCAGGCGGACTCTGGCGGGGCCCGTTGGGAGCTCTTCCCGGTGCTTTAGACCTCAGTGGGGCGGACGGCCCAAGGAGTGAAGTCCCCGTCTCTAGGGACGTTCGATGAGAGAGACGAGTGTTCGAGGGAGAGGCGGGGGCCGAACCGAGAGCGTGCGAGGGTGTGAGGGAAACGGGGCGGGGGGGGGGGCGGGGCGTGGCGCTCACGGCGCCAGGTCAGGGAGCGAGGACGGGTCCCGGAGGCCGTGGGAGGGTTCGGAGGACCCGACGTGCCCCTCGCACGCCTGAGTCCTCCCACGTCGTGACGGACTCGCCAGGCCATCAGCCCGTCTGCCGGCACATGGAAGACAGGATGCTGCGGTGCAGGTGGGCGGTGCAGGTGAGCGGGGCAGGTGAGGGGGGGAGGGGGCAGGTGAGGGGGGGAGGTGGGCGGGGCAGGTGAGCGGGAAGGTGAGGGGGGGCAGGTGAGCGGGGCAGGTGGGCGGGGCAGGTGGGCGGGGCAGGTGAGTGACGGGCCCGGGAGCGGGCGGGGACCCCACTAGCCACACCGAAGGTCCCTCGGAGCCAGCGCCCGGAGTCCACGTCGACCCAGGGGACATGGGGGGGACGGTGGCACTTCGCAGTCACCCAGCGCAGCCCCCTCGGTTTTCGGGAGGTGAGGGCGAGGCCCGGGCGGGCAACGCGGCACGGTTTACTCCCGGGGGGAAGTTTCTGGAAGCGTCGGCCGGCACCGAGACCCCTGGCTTGTCCAGCGGGTCGCTCCTCCGACCCGGCGCTGCGTTTTCTGGTGTCGGGGAGCGAAATGTTCGGAACCAGCCAGCGGTCGCTGTCACCCCCTTTCGTCGGGGGCGGCGTGTGGACTTGCTTTCTCGCGAGGGCGCGTGCTCGCTGGTTCGCAGTGTGGACAGGCCATGCGGCCTCGGTGTGGGGGGCGGGGACAGCCGTAGCAAGGAGACCCCGGCACAGACGATGGCTCGGACCCAGCAAACGCCCCCTCGAAGCCGGTGCGATGGGTTCGGGGCCGGGGCCAGCTCCTCCGAGTGGCTTCTGCCGCCTTCGCTGGAGGATGGCTTTGCCCTCCCCGGGAGGGTAGCGGGCAGGAGGCTTGGACGGTCCCAGCGGTGTGTCCCATCCTGGCGGGCAGAAGGTGGTCATGTGACCGTGCCCAGCCGCAAGGCACACCGGGAGCTGCGGGGAGGGGGGCGGGCTCAGACAGAAGGGGGGCCTTGCCTGGCCCTGCTTCACTGACAGGTCCTGCTGAGAGCTGGGGGTTTGCGCAGCGCTGGGCACACCTGTGTCTTTTGCGTCTGCTGCCTGACTTGTCAAGCCTCAAGGTCACCGTGCGGGGCTGGCGTCCTGGCACGGTCCCCTCTCCCCCGCCCACGCGGGCAGAGCTCTCCTCCGGGGGTGCGGGAGCAGACCCAGCTGAAGTCAGCGTGCTGGGCTCTGTGCCCAGGGCGCCCGGCGCCAGCTCCCCTGCGCACCTGGCCCTTTTCCCGCCGTGTGTGCAGAGAAGCCCTCTGTCCCTTAAGAGCCTCAGCTCAGCGCCCTGAACACGGACAAATTAAAAAGAAATCCACACACACAAACACAAACTGCTTCCCAAGCACTTGGAACGCAAGCCATTCCGTGCACGCCCCCCGGCTGCCTCGGCTTACGGTGACATTCGCCTGCCTGGCCGAGAGCCGCGAGGGAGGCCGCGGGCGCCTCTGCTGTGGTGAGGGCAGAGTTCGCGGAGGAAAGGGGTTCGGGGCAGGCGTTCATCACGGCACATTTCAGAGGCGAGCCGGAGCCCGGCCCGTGTGGCTGGGCGGCCGCCCCGGGGCTGGCGCCGAGGGTGAGAGCGTGGCAGGGTCCGACGCCACGACCTTTATTTATTTAGTTTTTTGGTCGTGGTGCAGTCAGCAGGTCTGTGCTGGCCTCTGACCTGAGCCCGGGCTGGCCGCAGTGCCTCGTCCCCGGCACGCAGCACACACGTCGTTGGCGGGTCCCGGGTGAGCCTGGGCGCCGCTGCTCACCCGTGGGCGGAAGCACGCAGCGCGGCTGGGGCGGGGTCCCCTCCGCTGTCAGCGTGTTCTGGGGTGTGTGTGTGTGTGTGAGATTCTTGCCTTTGTTTGAACAGCCGCATCCTGCAGAGAAGGATCCTAATTGTCACAGACGCTCAGGTGGAAAGGCGAATTGTTAACTTTCTCCTCATCAAGCCCCACGTGGAAGATTTAAGTAGAGCTCATCCTCCACTCGGCTTGGGCGCCGGGAGAGCGGGTCGCAACGCGATCGGCGGGAGCTCCCGCCTCGAACCGTGCTCCGGGCGCAGAGACCGAGCAGTGCGCTCTCTCCTGCGCCTGCTCTTCCCAGCCGTCCCTGTGTCAGTTTGTTCTCTCTCCCGCCAGACCCCTGCGCGAGGCTCAGAATCCACGTGTGTGCAGCAGGCTGGCCGGGGTCGTCGGTGCGGATGCGTTTACATGGGCGTTTGGCACGAAGGTGGCCGAGGGTCCCAAACCAACAGAACCACTTTCAGGTGGCTTCTGTCCCTGAGTCACATGCCCTGACTGTGCGTGTGCATGTGCGTGTGTGCGTGCATGTGCGTGTGTGTGTGCATGTGTGTGCGTGCGTGTGCGTGTGTGCATGCATGCATGTGTGTGTGCGTGCATGTGTGTGCATACGTGCATGTGTGTGTGTGTCTCGAGGGTTAGATGTGTGGGCAGAAGTGTTATACGTACTTTACATTTAAATAGAAAATGGCAAATCGTATCCCACAGTGGTGGCACCATCTTATGGTCCCACCAAACGACGATGAAAATGCACATTTCCCTTACCGTTTTTTTTTTTTAATTTTTTCTTAAAAGCGTCTGGAATCCGAGAAGACACATAAGCATTAGTGAATTTTTTCCAGGACTTTCATTGACCGTGTATACTGCTCTCTGCATGGCAAGAACATACAGTCATGGAACCGACTCCTTCTTATCCAGCTTTCTGTGCACGGTGACCCCCATGGGTGCCGCTCCCCTGGGCACGAGGCCCCAGGCTGTGGTCATCCTGAGGACGGTTCTCTGTGCCTACTCTTTGGACTATTGTGACACAGCCTTTTGAATCTCTTCAGAAACCAGGAGCAGCACTCAACCCCTTGAAGGGAGATTGAAGACTTTTATCAAAGCCATCGGGAGTCGCATCTGCCAGGTGTGGCGTGTGGTTCAACGGTGACAACCCCGGGGCCTGGCCTCGTGCGCGGTGAGGCCGGCACCTCTGTGCCGACATCATCTGATCACCTGAATGACGTCAGTTCGGCAAAAGAAATCGGTCACGTTTGTTAGAGTCACACGCCGTCTGAGTCAGGAGGCGTTCCCGGGGCGGGCGCGGCACCTGTGGGCGTTTGCTCGTCGCATTATCATAAAAGATCCGCGAGGGTTGACGAGTGAGGGAAAGTGCAAGCCGAAAAGCGTGAGCAACATTAAACTTTGTCACGTGGAGAAAAAGGCCGTATTTTCCTCCCCGAGCTTCGTATGTATTGGTTGGGGCTTTAAGCAAAAGCGCCGCAGCCCGGCTCACTCTCGGCGCCTGCGTCATGTGGGTCACCTGTCCAGGTGTCTGGCTGCCGGGGAGGGGTCACCACCGAGTGTGTTGCCTGCCCCCAGAGTGTCCCGGAATGAGCTGAGGGTGCGTCGTCGTCTGAGGACGTGTGCGCCTTTACACTGGCACCCGTGAAGGAAGCGTCCAGCGCCTCACAGATGCTGTGCAAAGGGCGCTGCGTTCTAAGGCCTTCTGGAAGGGCGGGGCTCGCGGGGCTCATGCGGGGCGCCTCGCGGCTCTCCCCACTCCTGCGGGCACCCTGACGAGGCCGCCGGAGGCGCCTGCTGTGCTTTGAGTTTCTCTAGACTCGATCCTTCTTAACATCCTTTTGTGACAATTACTCTTTGAAAGCGGCTCAGGGCTATACTTAAGGAGTCTCAGAATCAAAGGAGGTTCTCGGGGAAGGTGAGGGGAGCCGACACCCGAGTGCCGCTGAGAACAATGGGCGCTGACCTCGCCCCAGGTCCCTCGGCCTCGGCCCAGGCGCAGATCCACCTGGAAAAATCTGGGTCAGGAAGGCGAAAGCTCCATCCGCTCGTCCCTCCGCCGAGGAGCTGGGAGGCGGTGGACCCCCCTCGTCCTCGGCCTTTGCCCACCGGGGATGGTCTGACCTGGACGCATAGTAGGTTGCGACCTGGAGCACGGTTCCCGGAGTCTGGACGCGCGTCTTCTGGAAAACGGGGCCCTCCTGTTGTCTGGGTCTGTCCGTGGCCTGCCCGGAGCAGGGGGACGCCCCCCCCCCTACCGTGAGTCGCAGCTGGAGGCCGATTTGTCTCCTGTACCAGCACCAATGACGCAGAAGAGGTGCGTGTAGCTGGTGGGGGGGGGGTCGGAAATGCCTACAGCACCCTGCCTCTGGAAAGCGGACGTCCTGGCATCCGGGGGCAGTTCAAGGGCCACTCGGACGGGTCTCCATAAAACCTCATGTCTGAGAGCTGGAGCGGGTGCCTCTGGGTCTCTGGAAGGACCGCTGGGAGGGGCGTGGGTGTGCCAAATGCCTGCGACCTTCAGCCGATAGAGACCTATCAGACTGTCTGTTCGAGAAATTTTACTAAGAGGTTATCTTTCAGGGAAACAGGGGCTGTTTTGCCCCGAGGCCGTGGGGGTTTCAGAGCAAAGTCTTGTCCTCACGGTTCTATGGGGAATTAAGGCAGCTGGAGCCAAAAGAGGAAATCTGGCACATTCTCCAAAAAAAAAAAAAAAAAAAAAAAAAAAAAATACCGTGTTGACGGTTCTATTTCCTCACGTGGCAGAGTAAGTCGACCCTAAAATTCCCCCACGAGGACTTGGTCAAGGGAAGAGTCGTCTTTCCACTCTGGCTGACCCTCGCATCAGTGCAGACATGAACTAGAAGTCAAGATGATGATTTTCCTCACGTCTTCATTGCATATTCCTTTAAAAAGAAAAAAAAAAAGTAAGCTTGCATATCCCGGGGAAGTGCAAAGCGGAGGCTTTGAAGCCCAAACGCCTGAGCTCACACGATGGCTCCGGGACGTGACCCCGGGGCGATGCACTCGGGCGCTCTGGCGCCGTGTTCTCGTGTTCTCGTCTGCGTCTGCGAGGCGAGACAATGACAGTCTCCCTCTCAGAGCCGCCAATACGTGGAACGCGCTTCGCCGAGCGCTTGGCGCACAGGATTCTCGGGAAACCTCAGCGACCATCGTTCCCGCCTTCATTTTTGTTGTCCTGACGGCCTGTCCTGTGCGAGGCGTCGGGCGGTGCCCGGGCTTGGGATGGGGAAGGCTTGCAGGCGGGGTACACAGCCGGCTAGACCCCAAGTCACTGCTTATGAAGGAGAGAGAAGCCAGGACTGTGAAGTTGGGGGGGCAGCGAGGTTGGAACATGCAGGGCCCCCCAGCCTGTGGGGCCCCCTTGTCCTGAACAGCAAGGTGTCTGGGCCCCTGCGCCAATCCCCTTGGGGACATTTCTCTGAAAGACAAAAACGAGGGAACCCGATCTAACCAACGGCATCCAAACCCGGCTCGTTCTGCAGAGAGGGAGCGCACAGCCCGCCCGGGCTGCTGGGGAGGGTCCCTGCGGCAGCCGGGGCCGGTCTGTCTCCGGGGACGTGGACGTTTGGATGCTACGCACGGAAAACGAGTTTCGCTAAAAGCAGCGAGCGCGCCGATCGAAACGTGTCCGGGCAACGGCTCTTCGTAACGGAAGTGACGGGTGTGACGTGTGACCACGCTGTGGGGGGGCGGAACGAGGTTCACGGGACACGAACAAACAAACCGCCGACACCTCGCAAGCTCAGCCGCCTGGACGTCCCGGCGAGGCCGGGAGGGTCATGGTGCCCGGGGGCGGGGGCGGGGCGCACACCCAGCGAGGGGCCCGCGGGGCCTCCCTGCTGGACGGGAAATCAGTGTCGGGCGCGGGGCGCGTGTGCGTGTGTGTGTGTGTGTGTGCGCGTGTGCGGGCCTGGAGCTTCCTGACACACCCGCTTCCCGGAGGGTTGGGCTGCGTCTTGCCCGGCGCGGCATGCCCGGCCCCAGGCGCAGTACCTGAGACATGCGAGGTAGCCCCCAAAGTGCTGGACGGTCTCTGCGGGTTGGGGCAGTGTTCGGTAGTGAGGCGGGCCACACGCGAGTTAAGATGATGGGTGACGAAAACGCTCACTCGGCAGGAGCGGCGGCGAGGGGTCTGAGGGCGAGGGGCCTGAGGTTCGTCCCAGGATGCTGGGTCGGCCACCAATGTCCGTCACGGGGCCTGGCGGAGGTGCGCGGTGCCGTGCGCGTCCTGAATGGTCCCCGCCGCTTTGGGGTGTGGGGGCTCCGGCAGGCAGGAGGCGGACCAAAGCCTCGAGCGGAGACGCGGAGGGGGCGGGCTTGACTCAGCGGTCCGTGCTCTAAGACGCCTTCGAAGGGAGACTTTGGCGTGACCAGAAAATGCCACGCCCGCCCGCATCCCCGCCCCGCCCAGGGCTGTCACTGCGAATGTCAGGACCGCATCCCTCGTGGCATTTCAGAGCCTGGAGTTGAGATGCAAACAGGACATTTAGAGGGGAAGGGGGGGAAAGAAAAAAAGAAGGAAAAGGGGAATAAAAAAGAATGAAGTATGATTTTTCAGACACGTTTTCAAGAAAGGGCAGAAGCACTCCCGTTCCTCTCCGAGACCTCCGAAAGGTTAGCGCGTCGCGGGCGGGAAAGTGGGGGCGAGGCCGGTGTTCGTGGGCCACTTCGCTCAGTCCGGCTCAGAGCAAACGCCTCCTCCCCACGCGGGCGACCCCGGAGCCCCCTCCCGGGCAGCACAGCCTCTGAAACGCACTCCCTGGATCTCACAGATCTTTCCTAGCGCGTGCGCCCCAGATAACAAGGTTGAAAGAGAAACAATTAAATGGGTACTTTGGGGCGGTAAGTGTTGAGCCCTGGAGAACGGTCAGTGACTCACCGGTTACGCCGCGGCCGAAGCCGATCGGCGCGTGATGAGCTCTCCCCGCGCCAAGTCCTGCGGTGTTTTGGGGGTGATTTTGCTGGGTGTATCAGTGAGGTGCACTCCACAACCCCGTGGGCTTAGCACGCCAGCCCCTTAGTTGCTCACATTTTGCACGTGGGGTTGGCCGATCTGGGCCGTTCTGTTGTCCGCCAGCTACGTGGCGGGCTTGGGGCTGCAGGCGCTGTGTCCCGACCTGTGGACCGAGCTTGCCGGAGGTGTCCTGGCTGAGGCCGCCACGCTCCATGTCTCTCCTGCCTCCCTGCAGCACGGGGAGGCGGGGTCCATGTGCGGCGCGGCAGGAATGCAAGCAGATGCACAAGAGGGCTCTGGAGGCGTGGTCTCCGGCCAGGTGTCTGCCACGTCCCCAAGCGCGTCGCGTAGCCATCGGCCAGGGAACTCCGTTCCACGCCTCTAGCAGAAGGAGCCGCAGCGTCACGTGGGCTGTGGATGAAGGCAGGCCTCGAGAATCGAGACCCCTGGTGTGACGTACCACGCTCGGATCGGTCCTGGGATCTCACCGGTGCCCCTAAGGACCGGCCCGACCCTGAGTCTACCCCGCTGGCCACAGGATGGCGGCTGCAGCGCCATGACCGACTGCGACCCTCGCTGTCAGGGGTTTTTTTTGTTTTTGTTTTTTGCAGATTTGTGTTTTGCAAGCTCGTCGAGGTTTAGGTTCCTGAATTGGGCTAGCCATGTAGTGCTTGAAACTTTTCCTCTCGTCGGTTAATAAACCCACCAGCGTGGCCGCAGGACACGAAGCGCGCGCCGCGTCCTGGTTCATGGGCACGATGCGTGAGGCGCGCCGACGTTTCGCGGTGACCGCCTCATGCAGGAACTGTGGTACGGACTCTCCCGCCTGCGAATGAGGTGCGGCGGGCCCGCCAGCAGGGAGATGCCCGCGCCTTCTCCGGTCGTTCCTTCGGGCGTATTTCCAAAAGGTAAAGCTTTCTTAAAGTCATCCGGGGTGAGGGAAGGGGCTGAATTTCCAGGGTCTGAGCTTGAACGCAGAAATAAACACGCGCAAGAGTTTCCTGTGGCTCTGGCGATGGTCGTATTTTCGATCGTATTTTCGAGATGCAGGAAACAATGACAAGGGGCCGCCCCGCCCCCCCCCCACACCCCCGGATCAGAACTGATGTTTAAAGAACGTTCTGTGCGTGGAGTTTGAGGCCACAGAGATTACCTCCAGAAAGCAGGTAATCTTTTCCTTTTTCCTGGAAGATTATCTACATTATGCCCGTCAGCTTTGGAGGGCTCGAGTGGTCGTAGTTTACGTGGAGAATCTTGTACGTCTCACGTGTTCGAAGTGTTGTCGTTTTGCTTCTTTTTGGGCGAATGTGTGGAGTTAATGCACCTGTGAGGTGGGCCTCTCGTCCCGCGCTCTCTGCGGATTCGTCTGCAGTGACGGTGGCCGGGGGTTTTGAAGAGGTTCCTTGCCATCTGTTATGTCGAAAGACATCATTTCATTCTGCCTTGTGTGTGTGTGTGTGTGTGTGTGTGCGCGCGCGCGCGTGTGTGTTCACGGTTTTCAAAATGAGGGTACAGTCAGACCTGGAAAAAATATAATTTCATTTCCTGACCTACAAAAAGCAGTGAGAGGCACGATACAAATTCTCATTCTCCCAGCGTATTTGTTGGCAAACAATGGAAAGAAGTCGAGATCAGATGCAAAGGCCTGTGTTTGGAGGTCTTTAATTACACTTCTTAACCCAGGAAAGTAATCGGACGAGATGCTGGCTCGGCAATGCTCGGCCCTGCTGCACGCCCCCCGAGGGCCGGCCGGGCTGGCGGAGACAGGGCCGGCTCCGTCGGGGGCTGCAGCTCCGGCCGGGGTCAGCGCCCGGGGGCCTCGCTCGGCGGCTTTACTTGCTCTCACTGAGCACACAGGGGAAAGGAGAAAGGTTTGGTGGTCGGTGCATGTGTGGCCAGACCTGGCGTCCAGCCTCAGGTCCTCTGTGAGTGAAGACGGATTGTCCTGGAAGGACGCAAATCGATCAGAATGGATGGCTCATGAGAATTCGGTTAGGGGCTGGGGGACTCGAGGAAGGGGCTTGAGGCTGAACTCAGGGCGGCAAGCTGGAGGGGCCCGGCAGGGGGACCCCAGGAGGAGCAGCTGTGGCCTGGGAGGCGGGACTTGGTGGGTGGGCGTCCTGCCGGCAGAGGGCGGTTTCGGGGTGCGAGGTGTGCCTGCCGCTCACCCGCGGGGAGGAAGGACCGGAGATGACCCCCACGTCGCCTCCCGTGTCGCCTTCCCGTTGAACAGGCAGATGTGTGTGCTTGTCGGGGGCGGCTAAGTTCCCTCCTCGCGTTCCAGGGCACCGGCGGCTGGGGGCATGGGGCAGACACCTGCCCTTTACCATGTGCGTTCACTGCGCTCGCGGGGCGGGCAGGCCGGGGGGCGCGCTGGGGGTCGCAGGTGGGGCGCCCGGGGCGGGATGCGAGCCAGACCCCACGCAGAGCCTGGCGGGTGAGGTCCATCTGGGGGTTACCGCCCAGGGGCCCCCGCCGGGGGCAGGGAGCACAGCTCACAGGCGCAGGAGTTCCGTGCGCCCCCAGTCCTGCGATGGCACGTGTTGTCGAAGACAAAAGAGTAAAACAGCAATGAACGTGGCTGCCCCCTCGGCTGTGCTCCCCGATGCTGGGTGCTCCCGAGGTGCTGGGCGCCCCCCGAGATGCTGCGAGGCCCCCAAGGTGCTGGGCGCCCCCCGAGGTGCTGGGGCACAGAGGTTTTCAGAGTCAGAACCCGCCCTCTCCGCCCCGCAGACCTCGGGCGACCTCGGGGTGAGGTCCAGGGGCAGGAGGCGGGCGTGGGCTCCGCTCCGCGTCCGTCTGCCTCGTCCAGGCTCTGAGCGTCCGTGTGCGAGCTCCAGGGCTAAATCCAGCCGCCTTTGAAATCCCAGAAAGGGGTCAGCCGGTGACGGTCCCTTCCCGGCGGTGAGGCCGAGGCTTACATAATTCGGTGGCCGGGGCAGGCTCCGGGCCCGACCTCCCCAGAAAACGGGGGCCACTGCTGAGGCCCGTGCGCCGCACCCCGATGGCCGCTGTGACATTGAACGTGCTCGTGCGCGAGGAGGGCTTAGGGGTTCCGGCTCTCGTGGGGCCCTCAGTACCATGGTCGCCTCACGCAGAGCCGGGAGGCCATCTGTCACCCCAGTTGGCTTCACCGGCTCTTGGATGCGAGGGACAGACGTGCACAGTGGCTTTGTTAGGTGGGCGACCGCCTGCAGCTGCCCCCAGGACGGTGATCAGTGCTCGGCTCTGCCTAGGTGACCGGAGGGTTAGGAGGTGACTCCGTGCAGGTCCCTGATCCCGTGGGTCACGGGGGCACACGGGCACCCCTCCGCACCAGCTGGCTGGTGTCTGCCGGCGTCCGTCCCAGCGGGAATGCGAGTGGCGCCCCCCGCAGGCGAGGACGTGAGCTGCGCTGGGACGGCTCCGGACCGAGGCCGCCACAGGCCCCCTGCCACCCCCCCCCCCGCCCTGCCTCGCGCACGCATGTGTGTGCGTGTGTGCGCGCGTGTGTCTCGGAGGAAACCCTGAGTCACACCTGGGCGAGCTCTGCCGCGTGCGCCCCAGCTCTGGGAGTGATTTCGTGGGGACGGCGACGGTTTTCAACGCCTGCTGTGTTTGCATGTCGGGGACGGAGCCTTTTGACCATCCTGTCCGTCCGAGGGGCGCCCGAGGGCCACCCGAGGGCCACCCGTGAGAAGCGCTCCCGGTGGGTCTCCCGGGAAAACCGGGGTCGGCGTTTTACAACTCCCTCGGGGGCAGCCAGGGACGGTGCCTCTCACAGGCCTCCCTCTTGGCAGCCCTGCGAGAGGGAACTGGGCAGGCCCTCTGGGCAAGGATACCCTGTCGGAGGTGGGGATGCGCGGGAGGTCACAGTCAGTCGGGGAGGTCCTCGGTGCGGGGACCGCTCTGCGCTGCACCCGGCACCTCCCCCGTCCCAGCGGCTTAGCCGGGAACGCACGTTTCTGAGGTCGCTTAGACGCCAGTGCGGGCCGTCCTGGCCACCGCCCTGGGAGGGTCTCCGGGTGCTCTGCCTTCCTGCCCCGAGCCGGTCCGTGCGACTCCGGCTTCTCCTCCGCGGTCTGGCCGGGCTCCCCTTCCCGGAGCAGAACGGGGCGAGCCCGGCTCGGCGGATGAGCGCTCAGCGCTCGCACCTGGGCTACCGGAAGGCGGTCGTCACTGGCCACCGGCCAAGCTGCAGGGCCTGGCGTGGCCCCGCGTCAGACGGTGCCCGGAACCGCCCCGGCCGGGATCCGCTCTCGGGCCGACGGGCAAGCCTGAGCGTGGCTTGTCCTGTGTCCGCTGCCGGCTGCCTCAGACGATTCGCGCGACCTGCTTGCATCTCAATACCTCGTTTTGTTTTAAACCCGAAAACAAAATGCAGGATTCGGTTTTGCGCTCCATCTCTATTTTTTTTTTCTATCTTATCGATCCAGGTAGCAGCTAAAGATTGAACCTCAGAGTGGCTTCTTCCTTTAATTCATTTTTGTTAATGGCCTTTATCCGTGATGAATGGAGGGAGCTTGGCTTGAGGAGACTCAGACTGACGTCGTTAAAGTTGCCCAGAGTTTGGAAATTTTTATAGAACCTGACCGTGCAGTTGGATCAAAGTTGCACTTGACCGGCTTCCGTGCCGGACCTGAGCCCAGGCCTGTTTGGTGTCTGGCACCGGCCCCTCGAAGAATGGCATTTGGCTTTGTCCATCTGATGTTTAACATGCGGGCACGTCTGGCTCCCACCCCGGTCAGGAGCAGTCAGAACTGGCAATGGGCACTTCGGTGGCGGCACACGGGTCCCCAAGGTGCCGTCCAGAAGGCTGGCAAGTGTAGGGTCACCTTTCATGCCGTACCTCTATGTCCCCGCCAGTCACCTTCCAGGAGATGTGGTCTTCTTGCCTTGGGCCATGAATAGCCCCTCACCGTTCAGAGAAGAAAGGTCTGGCGGAAAACCCCCGGGTCCGACTCAGGTCCCTGGGGCTTACATTACAGACTCTCATCGGAGACTCAAAAAAAAAAAAAAAAAGCCATTTTTAAGAGGGCTGTGAGACCCGAAAAATTAACCTGAGTTCGTGAACTTTAAAATCTCAGAAATGATAAAAAAAAAAAAATGTATTTGCCTTTTCACGAAGAAAACACTGTCCCATGCCACCCAAAGAAAGTATTCTCTCTCACTCGAGGCAAATAATTTTTTGGAAGCTGCGGTTGGTGCGGTTGGTGCGGTCGGTGCCGATAAGCCAAGCCCATCATCACACAAAAAATTTATAAGACACAGTGTTACTCCTAAGGGCGAATCGCAACAATCTGCTAAAGGCATTCCTGGGATCGCAACAAAGTTTATCGCCAGTAAGGAGCTGGGCGGTGATCTGACTCACCCTTCGCTACATGGACGAGGAAACTAAGGGTTAAAGATGCAGACACATGTCATGGCACAGAACTAGCAAGTTGGGGAGCTGAGCTTCATACCCGCGCATCTTCTTGGGATGAAACTCTGTGAAATGATGGGAAAAAAATATACAAAAATGGCAAAAACGGCTTTCGGCAAGGTAGATGTTACCACCGCCATTTTGCAGGCTGGGTTTAGCACCCAGGCTGGTCTCATAAGAAAGCTACTTTCTTGGCTTATTTTCCTCTCGTAACGTGAGACTGACTGCCTTTTCGTTGTCCTTTTTTATTTTTATTGCCCTGAGAGGCAGGTAGCTGACTGACCGGCCAGCTCTGTCCTGTTTTCTGGTGTCATCAGAGCGGGTCTGGGGTCTGGGGTCTGGCCACCACCCCGCACATTCCTGCCGCTGCTGCTGGCTCACGCTCTGATTGATCCCCGTTTCTCCCCGCGGCCAGGCCGCTGCTCCCCTGGTGGCCGCCGCCCTGTGCTGCCGGCTTGACAATGGCCCTCTGTGGACAGCTACGGGGACACCAGCTCGCCCCTCTCCTAAGCTCCACCGCCCGCCACCATCTGAAAACTTTCCTTCCGTGTATTTCGTCCGGTTTTGTAACATCTTCTGGTGAGAAGGTGCTTCCGATCACTCATTACTCTGTCCTGAGCAGAAGACCCAGGTCTCTCCCACCTGATTCTTAATCATTCTGCTTTAGATATCGTTAAGTGCTTTGGAGTCTTTAAATTTTCCAAGGAGAGAATTTTAAAATAAGTAATGAAATCGACAAGGCTCTCAGTGCAGTGTGTATCCCTTAGAGAAGCCTCAGATTTCTTTGAAATAATGTAGGTCTCTATATTATTTTAGAAGTTAAAAAATTAGGTAAAACCCAATACAGTTAAAACGGGAGACATCTATTTGAGTTAACCTCACGCCGTTCTCCTACGTCAGATGGTACTGTTCAGAAACTGCTGTCAAATTGTTATTTCGTCGCCGTACAGATTGCGAGGTCAGCTCCCGTGGGGAACGGGACCCCTCCAGGAAGCGGTGCGGAGCGCGTCTTACCGACTCGAGCGTCTCACCCTCTGTATCATGCAGGTTTCTGTCCTGACTGGCATGTAATTTTCCCTGCTTCCTCTTCCATTCTTCCAGAAACTTCACGAGGACTCTGGCAAGGACGGTGTGAGCTCTTTTGCATGTGTGCGTCGTGGTCCGGCCGAGGGAAACCGAGGGCAGAGCCTCGCAGCCAGGTGCCCACGATCCTTCGCGGAGCCTGTGAGAAAGCAGACGGGTCGGGTCGGGTCGGGTCGGGTCGCTGCCCGCGTTACTCGGCTCCCGTCTGCACGCCGCACACCGACGCGCGCGCCCCGTTGCCCGGGCCGCACGTGACCTCTCTGTCCCGCGCCCCGAGCCGGCCACTCCCTGTTCCCAAGGGTGTGCCCTGTTCCTTTGCTGTCATGGCCTCGCGCGGTCTCTGCTGTGCCCTTGGCCTGGGGCGCCCCCGATGTCCATGGGTGACCTTCCTTTTCCTCGCAGACCAGGGGGCACCTCCGAACCCTCCCCCCACCTCCTCAGGCTGTTTCGTTTCCTTCTAAGGCTGTATCGCCATTAAGTCATGAGACACAGACATCACCCCGAATTACCATTTCGGTTTCCCCCTTAGGGCGGGGAAGGACCCGGCCATTGTTCTTCGCTTTATCTCCAATGCGCTCAGTGAATAGCATAAAGTCAGCATAAATTTTTAAAATGGAAGCCTTCGTGTTTTAGAAGTGGGTTCATCCGTCTCGGGGTGGCCAGGCCGCCGGGGCGCGTAGTCATAAAGCATCTGAATTAAGAAGCGAAGGGCTCGAGGCGCGGCGGAAGTTCGGCGTCCGTGGGCGGCCCCGCGCCTCCAGGGCTCATCTGCCAGACACTCGCGGTTTCTGCCTGGTCCCCTTCCTGGGGTCGGTGGGGTGACCGGACGGGATCCGGCGTTGTCGGACCGGAAGGGGACCGTAAAGCGCCGCGGAAACGTTAGGTTTCTGTGTATTCTTCGCTGAGGTAGCCCCCCCGGAAACGTTTCTTTGTGGGGTGCAGACCGAGGCAGAAGTCACGTGGACCAGACAGTGGCCGGGACACGCCCGAGCTTTTCGGCCCCGGGATTGTCGCGTGTACCTGCAGGTCCTGCTGGGCGCCGGTGCTGCAGGCGGGGCCGGGGCAGGGTCATTTGCAGCCACCACGCTCATGCCCGACACAGTGCCACCGCCGGGGGGCGCTCCCTACCCAGCCGCCCCCGTTCCATGACAGATCCCTTCCTTGTGGCGTGGATGGCGGCCACATGTGCCGCCCGCTGCGGTGCCACGGAGCCCGACACCGTGCCTGGCGCCCGCTAGGTGCTCGGTGACTGAGGTCCACCAGGGACGGGGGGGTGGATGCGGGTGCCTGGGGAGGGAGGGGCTCCAGGCACGAGGCGCGTGCCCAAGGCGGCCGCTGGCCCGGCGGTGGCGTTCCAGTCCCTCTGCAGCCAGCCCAAGGCCCCGCTCTATTCCTCTCCTGACCGAGCAGAAGCCCGCTCTCCGTGGAGTCCAGAGCAGGCCGCGGCCCCTGACCCCCGGGCTCGGAGCAGAAGGAGCAGGTCCCAGGCTCTGCAGACTCCCGGCCCACTTTACGGCTCTCCGACGGGCCCGTTACATAACTCACGCTGGAGGAGGCGCTTCCTCGGTAACCTGCTCTGGGCACGGGGCGGCCGTGGGAATAAAAGGAGCAGTCGCTGCTCTTTCCACGCGGAGGAAGCCGAGGCGAACACACGCGCCAACGGCGGGCTGAGCACACTCGCGTGAGCAGAGCGCGGCTTCCGGCCCGAGGCGTCTGTCCTGCAGGGCAGGCAGACGGCCGACCCGCGCCTGCCCCCTCTGCGCTGAGGGGGGTCCTGTGGGGACAAGGCCATAGGAACGGCATTTCCGCCACATCACAGCCCTGAGCGTCAGAGCTTCGCATTGGAAAGAGAAACAAGGCAAAACACAAAACGCACACAGAGAGAAAGATTCCCAGAGACCCGAACGCAGCCGGGGAACGCGAACCCCCCCGTGGTCGTCTGTAAGAGGCAGACACGTACGGGTCACATGCAGAGAAAGGCGGCTTTCGCCCATTTTTGACAGCACTCGTGGGTTCCGGCCATGGAGCTCGGACGAGCCGCCTTGCCCAACGTGGCCCATCTTGCGAAGAGTTTAGCTTTTGTAAGTTTAATTCTGTGAATGTTGTCATGTTTAGAAGAGGAAAAAAAATATCCCATCTAAAGCTGGACTTTTCTCACTCCCTCTCAACTCCAACAAATATTTCTCTGCCTCTGCCATTTTCTTTTCTTTTAGTTTTTTGTTTTTTCTTTACTTAATATTCAACACCAGCCTCCATATTTAATACACACAGTATAACTGGCTTCGACAGCCAATCGTTTTTTTCCTTTGGTGATGTTTTATTACAAGGCAGAAGACACAAAGAAGTTACATCGTTTTTCAAATTCCTCTCCTGTGAACATGGCCATGAAGGAATTGTATCCAGAAGAAATGCTTCTATCATCTGACCGTCTCTGGATTCTGGGGATGGCATTCTTATTGGTTTAGTAATAACTTATAAATAATGACCCAAAACTAGTTCTTCTGAGCATACGGCTTTTCTCCCTTCATAAAAGATTTACTGAGCAACCGTGGCCCATAATGACAGATGAGACACTGTTACATCGAGTCTCCTTAGAGGTCACAGGAAGCTCCTTCAGGGGCCTCGGTGAGAGCCCGGGCGGCCTTCGTCAGCTCTGTTTCCTGCGGGAGCCTTTCGTGTGCCGTCTGGCCGTGGAAGGCGTGAATTTCCCATCTCGGTGTCTCTTGCTGGCCACGTGCTGGGCATGCAGCTGACCTGACACCCCCAGGCTTTAAATGAAACCCATGACGTTTCTCACACACACACACACACACACACACACGCACCCCTACCTTACACGCTCACACGTAGCCCTATGGTCTAAGATGTCACAGTGTGGGGTTTGTTTTGTTTACATCCGAATTTTGTGCTCGTGGGTTTTTAATTTTTTTTCTTCGGATGAAATGACAGTAGAACATCTCCACGGAGTATGACTATGAGAACGGCCACTGCTGCATGTGGCCAGGGCGAAGGGGCGGGCAGGGACAGGCGGGGGAGCATCGGGGCGGGCGGGGCGAGGAGAGGTAGGAGGAAGAGGGAACAGGGATGAGCGGCGCCGGCTCCCAGGCTTGCGGACCCCGACGGCTGAGCCTCCCGTTCCGCGGGCGGCTCTGGGGAGCATCGCCGCCTGAGCCTGGACTCTCGGGGGGTCGGAGAGGCAGAGGGAGGACCAGGCCTCCTCCCCTCCGACCCACGCACGCCCCTTCCCCTGGGCCGCTGCGTCCGTGAAGGTCATTTTACGTTTTAGGTGTCTCGGCAGGTCCCCTAAAGTCAGTGGGGTGCCGACTTTTCTCCTGCATGCTGGTCAGGCCTCTGGAAACAGCCAGGGAGTTTAAACCGCGTCCGGCTGCAGTGAGCTCGGGTTCTCACTGCGGCGATAACTCCCAGCCCACGAGTGGAAGCCTCGCCCCCCCAGAGCGTGGGGCAGGGGCAAAGGTCACCGGAGGCGCGTGTGGGTTCTGGGAAGGTCTGGGGAGGGCGGCAGGAGCTGGGAGACGAGGTGCTGTGGTCCACATGGCCAGTGGCCGGGACGTGGAGGAAGGCGCCAGGCCGAGGGAGGGGAGACGGCCGCCGGAGCACGGCGTCGTTCGCGTGAGAGCCGCACGCAGCCCGGGTGGCCGCCTGCACCGCCGCCACCAGCGTGATGATGCCGGCTGCACGGCGGGCCCGGCACCCCGCGCCCAGGCGCAGCTCCTATCCATCCGTCAGCCGTGAGGCGCCCAAGAGCCCCGTGAGGAAGATCCGGCCGCCACCGCTGTCTCCACTGAATGGATGACACGCACACGTGCACATGCACACACGCCCACACGCCCACATGCACACACAACACACACATACACACACATGGACACACGCCCACACTACCTCACGCCCACACAACAGATGCACACATACACACACATGCACACACGCCCACACGCCCACATGCACACACAACACACACATACACACACATGGACACACGCCCACACTACCTCACGCCCACACACAACAGATGCACACACGACAGACACTCACACACCCACATGCCCATGCAGACACACGTGCACACACACCCACACTACCCCACGCCCACACACGCACACACACACACATGCACACATGCAAATGCACGCACACAGCACATGCACACACCACACACACACACCTCCACACTCACACACCCACATGCCCATGCACACACATGCACACACACATACACACACATGGACACACGCATTTCCAGGTCTGCCTCCCTCGGGTCGTGGTAAGGGGCGTGGCTGTCACAGATTCGTATAGCTAAGCTCACAGGCCTCTGCCGTGTGGTTTAATGGGTCGGTCCATGGGAAGCAGCGCCTTTTTCTTTTTAAAATAACAGATTCTGGTATTACAAAGGCCTACACTCCTCCACCAATATTTTAGATTATTTTTAATTACTCAAAAATGGAGAAAACGATGATAAAAAGTTTCATCCGTCTCTGTTAAAAAGCCATCCAAACAGTTACGAGAAGCAAGGCCCGTGCGAAGCATCTTCCCCGTTTGCGGCTCTGGCTGGCTTCTACCTTCGACCGCTTCCCTGTGACCTCTGGTGTTCTCGTTATTCTGGAAGCTTCTCGTGCTTACAGTCACTCCATCCGCCAAGGCTGCCTAATTTACTTCTCAGCTGTAAAATACTTTTTAAAAAAATTAGTAGGAGGAGGAGTTATGGGAGCAAATACGGCATTTATCATTTGAATGGAAAGACTCTCAATCCGCGGGCAGTGTCTGTTCTTAGGTGCTTAAGTCGGAGGATTTGGCGAGTTGATGTATTTGTATGTGAGCACCATAAGCATCAAAGCCACTTTCGTGTACATTAATTTTCTTGTCACCTACAAATCATGTTGCAGGGAGATTGATGGTGAGTGAGTAGATTGTCGGAGACAGCAGATTCATTAGATGATCGGTTTCGATTTTCCCTCTGCGCCCATCCATGCTCACCAGGGAATTAGGAAGCGCCAGCCGAGGCTCCCACGGGTGGCCTTGAGCGCGAGTGACCAGCATCAGGGCGAATGCCAGACTGAGACTCGGACTTCCCCGTGCGGGGCCCTTTGGCGCCACCCTCTGGCTGAGGTGGTTCCTAGCACCCCTTCCGGCTCCTGCGTTGTGGGATTTCGCAGAGCAGCTCCTGTGCAGAGGTTGGTTGTCTGACTCGCACCTAACTCATCACGCTGCCTGGTAGATGGAGTTCCACGGCTGGCTTCCATCCCTCGGAGCGTGACATCGGGGTGCCGCTGGCTTCTCTCTCTCCCTCCCCTCGCCGGGTGCCAAAGCCTGAACAAGATGCCACCGGCCGACCTTTCGTAATGTCGGGGCTCCAGACCTTCAGGTCTCTGCACGTGGACCGGAGTGCTCCAGGCCCAAACCCTCACACGCGAGCTTGGTATAGTTACAGGCAGGACAGGGGGCTCCTCGCCTTGCCCTGGCGTCGGAAACTCCCGCCCAGGGCTCGCCAGACGCCGGAAGTCACGGTTTTACTTTGGGAGGCATTGAGGCAGTGTTACTCCTGGGACGGCTCTGTGCCCAGGCTGACACCCGCGAGCGGCAGCTGTTGGCTTACCAGCGAGCGACCCTTTGTGCCGATCAGGTCCTCCGATTATTTTCCTCCTTGGCGATTTCTGTCTGAGAAGGATTGTGAGCAAGCGAAAGGCTTCGGGGGTTGAGTAAATTTATCTCAGAAGACAAGAAAAGGCCATATGAGTGTGTTCGCTGGACTGTGGAGAGGAGGGTGGAGAAGAGGAAAAATAGCCAGGGGCCGGGGGCACTGCGAGGGAGAGTTTGGGGGGAACCAGAGAAAATGCGTCTTTCGCTAAAATTTGACCAACGTGGACCACATTTACATTTTGTAAAAATCGGTCGTGACACATTAGAAGCTCATGAAATTGATTCAGTGGGTCAAGAAGGGCTTAAAAAATAAAACGCAATATAAAGCGATACCGAGCACACAGTAGCTAGTGGAATGGGCGACCGTGTTGCGGAATTTTGTCCGTCGTTGTGTCATCTTGGACGTGGAGTTGCCATACAACACGTGGTCCTCATAGTGGGCTGCGGTCACGCCTCTTCATGCTCTTGAGAGTCCACCCCTCGGGGTCTCCCGGGGTCTCCCTTCGGGGGGTTTAGTCTTCGCTTCCCCGTGGTGGAGCGAAAGGCTCCGTTAGAGAAGGATTATGGTGCGGTCTGTGACGGATGTCTGGAAAACAGAAAATGGGAGGGAGCAAGTCACACTCTAGCGTCACCTTTCATACATAACAATGACACGACAATCGCGTTGGCTTCCGATGTTAAACCGTGTGCATCATTTCATTCATTACAGATAATGAGCCGGTAACACAAGGCTGGAGCCGTGTCCCCATCACACGGCTAATTCACTTTGTTTCCTCTCCGCCCGCACGAGAGCACAAAGATCCTTCTCTTCTCCCACGTAGGAGCTTCTTGTCATGGTGGCGGCAGATCTAGGGACGGAGACAGCCGGCTGCTGATGTCCCAATTCCATCCGTGCGTCCGGCTGACCCCTGAACTGTGTACGTCCACATATACGTGGATTTTTTCCCATAAAGACCCTAAATGTGCTTTCTCTTCCTTATGATTTTCTTAATCACATTATCTTTTTTCATCTTACTTTACTGTAAGAATACAGCGTTATAACACAAATATCAAACAAAATGTGGTTGATTGACTGTTTATATTATCAGTAAGGCGTCTGGTCAACAGTAGGCTATCAGCAGTTAAGTTTGGGGGGAGTCAAGAGTTGTATGTGGATTTTTGAGTGCACGAGGCGGGGGTGGGCAGTGCCCCAAACCCCTGTGCTGTTCGTAGGTCAGCTGTACTGATAATCCAGCATTATGCTGTTATCCAGAGAGGCATTTATCAGTGTAAACACAGCTAGAAAGACTATGTGAAAGTATCCAAGCATCAAGAAGCTCAAAATTAGGGCAGAGGCAAAAACTAGTGTTTTTCAACCTTGTCTTATCTAGAGATATTCACAAGCGTTTCCCTAGATCGTTACGAGACCATTTGCCCGTGTAACGTCTCCAGTGCAACGTGTTTGTTAGCTACATCGATGAACACAGGAGAGCAACTCTTCTTAATGTTAGAGACCTTGGTGCAAACATAAAGCATTTAAATAATGAATAGACTGGCTCGTAAGTGTGAACTCAGTGGCTGAACCACTCAGCGAAAGGACAGTTATGGTGACACCAGAGAGATGGTTGAAAAGCCAGCAGATGCTGGGGGTGGTGGTGGTGGTGGTGTGTGCTAAAATAAACATCATATAATAAGTTGATCTAATCCTTTAAACAATTCTCCAAAATAGGGGTTGTCTCCTTTCTCCAATGAGAAACCTAAAGGACCTGAGCTTGAAATGTCTCGCCCGTGGGGAGTCCGAGGCCCCGAGCTGGGTTTTTATTCTGCCCTCTGTGTGGTCATCCAGTTGTGAGATCCTACTGTCCGCGGGCGGGGAGGGTTCAGGAAGGGCCCAGCTCCGTTGGTGCACGCGCAGACTGTGCCCTCAACATCATTCCCCCACCTCTTTGAGAAGCGGAAGCAGAATGGGACGGCAAATGGCTGACCTGTGTCCCTGGTCATCAGCAAACTCAGTGGCAGCTCTATCCCAAGGTAAAAGGCAGTCAAGAAGCAACGTAGGTTGGAATAACATTCAAAACGATGACGCTGTTTTGTCGCGTCCTTCTTAGTCCTTCCATGGGCTCGGCGAAAATTCAGGGTGACTGCGGAGTCAGTGAGCAAGCTGCACAGGAGCCCTGCTGTGCCGGGTAGGGAGACGCCCTTGCCGGGGACCGGGCAGGAGAGAGGTAATCGACTGTGGCCGGCTTTGACCTTGGCAGGTGCCTGGGAGGACTCCGCCCCCGGCTAGTATTCTCAGGGGTTCACTGGGAGTGAACCCGTGTTGGAAGCGGATAGTCAGACTCTCCCAGGACCACAAGACGGGCTTAGTCAAAGGCTCTGTCAGGAGCTTTATGTGTTTTTTCTGAGGCTCGCAGCTCTCCAGCCCTGCAAGCAAGCGTTTCTAGAGTCGTTTTTAAAGAATTGCTGATGCTGTAATGAAGAACAACACTTCGTCTTTAAAAATGGCTTACTAGATGGAAAAAGGATGTGAGTAACCAACTGAAGCCTTCGATACCACTGCGGTCACTTCTCACCTCCGGGACCGTGACGGGCGTCGGTTATGGGCAGCGAAGGAGGCAGGAGCAGTCCCGAGGGACCATCCAACAGGACAGCCTGTCTGAGCGGCATCCAAGGCTTCTGTGGGGGAAAAAAAACACACCCAGGCCGGCAGATTTTTCACATTTTCTTTAAAATCATACCCTAATTTCTTAACTCGCGTGCCTGACCCGTGGATCGTGTGGTCTGTAGTTTCTGAAACGCAGCGGTGTGGGCGGACGATGTTTTAATATCACTCGTGTCTCGGTGGTGCCCAAATGGCAGTGCCCCAGCTCCCGACGGGCTGCCACACGGTGGGTCCCGAGGGACCCCCCTCTGTGAGACCGCCTGGTCGTAGGTAAGCATGGCTGAAACGGACCAACTTTTAGTTTGAACACCTGCTCTGTGTACCAGAGAGTTCCTTGGAAGAACTTGAATCAGACACATCATTTTTTATGAAGGAACTTAGAATGGGGAGATAGGACGTGGCCGGCCATCGTGATGGCTCAGTAATGTGTGTCACCTCCATCGGAGGTCGAGACGTGTGTGTCTTGTAAAGCACGTACTTACAGGACTGAAGAGGGTTCAACAAGGCTAGCAGTGGCTTAAACGATCATGGAAGGCCTCTCGGAGGCAGTGGTGTTTGAGCTGAGCTTTGAAGCAGGGCTGTGATTGTGCCACCAGGAAACTCCATCTCACAGCTTCCTGGGATGTGCTTTAAGTACGTGACTCATCGAAATGACAGCCGTAAGTGTACAGAGGGCGAGCGGGGATGGTCCCTTATCACATAATACGGGGACAGCCCAGGCTCTGGACTTGCACGATTAGTGAATGAGGTGATGTATGTAAAACATACGATTGTAAAAATTGAATGTTAAGTGTCCAGCGGATGGATCGCTCGGCGTCCTGACTTCCCAGATCCTTTTATAAAAACACGTGCATGTTTCAAAGTGGGACTGAAAATAAGTTGCAATGCTGCTTTTCCCCAGTGAATGACTAGCTTCTCGCAGGGCATAAAATTCACATTCTCCAGGGTGGCTGGCGCAGACGCAGGGCGGCGTCGGGCTGCTGTCCAAGGTCCTTAGATTTTCCCCTCGTCCCTCGGCAAGGTGGGGCGGCAGCTGTCCACATAAGCTCTTCTCCCTGGACGCCCCTCTATCGTGGGAGGAGGAGGAGGAGGGGGAGGAGGAATGTTCCCGGCACAAACCCACCCGCGAGACGTGTCCCTCCTCCGCGAGGCCCGGGGACTTAGCTGGCCCCTGGCCCTCCCCGCCAGGGAAGAGTCGGTCTGTAAACGAGACGACAGCGCCGTGGTTCGCTCACTGCCCGACTCCGGCGTCTCTGAGGGCGTCTAGAACATTCGTGGAGCGGCCGTCTTGCTTTTCACGGGAACAGACGTCTTCTGGAAGCCCGTGTCGCTCCCTGCGCTGCTGCTCGGAGGCAGACGCGGTCGGATCAGAGCCCGGAGCCAGGGGCCGCCCAGCAGGCCTGTTGCGCGCCCACGGCGCCCCCGCGCGGCCGCGTCGAGCTCCGGGCCGCTCCCCCTCCCTGGGCGCCAGACCGGCGCCTTGACAAAGGGGCCTCCGCTCTGCTTTGTCTTCTCCGTGGTTTGTGCGTCGCTTTCATGTCTGCAGTCGATTGAGTCCATCAAGCACCGTCAAAGCAAACGGCTGTGAGGGACGGGGTTCGCCGGTGGCTTGCGTGGCCAGGATGCCGCCGCGGGGCTGGCGGGTGCGGGCGCCGGAGCGGAGCAGCGGGAGCCGAACCGCCGGCGGGGCTGCGAGGCGCGGATCTGTCTGGTTTCCTCCCGTGGTTTTCTCTCCTGGATCAAGGCGCAGGCGCGCGGCAGCCGGAACAGACCGCCGGGGGACGCGAGCGCACTGCGCGGGCCGCGCCTTCTGGCTTTCCTCCTAGCTCTGGACGCCTCGTCGGAAGCATCGCCGGCCCCTGCCTTGGAGACACGGGGCCGGGAAACATGGGGTGAAATCCGCTTTCGACCCGCTTTGAGGGAGCGCCCGCTCCGCGCGCTGGGCCGAGGCGCGGGGGCCGCGCCCCTCCCACGGCAAGGCCAGAATGACGCTTTATTCTGCGACATAATAACACACGCGAGCGCCGAAAGCCGGCTCTGTCCAGAGGCCCCTGGGGATTGAGACGCATCTCCAAATGCCGTAGCTGGGGGAGTGTGTACGAGGCGACATGAACCCCACAGACAGGCGTTTGCCCCTCAGAACCGCAGACCTCAGCGGGAAATCGTCGGGGGGCGGAGCTTGAGAGGCGTCGGGGGCGGAGCTTGAGGCGTCTAGGGGCGGAGCTTGAGAGGCATCTAGGGGCGGAGCTTGAGAGGCGTCGGGGGCGGAGCTTGAAGCGTCTAGGGGCAGAGCTTGAGAGGCATCTAGGGGCGGAGCTTGAGAGGAGTCAGGGGCGGAGCTTGAGGCGTCTAGGGACGGAGCTTGAGGCATCTAGGGGCGGAGTTTGAGAGGCATCTAGGGGCGGAGCTCGAGATGTGTCAGGGGCGGAGCTTGGGGTGCGTCGGGGCGGAGCTTGAGAGCGTCGGGGGCGGAGCTTGAGAGGTGATCCCAGCGGTGTGGAGCAGAGGCGGCCACGGTCTCCTGGGGGGCGGGCAGCTGTCAGAAGCCCGGGTCCCACGATGGCAGTGCCCTGGACCCTCTGAAGGGCCCCGTGCGGTGGGCGGGGCCGGTGTGCTCAGTCCCCTGGGACGTCCTCAGGTTGTAGATGTGAAAACAGGTGCTTAGCGCCTTCTGCTTGCACCCAGAGCCCGACAGCGCAGGAGCGGGGGCCCGAGTGTGTCTGTTCGGGACACTTCTGCGTACCTGCCAACCCCTACAGAAAGGGGCTGAGACGAGGGGTCCTGTCTTGGGCAGGGGGTGGCCCGGCATCGGCCCAGCATCTCCAGGGTTGGGGCGCTGGCCGTGCCCCCATCTTTCTTCCCGTGGCTGAGCGAGGCCGCCATGGCTCCGAGCCTTCGAGCCCGCACGCAGCTGTGTTCAGAGACAGGGGACTGGAGGGCGCTGTGCTCGGGGGGCCCGCGGGGTGCCCTCTTTCCACTCTCTGTTATCAGGGAGGAGTAAAACCTTTCCGCCCGTGCTTAGGCGTCCCCCAAGGCGCCAACTCAGCGACTGATGCCCACCCTTCCCCGGCACACAGCGCAGGATGAGTCCAGGGTCGTTGTGTAAGTCGTCGAGCAGGAAGCAGACAGCTTCAAGGAAATCTTCCCCGATGCCTTGAACAGTTAGATCTGATCCATACCAATAGGGAAATGGCAAGAAGGTGAAAGTCGCAGGTTCTGGGGGAAGGGGCAGGTGAGGGAACGAACGTGTGAGTCACCCTTCAAATGAGATCTCGGGAAAAACCAGAATCGCAATGATCTTAGTGGTGATGGTTTTTTTGCCCCTCGAAGATGGGCGACATCAATGGGATAGGGAAGAGTCCGTAGATCACTCCCCCTGGTCCTCTTCCTGTAGCTGTGATTGGTTCCAGAGGTTGTCATCATGTCTGGTTAACCAGAAACAGAAGCCCAAGGCCGGGCCCGGCTTAACCATCCAGACGCTCTGCGCTGCTGGGATGCTGTCATTTCTGGCGGCCGCTTTCCATCTCGTGGACAAATCCAGCAGGCTGCCTCCCCAAGGAATCAGTTGCCGCCTGTGAAGTTCAAGGCCTGACGTTCACCGTTTTTGATGGGAAGGCTTAGCAAGATGCAGATGTAATCAGTTGGAAAAAAGTTCGTGTATTCCCAGTTTTCCCTTAAAGTGCCCATCCTGGGACAAGTCGCCGCCCTGAGGGTCTGTGGCACAGGTGGAGTCTTATGTTTGATCTTGGCGTACACCTGAATTCTGTATTCTATCTCCTGGTATATTTGGATTAAATTATTTTATATATTATTTTTCTCTGTGCAAATTAAGTACTCGAGAAAGGCATTTATCTCATGGATTTGAATATTTCAACTTGGAAGCTCAGAATCTATTTCGATCACAATCAGACATTTGCATCTCATTTAGAGTTGAACTTGAGTTTGTGCATGATACTGGAGCTCTGAGAGAGAGAAATAAAGGGATCCCCAAGGGCAGGTGTAGACACAGCCTCACGGTGCCCCTTCTACCGCAAGACGGCTGAGGAACCCTTCAAAGTCCTTTGAATGCATGAGCCCGTCCATTCTTTTTCATGAAGATTGAAAAAGTTCCACATATATGATATCACCGGGGTGACGATAGGTGCGATACGGAGGTCGGAGATGGGGACCTGTCAGGGACTAAGATGCCGTCTAAGCGACAGATGGGATGTGCCTCTGTGTTATAGCAGAGAATCAATTTTGTTTTTGCTGCGAGTGAGGAAAGTGCACTGTTCAACTTGCAGGCGCATATGACTAATGGTTTTATTTAGCCAGTGGGCAATTTCTGTTTACCTGTCAAGCAATACAGAAATATAAGTTGTTAGGGGAGTTACTTTTTTTGAGTTCTAAATTGCAGCGATTTGAAATGCAATTAATAGTATAGACAAAGCTGTTTTTTCCCTAGTAGGAGAAGGAAATTGTTCAGAAGTGGGTAGAGCGGAGCTGACATAGGGGCCGGGCTTGGTGACCTGAATCGCCCCTGGGAGGCAGACGGGGGCCTCGTGGCAGGTGCATTGCCTCTAATGCGCCGTTTTCATTCACGAGAACCTGCTGCTTCTCCGCCTGCTGCGTCTGCAATCAGGGGCTTGGCACCTCTGTCTCTCGTCCTTGCTCGCAGCAAGGTCAAGTTCCTGCACGGCAGGCTTGAGGTCTATTTTCCCTTCCAGGGTCGAGTCTCATGCTTCATATTTAGAATCCGTTGT
The DNA here is from genome assembly GCF_014176215.1 of Rousettus aegyptiacus. Taxonomy (NCBI): domain Eukaryota; kingdom Metazoa; phylum Chordata; class Mammalia; order Chiroptera; family Pteropodidae; genus Rousettus; species Rousettus aegyptiacus. Next base: position 48,329,266 of record NW_023416288.1, on the reverse strand, counting down.
GTGCGTATTAACCTTTACCTGGAAATAGTAGGCCCGCACGTGGGGTCCAGAGAATGTGTTAACACGCAGGAAAACTGTTGAGCCACCGAAAGAAATGTCGGCCCATTTTTAAATTTGGAGGCGTGTCCTGTGGAGATTTAGAAGAAATTTTAAGTGATGGCGAAAAAGTAAATAAAATGGACTTTATAACGAACATTTTAATGTGCCTTTAAAAGAGTAGGTTCAGGAAAATTAAGTTTGCAAAAGTCAGTTTTCAACTTAAATATGTTTATTAACTTCATTGATTTTTAATTTGTGAGAAAGATTTTTTTTTTTTTACTGCATTAAAAAAACAGTGAGTCTAAACCAGAGGCACCAAGGATTTTTTAATAAAATCAATTTTTGAAAGTAAGGCTTTTTTTTTTTTTTCCTTTGCAATTCTGCAGAACCGGTCTGCCAAATTACGTGTGTTCTGGCAAGATGGGAGAGGCTCTCTGCTAATATGCGAAACCAAAGTCCCTCTGAGACCAGCCCGGACGGGCTCGGAGTCTCAGCTTCCAGCCCGTCTTCAGTGTCTGCTTTGTTATTCCCCTGCCTTCTTCCTGAGATGAGCTTTAAACCCCTCAATTCGAGGGCAAAAGAGCATTCTGAAGATACCCTGCCAAGGCCGATGTGCTCCCTTCTAGTCTGGCTTTGAGCAAACTGCTAGGATAACCTCTTTTTAAATGAGGAAGACGAGATTGTACATTCTCCCAAAATCCTTGCCCTCGGGAGAATCCTCACTAAGTACTTTAGGTTGGTCAGCCATTTCCCAAAAATAGGCAGCCGGTCCAGGAAGCCTCTGGGTCACCTGTCTGCCGTTAGAAGTGTCTTGTGCCGCTTTATGCTAGTGCAGCGTTTCTTGAACTTGAGTGCGCCTCAGGCTCAGCTGGGAGGCTTATTAAAGCCCAGATCGCTAGCCCCTAGCCCTGAATTTGGCTTCAGTAGGTTTGGGTGGGGCCCCGATTTCTCGTTTCTCACAGGGTCCAGAGGACCCTTGCACGGCCCATCCAGAGGCAGCTCTTGGGAGCCGCTGCATCGCTGGAGTGAAAACGCAGCTTGGCGCCCCTGCAGCCGGCAAGTGGGGTGTTATCAGGCGCGCATTTGTGATCAGACCTTTCTAACAGTCTTCGGTAAAACTGGCCGGGCCGTAAAGGGATCTAAAGGAACGACAAGTTGAGAAAAATATATCAGTTTACGAAAAGCAAGGCGTTACCAGTCTGGGCCTGTGGTGGGCAGCGCCCGCCCCGACTCGCTGTGGCGGGCGTCGACTGATCTGTCTGAAGACGAGCCCTGTCTTCGTTTTCACGGATCGGCCCATCCCTCGGCCATAGCTCGGTGCCCGGCACACGGTCGGCTGCAGACGTTTCCTGAACGGGTGAGCGGGACGCTCGCAGCTGGCCCCGACCTCGGCCCCGCCGCCGCCCCGGCATGGGAGTGCTTCCTCTTCTGCTGAACTAACGGCGCGCGCATGCTCTGTCCCCGAGCGCCCCAGGCCCGATGGCTCATGCCACAGACGTGTATTCCGAGGTCCACGTTTCTGCCCCGGCGTCGGCTCCCGGCCCCGGCTCTCTAAGCCATCTCGTCGTCACTCTGACGCTTAGGGGAAGCCTCTTTCCTCTTCTCCGCGTCTCGCCGGGCGTGGGCCCCGGAGGGCCGGTTCACGGGGCTCACGTCACTTTCTTCTGCCGTGTCTGGCGGCCGGCCCCGCCGTGAGTCCTGCTCTGCGTTCCAGGACTGCACGGCAGCCCGCCCCCCGCTTCACGACCGGGGTCGTTTTCCGTGGCGTCGCATCTTTTCTTTTCTGTAACTGTTTCTCCAGCCGTGCAGACGGGGAGAATCGCGTGACAAGATGACAAGGGTCGGCATTTGTTCTCCGCCCTGCTACTCGAAGACCCTGCATCTGAACGACCTTGTCTCTCTCTTTCCTCTCCCAATCCGCTGCTGCTTTCAAGGAAGACCGGAAGGATCGCTTTAGGCGACGTGACGCAAAAAACGAAAACCCCGAGCCCCGCGTGGTACCGGCCCGTGCCACGCTGAGGTCTGTGGCAGACCCGGCCGTGGTCTTTCCCAGTGCTTGCCATTGGTCACAAGATCAGAGCTTTCTCTTCCTCCAGAACGCCACCGTCACCTCCGCCAGTTAAAAAAAACAGAAACGCCAAATCGCAGAGGCCCGTTAATGTCATTTTAAAAGGGAAGCAGATGTAGCTTAATGCGCTGGACTCACAGAAGCACAGGGCTTGACAAGGGCCCGGGGCGCTGGGGACACTTCGGAGCAGAGTCCCTCCCCTCTTCAGCGAACATGTCCGATGTAGGAATTGAGACGTTTCGGATAATGACTCGGTCACATTCAAGTGGTCGCCGGGGACAAACCCCAGCAACGGACTCTCTTCTACATCTCATGCCCCCCAAATCTTAAGAGCCCCTGGAAAACATTGAGGAATCTATCATCGCATCCTCAGAAAACGTAGTGATAATCTGGGTAATTTCTGAGCCAACGTTGGCGATCAAAAGCAAGGTTTTATAAGTATTCGGAGAACAGTGAGAAATTTTTAGAGGAAAAAAGTACATGTAGGCTACTGATATTGGTCCACAGCAAGGACAGGAATGAAAGGCAAGAAAGAGGACGGGGGAAAGGAAGATACAAGCGGAAAGAAAGAGGAAGTGGGCTATGCACCAGGGTCCAGGGGGCGAGGTGACCAGTGAGAGGGAGAATCTCTAAAAAGGAAGGGCGGGTCTGGCATTCCCCCGCTGGGCTAAGGACGACAGGCTTGCCCTCGGTGCACACCAGCGTTCGGCTGAGTGGACGGTTGTTTAAATTACGTGGCAGCGGCTTCACTGCTTGCGTTGGCCGAGCACGTGCACCTGAGTCCAGCGTGCACCTGTGTCCGCGTGCACCTGTGTCCACATGCACCTGTGTCCGCGTGCACCTGAGTCCACGTGCACCTGTGTCCGCGTGCACCTGAGTCCACGTGCACCTGTGTCCAGCATGCACCTGAGTCCGCGTGCACCTGTGTCCACACCGCCAGGGCGGGCAGCAGCACGTGTGGCCTCTGGCAGTTTGGAAATGCAGGGAACGTGCTGTTGGCAGATTAAAATGAAGCTTTATTAATATTACCGTAAGCCCCTTTGTTGGGTTGGAATAAATGTTTTTCTTTAAAACATATTAACCTTTCAGCACTAATTTGAACTCCGTTCATACTATACTGCTGTCGTTTTTAAAAGCCAAGGCCAGCAATCTTTTTTTTCTTGTGCTCGACATTTCCTGTTTGGAAAGGACCCAGACCCTGATGGGTAGTCATCTTGCAAAAACAGCAACAGCAACAACAACAACAGCAACAAAACCCACATTTTTTTTAAAAAAGAGAGAGGTGGAGAGAGAGTTGAATGGAAAATATCCTTTCCCTTTATATATTTAACACTGTATTTTCTCAAGCTACCCAATTGTTTAATTTCTCCCCATTTAGATGCGTTCGAGGTGACAATATCCAGAAGACAGACGCCCGTGACCAGTCTGCTAGGAAGGCCTCCCTCAGAGCATGCTAAGTCGGCCTTTTCATTTCTCCAAATATCAGGGTTTGGAAAAGAAGAAAAACCTTAAATTGGGCCTTGCCCTCCTCCTCCTCCTTGAGGAGAAAGGGAAGAGGATATAATTCTCTTCTAGATAAAAGAAAGAAAACCTCTCTGCTAATCAAAACCACGCCCAGCCTGCTGAGCTCAGTGCACTCTGGGTGTTTAAAGCACTCAGCTTGCAAGGAGACCCAAAAGTTGCCTTTTGCTGTTACTGAAAAAAATGACTATGTGCCATATTTTGCAGCATCTGCCTAATTCCAGTGACTTATCATATTTGTTTTGTAACTTGGTTCCAGGGAAAATAAACACGTGTGTGTGCGCGAGCACACACACACACACACAGTCACACTTCTAACGACAGGGAAGAAGTAAGCCTATGAAAGTAGGTGGGGAGAGGGGTCATTGGACATGGTTTTTGGTATTGGAGAATTAAAATCTCGATGTGAAATAATCCATAAAATATTTTTAGAGCTGCCTTTCCAAGCTTACCCGACGTGCAAGGATGGACGCCTCCCTCAAGGTCGCGTGTCAGAGACGTCCTATGGCAGGCTGGGTGGAGACCGTCGAGTGACATGTTCCCTTCTGAAATGCTCCAGCTATGTTTCTTTTGGTTTGTTTTTAAATGCCCATTGAAAGTTTTGCTAGGCTTTCAAATATCTTTTTCCTGATTTGGAGGATGGATTCTGAAAAGCCATGGAAGGCCATAATTAAGTATGAATTAATTACGTGTCATGAACATTAAAGGCCATAGCTTGCAAGTCCCCGCCATTCTGTTACTTCTCTTATCCTGAAACGTGACCCGGTCTCTTTTCTGCGTTCGGGACCTCAGAGTCCTGGCGGCATGGCATATCTAAAGGTCAGGTTTGCAATTCGCCTGTCAGTGTTCAGGGCAATTTTGGACCTGTGCGTGCACGCACGCTTGCAAACACGCATGCACAGACCTGCACGCCAACTCCGAAACATCCTTTACAATGCGTTGTGTTCATTACGCAAGGCGGAGGAATGTGGCCAGATCCTTCTTGAGTCACTTAACGGGCCCTCAGCCTGGACCGCACCCGAGACGTCCTCCCAGTGGGACACCCTGTTAATTCGCTGGTGTCCCGTCTCCCTCCACACTGGCCTCTGAGGGACTCTCGCTTGTCCTGACCACCCTCCCTCTCCATATCTCCTGTTTAATTTTCAGATTTCATTCTCTCAGTACAGATTTGTCCCTCAGCTCTCTCCCCAGCTGTTGATGAGTTTTATAGCTTTTTCATATTATAAATAATTTAAAATAGAAATTGCTTAATTAGGCATTCTAACTTTGACCAAATGGTAATTTGAAACCACCAAGCTCACCTGAGAATATAATTTTTAGAAGCGAGGGACATGTGTGCCTTCTTTATCTTATGTGTAGTCTGTTCTCGTCGATATCCACAGATCTATAAAGGGTTGTGTATGGTATATACGTGTAGACTGTTCCCATAGAAATCCTATGTTTCGTATACAATATATTAGAGCAAGAAGTGTACATGATGCTGCTTCTTGGCTTGCCTCATACATGCATGCGTATTTCACGCAGAGGTCTGTATGTGTAGACCTCGTAAGTGAGACGCTAATGGCTCTATATTTAGTGAAATGTCAGGATCCAGGCTCCAGCAGCCGGGTGTTCCTTTCAAGTCCCCTCTGGGAGAGGCAGCCTCCTGGGATCAGAAGCACAGCTGGGGTGGGGGCGGGGTGGGGGGATGGCAGCGAGGCTTTCTATTTATTTATCTAAATGAGATGACTTTTAACGTTTAGATTTATGGCCCCTATAATCGTTGCCTTCTTCTTCAAAGTAAAGTGGGACAGTCAGCTCCTTCGCCCCCCTCCACACACGCCCAGATCTGTGGGGGACAGCTAATTGCCTGTGCAGGAGGCCTTGGCCAGGCAGGGAGCCTCTCAGCTGTGGGGATACTGGTTTTCCTTGTTTTCATAGTTGCGGTGAAGGATATGTGTTTTTTTAAACCACCTGAATGATGGTACTGGCTACGCAGTGATGGGGAGGCACAGAGGATTGAGCAGAGGACCAGTGTGGCATCAACTTTGATTAAAACCGAGTGCTGCCCGCTGGGCTCAGAGCTCCTGGAGAGTGTGGGAGCGACTGTCCTTTCCCTGAAAGACAGCATCCAGGTTCTCCACCCCGGGCCGGGAGATGGAGGGAGGAGGCAATTCAGATCGGTCAGGGTCTCTCTGGGGTGTCTGGGCTTGGCTGGTGGTGCCAGGAGATGGCCTTGGACTCAGACGCAGCAAAGGAGGGCGAGCCTCTGGTGTGTCCTCAGGGGCGGGTGCCTCACGGGGTTTTCTGAAACCCTAAGTGGAAGTAGTCCCAGCATCGCGGCCAGCGCTACTGCGTCCCTGAAGGTGAGGTGGAGAGGCCCACCTTGACCTGGTGCGGCGGAGTGGCAAAGGGTCCGAGCAGGTGCGGCAGCCCACCGGGGCCTGGTGCAGTCCCGGCTGGCGACAGGGATGGGTAAGGTCGTCCTGGCTGGAAGGCTGGGAACAAGAGTGAAGGCGGATGGTGGGGGGCGCAGGGTGAGAAGCAATAGCGCCCGGAGCCTCTAGAAAGCAGATGGGGCGCGTCCGAGAAGGAGGGAGGGGAGGGGGACCCCAGCCTGCGGTGCAGACGGAGCCAGCGCCCGGGCGCCGCGCTCGGCTGTCCACACGGCGGCGCTGGAGCGCCCTGGAGCGCAGCAGGCGGGCTCCGCGCCCCGACCCGCGCCCTGCGCGTCCTTCCCCGGGAGGGGCGGCCAGGGCAGGTGGGAAGTGCCGGGGCGGGGCGGGCCGTGGGAAAGTGCTCCGCACCCCAGGTGCTTCGGCCGCCGCCTGAATCCGTTAGAAACGGAAACGGAGTTGGCGAGGTGCAGGAATCGGGGTGCAGGGTGGGGAGGGGCCTCGGACTGAGCCGCCCTGAGGCTCCAGCGGGCCTCCCGCCCGCCCTCCCGACCTCTCCGGGAGAAGGGGAGACGACTCGGCTGGGGAGGGACGGAAGCAGGGCGCCCCCAGCCCCCTCCCCGCGCCCCACGGTTCGCTCTTTGTCGCGCCCGCCCCGAGCACCCAGGGGCCCGGCTGTTGTGGTTTCAAGTTAGGAGAGCTGGAGGCGGCCGGGGGCGCGCGGGGAGCCGGGCCGCAGCTGCGCGGCTGCGGGCGCAGAGCTCAGCGCCCTGGGGTGCTCTCCCCGCAGCCCTCCTCACGATCGGTGCTCTGTCCCCGAACTGTGGGGCGCGACCTCCGGCGGGGCCCTCCGCGCCCAGAGCCCCTGGCGCGCACCCATCTGTCACCCCCGCTCTCAGCCGGCACCCACGACCCGCGCCCCGCCACCAGCCGCCCTTGCGCCCCCCGCGGGGGGCGACCCAGCCCCTCCTCGCCGCCAGCCCTCGGCCACCCAGGCGCCATTAGCCGGCGGGCGGCGGGAGAGGCGCTCGGGTGGCGCGGGCTCCGGGGCGCCGGCGCGGGGTCGGGGCACGTCCCTCCCTCGCCGTGTTTTGTATTTTCCTCCTCGGGTGTCTGTGACTCGGCCCCGCGTGGCCGTGGCGAGGAGTTGAAAAAACCGAAAAGGGAAGAGGAGGAGAACACGCCCCCAGACCCCAACCCGCGCGCGCGGGGAGGGGGCGCAGGAGGCTGGGCCGGGCGCTCGCCGGTGGCGCCTGCAGGGTGGCGGCGGCGCGGCGGGGCCGCCAGGCTGCCGCTCGCCTTCCTCCCCGCCGCTGTCCCCTCTCCCCCCGGCGGGGGTGGGGCGCGGGCGCCCGGGAGCGGAGCGCGCGGTGGAGCAGCGCCCCGCAGACCGCCAGCCGGCGCGCGCGCGCGGCCCCATGGCTTCCCTGTACCAGCGCTTCACGGGCAAGATCAACACCTCGCGGTCCTTCCCGGCGCCCCCGGAGGCCAGCCGCCTCCTGGGTGGCCAGGGCCCCGAGGACGACGGCGCGGGGCCCAAGCGGCTCGGAGCCCAGGCGCCCACGGCGGCGCCCCGGGAGCGCGGCGGCGGCGGCGGCGGCGCGGGCGGCCGACCCAGGTTCCAGTACCAGGCGCGGAGCGACGGTGACGACGAGGACGTAAGAGCATCTTGGTGGGTGGGGGGCGGCGCGGGCTTGGGGCCCGGCGCCGGGGGCCGCGCGCGCCCGCACCGCCCCGGCCGCTGGCTGCCCGCCTCCCCGCCCTTCCCCCACCGCTGCCGGGGCGTCCCCAGATACACCCCTGCGCTGCGATCTCGGTCACCGCCGTCCTGCAGCGGGTCCGCCAGCAGCGGCGGCCAGGAGTTGGTGGCTCGAGAGCAAAGCGTCTGGTTGGGGCCGCGGCGCCGCCGGAATGTGGGCGTAGCTGGGGGTTCGCGGCCAGGAGGCCCGCTGTCGACCGCGGGGGGCCGCGGACCCCAGGCAGAGAATCCGGCCTGGCCCCCTAACAGCTGGCTTGTCTTTCTTCTCCTGCTTTACCACTCGGGGGAGATAACGGCCCGGGCTCTTTTTCGCCCCCTCCCACCTGCCCCTGGATTCTGTCCGCGGCGCCCCGCTCCACTTCTCCCAGGCAGCCCCCCGCCCCCGCTCCCCCCTGCCCCAGACACGCACACACTGGTGCTGGTGGTGATTTTCCTTAATGACAAAACAAAACACAACACAACACAACACAACAAAACACCAGCAGAGGAGGCCCGGCCACCTGTCCCAGCGCCGGGCCCTGCCGGTCTGCGCCCGGCTGTGGACTGGCCACTCTGCGTCCCGCCGCGTTCGCCGAAAACTTCCCCGCGAGCTCTTTCCTGCTTTCCTCAGGGCTGGGAGCCTGGGCTTCAGAGGTTGGATTTGCATGTCGCCTTAGTAACCGGTAACTCGGGCAGGACGCCAGGGGGCTTCGCCGGTGGGTGTGTTCCACCACTTTGGAGATCCGGTCGGTCCAGCTATTCCGAGGGCCCGGGAGGACCGCGAAGGGAGGAAACTACGGGTTTGTGAGAACTCCTCTTCCCAGGGAGACAGGAAAAAATCCCGGGCAAGCTCTCAGATGGGCAGGCGAGCTGGCTGGCTAGTGCGGCCCCCCGAAATATGCAGGGAGTGTTGGTTTACAGAGCACCCCGTGTGCCCTGGAGGAGCCCCGCCTGGGCATGGTCCTCCCACCGGCCCCACAGCCTCCCCTGGCACGCCCAGGCCGTGCAGGTCCCTGGGCAGGTTGGTGCGGGCAACGCGCCCTGCCTCAGGCCACACTGATTTGCCACTCGGGGCTTCTTTCATGGTGTGTGTGATGCGGGTGAGCACTTTCATTGGGACCCTTCTGAAAAAGTCACCGAGGTTTGGTGGTCATTACTGGTTGTCTTTATTTTGTTTTATGAATGGAGGATGTGGAGACCAATGGAGATGACCTAAGTGTGCGGGAGATGTGGTTCACGCACGCGCACACACATGCACACATGCATAGCACCCTGGATCACCCTGCGTGGGATGCTCATGTTTTCTCTGGGGTCCCTTGGGGACGCCCTGGTGCCATGAAGAGCACTGGAGATCTGTCCCTCACCTCGGTGGGGCAGGCCCCAGGGGAGAGCCTGGTCTGAAAGCCTCAGAGGAGGGGTTGCGTAGGGGTCGGTGAGAAATTCCGAAGCGTGAAACTACTGAGAACCTTGGGAAAGACAGCTGAGCTGCAATGCAGGCAGAAACGATGCGCCGCTCGCCTCAAGTCTGACTTAGAACTGTTGGGACCGCGTCGGCCTTGGAGGGGCCTGTGCAGTTCCCCCCGGCGGCTCTAGGTGTCGCTAGCAGAAAGGAGAGGCTCTGGGATCTGCGTCTTGCTCCAGGCGATCTCCGCCCCTCTCTCTCTCTCTCTCCCTCTCCCTCTCCCTCTCCCTCTCTCCTCCTTTTCATCTCAGCCTGGAGCATACATTTCCCTTTCCCACTTTGTCTACAACTCTTTCTCGGATGGGCAAAAGGGTCGAGCAGAGGAGCAAACGGGGGTTCGGCATTCGCAGATGGTTTCTGCCGCTATGGCTCTGAACGGCATGTCTGAACCAACGAAAATTCATTAAGTCCTGACATCGGTGTTTTTTCTTGGAAAATATAGAGAGGTGTGTGCGTCAGTCACTATACATATAGCACACACACGTGCGTGTAGCTTCCGTGTGAAATATATAGACATGTTTAACATGTAAGGTTAAGCCCATGGCACAGGCTCAAGGCAGCATCGGTGTCTCAAAGCCTTTCTGCACGTTTCTCGGAAGAGGTATTCAGAAAACGTCCTGGAAGGTAGATGCGAATGGTAAACAAGCCAGGCTTCACCTGGGAACCGCGGCGGCCGTGAGCTTAACACAGGGTGCCCTTATAGACAGCAGCTAGACACGCAGCGTTTCTGAACCGGCCCTTGTCAGGATTCAGGCATCTCCAGTAATCATTCTGCTGCCCAGACCCGAACCGGAGTCTGGACGGCTGACTAGGAGCAGGTCGACCGTTTGAACCTTTGACAAGCAGTTCCGGGGCGGGGTCGCCCCTTGCCTGGCCAGGAGCTGTCTGAGGTGCTGAAGTGTTCCCCGCGAGGAAATCGCTGGTGGTCCTCTCTGCCCAGCCCCAGTACTGAGGCTGGTGGCTTCGCTCCTGTTCTGTGGCTTGTCATCCAGTGACAGCTGTCCCGCGGTACAGAAACAGCTTTCCCACCCTGGTCACCGAGATGATGACAAGCAGCGCACCTTCGAAACGCAGTGGGCTCTGTGCCTCTCCTATCCAGAAAGGGGAAATTAACATGGAGTTCTCGGCCTCTGTGTGTGTACACATACATGCCTGAATGTGACTGAGATGGGTAATTCCTCCCAAATTTAAATATAAGGTCGTCACAAGGTCACGTAGAGGTGAAGCAGAGGCTTGCACGGCAGGTAATTAACTAGCAATGCGTTGCATATCTGCTCAAACTACGTGTGTATGGGGACCCCCCCTCCCCAGGTACACCACAGAAAGGCATGGTTGGGAGGGTCCATTCCAAGATATTAGGTCTAACTGCGACATAGAAATAAAGCCTTTTTTTTTTTTTTTTTTTTGTAAGCGTTTCCCATCCATCTTAGATTTATTTAAATATGAAGTCAATTTCTTGGGCAGCCCCTCGGAGGAATCAATAGCTATTTTGATTTAAAATTCATTTCTTAGTTTTAAACACAAGTTGACTCTTAAAGGAAAAATCGCTGGGAGTGACTTTTAATAGAATTGAGTCACTTCTGATGGGGATGAACTGTGAACGGTTTTAAAATGCTGAACTTCATCACACCCCTGCTTGAGTGCTTCTTTATGATTTGCTAAAAACACATTTATTCAGATAGAGTTGGCCCAAAATATCATGTTAGTGCATAACACTCAGGTGTATCTTTCCGACTTCTCAAAGGGCTCTGGAGCCTCAGCTGCTGTCACGGCAGCATTCTCGTTGAGGTCATGTCTGCAGGTTCCTGGATTCCTCATTTTGGGAGACACGTGATTTCCTGACCATACAGAGGCAATGACAGCAAATTAGCCAGAACAGGGGCCGAGCGGCGAGCCTCTGCTCGCGAGGTCCTTTCCGCAGCCAGCCATCCTCGCCGTGAATGTTCACCGGTCAGGCGCCAGCGTCCTATGCATTTCTCCTCAGGTTTTTGTTTTTTTTTAATTAGTTTCGAGTATACAGTACCTTGGTTAGACATCTGAGTGGTTCGTGAAACGGTCCCCTCAATCGCCGGCTCCCTGCCCTGGCCCTCCACCTGGCCACGCATTGCTGCCGACCGCATTCCCCCCGCCAGGCTCCCCATCGCCCCGCCCAACTACCAGCTACTGATTTGTTCTTCTTTAACCCTTCGCCCTGTTCTCCCAGCCCCCGCCCCCTCCCCTCTGTCGGTCACCGAATTGTCTACTGTGTTCGTGAGTCTGTTTTTGATTAATTCGTGCTTTTCGTTCCTTAGATTCCGCATATAAGTGAAGTTGTATGGTATTTATCGTTCTCTGTCTTGGCTTATTTCACGTAGCATAATCACCTCGAGATCCATCCACATCATTGCAAATGGTAGGATTTCGTTTTTTTTTTTTAACGGCTGAGTTATGTTCTATAGTATATATGAACCATAATTTCTTTATCCAATTGTCTGCTGATGGGCATTCAGGTTGTTTCTGTATCTTCACTATTATAAATTGTGCTGCCATGAATATTGGAGTGCACAGATCTTTAAGAATAAATACCCAGAAGTACGATTGCTGGGCCAAAAAGTATATCCTTTTTTAATTTTTCGTTAAATCTCTATACTGTTTTCCATAGTGGCTGTACCCGTTTGCAATCCCACCAACAGTGTATGAGGGTTCCCTTTTCTCTGCGTCCTTGCCAACACTCATTTTTAAATTTATTGACGATGGCCATTCTGACAGGTGTGATGTGATATCTCATTGTGGTTTTAATTTGCATTTCTCTGATGGTTAGCGACCTCGAGCATCTTTTCATATGTCTGTGGGCCATCTGTATTTCCTCTTCGGAGAAGTATCTGTTCAGGTCTTCTGCCCATTTTTAAATGGAATTGTTTGGTTTATTTTTGTTGAGTTGTATGAGTTCTTCATATATTTTGGATATTAACCCTGCATTAGATATATCATTAGTGAATGCCTTCTCCCAGTCGGTTGTCTTTTTGTTTTGTTGGTGATTTCCTTCGCTGTACAAAACTTTTTAGTTTGATGTAGTCCCATTTGTCTATTTTTTTGTTTGTTTCCCTGGCCTGAGGAGATATATCTGAAAAGAACTTCTTGTTAGTAATACCAGAGAATTTACTGCCTGTGTTTTCTTCTATAAGTTTTATGGTTTCGGGTCTTACATGTAAGTCTTTAATCCATTTTGAGTCTATTCTTGTGTATGGTTTAAGCGGGTAGTCCAGTTTCTCCTTAGGTTTTATCAGTTTTACGTTTTAAGTAGCAGCTTCAACGGTCTGCTTGATCCCATTCCTCTCACGACTAATTTGGGGAATGACAGGGGCGTCCGGCGCTTCAGGCGAGGAGGCGTGCCGGGGTGCGACCTCAGCTCGTAAGGTTCGCACCTACACAGCAGGCGCCGCTGGGCGCTGGCGAGCGCTGGGTGGATGCGCGGTGCCGCTGTTACTAACAATAGCTCCCCCTTCACCCTTCCCTCTCCTCCGGCTCTTCCTTCTCTTCCTGCAAAGCGGAACAGAGGTGGTCTCCGTCGGCCGCTCCCGCCAGCCCTGGCGACGGTCCTGTTTTCTGTCCTTCTTTGGCTGCCCAGCCGCGTCATCAAGTCGTCTACGACACATCCCCCGTCCTTGTCGCCTGCGGCCCTCGTCCCCTTCTTTAGCTGGGTGGCGGACTCACGTCCTTGCCGCCTTCCTTGCGGAAGCTGCGCACGGAACGCCACGAACGCTCCCTTACCTGCCTGCTGCGACGGCCGGTCCGATGTCTCTCTCGGTTTTTGCCGTTGCGCCCTTGGCTCTCGATGCCCAGCCCCCCCCTCCCCGCCCCCTGCGCTGCAGCCTGCGGATCGTGCGTCTCCCCGATGCTGCCTGAGTTCACGTCCTGTGTCTCCTCCCCTGCCTTTGGCCTCTGGGTTCTTCGGCAAGTCAGTCGCTTCTCCGCTGTTCCCGTCCTCCCTCTCACGCTTTCTTCGCGAGAGGAGTTCGATATCAGATAAACTGGGAGGAAGATAAAGGGAACCGAGCACGTTCTGCGGCTTCGGGATCAGAAGGCAGACGCGGCCTCATCGTCCTGACGCGTATGCGTTTATCTCCCGGCGCTCCTTCTGAAGATCACTTGCTTCTCTGGCCTGTAGCACCGGAGAATTGGAAGGGCCTGCGCGGCCGCCATGCTGAGCTTGCTTCCAAGCGTTCGTCCGCATGTCCAGCAGCTGGACACGAGGTCGTTTTGGTGGTGGCGACGGAATATCCCCGTGGAAGACGTCCCCAATGTCGTCTGCCCCTCCCTTTTCACGCGCACCCCCTAAGTGACGTCCTGCCTCACCCCCTCGTTTCCTCTGCGAGCATCTCCGCGCCTCCGGCTTCCTGGCGCGGCAGCCGTCACGCGTGAGCGCGGGGACACTACGGTCCCTCCGCACCTCGGTTTCGTTCTTGTAACGTGAGGTATTTCACTAGATAAGCCGCGAGGTCCCCTCGTGGGCTTCGAATGCCCCGTAACTAAATCACAGCAGCCTGCCGGATACCGCAGTCATCCTCCTAAAAGGTTTAGTTTTCGTACTTCGGAACATATTCGAAACACACGGGAGGTGTTTACCGCCTAGAACAGTCTCTCTGCGAATGTTTTCGTAAAGTGAATCATCACCCGCCTTTTACAAGTGTAATTCTGTACCTATAGAGACTTTTCTGACATCGTACATAAAGCCTGGCTTCCTGTCTCAGCACAGAGAAGGTAGCGACCCTTCTAAAGCGACCCTTCTAAAGTGGTCCGTCCGGGTCACGAGGCAACGAGATTAGTGACAGGAACCATGCTGACTGAAGGATGCGCGAAGCCGACTCTGGCGTGACAAACGCCCTCGCCTCTGCATTGCTGCTCGCAGTCTTTCAAAGCGAGGCTCGTGTCTCTCGCCGCTCCTTCGTAATTAGCCTGGCTGGGAGGAAGCCGCGACAAAGAGCTAATCCGCTGGCTTGAAAATTAATAAGAGTAGGCCCCATTTCTTTTTCATTTGGGTGAGTCAATTGTCAACTGCGAATTACGGCGAACCCGTTTCAATGTGTTAACAAGCCTTTGCTCCCAAGAGCCGGCCAGAAAAAGGTTTGTGTTTGCTCAAAGCCAAATTTGTTTGTAGAAAAATGAAAATTATGCCTTCCCAGCGGACTGGAGCTCCGCGTGGCGGTGAGGCGCCCCGAGGTGGGCGTGGAAGGCTGCTTCGCGTGCCTCGCCTTCCCCGGCCGCCAGGGCGCGCTCCAAGGTAGTTTGAGTGCGCGTATCATCCGCCGCCGCAGGGAGGTCTGGCGCCTCGGAATAACGTGTTTTAATTTACGTTTTTGACCATGGTATCGGCTCATTTTCCTGCGTGAGATCGGCATCCTCGCCTTGCCCTGTAGACAGGACTTTCTCGAGATGCCGGCTTTGGACATTTTTTGTTGTTTGTTTTCTTCATAAAATGGAGTGTTTTTTAAAAAAATTTTGTACCCAAAGCTTTTTCTCTTTTTGAGTCAGAATGATTAATGAGTTTAATTTTTGCAGGCAGCTGGCAGGAGTTGCTGAGTGAGATGTACATGCCGACGGCACGCAGCCCGGCTAGTTTCCATCACTCCCATGATGGCGACGTGTTCATCCTGCAGAGTGCTTCTCCGCGGAGCGCAGAGTCGACCCCTCGCACAGAGCGTTGCCTTTAAAAATAACCTTTTATTTCAGTAAAATTAAATCCTGCCTAATTCAGTGTTTAGGGCCCTGAGTGCCCACGCGCCATTTTATGGTTTACTTCCATTTTAGGCCACGTTGGTTTGATTTTTTATGTACGTGCAAAGGAACAAGCAAACGACGACGACAAGAAAAAAAAAAACAGTGAACAAAAACATCAGCTTTTCTCGTTCCTGACTTTCGGAACACTTGTCGTTAGGATGATGGAGCATTGTGAAATCATCCGCAAGGAAGGAACATTTTAAAATTTGATAACATCTAATTTTACAAGCGAGCAGGCAGTAAGTAATTACATGACTAGCATTTGGCAAATCGCTCATGTTTTGGGGGGGTCTCACGAGGACTCAGCCTTCCTTGGTCTCTCGCGGTTTTCTCAGTGTGCCCTGTGGTACCGTGATGGAGTAGAAGGATTAACTTCATTATGTCACCGAGTCTAAAAGCTGTGAATGTTATGGAATCCAACAGCCTGAATTGTTTTGGTCCTAAATGGACGTGCTAATTGCCAAAGAGGAACATCAAACTATTTTCCCACAGCAGTGTAAGACTCTGACTGACTTGATTTCCCCGACGGTTTGGCTTGCATCCCTTCGTCTATTTCTTTCCATATTTCCAGCAGCATCCAGATCCATTGGAAGTTGGGGAAATGTTCAGCTTTTCCCCATGATCCAGGAATAGATATGTAAATAATTTTATAGGAGAGTCGAAGCCAATCGGACGTGTGGGTTCCAGAACCAGGCGGTGGGCACTCTGCTTCCCAGAGTCAGGTGTCTTCATTGGCGGTGGGGCGTGCAGAGGCTTTGGGGGCTGGATGCGGGGACGAGCACCGGGGCCGGGGGTAGGAACCGTGTGGGGGACGCGGGTAAGAGGGAGCCTCCTGTAGCTGTGGATGGGAAGGTTCTCGGGTCCTTAAACGGCCTGCGCCTTTCATAAAAGACGGACCTACTTTCAGCCACCCCTGCATATGTGTGTAAACGTCATCCTAGCAATGTGCCCAGCGGAAATGAAACACACACACACACACACACACACACACACACACACACACACTTATTTTTAACCCAAAAGGAACTTACGAATTTTTCAGGGTATCACAGTCATTGTAAAAATCAATTTTTAACTTCTATAGTGTTCAGATTGCATTGATATCATTTTTACCTTAGATGGTGTTGGGTCAATTATAAGATGTTTATGCTTAAAAAAACGCAGAAGAGGGCGCGTAGGCGTCCTCTGACGTCTGGACTGGAGAAGAACATTCATCCTCTTTTCCTGCTGTTGCTCACTGTCTGGGAAGCTTTATTTGACAGACAGAACTGCTGGGGTTAACACGGCAGCTCTTGCGTAGCAAAGGGCTCTGTTTTACTACCCATAATATATTTATACGGTTGTGCATATCCATCATATTTTATATTTATAAACTACTCAGAACCTCATGCGAAATCTCGTCCAACCGCTTTTTAACGAAATTAAAAGCAAAGGGACCGGAGAAGCCTTTGTCGAAGCCTTGAGAGGTGACGTCGTCTCATCTCCGAAAACGTTTGGAGTCGCGGGGTATTTACGACCTCAGGAGGCGGCCACCCCGTGGGGGCAGCTCTGGTCCCCGTGAGGCATTTCCTGTTTTCTGCTTCCGCGCGAAGGCAGAGCGGCCACACCTGTTCCAAGCGGACGGCGTCACGTGGTCCCACGTCCTCCCTTTTCCTCGTGCCCCTCAAGGATGGGTTCCCCCCCCCCCACCCCCCCCCCCCCGCCCACACCGTCACATGAATACTGAGTCTCCCCAGGGGGGCTGATGCTGCTTTCTCGGAGTCCCTGACGGGGATGCCTGGCTGCTACCTGGCTACCTTCCCAGGTGAGCGTTCAGGTCTTCCTCGCGCTCACTCCATCTTCTCCAACTCGCGAACGTGCTTCTCCGTTGCCGCGTCTGAGCGCCGACGGGAGGGCGGTGGAGGGGTGCAGGGGTCCAGCTGAGTTCAGAGTTTGCAAACCGGGCTCACGCCCGGTGTTTTGGAGAGGCTTCTCGCGCCTTCTCCTTCTCAAAGATTTGCATTTTCCCGAATGGGACTTGCATTTCTATTACTTTCTTTGATAACTACCAAAAAAAAAAAAAAAAAAAGTCAGCAAAAAGAGCCATACATAAAAATACATATATTTAACTTACACTTATTTTAAATTCAGACAAAGTAGTACATATTCGGAGAAAGTCCTACAAGAGCAAATTTTACTCTTTCCCTTGTAACCACCCTGTCTCCTCACCATTGCGTTGTCGATCATCGTTGGCAGGGTTCTGGTGCTTCCTCTTCTTCGTGGGACATGGGGGGCCGGGAGAGAGGCACCTGATTTTGACGTAAATAATTAGGATAGAAAAAACGAGACGCCATCACGCCTCGTGCTCTGGGGGACAGACGGGCAAGCAGGGGCCGTCCCCGCTGGGCGAGTTGCACAGGGAAGGGGTCGTCACAGGGCGGTTCGTGCCACTGGGCCCCGGAGCGTGGCAGCCAGGCGTGCCGGGCCCGGAGCCGGTCTCTGGCCCGCAGACGGCTCGCTGCGCTTGGCACGGACGTCGCGGGGTCTCGGTCTGAGCTGCCGCAGCGGCGCCGCCCGGGGAACGAGGGCGCGGCTCGTTCTGTGACAGCGGCAGCCCGGGTCACACCCCGGGACTCACGCACCTGCTTCCGTCATCCTGCGGTTCCCACGGCCGGCAGGCCAGGCTCTGGCAGGGCCCCGGCTGGCCGAGCGCGCCAGGCTTTATCTGCGGCTCTTCTCCCTCTCCGCTTCCCCTAACCGGGTCGCGATCGTGAGCAGTCGCGGAACAGACAGTGAAGCCCGCGTGGGCGCCCCGGGCTGCCCGCAGGAAGCCCGGCGAGTCCGCCGCCTTCGCAGTGCGAGGCGTGTAGGTCGCGCTGCGGGGGCGGCGTGCGGACAGCCCCGGTCGCCGCGGACGCCCCTCGCTGCGTCCTGGGCGGGACAAGCGGCCGGGCAGTGCTGGCCTGGGGTCCCGGGAGCCCCGAGGCGGGGAGGGGACAGGTGCGCGCTGAGCGCTCACGGGGGCGGAGGTTCCAGGAAGCCCGTCCCAACCCGCCCGCTCCCAGCTCCCAGCCTACGTCCAGAGGCGTGGGGGGGTGACGTCCAGAGGCGTGGGGGGGGTGACGCCCAGAGGCGTGGGGGGGGGTGACGCCCAGAGGCGTGGCGGGGTGACGCCCAGGGGCGTGGCGGGGTGACGTCCAGAGGTGTGGGGGGGGGTGACGCCCAGAGGCGTGGGGGGGTGACGTCCAGAGGCGTGGCGGGGTGACGCCCAGGGGCGTGGCGGGGTGACGTCCAGAGGTGTGGGGGGGTGACGCCCAGAGGCGTGGGGGGGGGGTGACGCCCAGAGGCGTGGGGGGGGGTGACGCCCAGAGGCGTGGGGGGGGTGACGCCCAGAGGCGTGGGGGGGGGTGACGCCCAGAGGCGTGGCGGGGTGACGCCCAGGGGCGTGGCGGGGTGACGTCCAGGGGCGTGGGGGGGTGACGTCCAGGGGCGTGGCGGGGTGACGTCCAGAGGCGTGGGGGTGTGACGTCCAGAGGCGTGGGGGGGTGACGCCCAGAGGCGTGGCGGGGTGACGCCCAGAGGCGTGGGGGGGGTGACGCCCAGAGGCGTGGGGGGGGGTGACGCCCAGAGGCGTGGCGGGGTGACGTCCAGGGGCGTGGCGGGGTGACGTCCAGAGGCGTGGGGGGGTGACGTCCAGAGGCGTGGGGGGGTGACGTCCGGAGGCGTGGCGGGGTGACGTCCAGAGGCGTGGCGGGATGACGTCCAGAGGCGTGGCGGGATGACGTCCAGAGGCGTGGGGGGGTGACGTCCAGAGGCGTGGCGGGGTGACGTCCAGAGGCGTGGGGGGGTGACGTCCAGAGGCGTGAGGGGGTGACACCGCCCACTGCCGCCCAGGTGTGGCCCCCGGGAGGCGACGTGGGGAAGCCAGGCTGACTGTGAGGACCGCGGGGACGGGGACGGGGACGGGAGCCGCAGGGAGACTCCTCCGCGCCCGCCAGCGCCTCCCGTGGCTCTGTCTGTGGTGCTGGCCACGGGGGCCGGCCCCTGCCAGCCGCCTCTAAGTCCTCTCGGAGCGCTTGGTGCTGTGGAGGAGTGACCGTGTCGTTTGGGCGTGGTGCCCTCGGCCCTGTGCCCTTGCATCTTGGGTGACAGTTCCGACTCTGCCGTTCCGGTGGAAGCTTTAGGGGGAGGGAACCCCAGGTTGTGGCCACCCCAGTACATGACCACTGCGTCGGGCTCCCGGGACCCCCTGCGTGTGCGGCGGTGACGGCACTCAGCACGCCGCAGAGGACATTGGAGTCGGAGCTTCCGGAAGACGGTGGCCGTGCCTCGTCCTCCAGGTGTCCCCGGGATCCGGCCCTGGGCTTGTCGTCCGGTCCCGGCTCAGAATTCGTGACGTCTGCCCTGCCGGTATGCTACCTACCCACGAGCCCACGGCAGACCGCCCAGGGCGGGAAACGAGGCTGTGAAGAATACTCCCCCGGTGCCGAACGGGAAGGGGAGGCAGGTGCAGCCGCAGCTCCCCACCCCCCGGCCCCCCACCCCCGCTCCCCTCCACTCCCCCCTCCCCTCCACCATCCATTCCTTCCTCCCCAGACACGGCGTATCCTGCTGCGTCCGATTTCAAAGACACGAGGTTATTTTTAAGCTGTGTCCTTTCGAAAAGCAACAGCGGTCTCTCTCTCGGGGTTTCCAGTTCCTTCCCAGGAGGCGGATGAAAGTCTGTGTTTGGGGAGGAACCATAGAAGGGGGGGGTCTCGCTGGGGAGCAGGAAATGCGAGTGCCGCCAGCCGCGAAAGCAGCGTCCCCTGCGCCGTCCTCGGTGCGGTCCGTCCGCCGGCCGAGCGCCCGCCTCGGGGCTGTTTGGCGGCCCTGAGTTTGCTTTCCCAGATGCCCGTCTCCGCCCTCGGTTGGGACTCAGTGTCACCTCCGTGGGCAGGCCCACCTGGGGCTCCATCCCCTGGGCTCCGGGAGCACCGTGCCGGGGTCAGGATCAGACGTGCCCTCCCGCAGACGGCCTCCTCACGCGGCCAGCGCTGCCCCTGGCCAGAGCCCTGCAGGGCAGGGCCGTGTCCTGACGGCTCGGAGCGCCCGGCGTGGGGCGCAGAGCGCGTCTGGAGGCGGGCGGAGCAGCGTGAGAGGGCGACAGGTCAGGGCTTCTCCGCGTCACTCATAAAACGCCGGCCGCTCTGCGCGTCCTGAAACGGGACGTCACAGCTCAAAGCAGCTCAGGCGCAGAGCGAACCGGCTCCCGGGCCGTCGGTCTGGGCCGGGGACCGACTGACTGGCAGAGTATTCCCGGGAGAGCCGGGTCGTGACAAGTCCCGGCTTCGCGGGCCGCACGGTCTCTGCCGCGGCCCTCGCGTGTGTGAGCAGACGTAGCTGTCCTCCGACGCAGCTTTACCCACGAGGGAGATGAAAACGAGCCCGCGGCTGGAGGCGGCTCGCAGAGCCCCGAGTCACAGGGACGGGGACCGTGGGGACGGAGCGTCCGCGTCCGCGCGGGGTGGCAGTCAGCGACGGGCCAGGCGCGTCTCGGAAGAGGCGGTTTGAATGGACGGACAGACAGACGTCCCCATCACCCCCTTGGGGGCGGTTCCCACTCACGGGCCGCACGGCAGGGTCGGGTCCTGTGCTTTGCGCGTGCGGCCAGCAGAGGGCAGGGTTTCCTGACCAGATCCTGTTTCTGGGGTTTGAGACTCGATGGAGGAGGAGACCCGCTCGCGAGACCAGAAGCTGCTCCTTCTGCTCAGGGGGAGGAGCATGCTGTGCGGGAAATGGGGAGCCGGGCCGGGCGGCTCCTCCGCTCCGCAGGGCCACGTCCACCCTGCAGGTCCTTTCAGCCTCCATGGTGAGGAGAGGGGTGTCTTCTTTCCACACTCGGATGCTTCTCAGGGGCGTCTGTGTATTTCATGACAAACAAAGACCCTCCCGACCCCGCTTCCGGCCGGCCGAGCAGAGCACGGGGTCCGGGAGATTGCTGCACTCCGAGAGGAGTGTCAGGGCTCAGGGCAGTGTTCGAGCCCTTTGAGGCTTGAGAAAGGGCCAGGCATTTGCGATGTTGGGTCCGCCTGGCCTCCAGGCACGCAGCGGGGTCGGGGTCTTGTTTCTAACACGGTCCCGTGTTTTCATGCACTGTGCACCAAGGGGTCCCCTGGACGTAAGGCCACTGTGCGGGGACTTGTCCCAGCGCCGCCCCCGCGAGCCTGGGCTGGGCAGGCAGGCGTGAGAAACTCTGGCCTGCGCTGACTCTGGCCAGGCCACGAGTGTGCACTGTCCTTGTGGGGATCCCGGGCCCGTCCTTCGTTGAACTCCTCTGGGTCCACCTCCCTCTCCCCTAAATCTGCACCCCTGGAAAGTGTTTTCAGAACCCCCCACTTCCTCCTGCTGTCCACAGCCTCTGGGGTTTTCTGTGATGGCCCCGAGGCTTTGTGTGTCAAACATTCGCTCAAGTACAGGCCACGCCCACCAGCGCCGGAGAATTCCAGGGATGGGGACCCTGTCACGCGTGTCTTTGCGAGGACTCGGTGGCTCCGTACGCACGTGGTGGAGAAGCGAGTGGCCTTCAGGGTGCGTTCTAGTACGTAAAGGCCAGAATCGGGGCGAGCCCTTAACTCCTGGCCGCAAACTTGCCGATATCCATCAGGTCGAAGGTCCTGGTGTGAGACAGAGACCCCCGGCAGACAGAGACTCTGCGGAGAAGCCGGTGTTCATGGACAGACTTGTTATTATTCAACCTGTTAAAACATTGTTGTTATAATAACATGTCAGTTCTACGCCAATTACTGGATCCAGGCTTTCTCAGTGGAAACTCCAATAGATCATTTCCCTCACAGAACACAACGAGCTGACCCTACTCGGAGTAGCAAGTTCCAGAAAAATGATTATATGGCTCCATAAAAAGGTGCGCATGTGCCTCTGCTGTGAGAAATGCGTATCAATGGGCCCAACAGCTCTTAATGGTGACCTCCCGGGAAATCAGATCGGAAGGATGAAGGTTAGGTGTTTGTTATCATCTGCACCGTGAGCATTGTGACTTTGTGCACATGTTCATTTCAGTAAGAGAGAGAAGGTCAGAGCAAACACCGGGCAGCACGAGCAGCCGCGTAGGGCATGGTCCCCTCCGAGCGACGGTGGGCACTCCCTCCGCGGCCTGTGTGACCGTGACGACCGCGCCCCGCGGCCCCACAGCCGACAGCGAGGACCAGACAGGAATGACAGGGGCGCAGGGTCTGCGTTCTTGCTCCCGCCAGGCGCCATTCTAAACGGCTTTGGAACGCAGGTTTACTTGATCCTTCCAGCCACCCACAAAGGAGAGCTGACGGCTCCCGTTTTACATTTCGGGAAAGCTAGGAAAAGAAAGGTTGAGTTACGGAACAGGCCAACTGACCTGTGCGTAACCGGCGTACGAGGGGAGCGTTATCACCAATCGGTGGGAAAAATCATTATTTGGTAAACGTAAACGGTTTAGCGATACAGAAAAAATACAAAATTGGTTTCCTTCTTCGTGCTATACTAAAAACCAACCCGCAGAAATTAAAGACTAAAATTTTTTAAACTGTAGGAGGCATCTGGAACATCTTGGTAGGACTGGAAGATGGAACGATTTCTTAAACAACACACAAAATGGACAAGTCACGGGGAAAGAAGTGAATAGTTTTCTGTACGACCGAAGCCACGGACCAGACGAGCACATGGGACTAATGCAGAATCAGTATCCGGACCACGTAAAACATCTCCAAATCACCAAATAACAGACAAACCACTTAATAGGAGAAGGAGCAATCCTGCCAACAGCATGACCCGGACGGGGGAACCAGAGTGTCCGGCGAACCCGACGACGGGGCCCGGGGCTCTCCGGGGATCGGAAGCACACAAATAACACCGACGAGGCGCAGATCGCGCCTCAAACGCCCCGAAAACGCGACGGCGCGGCGAAAGGCGGGTTCGCCCGCGTTGGTGGGTGAATAATCCGGTCCAGCCGACCGTGGAAACGGCCGGGAGCATCGCGGAGTTCTTCCTGTGGCCATTCGCCGGGGCGAAACGAGACGGTTCGACGTCTGCAGGCGGAGGCGTTGAGTACCGCGCGGCGCCGTTTGGGGTCCCCGCGGGGAGGTCTCGGCGACGCCCCCTCCGATGCCCCCTCGCGCGGCGACCAGCGTCCTCCGGAAGGGACCCTGCCGCCGAGGTCGACCTCGAGTCCCACGGCCCGCGCTGCCGGCTGCCGCCTGCGCGTGGAGGTGACGTGCGGAGACACAGAAGCCCATGACGCCCGCCCGCCCTGGGCTGTGGCTTCGCGGGGCCTCGGCGAGGGCTGGGTCCGGGGCTTCCGTCGCCTCCTGGGCTTCTCGTGACAGTCGCACTTGTGCAGGTGCGCCCGGCCGTCCGCGTGCCGAACCGCGAGCGCTGTCGTGCTGTGCTGTGCAGGAAAGACGACCTTCCGTGTCGTAATTTTAAACGGGGGAAGGCGAGTGTTAAAGGAAACACAGTCGTGTCCACGCCGAGGGCTACTGGTTTCCATGGGAAGCCAGGAATGCCCGGTGTCCGGGGCAGTGAGTACGTGCAGAGGACCGGGGTGACACCTGGGGCGTGTGCCCCTGACCATCCAACCTGGGGGCCGGAGACACCGACCCGTGCCTCTCGGCCGCCATCGGCCTCCCAGCGCCCCATCTCCCTTCTGCAGGTTCCTGGGGACAGGCCATGTGTGGAGCAGGGCCTCAGGCAGCGGACCCCGTGACCTGAGGCTGAAGACTGGTCAAGGCAGGGAGAGAAGGGTCTAGAACCGAGCCCCGGGGCCCTGCTGTGAGTTCCCACTCACCTTGGCCTCGAGCAAGTCCCTCTCTTTTTTGAAAAGAAGCAGAAACCACGGGAGCCTGCCGGCCATGGCTGTGTCCCGTGACCTGGATGCCTCCTTTCTAGCTTAAACTCACTCCACAGGCAACAGAGCTTATGCACATGTGCCATTTCTAAAAAAAAAATGAATGTATAGGTGAAATAAACTTTATAGTAAGGCAATACATACTTCAGCACGTCCGCGTCCAGCCCTAGGTCACGCTGGAGGCTGGAGTGTGTCTTCTCACATACCGAGGACGAGGCCGAGCTTAAAAGAAAGAAGGTCGGACACCATCCCGTCTGAGAAACGGGGAGAGGCCGGAACGGATCGCGCGGGTGAACCGCGGAGTGAGAGCGCGCGTCGGGCTCGGTGCCGAGGCCCTGGATCTCCTCTGCATTTCACAGGGAAAGAGGGCCCCGGGCTGCGGAAGCGGAGGCCGGCGGCAGGTGGTCAGCGTGCGCATCTCGGGAATCGGGTCTCTCTTCCAAGCGCCGCGTCCAAGCGGCGTCCTCTGTCTGGCCGGGGCTGGTTCCGCGGCGTCTCGCGGGGGGTCCCACCGCCGGCCGGGGCGTGCGCACCCCCTTCGGTGCTTGGGAAGGCCTTGGAGCGCACCTGCCGTAGCCTCTCGGAGACAAAGAGACAGAGAAATGGTGACAAGGCCCCAGGGGTCTCTCGAGAAAAGGCTGGGCAACAGCCAACATCTCCACAAAGGGGCGATTCGCGACGTCATCTTTAACCGTGAAGACTTGTCGGCGTGCCGTAATTTTTAAACATGTAAGGAAACTCTACGAGACATTTTTTTAAACAACGTTTCTTATGTTTCCATTGCGGTCGATATTCGACATTATCTTAGTTTCAGGCGTACGACGTAGCGGAGCGACGTTTATTCTTTTAACATAATATATTCAGCCCCCCACGTTTATCGTGCTTCCTCTGGAAATGGGGTTTGGTTCCAAGGATGTTTGCACGCCACCCGGGTGACTTAGATCCCTTAGGAGTGCCCTGCCGCTGTGTGGTGGCCAGGCCTCCGCGTGGCGGCTGGACCTGTGACCGACGCTCGCCCCACAGGGGGTGTGGAACCAGGAAGCCGGCGCCCGTCCCCGTCGCTGGCTCGGCCCGCTCCTGACTATTTATGCTCTCGTGAAAACGTCCAGTCTCCTTGTGTACTGAGGTACCGCCGATACGTCACCTCGTGGGTTCACGGGGCGCATTGATGCCAGCACCCCCGACCTCTACCCTAAAGGCCAGTGGGGTCCTGCATTGGTGACAACTGACGAACACCCCTCATTTCAATAATGCCTCTTCGGTTTCCGAGAGTTTAATTTTTTCTCCAAGAGTTGCTTTGATAAAGTCGACCGGACAGTAGCCAGTTGGCAGGAAAGGCCGTGTGACGTGCCTCCTCGAAGTCTCACCGCCGAGCCGGCGACAGGAGAAAGGGCCCACCGCGAACCTTAAAAAGACCAAGGGTCTCATTCTTCTCTTATTCTTGTACAGAATCCTGATGCTGGCCCTGCCTCCCTTCCTTATGTCAACTCCCTCTGTGATTTCCGTATGACTGAGTCCCCAAGATCACCGTGAACCTCCCCTCTCCTTGGTGACCTTATCTTTTAATTCACCTTTTCCAAAAAGATATTAAGTGTGCCCAAGCTAGAACATGCCGTCACCTGTTGCTCTCGAATCTTTTAGGAATTCTAGCACTGTGCCGGGAACGTGATAAATGCTCTGGGGGGGGAAGTATGTAGATGGAACGATTAAAGGACACACTTTGTCTTATTCCGTGTTGCCGCGCGCTCGAATGTCGGCGAGCCTGAGACGCCTTCCACTTTCTACCTTCCTTAAACCTACGTCTGCGAACCTGAAGACGGAGGACGGTTTCGAAATGTCAGAAAATTCTAAAATTCTCTCAGATTATGAGCAACATGGGGGGGAAGTCAAGCCGCTGAACCAGCTCGCCGAGCGGAAGAGGTGGGTTTGCTGGGCTCGTGCAAACCGCGGCAAAATATTTAGTTAGGAAACTGGAGAAATTGGAAACCACGTAGGCCGTACATGAGGACTATCCGGAGGCTAGAAAGGTTAGGGGATTCTTGTTGTTGTTTGTGCTACAATATCTAGCCAACTCCTGAGACATAATGAGAGGTTACCATAGCAACGGCACCTTCACAGGACACAGGGAAGAACATGAAAAGGGTTGGAATCAAAAAAAGCCGCCGAGTCTTAGACTTTAATTTTGCAGGAAGACAGTCACCCAAAACGATTTATAAAACAAACTCTTATTTTCTTTCCAAAACTATTATAGAAAGAAAAAAAAATAAAGCAGTTTTATTTTTAAAAATTCAAAGCGCCGCTGAGACCCCCGTGTCTGACAGCTGCCTGCCCCACCTCCGCGGGCTCCCCGGGGGGGCTGCGTGGGGAGCCGCTGCCCTTAACCGCCAAGCGGCAGCCGCCGCCTGGACCCCCCGCCCCCCAGTGCTGCCCTCCACCCCGTGCGCCCCCCCCGCGCCCCTCACTGGTCTTCCGGCTCCTGCACCGATGTGTGCGGCCGTGCGCCCTGCTGCCCGGTCCCCTCCGGTGAACGTCCTAAGACCCCGAGGAAGTGCCACCGAGACGCAGAGCCCTGGGGGGCAGACGGGGCGTCAGGAAGCACCAAGTCCAAGGCCTGGGTAGGGGTGCTGTGGGACCCTGGGGTTATTTTGCCAGGAGGACGGGGCAAGGTGGAGGACGGGGCGGCCAGCGAGGCGGCTTCCGGAACAGGCCGGCGCGGGCGTGGCCGGCGTCGAGCAGCAGGGAGAGGGGGGGCCTGCGGGGAGCAGAGGCCCGCGCCTCGCGGTCTGGAGAGAAGCGAGCGGCCGGCCGGGCGCGCCACGCGGGACACGCCATGCCGTCCACGGCGCCTGTCGCGGGGGGGTGGGGGGTGGGGGGAGACGCAGGAGGCGGCTGTTTGCTCAGTGAGCGACGGCTCTTGGGGTCAGCGGACCGGGCCGCAGCTGGCCCTTTGGCGAGCGGGATGGAAATGGACGTTTGCTGTCGGGACCCGTGAGGGCTTTCCGGAGGACAAGGACGTGGCCACCCTCTCTCGTCAGCCCTCCGCCGTTACTCCCCCCGCCCGTCTCTTCTGTCGGCTTCCTGACCCGCTCGGCCACGGCTTAAAAGCCTGAGCACTTCGTGTCGGACGTAGGCACGGATGGGCACAGGGGGACCTCGGGGGCTGAGCGTCGGACGCTTTGAACGGGGGAGAAGGGGGCATGTGGGCCTCACCCCCAACCAGCTGAGCAAGCCCGGGCGTTTCCGTGAGACACGGTCCAGCCTCCAGCCCCCGCCCCGGGCACGGGCTGTCACCCCTCACCCAGGGGTCTTCGTCCACCAGGCTGACGGGGACATTCCTGCGGTGTGGTGTTCTTCAGGCGAAGGCGTGGGGGCAGGGGTCGTGGGGCCAGGGGAGACGCACGGCCTCCCACCTGGCCCCGTCCCCCTAGACCGTGAGTTGAGCCGCGTCCCGACATCCTCTGGTCGGGCTCCAGACCCCGCACAGAGCCGCCGGCCGCCTCCCCGGGACGCCCTGTGTCATTCTTTTCTGCGTGACGGAAGCGTTCATTTGCCGTCGTTGTGGGACCGGCTGTTAGAGAAATCACGTGGCTACCCCCAGGACCTGAGGGAGGCGCATTTTATGTGGATGGAACTCAGGCCGCCTAATTCTTCAAGGGATCTTCCTCTTCTGGGGGTTCACGCGCCTCCTTGGCAAACAAAACCATTTGTTTTGCAGATAAGTGCCTGGTGGTAGGGGGTCTTTGAACTTGAAGGTGAAGCATTGTGTCTATCAGCCAGAAATCTGGAACTCTTTTGAAATGCTTTACGGCTCCAGGAGAGGTAGCAGAACTCTCTAGAAACTGTGAATTTACACACATATGCATAAACAGAATTTACATTTTAATTGAATGAATACAAAACAGGACATAGAGCCAAGGTAAACAGTTAGAAGGGGGAGCTTGAACTATAGGTAAGGCGACCAAGGCGACTGTGCAATTTATCATCCAAACGGGGCACACGGGGGCGGGGGGGCGGCATTTGGTGCCCACAGGACAAAACGGGGTCAGCGCTGGGAGGAACTGGGGTCGGTTGTCACCTCGCGGACATTTCTCGTTGGCTGGGACCATTTGGCCATGGTCTTTTCTGCTGTGAAAGAAGAGAGACCAGGACCCTGCCTCCTGGGGTGACACACACGTCTCCGGGGCGTCCTTGCCAAGGTCATTGGGGCTCGGCTTTCGGGAGCTTGCGCTGCAGTTTTGTGCACGTGTGGTAGAGGCTCTGCCGTTTTTTTTAATTATTATTATTTTCCATCCCTCCTGTTGCTGCATTCTCCCGTCCCTGCTTGAATCGACACCTGGAAATGTGGTGGAGACGCGTTTCGTGCTGGCCTATATTTCAAACCAGGCCGAAAAAAAAAAAATCGAAGACATATAAATAAAGAAGGATTTGTACGCTAAGAAGAATCGAGCCACCTAGCTCAAAGTCTGCAGGCTGGGCTTGCAGAGGCAGACTTAAGATAATTACCGTTCGTTGGCCGAATTCCCTCTTCTTATGTTCCTTTGGAAATTCACTACTGTTGCTTAACGCCTTCTCCAACCGTGGGAAATTATGCATAATGCTAATTTTACAGTCGCTTCAACTGTAATTGCTATGGTTGGGGCATTTGGTAGGTACGGAGTTATGTTGTTTTAAGGCAATTAAATTAATATCTCAAAGCCCAAAGAAAAACAGAAAGAAAAGCTAGTTCCCATGATTGCTGTGGACATTTTAAGAAAACATTTGCCGAGAGAAAAGGGACATCGATATGAGGCCTTTCTCTCCTGTGCCAGGAACCCATTACATTTATTTCAGGCACGGATGAGAAATAGAATTACAGTCTCCGATGAGGAAATTGAATTCCGAGAGGGCGTCACGCACGTGGGAGGGCTCGGCCGGCCTGGCGCTCACGTGACCCCTCTGCCGCCAAGCTCTATTGTCAGGGTCCGCTGCCTGCCGTTGCCTGCTGCCCCCCGATTCTTGGTGGGGGGAGAAGGGACGGGGCCAGTGCCACAGGGAGCGGCAGCTTCTGAGAGTGGAAAGAAACCGTTCCCGCCGTTGGCGTAGTCACCTCGCAGGCGCCAGGGCGGGATCTCCTTCCGTCTGAGGACGAAGGTGACTTTAACCCATTTCCCGTTTGCCCCGAGAATGCTCACCGGTGGCGCTCGTGGCCACGGCGTTCACCCCGAGATGACTCGCGGATCACAGCCCGACCCTTGCCCCGAAGTCTGCCACGGAACACCTCGTTTTTACCATTATTTTCACATCACTCTGGTGCATCGATGGTCTTTAGAAAGAAACGACGTCATCCTATTTCTCGCATTCGGTTTTTCATTTTCAAAACAGAGTAATTCTCGATCGCTGAAAATGTCAAGCCCTAGAAAACGCAGCCTTCCTATGTGCGATGTGAACATCGTTCTCGAACATTTGGTCATTACCAAAGATTCACCTGACGGATCCGGTTTATGTGCACATTTCTGTTCCATCAGGAGTAGAGACAACTTCTGTTTAAACATAACCCCAAGGACAGTTTTTATATTTTATTTTTCACATCGAACACTGGTCAGATTTGCTTCAGCCTCGGAGAGCGTGTTTATGGAAGATCAAATTAACGCTGACCGCGAACTGCACTGTTTTTCCTAAATGGGAACTGGGTGGACAGGGGGCGTCTCCAGCTACCCAGAGCCGGATTCGCATCCTAGCTCGAGGACGATTTTTATTCTCCTACTGAGCTGTTCCAGACAGTGGCTCCTCGTCCTCTGGGACGGATCGTGTCAGAATTGTGGACTAGAGCTCGGGGGTTTTACTTATTTGTTTTGATGCCGAAAAACCAGATCTGGAGTTTCCTTTGGAAGACAGAGCTGCCCCGTGGAGGTGACGGGCGGCTGAACACGACCCTGCTCGTCCGTGGCTCTCCTCCTCTGTCCTCACGAGCCCGAAAGCGCCGGCGCCTGCCACGGCTCCGCCGTCCGGACCGCCCGTGCGAGTGTGAGTGAAAGCAGACACGCGGCGTAAGCGTGAACACACGCGTCCACGCGACCTCACAGCGCGAGGGCCACGGCGCAGGGAGAGGTCGCCAGTGACGCGGGCTGTCGAGTCGCCTCGCAGTCGCCGGCGGCGGGTGTGCCCGGCCTTTCTGAGACGCGCGTCCCGTAGAGGAAGCGACTGTGTCACGTGCGGTGAGAGCGGACGTGGACGCGAACGAGGGGGCCAGGGCCCCGTCAGGCGCCGGGTCAGAGTCGTGGGCCCGAGGCCCGACCGTCGCGGGTCTCAGCCCAAGCCGACGCGGCCGTGGCGTCCTGTTTTCAGAGTGTCTGTTGTGACTGCTGACACACCGCCAGCCGTCCCCAAATCTGTGGCACCAGGGACCGGGCCTCCTGTGAGACCCTCACGCCTGGTGATCCGAGGCGGAGCTGAGGCGGTGGCGCCGGCGCTGGGAGCAGCTGCAGACGCAGATGGCGCTTTGCTTCTTGCCCGCCACTCGCCTCCTGCTGTGCGGCCCGGGTCCTGACAAGCCGCGGACCGGCACCAGTCCCTGGCCTGGGGACTGGGGACCCTGCACTAGACCAGTGTCGGGAAAACTGGAGAAATGATTTCAGCGGCCCTTTCCCGTCTCCCTCCTCTGGCTGTGACTGCACGGGGTGCGGAGGGGAGGGCCATGCCGCAGGACTCGGTGCGCGGTCACCGAGAAGCTCAGCGTGATGGGCGAGGCCCCCGGAACCGGGGCGTCCTTTCCATCTGCCTCCCGTCTTTCATTCTGTAATTATAATGTGCATCAGGAAAGTTATCAAGTCCTGTCTGGAGGATATCGGATTAGCGGAATGTTTGATTAAATCAATAATTGGAACGGAAAGGGAGTTTTCTCATACTAATTACATCCAGAAGAACTAACGTTGTCTGTGGGGATAACACGTGAAGCTTTGTTCGTAATGTAAATGATGATCGCGCAGGGAAAAAATATTTGGAAAGGAGCCCGTAGGGCCGTGACGCTCAAGGAGAAAAGGGTAAACAGTCTCCTGAAGCTTCACGTCCGTTCCAACTAGAATAGAAATGAGTTCGATTCATAAATTGCTGCTCTGAAAAGTTAAATCTTAGCTCGAGAATATGAAAATAAATCGGATCTTTCATTTTTATATACATACACATCTGTTTCTTTTATCCCTCTTCCAATAAACCAATGTCCTTGAAGAAAAAATATGGCGAATGGAAGCATTTTGCACATCAGCTCAGGCCTCATTCACGTCTTCCTCGTTTGCAGGTGTTCATTCTCGGTCTCGACATCCTACCCGGCCGGAGGGCACTCACCGCGCCCGTCCGTCGGCCCTCGCGATCGGGAGGTCGGCTGATCGCCAGGCCAGCTTTGCCGCGGGCTCGTCATTGATCTGACCGAGCGTTCCCCTGGGCTCGCTAAGTGAAATCGATGTACCTCAAGCGAGGTTTCCGCTGCCCTAAAAGGAGGCAGGACGGTGGTTGTCGCCTGAGCCCCCGTCCTCAGCATGGCTTCGCGCCCCGGGGTGTTGCAGCGGGCGAGTCGATGGCGCCGCCGCCTCCTCCACATCTCGGACGACACCCCGCGCCGCACGTGGCGCCCCGTCCGCCCTCCCCGCAGACCGCCATCCGGTCAGCGCCGGCCCGACTCGTCACGCCCCGCGCCTCCCCCGCCTCCGGTCCTCGCGGCATCTCCGTCTCGGGAGCGGCCTCCGCCTGCTCCTCCTGCTCCTGCCGCAGCGGTGACGTCCGCGGTCAGCCGTCACCACGCCCCCCACGCGCTCCGGGACACGTGCCCCGGTCCTGGTCCCGGCACACATGGGCGTTCGCGGGGCTCTGCCCTCTGTCCCATCGTCAGAGCCTTTTCTCGGGACGATGCTCCCACACCTCTCTGCGAGCGGGGACGTTGCCCGCCGTTCAAGTCCCCACTCACGTCCGCGCCTCTGCAATGCGTTCCTGCTCTGTGCAAAACGACCGTCCCCTCCCCGAGCCCCGTCCCGTGCTGTGTGCAGCCCTGTGCATCAGGCTCATGCAGGACCCAGGACAGAGAGAGGGACAGCGGGAGACAGAAAATGTGGTCATAACGGCAGTGACCCTCACTCTCGCAGATGCAAGCGTATATATATACTTTAAAAAGCTACCCCTGGTCTCGATTATCTCGATTCCTTGAAAATGGCATCTTACTTCGCCTTGACGACACGTCATTTTATCGTGTCTCATAGATAAAGACGCAGGTTCGGGGCGGGGAAGTGCGGTCCCCAGGTTCCCGTGGCCACCGGGGCAGCTCTGGAGCTCATCCCTGCCCATCGCCGCTCGGCGCTGGCCTGCCCGCCCAGGTGCACCTCCCGGAGGGACGTCCCGGTGCTCCCGGCTACAAACGTGGGTTCGAGCAGCACCGAGGGGCCCTTCTCCGGGGCAGAGTTCTTCGTTAGGAGATGTAAGGACCATCCAAGGAAACCGGGGAGCTCGCCAGCCGGCAGGAAAGGTCTTCACATGGGCCGAGGACGACTCCAGGGCAGGACAGAGCGGGACTCCGTGGGCAGAGGACAGAAGTGGGATTCCCCTTGAACGCCCCCCCCCTTTGTAGCTTCTGTACCATTCGGAGTCCTTTGGAGCAGACGGGGCAGGCTGAAAGGCGGGTCCGTTCCAGTTCTGAGGTGGCAGGTCCCCGCCGAATCTGGGCCAGAGCGAGTTATTTTCAGCAGTGGCCTTTGAGTCTGTGGGGCGCCCTTGGTCTGTCGCTTCCGTGAGATCGGTGACTCCTTCCCCTGGCGCAGACTTGGTGTCGTCCTGGGGAGGCAGGGAACCGAGCCAGCGGCACCCGCAGGGCGGGCAGGTCCCCACGGGCCCCCTCGTCCTCCCGCTGCCTCGGCTAATCAGGTCCCGGCTCGGTTGGTGGCCCGCTGCGCCACCGGCCGGACACCCTGTGCGCAGGGGCAGCTGCTGGCCCAGGGCTGACTCGGGTTCATGCCGGGCGGCGTCGCAGCTCAGCACCATCTCCAAGCTTAGAAAAATGTCCCCTTGTGGCCATTCGTCCGTCAATCGGGGCGGCATGTCCTCTCCGTGCGGCCAGGGACACAGCAGAACAGGGCGGCTTCTCCGTTCACGTGTGTCGCTGGGCAACCGGACCCCGGGGCGGGCGAGGCCGGCCATGCTGAGTGGACGCCCCGGGCCTGGGACCGCGCTCGCCCCGAGCCCTGCCCAGCGGCGCTGCCAGGTCAGTCGCAGGCGCCTGCGCGGAGGCCACGCGGTGCGGAGCCCCGGCCCGGGGTCGGGCGTCCTGCGGGATGGCAGGGGACACCGGGGACACGCCCGGGGCCCAGGCTGCCTCGTCCCTGCTGGCTCCCTCCTCGTGGCCGGATTCCCTGTGCCTGCAGGTCACAGCTGCCGCCTCCACGCCGATGGCTTCCCGCGGCCGGTCAGTCGGTCGTGGTGGGCGGAACCCAGCGGTGTGTGAACTGCATGCTGCCTCCTCCTCAGGCCGAGTGGCCCGGCCCCGCGCCGTCCCCACTTCCTGTGAGTGAGCGCACACCCCTGTGTGCACACGCCCTCCGTGGCACTTCCCGTGAGTGCACTTCCTGTGTGCACTTCCTGTGCTCACGCACTTCCTGTGGGGCACTTCCTGTGCGCACGCACTTCCTGTGAGCGCACTTCCTGTGTGCACGTGCTTCCTGTGTGGCACTTCCTGTGCACATGCGCTTTCCGCGAGTGCACTTCCTGTGTGCATGCACTTCCTGTGAGTGCACTTCCTGTGCGCACGCACTTCCTGTGGTGCACTTCCTGTGCGCACGCACTTCCTGTGGGGCACTTCCTGTGCGCACGTGCTTCCTGTGTGGCACTTCCTGTGCACATGCGCTTCCCGTGAGTGAGTGCACACTCCTGCACGCTCCCTGTGCACTTCCTGTGCGCACGCACTTCCTGTGAGTGCACTTCCTCTGCGCACGTGCTTCCTGTGAGTGCACTTCCTCTGCGCACGCACTTCCTGTGGGGCACTTCCTGTGCGCGCGCACTTCCTGTGGGGCACTTCCTGTGAGCACATCTCTCTGGGAGCACGCTCCGCGCACTCTCACCCGCACGCCAGCCCCGTGGTTCCCGGGGCCCACGGGTCACTCGCCACCCGGGACCGTGGACGTGCGGCTTTCCCGAACCCCCTCTCTTCCGTGGCCGGCACCCGCTCGCCCTGCGGCTCGCTCCTTACACGTGGCTGGTCTCCCCGCGGCGCGCGGACCCGCGCTGCTTTCCCTGCGGCGCTTCTTCCGAAGGACGGTCGTTTCATGGCGGCCGATGTTCCCCCAGCTGGATAGCAAGTTCCAAGACGGCCAGACTGCAGGACGTCCAGGGTCGGCCTCCCTGCGCTCACCCAAAGTCTGGAACCTTGTGAAAAGAAGACCCACGTCAGACTTGGACCGAGTTCCGGAAAACGGCCCGCTACTGACACGTGTCTCACGGCCGCGAACATCCTGTAATTTAAGGGATGAGTGGGCTCCCTTGAGATCCGCTGCCTAACGGCACAGTGAAGTCTGGGCGCAGAGCCGTGTGCCCAGAGTTCACCTGTACACAGGGGTGGCAGGACCCCCTGTCCTACCACGGCATGGATCCACTGAGGACACTCAGGGACCTGGGAAGGTCACCGTCGGAGGCATGCTCGTGAGCCTCAGGTGTCTCTGTTTATTAGGGCAGAGAAGTAGCCAGAAGTTTTTGCTTCCACGCCCACAGAGGCCGCTTCTGAGGCCCGCTGTCAGGCCAACCCTCTGGCCAAAAGTGACCAAAGCGAGTAGACAGCATCGCTTGACAAATGCCTCGTCCACTCAGGCCTGACGAGGAAGCACATTGGTTTCCTGTCACAGGAGTGGTAGCCCCAAACCACCGCGAACTTTGTTTACGTGGTGCCCCATACGACAGGAAGAGACCCTCCTCACTTCCAAGAGCAGAGGGAGTGGGCGTGGCCAGCCCCACGTGACAGGGTGGGAGGGGCCACTACCCCCCGCCCCCCGACGAGTGACTGCACTCCGAGGAGCCCCATGACATGCGTCAGACCCGCGGACCATTTTCACCCCTGCCACGTCGCCACCTCACACCCGTCATTCCACCCGCTGCTCATTCTACGTGACAACCTGGAAGATGCCGCCCTCACATCCCCTTCTTCCCTCCAGCAATACAGGGCCCTCCGTGCAGCCCCCCCAGCCAGCCGGCCTGAGGGAGACAGAAACGGCATCGTCCGTGGCAGAGGGGGTGCGGACGAGGATGCTCCCTTGTTCTCAGATCCCCGTGAGGTAGAGGGCGCACGCTCGTCCGCCCTGTCTCATAGTCCAATCTCGGCGCCAGGCCAAGTTCACGTGGTTTCCCAGTTCGCCCTCCTGGACCCTGCTCCTGAGTCCTGGGAAGGAGCAGTGATGAAGAGTCCTACGAACTTCAAGGTGGCAAGGAGCAGCCCGAGGGAAGGCACCGGTCAGATCCGGCGGGAGCGGCACCATGACTGCCTGCGACCTCGCGACTCACGCTCCCTACCCTGCCCCCGGCATCTCTCTCCTCTGACCGTAGATAAACGGGCCCCTGCGGAGCCCGCTCAAAATCAACGCTTCGTTCACCCCAACCAGGGAGCTCTTCATTTATATGCATTTTTGATAAAATGGCAGATCCGATGAAACAGCCACGATTCTGTTAGCTGCGTCGAGCCACGTACTGTAGAAGAGAGCCCACGTATCCCAAAGCAATCTTTTTCTCACGCCGCGTCTGCTCTGTAGGATTACCTAAGATAATCACGTACACGCGGTAACCCTTCACCGTAGGACGGCTCACGCCGTTGGCCCGACACAAACCCAAGCAGCTGACTGGGAATCTTTGAAATACCAGGAGAATTCAGCCTGTTAGAATTTCTTTAAAAATTCCAGCATGTGCACAATAACTTGAGTCATTTACCTAGAGTGACAGGACCTCTCTTGGTGCTTAACTTGGAAACGGAGGCCATCGCATCCAAGGCGCAGGACCGCTGGGTGAGTTCGGTGGTTACCGCGTCGCCCCGGCGCCAAGTACCAGGTAGACCTCATCTGTGTTTGCTAGGACGGCTAAGGTTATCGTTGCCGTTGCTGACTAGTGTCTGGCCCCATGTCCCTCCCACAGCTCATAAGTCCGAGTCAGAGCCAGGGTTTTCATCAAGGTTAAAACGGGGGGCCCCACCGTCTCCCCCACA
Source organism: Rousettus aegyptiacus (assembly GCF_014176215.1). Classification (NCBI taxonomy): domain Eukaryota; kingdom Metazoa; phylum Chordata; class Mammalia; order Chiroptera; family Pteropodidae; genus Rousettus; species Rousettus aegyptiacus. The sequence goes on along the minus strand of NW_023416288.1, from coordinate 48,293,256 downwards.
GAATGTCCTGGGCCCCTGATTCCCACACCCCTCCTTCATTTCAGAGGTTACTCTGACAGGCTGGGGGGGGGGCCACACTCGACGGCCACCTGAGCGGCTCTGGCACAGCCATCTGCGCCCCAGCCGACCCGGCCCTGTGCCCAGCTCCGTCGCGACCAGGGCTGCCGCTGTGGGCCCTTCGGGGAAGCGTCCGCCTCTTGCAGGCCCTTGTCCCAAGGGCTGTCCAGGTCGCACGCCCTGAGACTCCGCTCTACCTCCTGCCTTTACCCCTCGTTGCCACCCCTCACCTTCGTCTCTGCCCGCACCTCGGGCATGCTGTCGGGCACGGCCCCGTGCTCCTCGAGCCGGCTCTTTGATGGGTCTGTTTTGTTCTGTGTCCCAAAGGCTATGTCCTTGACCCCGTCCAGTCTCTTCTTCATCCTGGGGGGTCAGCCACGGCCTTGGACCTCAGGACCTGTTCAGAGATTCCTTATTTGTTTGTCCTACGTCTGCCTAGGTTTTGACAAGACCTGGCCGCCCATGGCTGACCTTTGCCTGCCCAAAACCCTACCACGTCCACAATGAAACAGGATGCAAAGGCTGTGACTACGGCCGGGGGTAGGGGGCATGCGGAGGAGCCTAAATATACGAATGAGCAAGCCCCAGGTGTAGGACATTCCAGAATTTGTCCTCCTCGACCGAACTCTACGCGTCCATTGGTTCGTCCTCGGTCACTGGGTAAGCAGCGTTTTTCCAAAGGCTGGACTCGTGTCGCCGGAGGTCACTGTCTGGCGTGGAGAATTGGTCGATGGATGTGCCTGGACTACGCTATTCCATCGATGGTCGATTGACACCGAGACCAACTGGCGACGCCTCTGCCCTCCCGGGGCCCACGCCACCTGCCTCTCCCCCTGCCGGCCGCTGCATGCTCAGGAAGCCCAGTCGGCTTCCTTACCGGCTTCCGGCAGGGGCCACGTCCTCGGGGTTTGTGGGCGAGCTCTTAGTTGAGCGTTCGTGCTTGCGGCCTGGCTTCTTTGACCTTGGGCTGGTTGCCCGACCGCCTCGGGCTGCCGTCTCTCCTCTGCCAAATACAGTGTGAGCCACGCGATAGCTTATGACTCTGAGACAGCCCCGCTGGCAAGCGGACACCCTGGCGCCTGGCCCGTGGCGGGAATGTGATGAATGCACCACGGCGGCCGCGCGGCCCGGGCCTTGCCCTCCGTGAGCTGACAGCGGAGGCCGTCGGCCCGCAGCCCGGGAGAAGCCCTGCGGGAATTCGCGTTTGCTCTCACCGCGGCCCAGCGCGGCTCCCCGCTTGATGGGTCGGGGGCTAATTGGTGGTCGAGTTCCAGGAGCTCATCCGTCATTCAGCTTCAAGAGCCGCATCCCAATCAGGCCTCTGCTCGACACCCGTGACCGCCTCCCAGCCGTAACCCTGGGCCTACGAGGGGCTCAGCACGCAAGAGCAGAACGCGGCCCGGCCGCAGCCCAGGGGCGTCCTCCGGCCTCACCGTCCACCTCCGAGGTCCTCGGAAGGGGTCCGAGGGCCCCCCGAAACCCGCGCCGTCTGAGACGGCCCCCGCCATCCCCTGTTCTTCCCAACCTGCTCCATCTGTATGTGAAATATAAATATATATATTTATCTATATCTAGATAGATAGATAGATAGATAGATAGATAGATAGATAGATACATAGATACACGTTGCCCCTGATTGCTTAAAATGCAGAGCGGGTAGGATGCTGATTTCTTGAGCACATCTTACACTGGTAAATTATTCTCCCTTACTAAGATAACGATTGGAACAGGGCAAACACTATTATCCTTGTTTTCCAGGAATAATAGTGGGACCTGGAGAGGCTGTGTGAGCCACAAAGGGCTCAAGGCCCAGTCTCCTTTGGCCTCTGTCTCCTGTTGGAAAGGATGAGCCTCCTCGTAACAGAGCCGCACTTCAGGTCCATCCTCCCTCCTGCCCGCCCTCCCTCCCTCCATGCCTCGGATGTTTAATGAGCACCGACTATGTGCCAGGGGCTGTGGCGTATATTGGAAATAATGCAAGGAAAGAGTAAATAAAGCAACAAGCATATAAATAAAAAAGTATCAGGGACCAATGAGGGCCCCGACGGGAAAGAAGCATTTTTTTACTGGCGAGATTGCGGATGACTTTGCGAGCGCAGGACGGCGTAAGCGAGGGTCGTCTGATTCGCGGCCGCGTGACGAGAGGGATGACGGACGTTCCGGGAGGGCAGGACTGTACCGTTAGGACCTTTGCCCGCTGTGTTCAGCGTCACGGCTCTGCATGTTAGGATGCTCAGCCACAGCCTTCTCTCTCGAGCCCCTCGCCTTGGCGAAAGTGTCTCTCAGCCTCGGACCACAGCTCAGGAAGGCGGTTCAGGCACCTGGGATAGTTTAGTTTGGAGACTGTTGCGGTTGGCAGAAGACATCGTTTTATAAGTGTGAGGAGTCCGTTTTGCTTGTTAAAAATCCAGCGTGTGAGAAAGGAACTATACAGCAAAGAGCAAACTATTTCTGCATCTCAAAACGGCGTCTGGGGTGGAGGGGTTTCCCCGTGGGTTATGTTAGAATGAGCCTCGGGTCCTAACTCCCTTAACCTCTCGCAGAGGAGTTTGGGCAGACAGAGTTTGTTTCTTGGCCTGATTAAAGTCCTGCTTCGTTTATCCCAAGGGCGATGATGTTATCAGTATCTGTGTAACAAAAACTGTCTCTGCCTGGGCCGGCCCGGGGAGCTGAAAGGCATCCGGATTTGTTTTAAGGAGTGGAGACTTGGGTGGGTGAGTAAGGAAGCCCTGAGGGAGCCCTGCGGACGGCTGTTGGATCTGAGTGGTTACTTCACAGGTAAATGACGGAAACAGTTAGGGGCGAGTCTCGACTCCCGCCGGGGCGATTCGCTCGTGACCGCCGGACCCAGACACCAGGCCGACAAGGCCCTTCCTTTTTCCGAAGCGTTCGTTTCCCCACTGGGAACAGGGAGTTGTGGGGACACCAACCCGCACGGCTGGGGGGAATCGAGGGGCAGCTCCGTTTGCAGAAGCGCCTGGCGCCTTTTTTTTTTTCATGGCGGTAAAACAAACAAACAGACGCGCAGGACATGACCTTCGCCCCCTCACCGTCGTGAGCGCCCCGTTCGGCCACCATCATGATGGGAAGAGCCGGGTTGGCGCGGACGTGCCTCGGGACTCTCCCCGCCGGGGAGCCGGGACGACCGAGCCAGGCGGCGGCTCAGAGCGGGCCCGCCAGGCTCGCGGCCCGCCCCGATGTGCCGGGCGGCCCCGCGCGGAGTTTCCTCTGACCGCCATCTCTTCATTACTGTCAAGCCGCCTCTTTGCGGGCGAATCGATGTCCCCGAGGGCGAGTGACTTATGTTTTCGGCATGTGTTCCCCTGGAGATTTGGAGCCTCGTGGCGGATGCCGGTCGTTGACTTTCCGCTTGTCAAGTTCTGTCCCCCCCCCGGCCCCCCGTCCTCGCGTCCGCCCCCCGGTTCCTCCTGTGCGTTTTTCCTGCCCCTTCCTTGTCCCCTCTGGTCGGTCCTCGGGTCCCTCCTGCAGGCGGCTTCACATTTCACTCAGGGAGGGCGACGTCCGTGGTGATTCGGCTCATCAGACACGCTGGGTGGGAACCTGATGTTTGGAATGAAAACCGTGTCGGGCCACAGGGCGCGTACGGCAGGGCCAGGCCAGGAGGAAGAGAGGTGACATTCGTGGCTCCGGAGCGACCTCGTCCCCGTACCTGCATCTCTGAGCTTCCTGATGGCAAGACCGACTTCGGAAATCAATTATTCAAGAAAGATTCAGAGGGTTCTTGCTGGCTCCGGCCTCCGCAATCGTAACCAGACCCAGAGTTTGAGTCACTTGTTTGTCTGTGGGCAGGCTTGTGGATGAGTTGATGTTCAGTAGGGCAAACCATCATAACTTAATTTTTGTTTATTTTTAATATCATGCACATGGAGTTGTTTCCCTGTCCTATGCTTGAACGCTCCGCGATATTTAAAACGGCCTCTCCCACGGCGACGCTTCCAGCCCCCGGCAGTGGGCGGGATTCGGGTTCCCATGGTCTGCGTCCCCTGTATCACACCCAGGGATGTTCTAAGGTGCGCAGCGGAAGCGACTTTGCAGGTGGAGTTCAGGGCCCCGACCAGTGGGCCCTCAGAGGGGGAGGCCATGTGGACCACGCGGTCGGCCGGAGGAGCCGCCACAGCCCTCAGACCCCGAAGAGGGCCCCGGGGCGGGAGCGGTGGGCGGTGCGCCTTCCACAGAGCCTCCGGGGCGAGACGCGGTGGAGCCCGCGGCCTCGGCTCCGCCTCGTCAGCCCCTGGACAGCCACCAGCCACCCGGCACCGGCCTTCCGCCCCGAGCTCCACGCCGGGACACGCGGGCGGCCGTAAGCCGCCCCGTGTGTGGCCGTTTGTCACAGCGGCGATCGCGAGCTGGGTCGCCAGCCGGTCACTGCGGCCACTTCCTCTCGTGCGGGACAGGTCCATCCCCGTCGGCCTCCCCTCGGCTTTCGGCCGCGACCACTTCCGACCCCTGGACGGGCTCCCGGCTGAGGTGGACACACATCACATGGCCAGGGACCACGGCGACATTTCAGACGCACGGGACACGTGCCTTCTTAGGCAGACGCCGAGCCCGAGCCGTTCCCGGGGGGGTGAGTGCCGAGCGGAACCCCGCGGCCCTCCCTCGGGGACTGCGTCGTCTCCGACACGAAGAAGCCGGCCGGGCTGGGAAGGGAGGAGCCTCCGCTCGCTCAGCGTTGCCGGTCGGTGACGCCGTCACGGGGGCCCCGGGCACCGGGGGGAGGGACTCGCCGTAGCCCTTCCGGTGCTGGCGTCAGCCCTGGGCAACACAGGGACGTCACCGGATTTGCCATGTGGCAGTGGGGACAAGTGGGGTGCAGAGGGGTGACGCGGCCGCAGCTGGTGTGAATGGCGGGGGCTGAGGAGGGGCGTCGGGCCCCGAGTCCTGGTCCCGGGTTCTTTCTAGGACACCAAGCTGCCCGTCGCCAAGGAGTCCCACTCCTCTGAGCGGCGACGGCCCTCACGACCCGGGCCTGGAGCCGCGGAGAGAATGGTCGCTATGATCCTCGGTCCCTACAGATGGGGGAGTTTGCCCGTTTCTGGTCAGAGAGCTTTGAGGAGCAAAAGGTCCTCACGGGCTTGACATAAAGCCTTTATTTAGACAACACCCTGCGGTGACTGGGGGGTTGGGGGGGGGCTGGCATCCGCCTCGCCTCGGGCTCAGGAAGAGAACTCTGAGGCGCCGAGGCCTCAAGGTCCGGCTCGACCTTCTAAAGTGCTTTCGTATTGACCGTCCATGTTTGGTGTTCTTCCTTCGGCTCGTGGCCTCGGCCTCCGACCACAAGGGCAGAGCCACAGGAAGGCACACAGCACGACAAACGGGCTTTCTCCACCCACCGCGAGCAGACGCATCGTCGCTTTAATAAGTCATGAAGACGCGTAAAAGAAATACCCGGAAAAGCGCTGATTCCAAGAAAAGTTTCCGTTTTAGTGCCCTAAACTAGTTCACGAGCAACAAGGCGTTCTGCAGAGCATGGAGTGTCGGGCACACGCGTCTGCGTCGGGAGGGCAGCTTCGTCCTGAAGCGTACGGCTGAGGTGCATACAGAAGTTTACACCTTGAAGAGATCCCGTCTCAGGGACGGTCCTGTCTCGTTTGGCGACAGCCCTTTCCAGTTTACGTCGGGGGTCCCGGATTGGGAGGGGGAGGCTGGAGAGCCTTGGGGACACACGAGAGAAGAAATGGCCCCAGGCGGGGAGAGAAGAGACGGGTCTGTGGCCACCCGGAGCAGGGGTCTGTGTGCCGCTTCCGCACGGAACCCAGGGGAGAGGCAGGACCCAGAGGGGAGGGCTGGGCGGCGCCCCTACAGGGGCTGGGTCCTGGGCTCTTTGGCCGTCAGCCCCACCCCCCAAAGAGTTCTGTGTCCCCAGCAAGCTCCTACGGAACTGGCAGGGCCACCACACCTACCAGAACGACACAGACTGAAACAACGTCCTGTAACCTGTGACAGACGATCAGAAGGTCCCTCCGCTGTGCTTTGTCACCACGAATCCCGCAGGACCTCGTGGAGGGCCCGGGAGGGCGTCCCCACGGCGACTGAGACCGAGCGGCCTGTCACCCGGTCAGACGGAAGGTCCCATTCAAAAGAAAGGAAGGAAGCGCGAGGTTCCTCGCACACTTGAATTTGTAGGTCACACACAGAACAAAGAGAGGACAGAGCGAGGGTGCCCTGCGTTTGTGGAAATCTGAGCGGGAGCAAAGGGCAGCGAGAGGCCGCGGGGGCCCGACAAGGAGCGTGCGTTCACAGGCGGGTGTGAGTTCGGAGGCGGGTGTTCACGGACGAGCCATCGACCTGGACATCGGCATTCTGCAGCTAGATTCTCGACTACCTAAAATTCAGCCCCGGTACGCACAAGCTATTGTCATTTCGCGAATGTTGTCCCTGCGAATCAAATGGCAAATTGCCTATAATTATCTGTGTCACGGGGGAGACGATAGATTTGTTATTCGTGACCTCCCCAGCCCCCCGCACTGGTGAGCTGGCGCCGAGAATGGCTGTCACTTTCATTTCCTGTAAATCAAAAGCCCGGTTCTGCTGCGAGGCATTTTGACAGGCTCATGCGTGCTAGGAATTGCTGACTCGCTCTGGGAAGCTCGCCTGGTTTGATATCACTGTCATCTTTTTAAAGGCTACAAACTGTGCTCACGGTTGCTAATTGTTCACCACAAACTCCTGTTCCACGGAGCAGGGGTCAGTGTGCTATGTCACACTGCTTTGCGACCGCCCCGAGTGTGTTCACATTACACCATCTTAAAAAAAGCAAAAATTAAGTGAAGACAGACTTCTTCGTTTATTTAAAAATCAATACCTCATCAGCGTTACTTTCGATGCAGTTTAAAGCAAAATGACATTACGATCCTTGGTCGGCCAACAATGTCATAAGGATTTGGACTCTCACAAGTGGATCCTGATTTCAAACATCGAAAGAACCTCCTCGGAGAGAAATATAAGGAGGCACGAGGTACATTTAAAAACGTGGCTTATCAACAAAATACTCGGGTTAACGCCAACATTCACACAGCTTCGGCGGCTCTCCCTTTCGGCCCAAATGCTGGGGTCCATGAGTCTCTGATCTTTTTTAGAAGTGAGGTGGATGGTACAACTACAGCTGACTTGGGGAAAAAAATGTGATAAGCATGACAGAATCTATTTTTTAAAAAGCTTTGCCTAAGGAGGTAGTGTCCGACACCTACATTTTCTTAATCGTATTTTTCTGTGATGTCGTGTTTCTGACGCTAAGGTTTTCCGAGGTCTGTAGCCTTTCCCAAATGGTGCAAATTCAAGTTCATGTTACTGTTTACCAGCCATCGATGAAATGTTCTCCGGCTTTTCTTGGTCCTCAGCCTTCCAGGGCTCTCTGTGGGGGGAGCGTGCGGAGCCCCGCCCCCCCCCCCCCCCCGGCCCGGCCCTGGGCTCGGGGTCGCTGCCTCGACCACGGCCACCCGTCCCGGAGCTGCCTGTGAGGCTTGGCTCGCGACTCCCCTTAAGTGGAAGCCGCGGAGCCCTCGCTCGCTCCCTTCCCATATCGACGGGATCGATAGGCTGCGTGCGGATCCGATGCTTTTAGACTCCCAAACACCGGAGCACGCCCCTCGGAAGCCGCCCGTGAGAGGCGCCGGGTCCCAGTAAAGCTTTTAAGCTCAGCGCGCGAGGGCCATTTCTTCGCCTTGGTTCTCCATTCAGAGGAAACGACGTGCTGTCTCTCAGCGAAGAAGAGAACGGGAGTGTGCAGAGGGCGGGGGCGTGGCCGCGTTTGAGGGGCCCTCGATGGTCTCCCCCTCCCCCAGCACCTCTCGCCTCCGGCGTCAGAATCTTCCAGTGTTTGGTTGGTTTCCAGGGAGGCGTATCGCTGTCATGAGGGCAAATGGCGCGGGCAGCAATCAGCCGCCATCGGTGGCCGCAGGGGACGCCCCCGAGGCCTCCGTCCTCGCCACGCAATGGGGACAGGTCGGCAAGCCCCGTGTTCTCCTCCGCACCAGGGGCCGAACGCGTGGGCGTTTTGGTGAACACACTTAGTGCGGACGTGCCACGACGGTAGTGTGCACACACTCTGGGTCCCCCGCGTCTCTCCCTGCACGTAAACTGTGCCCCGGGCCACAGCCGAGGTGTGGGGCGGCTGTGAACGCACTGTCCCCGGTGATTTCCGGGCTCGTGGGAGCCCGCCCGGGATCGGGGTGACGGGCAAGCCGATCGTCTCGTTTCCGAGGCCGCAAGTTGCCGTCGCCCGTTGAAGCCTTTCCACTTTCATCCGGGGCTGAGCGTGGTTTGCTTTGGGAGGAGACAAAGCAAGGAAGTAACTTCGTGAGTTGCCGCGGGCAGGAGAGGCCAGCTTACTCCCCACGAGCTCCGAGGCTCGGAGAAGAAAGAGTCGTTTGCCACTCAGGCCGCCCGCCCAGGGCCGGTCTAGACGGTGGCCCTGCCGCACACGGCCACACCCCGTCCCCACGCCAGCGCGGGGCTCCGGAGCGGTCAGGGGCAGAGGTGGCTCCTTGCTTCCTGGAACTCGTCACGTGGTTCCTCCCACCACAAGGGACCCGGGACGACCACATGATGTGGGCCACAAATACGCGGCCACCGGCGTGGCTCCCACGCAGTGGACAACTCGTGACCTCCATCGGGGAGACGGGCCGCAGAAACGGGGCGTCCCTGACGCTCTGCGGCCGCACAGGGGTCGTGCACTATCTGTCTGTCTGTGTCCGGTGTCTGGAGTGTGTCCCCGACGAGCCGCGGGGCTCTGCTGCCCCTGCGCGCGACGCTCCGGCCAGCCGCGGGGGTGGAGACAGAGCCCACGGCGAGGGGCGGGCGGTGGCCTCATCCCTCTCGTGGGAGGAGCTCTGGGCCGCCACGGCGAGTTTCTGGTCTGTTCCTGGGGACAGCGGCAGACAGTCAAACCGCCACCACCCTGGACTGGGACCGAGCAGCGCCGGGACCGTCCAGCGCCGGGCTGGTGCCCGACGGGCTCACGCTGCTGTGGCTGGAGCTGCCGACATGCCCGGCGTGGAGTCGGCCCTGGAGGTGTCTGGGGAGGCGTCGGTGGCCACCGGCAGGGACCGTGACAAGCCGCGCATCCGTCACCCGCAAACTGCTTCTCCGGCGTCACGACACCCAGAAATACCCGTCCATTCTCCTGGCGAGGGGTCCGGGGATGACGGCCGAATCTCAGTTTCTCTGGGTGACCAGCATGTACCCCGTACCCAGAATCGTGGCTGGCAAGCCCTGTCCCCCAGTACTGCAGACACACACCCGCCCACGGTTAGGACCCGAAACGAGACTCCGGGCCCCTCCACGTGAACGGGCCGACCGCTGTGGGCTGAGACGGACGTTCGTGCGTGGGCTGTCTCAGCGCAGAGCGGGGTCCTCCACGCAGCCCGTGGGGCGGAGAGAGGCAGGCAGGGCCGTGCGGAAAAGCACCCCGCTTCGCCCCCAGAGGCCGCTGTGGGGGCGTCCGCCGGGTCTCCCCGCTGCCTGCAGCAGACTGCGGCGGGGCCCGTCCCTGCCCTCTGATCCCCGGAGGCCGGGGCCGTCACGTGCAGCTGCTGCCGGCTCTGAGCCGAGCGGCAGACTCCGTGGTCATTGGCGAGCTGCGCTGCCAGCCGGGCGTGCCTCTGGTGGCGAGAACCCGGGCTCCGGGCGTCCGGCCCCTCAGACCGGCGCAGGAAGCCGCCGGAGCGGCCGGCGGGGATGAACGCCTCCAGGCTGCCCGGGGTGAACAGGTTGAAACAATTCTGGAGGGTGAGTGAAAGGAGACAAACCAACTTACTGGAAAAAAAAAAGGTGGGGGGGAGTTTCGTTTGGGGGAGAGAAAAGCAGGACCCGAGCCGTGGCCGGAGCCGTGCCTGAGGCCCCGCGTGGTCCGACAGCCGCGCGCGCCTGACATCCTGCCAACGGTTTAGAATCAAATGTTAACTAATCTTCAGCAGCTACGACTGGCAGCCGGTTCAGCTTTAGGTATTTACTCAGAGACGGAGTTTTCTTTCTTTTTTTTTTTCCCCTAGAAAAGGCAGTTTCGCAGAGGAGCCACGGCGTGATGGCCGGCCACACTCCCTGCCGCCCACGCGCCCACCCGCCCGTTCTGAGCTTAGCCTCTGAGAAGCGCGGCATGATGGCTAACAGACTCCCGGAAACGAAGCCAGCGCGTGGCTTCTCTCAGGCTAGACGAGCCCTGCGCGAGTCGGGGAGAGGCTGCTAAGGCACCCCAAGCTTTGTTTACACTGTGAGGCATCAGAAAGGACCGAGGCAGTTGCAGTCAAAACCCAGCCGAAGGCGCAAGGCGCGTGGCCGACCATTACCGTGGTCCTCGGTCATTAGCGCCAAGCCCGCCTGATGGCAAAGGGCTTCTAGGATTTCAACGTCTGCCTCTCCTCCCAGCATGGTAAATGGAAGTCAGTGCTTGTTTTCAGGGCAGCGAGAATTCTCTCCTGGAATTGCCCGGGGTTCGGGGAGATGGGTGTGTGTGTGCCGTGTGTCGGCCTCGGAGTCAAGTCCCTTGAGTGTTTGGGAAGGACGAGTGACCCGAACGCTGATTTGCAGTATCAACCGCCCCCCACCCCACCCCGCAATATATAATATGGAGCTAAAATGAAATCACGGGTAAATTTCCATCTCGCTTTAATGTTACTTGATTCTACAATTTTTTTTTTCGTATGCTAGCATGAGCACCTGACTCTTTAGAAATCAGTCCCCTAGATGAATAAATAACAGGCAGTTAGTGCGTCTCATGCATTTCTGACCTCAGATTAACTCCTTTCCTTTCCATCTGCCGCTCTGAGCCACTTAAGAGGGGCCGCGGCCCAGAGGTTCTCTGTCCCTGACCTCCTGGGTCCCCACATCTCTGTGTTTGCACTTGTATCCTGCTCAGTCAATACGAGTTTGCCGGTAATTTTAGAATCACGGTTCAGGCCAGAATCCTCATTCTGCTGGGCGGGACCAGGACCGGTTCTCCCCTGCGACAGTGTCTGTCAGTGCGCGGTGAAGGCACACGGGTGACCTAAGCAGCCTGCCCAGGGCCGCCCCCTGCTGCGCGGTCTCTGGGGTCGGCCTCTCGATTCCGGTCGAATCGCTTAATGCTCTCCGTCTCCCATCCGTGAAGCCGGCGGCTCCTCCCAGCTCCGAGACTTCATCTGGGCACTTGGGAAACAGATTACTCTCCGCTCTAAATTCACCGAACATCTGTCTGGGTCGCGCCCGGAAAAGTCCGATTGGATTTGTCGAATGTCATGTTTGTTTGCTTTTTATTTGTTCGAGGGCTCTGAGACCGTCCTGCTGGCATCGCCCCGAGAGCTGGCCTCCGGGCTCTGAAAGCCCCTTCTCCCTGACACCGGGCGACTCTGTGGCAGTGAAGTCACGCGTGGGTAGACCGACGCGGGGCGGGAACGCGGGTGTTTCCCCTTTCCCAGACTGGGCGTCATTTCAGCCGCTGGCCTCTCCGGCGATCTGGGAAGGGATGGCGTAGGGCACCCCCAGAGTTTCGGGTGAACCCCCTGTAAGCTGAACATGTTGGGGAGACCCCAGGGCCCTGTGTCACTGCCCCCGAGAGGGCTGTTCTCGCCACTGCCCGACGCCACGGCCCCCCAGAGGCACAGCCCCACGCTGACCATCTCTGCCGGGCACCCGCGACCCCATGGGCCAACAGCGCGGTCCAGACAGCGAAGTGTCGTCTGCCAAACGCGGAGGGCGCCTTCGTCGTGTCGGGGGCGGGGGGCGGTGCAGACGGCCGATGTAATTACTCTGTCAACCCTGAATTATTCATCCCCCTTTTCAGGGCGGTTTTATGCTAAGAACTCCAGAGTGTTGTTAATAAATTTTTTAAAAATCAGAGACAGGTTAGAAGAGGGTTTTGGAGAAAGGATTTAAAAGCCTCTCAGTGGAGGAGTCTCGGCAGCAGGCCTCCAAGCGGCCTGAGTCGAAGCCAAGCCGCTTACAGTAGTTGGGCTTCCCACCCCCCCACCGCCGTCGCCTTATTTCCTGAGCCAGAGGCCTCGCGGGGCCGGGGCTGTATGGACCACCCCCCCCCCACACACACACACCTCCCCCTCACCCCACGCGCTATCTGAAGGTGCAGTGCAAACTCCTGCTCGAGGTCAGAGCAGCGTTGAAGGAACCACGCCCACGGCCCTTCGCGGCCGGGCTTTCTTTCGATGCCTGGGTGGAGAATTGCGAAATTAGAACCGTGAGATCGAACTCTCGATGCCGCCGATTCGAGCTCATCAAAAACCAAGGGAGCTTCGCTATCTTTACGTTCTCTTAGCGGGGGCAAGTAGGGACAGGAAGGCTGTCATCTAACCCAGAGCGTGCAGGGTCTGCCCATGGTGGCCGCGGAAGGAGGCGCCGGAGTCCCCCGTAAGCGGGCTGGCGGTTCCGGCTGCGTTCACAGCAGCCCAGGGATGCGCGCAGGTCTGTCAACATGGTTCTGGGGTTCTGGGGTGCGGCGTGAGCCCGTCTGATTCCACGGGGGTCTGATGAAAGAATCCACGTGCCGGAGAGTGGCCCACACTCACTGGGGGAGGCGGAAAGGGTTATCATCATCATCATCATCATCATCATCATCATTATTGTTATTATTATTATCATCACTATTATTATTGATAACATGAAACGAGCCACGCTCGACCGTCTAAGAACAGCCGTGCGGTTCAGCAGGCCAAGGACCGGGATGGCAGAGACCCCTCTTTGCCCAGAGGGGTCCCGGTGCCTCTCCGAGCCCGGCTCTTCCCGCCCGTGACCGGGGAGGAGGGCGTGGGTCCATCCGTGTGACCCCTCACAGTGTCCCAGGAAGCGCCTTCTCACCGGCCCCGCCCACACGCGGCACCGCGGTCAAGTCACGGTCGTCTGGGTGGGGCCCGGGATGCCCGTGCGCTTTTGAAACTCCAAGCCCACCCCGATGGGCAGCCAGACGGAGACAATTATGTCGTCCGAAGGCCCCTCCGGCTCCGATGTCCGCAGACTCGGCGCCTGACGGTCATTTCCCAAGGCAGATGCACCACACGGTCTACGTTGTGGGTTGTGATGCTTCTTCATCCTCTTCTGGTCTCCGCAAGGGATGATGAGTCGAAGGAGGTAGAGAGAGCTAGGGGCAGAAAGGACTTCGCGCCCCGCCCCCCAGAGTGGCTTTCAGGAGAACGCTTTGAGTGCCCTTGGTGTGGACAAAGCATTCGGCCGCCATCTGAATTTTTAATTGCCCGATTGGGTGTGTTCATTCCCAACAGTAATGGCCTCTAGTTTTAAGGAGAGAAAACCGGCGAAAATAAAACTTCTGCTCAAATATAAGCTCGTTTTCGTTGCCACTGGAGTCTCGTCAGGAGTCAGAGGAGCAGGTGCTCGGACAGCTTCGCTTTAGCTGATTTACGACCCGCTGGAGGCGAGGGGTGAACGGTGGCCGTGGGGCTTGGTGCGTCCAGGGCAGGGGTGGCCGTGCAGCTTCCCGGGGCATTCTGAACGGGAAGGAAGAGCCCCCGCCCACGCACCCCCCGCTTGTCCACCGCGGGGCGCTGAGTCGGCGGGCGGGGGCTTCCCTGGGAGGAGGTGTGTAACGAGCGTGCAGACTCCGCGCGCTCTGCCCGGCATCCTGACGGCACGAGCGTTTGCACACGTGCCGGACCAGCACGTCCGTGCGCGTGAGTGTGCAAGACCTCCATGCCAGCGTGTCCGCGTGGGAGGAGGGAACGCAGCGCAGGTTTCGTGAGCAACGGCACAAGTGGGAACCGACTTCAAAGCCCGGCTCGCTTGGAGTCCGCCCTGGCCGCGAGGGCGGCCGCGGCCGGCCCGAGTTCGCCTCGGCATCTGACCCGCAGTCGTGTTTTTTCACATCTTAGAGGGAAACGATGTTCCAGGCACGGGGGCCCCAGGCCCGGCGTGGCCTCCTGGGACGGGGGGAGGCAGGGTGCGTGAGGTCAGCTCCGCGGGCTTCGGTCTCTTTCCGTGGAGCGATGGCGTCGGCCGGACTTCCGCGGGTCTGACTTCGTCCCGAGGCTCCGCCCGAACCATCTCGGGCGCCGTTTCGGAGCGGGGCCGTCTGCGCCCAACCGGCGGGTCCTCAGAGGGCCTCGGACAGGACGGCGCCCCCTTCCCCCAGGGCCAGCGTCCCACACGTGAGCTGGGAAGGCTCCGGCGCTGTGGACGCAGCGGACCTGGAGTGTGGGGGGGCCCCCTGAGCTGTGTGGGAGTGTGGGTGTCCCCCCACGGGCTGTGTGGGAGTGCGGGGCCCCCCCACGGGCTGTGTGGGAGTGCGGGGGCCCCCCCACGGGCTGTGTGGGAGTGTGGCGGCCCCCCAGGCTGTGTGAGTGCCATGCGGCAGGCTTCCGCATCTCTGAAGCCGCGTCTCCTGCTCTGTGGGATGACGCAGGTCTGGTGGCCGCGGGGTGTTTGGGGGTGAAGCTCAGGTCTGATGACCCCCGTGCGGCACCTGCGAACTGTCAGCACCTGGCGGCGGCCGCCTTGGGGCGGGCGTCGAGCTCGCTTTGGGGGGGCTGGGGGGCTGGGGGGGCAGCGGTGCACTTTGGAAAGGAAGACGCTGCCCCTTCGCCTCCCCAGGGAGCAGATGCGTCATCCGCGGCTCCGTATCGGCCCCTCCCCCATCTCCCTGCTCCCGTCAGGGTTTTTGTCTCATTGTTGATCTGTATCTTTCTGCACAAACCGGATCAAAGAGGAAAACAAAGGAACAGGACGAAACGCGTCTGAACAGTTCGGCTTCCCCCGCCGTCCGAGAGACCCACGCAGCCGAGGCGAGTCCGGGGCCGGGCACCGCCGTGCGGGGGGCTCGGGGCTGCGGCGCTGAACGTGGCCTCGAGTGCCGTCCCTTCGGAGAACGTTCTCAGTGTCTTTTTAACCAACATTCAAAAATTATTAATTTGGCTCTTTATTCGTGAACGTTAAAAGCTGGAAGTTAGTGAATATTTTATGATTCTCAGGCTCAAATGCGTATCTGATTGATATTGAGTGTTGAAGGCTCGAGGGCAGGGAGCAGGCCTCCTGTTTCCAGAGTTTGCAGAATCGATGGGGAGCAGGCTCGCGCTGCCCTGGCTGGCGTGCCGCGGACCCCGGCGGGGGCAGGACGTGTCTGCGGACTCTCCGGGGGACGGAGTGTCTGACCGCTCCTCTCCGGGGCAGGAGTCGGGAGCGGGTCGCTCCACCCTCGGGCCATCCGGTAACGTCACGGCTTCCAGGAGGCGCGTAGCAGGAGGCGAGGGGCTCTGGGCCGGAAGGTGCTTTTGAGAGTCCGGTACCCGTCGTGGAGTAAGAGGCCAGTGTGTCCCGCGGCCGCCGCGGGGGCGGAGGGCTCCCCAGCTCCCCTGTGGTTCGTGCCGTGTGGCTTTCCCCGCACGGACGCTTGAGGAGCCCGGCCGCAGCGCTGTCTTTCTTTAAAGATTCTTTTTCCTACCCCTAGTGAGTCAAATGCATTCTTTGGGTTTGCTATCGATTACACAGACGGATGGGCTTCTCTGATGGTAAAAGAATAGAACTAGGAAAGATGGGGCCTCAAAAGCTCACGGAGTCACCCTCTGTGCTGGCAATAGCTGTCACTGCTTTAAGGGGGGAAAAAAGGAGCCGTTCCTAGCCGACAAAATCCTTAAGAAGGTCGCGCCGACGGGGGGACCCTGGGACGCGTTCCTCGGCAGGCGTTTTAAGGGGAGACGCGCCGCCTGCTTTACGGGGGACACTTCCACGCACACGCGGGGCGCAAGTCCTCGGGTTCGTTCGCAGCCGACGACCAGGGCGCATCTGGTGCCGCGCGCAGATAGGCTGAGCGAGCGGACGTGGGAGCCGGGGCGAGGGAGGGGGCCCGGCTGCTGTCTGATCGTCAGGGGAGGAACCGTCTAGACCGAGATGCTGTGCTTTGCTCGTCGGCGCCGTTTTCCGCAAATGTCGCCGGGCTGAGTCACCGACTGGAAAGTCGAACGCGTGAACAACAAACGCACGCACGAGATTTTTTGTTTTTCGAACATCGCGCCGTTGACGCGGGACCGGCATCCCAGCGGGGGGCGGTTGCGGCTGGCGCCGGACGTGCCGAGAGCCCCCCGCGCCCGGCAGACGCACCCGCTCGGGTCGGCCGAGGGGCTCTTCAGTCGCCGAGTCACGGCGGACTCCTCTGTAAAACGGTGAGAAGACGGCTTATCCTGTGAGCTGTCGTGAGAAGTAGATGAGATCCCAAATGCAGCGAGCAAGCAGAGGGCCCATCGGTCCTCAGCAAAGACTGTTTTCTCCTCTGTGGGCCCATTGTCTCCGGCTATAGCAAGGCTGTGTGCTGAGTGAACATCACTGAGTGGAGGGAGGGAGCGTTCTCGGGGGCAGATGGCGCGGGCTTCTTAATCCTCCTCCTGCTCAGCTGCGGCGACGCCGAGAGGCGGGTAAAGATGGGTTTCGGGGGGCCTTCCAGATCACGGAGCCTTTGTCTCTGCAAAGATTTGAAAGGGAAAGTGAAGCCTCCGGCCAAGGACCAGTGATCATCGAATTTCCACTTTTTTCCGCAGTCGCGGAACTTGATAGCGTCATCTTTTCCTTCCCTGACTCTCGTTTCCTGCCTGATGCGTCCTCGTACACGTAATAAACGCCTCCCACCTCTAAATCCCCCCAAAGGTGACCCGCGCCGAACTCAACTAGCACCGGGTAGACGCTGCGCTTCCCCAACTGCTCCTGGGCACCAGGCGTGGTGCGGGCACCCCAGGGTGCATGGGAGGGGGGCACACCTAGGGCCCTGACTCAGCTCGCTGCCCGGCCAGGGCCTCATGTGACGAAGCCGGGGACAGTGGCCGAGGTGACGGGTAACGAGCTCTTGAGAAACCCAGATGGGCAGTTAATTTCTCCTGGGAGGCAGGGAGCTTGGAGGAAGTCCCCCAAGAGGGAATGTTGCACTCAGACACTTGAAAATAAGTGTGGATTATCCCGCTGTGGACCAAACGGCTTCCCAGCAGAGAAGACTGTGATTTGAGACGTCGGTGCGGGGAGATTTACGGCCTCTGACGCAAACAGGAATATTCCACTCCGGCCGGCGAGGTGGGTGCCGGAGGCGGGGAGCGAGGGGGTGACCGAGATGCCTGAACAGGGCGTCAGGGCCTCAGAGCCACCAAGCTGAGTGAGGCCCATGAGTCATTTCGAACAGCACACCTGGACACAAATGCATTTTCCCTTCGGAGCGTTCAGTGAATAACACTAGGGGATACTTCTTGCTGCCTGTCTGTGTGTGCGAGTCGAGGCGAGCTGAGCTAGAGGCTCCTCGGCCCGCCTAGCTTTTGTTGCCGCGCAGGACCCCGCGGGTTGTGCTCATAGGCTGCAGGAGTCCTGCTTCCAGGCTATTTACATGCGAATTTCAATACCAGGTGGAAAATGTTTGCACGATTCTGCTATAAATAAGAAGCACGTTATACTTCCAGAGTCTCTTCGGGCCCTGCCCGCTGCCGTGCGTGCGGTCACGTGCTGGTGAAGAAAGGAATGAGGGAGAAACACGTCCGTGCGTGCAGCAAAGGGTTCCCGCCTCCCTTCCCTGCTTCTGCGATTTCTGCTTCGGACTCTGCCCCCTCGTATGTTTTATGGGGAGTCGGGAGTTGGAGGTTTGTCGCAGTCTTACTCAGGTAAAATTTAACTAGAGGGGCGGGGTTGTGATCGAAGCCTGGAATGGCAGGCGACATTTTAAGGGACGGAGGAATGCGAGGGAGGGGACCCAGGGACCCCGGCCCAGTGAGGGGCGCAGACGCGTCGGGCTCAGGGGGGCGCGGCAGACGCGGAGGCCGCGTGAGCCGCGCCGGACGAGCTCGGGGGACGCGTTTGAAATGCTGGCTTGAGACCCGAGTGTGGGGGATCTTAAACCCCGTTATTTTTCTCGCTGGCCACCTCCCCTTACCTGGGGGGCAGTTTCGACAGGAGGAACCCCTCACGCCCGGGGGAAACGGGGGGGGGGGGGCTGTGAGGAAAGTGGGAAGGGGGTCAGATAGCGACATTCTCAGGTGAGGCTGCAGTCGTGTGTATGGGTTTCTCCAGCCGGGCGGGTCAGGAGAATCCCAGCCCCCAGCACCCCGGGGGCCCGGCCTGGACTCAGAGGCAGAGGAGACATGAGGCTTCTCGCCTCCGAAGTGCCATCATTGAAACAGATGTAAAATAGCAACTTTTCTGCAAAGGAAGTCAGTTTGAGTCAGCTCTGCCGAAGCCTGGGAAAGGCTCGCTCATCAGAGAAGAGGCAGCGGAGTGACAGGATGTCGTCCTGCGTACCGGACTGCCGCCGGGAGCAGGGCCCGCATGCTGCACACGTGCCCACACGCAGATGCACACATGCACACACATGCACACGGATGCACGCACACAGAGACACATGCGCATGCACCCACACACACATGCAGACACACATGCACACACGTGCACACACAGAGACTCACATGCACACAGAGGCGCACACATGCACACCCAGACGCACACATGCACACATATGTGCACACACAGAGGCACATGCACGCACACACGCGCACAGAGACACACACATGGACACACATGCACATGCACACAGATACACATGCACACTCACAGGTGCACACACAGAGGCTCACGCCTCCCCTCAGCGGCTCGGGCGGGGAGGGCCCTGGGAGCCTCCACCCTGTGCCTCACCCAGGATCCTGCTCGTTTGTTTGTCCGGTCGTCCTCGCCCAGGGTGACCCTGAGGAGGAGCGATTACTCAAGGCCCCGCAGGCGCCTTTAATGTGAAGAGTGTGAATCACCGGCCTTCGCCTCCCGTTTCCTGCTGCGAGCCCGTGACACCTGACGAGTCTCGCGGGGTCGGGGAGCAGCCGCGGAGGGTGGGCTCCGAGGTCCCCGGGCGGGCGAAGACCATGCGCCTGCCGACGCCCTTGCGGCGGGCCGTCTGTCATCGAGGTGAAGTGGGGAGAAGTGTGTTCTTCTCTGTGACATGGGTGTTTCGTAGGAGAGCCCGGACATTGTCCGGAAGCTGCAGAACACTGGGGTCGCAGTTCTGCACCTGCTGCTGGCTCCGTGCCCGCGGCGTGCGTGGGCGCACACGCATGTGTGCGTGTGCGTAGACCGTATATGTACGGATTTACTCCCTAGCATTCTTGATAGATAGGTGCGGATGTAAGCACGGCTTAATCACAAGCCGGATATGTCCGGGTAACCGTTTCTCGGGCCGAATCCCATTTTGTCCGTCCCAGACGCGGCTGCGGCCTGGATCGCGTGCTGTGCTCGCATTCACAGCTCGGTTCGCACGCCTGCCCGGTGCCACCTCGAGGCGGCACGCGCCCCTTCGTCCGCCGTCACCGATGGCGTCTCCCCGGGTGCCGGCTCGGCCCCCGTTCGGGACGAGCTCCGTGTGGTTGTTTTCAGAGGAAGGCGACTCCGCACGCGCTTGCACGAGAGGCCGCGTGTGCGCGCGGGCCGGTTTCCCCGGCGCGGCCGTCCTGCACAAGCACAGCACAGCGCCACAGGCCGGGCACGGGACGTCGTACCCCACGAGGTCTCTCGAGCTGCCCGGTGGAGCCGCGGCCACGCCCTCCGGCCACGCCCTCCCGCCTGGACCTCGCCTTAGCGCCCGCATCCGCTACGCTGTTCTCCACGCCCACAAGGATTTAATTTCCAGAATGTTACGTAAATCAGGGGGCACAACCCCCCGGGCATGGCCAGGTACTGGTCCATGGCCTGTGAGGACCCGGCCGCACAGCAGGAGGTGAGCGGCCGGCGAGCGAAGCTGCATCTGCATCCGCGGCCGCCCCCGGCGCCGGCCCCGCCGCCTCGGCCCCGCCTCAGAGCCGCGGGCGTGAGATGCTCACGGGAGCCCCGGGCCCTGGTGCCACACAGGGTGGGGATGGCTGCCCTACATGGAATCATGCTGCGTGTGACCTTTTGGGGTTGGCAGGTCCACTCAGCCTGTTTCTCTGGAGATTAGTTATGTGCACTCACGTGGTTTTATCCAAAAAGGATCACGGGTCCCAAACTCCAAGCACCAGGATCCAGGGCCCTCAGAGCCGCGGGATGCCCCAGCGGTAGGCGACAGAGCCTCAGGGGGGTCGTCTCTCGTGGAGAGACTTCTCACAGCCGAGCGCGACCCTCTTCCATTCCGCCATAACTGGAATTGTGACAGAGGCCTTAACACACCCCGTTCCCGGGTCGCCACAAGCGGATTCTTGGCTACCGCATCCTCGGTCAGCAGAACGGCCATGGCCTCGGTCTTCCGGGGCGTAAGGACTCATTCCGGAGTCGCCCAGTCCGCCCTGGGCCTCCCCCGCCAGCCCGGCCCGGCCCGGCCACAGCGGTGCACATGCGGATGACTGTCCTTGACGACGCAGCGTGAAGGGGACACTGTGACGCTCGGGACCCGTCCTCGCCACCTTCTCTCTGGCCTGGGCCCCTGTGGCCGGTCGTCCCTCCTCTGGCCTCGTGATGTCCTATCCTTCCAGGGGGCCCGGGCTCTCGCCCCACCCGCCTGCTGTCCCACAGAGACCGTCTCCGAGTGCCTCCATGCTCCTCCTCGTCGAAACCCGGAGCCTCCCTGGGAGCCCGCCCCCCAGACTGCGGGCCACCCCCGTCCCAGGTCGGCCGGAGGCGGGGTGAAAGCCAGAACCCCAAACCCGTATCCCTGAACGTTTCCTTGTCTCAGACACGCTGCTAATTTGGGGTCCTAACGGCCTGCAAAGCGACCTCTGAAAACACCTTAGCATCTTTCCGAGTGTGTTTGCTTTAAGCAAACCCAGGGCTATATATAGAAAAAGCCTCAGAAGAGGCCTCCCCCAAATGCCCTCATTTTATAAGTGAAGAAACACAGCCCAGGGAATCTTTTTTCCAACTAGGAATTTTGAAGAAAAAAAGTGCTTTTTTAAAACTAGTGTCCGTTTTTTTTTTTTTTGTTTTTTGTTTTTTTTAAACATTTGTATTCTGATTTTTACCTGTCGCTAATTTTCAAACCGTTTTCATTTTTTTTCTCCCAGTGGCGTGATGTAGAAACCCGGTGTTTGTTAATAGGTCCTCATTACTGAAAAAGAAAAGAAAGAAAAGAAAGATAAGTCCTTGACTTCCTTGAGCAGTTCCAAGCATATCAAAGCAAGCCTCCACTTTCTGGCAGTGACTTAGAGGAAAGCCACAGAAAGCTTCGAGAACTTGAATATCAAAAACTTTTACTGCTGCAGTTTCTGATGGTGTCTCTGGGGATCCAGAAATGGAGTCAAAAAAAAAAAAAAAAAACTTCTGAGTAGGTGACAGTTCGCTAGAAGCGGTTTCCTGGGACAAAATTAGAGCTGAACTCTGCTCATCGTGTTGCCAGGATCACACCGAGCCTTGACGCCCCCTCAGGGTCAGAGGAGCCCTGCGGACCCACAGAGGCCCAGGGCTCAGCTGCACCCAGAGAGCCCCGGCCGGCGCCCCGACTGGAACTCGGGAGGCTGGAATTCGTGAGATGCTATTTATCTCCACTCTGCTCGACGCCCTCCTCTGCCCAGAATAATAAATATTAAGCAAATGCCACGTGTGTACTTACATAATGCGCAGGGTCGATCAGCTGACTTCAGAGCCCGGTTCCCGACAAGGGAGAGTGGAGTGCAGTGTGCAGAGGTTAAATGGGGCCTTTAATTAGCAGCCGTGCGTTAGACATCCATCACGCGGCCGTCACAGCCGGAAGGGGCGCCCCAGACAGCGCAGTCAGGAAAATAAGTTTTCATTGTGGGCCATTCAAAAAAAAAAAAAAAAAAAATCAGGTCCTGGAATCGAAGGGAAAAAAATGGGGCCGTGTCGGCCTGAAGAACTGTCTCTCCGGAACGTAATTTTCTTCCTCCTACGCGCTGCCTCCGGGCTCAGAATTTAGAACATATTAAATATGCAGATTTTAAAGGTTTTTTCCTTGCCTCAGTGATTTATCCAAAATCCAGCAAATCGTTGCGTCTCAGAGAAACACACACACACACGCACACGCACGCACACACACAGTATTGTGGAGATAGATAGATGGTGGGCATTCGGCATTTAAGTTGAAGGAGATGGAGATGTTAAGAGGGTGTTTCCCGCTTGAGACAGTCAGATGGCCCTGACCTGCATCGATCGAAAGCGTTTTAGTAGACGTGCGTTTAGACCTGCCCCTCGCGCAGCAGGACCCGGAGGAGGCTGCCTGGAAAACGCCGGCATCCTAAACCTCAAGCTCCCTCTCAGCCGAGAAAACCGTTATTCTCGATTTCGAACCGAATGACGGTGGGGAGGAGTGGAAGAGATTAGCCACCCTCTTCTCCCCGGTCACCAGCCCCATGTTGGTGGGAGACAGACCTTGTATAGACGGCTTGATGCTGAGACCCCCGTGGCCCAGCCCGGCTGGGGCTTCGCAGAAGCCCGCCCTCCCTCGGCCCTCTGGGGTCACACTGCCACCCAGGCGGGTCCCACAGGTTGCCGCAGGGGACAGCGTGTACTGAGGTGCTTCGGGGTCTTCCTTGAGCAAACCTACCTGTGCAGGTGGCGCCTGGAGGGCTCCCTCCGTCAGCCCTGGGCCAGGCTGCAGGCTCCGTCTGCTCCGTGAGAACCGGGTGACCTAGCAGAACAGGCAGCCTGGTGGCGGGAGGGGCGTCCTGCCCGCAGTGGCACGACGTGGGGCGGGGTCCAGCGTGCGTTAGGGCCTGCGCGTCGTAAGCAAGCAGTGTGGTTAGTTATGTTTGTTATAAGACACAGAAAAAACAAACAAAAAACAGCAAAAAGCATTCACGGGGATTAGTTCAGTGACTTCTGTCTGGGGAAATGGGGCCCACCCTGCAGCCGCGGCGGGGGTGGGGAGAGGCGGCCAGAGGCCTGAAGGCCAGGGCCCTGGCCGGGTAGCCAGGCCAAGAGGAGCTAAGCGTTCTTATCAGCGGGGGACAGGAGGGCCACCGAGGGCCTGGGCAGGGCCAGGCATCGCAGAGGAAAAATGGGGCGGCAACCATGGTGACCATGCAGCTCGCCCCTCAACTTCACCCCAAAGCTGGCTCGGGAGGGACATGCTCCCAGTGTCCAGGGGACAGGCCCGAGTGTCCCCCGGCCAGTGAACTGTGGCGCTGGGGTGCAGACCAGGCCGCTGCCCGCGGGCTCAGGCTCACGCGAGCTCTCGCCGGGTCCCCAGCTGTCAGGGCCGAGGATGGCGGGACCGGCACCCTGGACCCCCACTCGCTTCCTCTGGTACCGCTTCTCCTCGAGCCCCGGTCGTCCCCAGAAACCAGGAACACCCAGCCCACGCCTTGGCAGGTCCGGCATGGCTATCCCGTGGGACGGGGCTGTCCCGTGCGACCAGACGTGGCCGGGGCGGGCTGGCCAGAGGGGCACCTGTCAGTGGGCAGACGATATCCACACACAGCCCCCGCTGCTAACCCGATGAACCGCCGACCCGTCCCAGGACCGCCCTGAGGGGTCTGTAACTCCGGGCGACGATGGAGGCTCTTTGGAAAATCAAAGATGGGGACAGAGATGCCACCTTCCCAGCAGACGGGCTACGTTTCCAGCCGAGGCAGCCGTCTGTCTGTCCGTCTCACAGACCTCGCGAGAGGCGAGCGGGTTGGAGGAAGCCTTCGAGGGCTGTTGGCCAACTTGTGCACCTCCCAGTGCCAGTCCTTAGCAAACGCAAAGCGCCCAAAGACAGGTGGCCCCAAAGGCTCCCAGCCGCATGGGCACAGCCACTAATGAGGGACAGAGACCCTGCCTGGGGAGCCAGCAGCAGGCTTAACACATTGTGAACATGCGTGTAGGTTCTAAATGACGGGATTTCAAGACCAAAGCCTTTCTAGAAATTCCACAGCCCAATTTATTCACCAGAGCCTTAAGCTGGCCAGATATTTGACAGCAGGCTCTTTGAAATGGAGATTTGAGGAGTTATCTTAGAAAAAGACTTTCTGTGCTTGTGAATTTCCACGGCCTCCAAGGAGTTCGCTGCAGTTTTGACCAGCTCAGCGCCTGCCGGCCGGCCACGTCACAGTCACAGGTCCTCGGCCAGGGCGTGGGCTGCCGTGTGGGGGAGGGGCTGCAGGCATTTGGGTCAGACGCGCCCAGGCTCCGGGGCCAGCCTGCCCACTCTGGTGGACTTCGTTAGCAAATTAATTAAACCTTGAAGTCTCTGCTTTGTTATCTGTGAACCAGGGGTGAGCCGCGTGTGTCACAGTCTCGTCGTGAGGCTCAGACGAGCCCTTGCTCTGTAGAGAGAGGCAGGTCTGATAAGTGTCAGCTCCACCAGTGGTCCTTACGTGGCAAGTGGCCCGAGGGCGCGTGGACCGTGTCCAGCAGACGTGGAGAAGCGAGGGTGGTCGGGACGCTCTGAGGCGTGGGAAGGGTCTGGAGGCCAAACCAGAGGCGACCAACACCAGAACTTCGCTCTCCGAAGCCGGCCCAGGTCTGCCTTTCAGAGTCAAGGTCTCGCCCGGCTCAGCGGCTGGAGAGAGGTGGCCTCGCCCGCTCTGCCTTGTAGCCGTGCTGCTCAAGAACGTGGCCCGCCCTCGGCATCATCCGAGCGCCTTTTATCCCCAGGCAGGCTGGCTCCGAGTCTACGTTTTAATGACGTCCCCAGATGGCTCCTTTGCTCCTTGAGAGGGAACGGTGGCCTGCAGAGCCCCAGCCGTCCCGGGCTCACTGGGTTCATCAGTCTAGAAATCTCCATAGATGAGCAGGATAGAGGGAAGAGGAGATCTTTCTGGATGTTTCGTGGGATTCTTTGACCAGCCAACAAAAGAACGGGACAGATCCATCTCACGCTAGACAACTGCGTTTTCACGGGGCCATCAGGGACCCAGCCGACTCCGTGCAGAGGGAAACAAAAAGTTGGAGCTCTGGGCACAGGGGAAGCGTGAGACTCCCGGGGTCCGTTGCCACCAGACCCCATAGGCCCGTAGCTTTCGGCGGCCACAGGTCTCACTCCATGGCTCCTGCGAGCTCGCCCTCTGGAACAGCCGTGGATCACTCTCATTCGAGAACGTCCGGTCACGTGCATTGCCGGACGAACAGCCTCAGTCGGGGTTTTGCAGACGTGCGGTCAGCAGGAGGCTCTGTGTCCAGGGACAGTGGCCACGCTCGGTCCAAGGCCAGGGCAGGCGCTGCAGGGCCCCGGCTTTGGGGCGGAACGAGGGCGGAGACTCCTTGGCAAAGGGCTCAGCGCTTCTTACGAATCCGTTTTCACGGGGAGACGGAGGATTCGCAATAACCCCTTAAAAATAAAACACGTGGTGTCTTCTGTGAATTGCGGAACAGCTGTTGGTCGATCCTTCCCACGGCCCAGCGAGACGGCCGCGGGTTCCCCCACAGTCGCGACTCCCAGGGGACAGACGGTGTGTCCCCGTCCCCTGGGGCCGTCCTGTGCACTGCCATGTCCCCAGACCACAAGGACGATGAGGTCGCCTCTGTCTCTTTAGCGCAGTTCAAGCTTGGGTGGCGAGGGGGGGGTCTCCAGGCTGACCGCCAAAGGCCACCATGTCACCAAACTTGGAGGAAATGGCGAACATTAAATCTCCCGGAACCGGCCCCCCGGCCACTCCAACCAACTGCCAAGCTTCGCCTCACAGGACAGGACAGACGTTAAGACCCGACCGACGCCCGGCTTGCCTCGTACGTGGGACAGCATGACGAATGACCTGAAAACGGACGTCCCAGATGCCTCGTTCAACGATGACGGCGCGAATGCTCCAGCGTGCGGCTCGGAGACCCCTAGCCGTCCCCAACGCATGCCGTTAGTGTCGCGATTCACCAGAGTTAAGGAACCACGAGCGAAGGCCCCCGGGGATCCCCGGAGGGAGCGGCCCCCAGCGGCACGACTCGACGCAAGAGGACCGGCGAGCGGCGGGGCTTAAGCCCGTCGTCCTTTCTTTATTTTGGGAAAAGTGTTTTCGTCTGTGGTTTTCTGGGAATGGCCGGCAAACGTTTTGAAAAACAAGTTTGCTCACAGAGAAGACGTGTGCATCACGGATATTATACATGCATGTTACGCGTGCACGCCTCATGTAACTGTTTCATGCAGTACACCCTGTGTGCACATGCATGCATTCGTATGTTTGCATGTATCACGGGCACATGATTTTGAGCAAATTACGTTGCCTCTCTCGGCCTCACATCCCGTTCTCTCGTAATGGAACACTTGGAGAATATATTCTCTAACTTCGGCGTTCAGATTTTTTAATTCCGCGATTTTAATGTCGCTGCATTTATCCGGCCGTGAAAGAGTGCTGATGGACAGTTTCCTCTGTGTCATAGGACAGCGTTCTTGGGAAGGAGGGAGTCTCGTTGGTTCGGGGGTCTGGAATGTGACAGGCTGTGTGCGTGGGGGTAAAATCTCATTGGTTCTCGCAGCCTCCGTAACACCCGTGTGGGTAAAGGTTCATTTTCCCCGATCTGTGGATGGACAAACTGGCATTTCAAGAACAGAGACGTGTATTAATTTCTCTGAAGTTGCTCGAGGCGGGGTTTCAACGCGGCTTGTCTGGCTTAAGGTCAAGTGCGTTGCCCAGCCCGGGAGACCCTCTCGTCTGCCTTCAGACCCGCGCCCACCTTCTCCCCACGGAGATGGAGACGCCCTTCTCTGATGAGCAAGAAACGTCGTAAAGCAGCCGCAACATTCGTCCCAACAGCCCTTAATGTCAGCAGCCGCCGAGTGACCGAGACCACTCGAGCCGCGTCTTTCTGCTTTGCAAATCCCCTGACCGCACAGTGCCACACCTGGAGATGCCCAGGACATGGCGCCCCCAGAGAGGTGGCAAGCAGGGGGCCCGGGGGAGGCAGGTCAGAGCCTTAGGCTGGATGGCGTCAGTGGCTGGAAGAAGCCAGAGAGAAGACAGAAAGACAGACAGCCTTTCGCCCGACTGCACTGCGTGCGGCAAGACGCTCTTCGAGAGACCGTGTGGTGCACGAGCTTCGGAACCGTCGCCGTGCTCAGGTGGCGGGACCCACGGCCGCTCCGGGGGGTGGCCCGGCAGGTGGGACCAGGGCGTACCGGGCGGTGCGGGCGTCTGCCTTTCAGCCGAACCTCCGCTGGCTCCCAGTCACTGTAGTTACAGTTAACTTCATCTGCTTAGAACCTTCAGGAGCAAAGCGAGTGGACGGGAACTCGATGGTGATGAACACTCTCCCTTTCCGAAGTATCACGAGAGATTATTCCTCCTTGCCCCGCTAGTAGCGGCCCGTTTAAAAGATCGTTTCATTATAAACGCGGTAGCCCGAGCTTAATAGAATTAATAATCAAACGGGACCGTCGGATCAATAATGTTCAAATTGTTTTGTGCCGGCCAGTAATTCCCAGTCAATACTTCAGACCGAATCCGACACTCTAGTTTAAAAAATAACTTGGAATGACTTGAAATGGGTGGTTTAAAAAATCGCCAGGTTAAACGCGGCGCCGAAAGGCAGCGTGTGGCCAGGCCAGCCCCCGCTCTGTGCGCTGCGTTTCCCCGGGGGCCTTGGCGCCTCGGCCGCGCCGGAGGGCTTGTTCGCTGGTTTCGCTTCCCCGGCAAAGGAGCTGCGTAAACAAGTACCGGGCCCTTCTCTGAGGCGAGGAGTCAAAGTGGTCGTCGTTTCGTTTCGACAGCTGAGTAGCAGAGTTCCCTCCCTGGTTTAAATACTGCAGAAGAGACACAGGCAGAAAGGGAAAAGAAGAGAAAGGGACCTCGAGGGAAGATCTATTTGTCTTCGTTTCAAGTAGGACCCTCAAGGTATCGCCCCAGGTTCCCTGGGGGCAGAAAGAGAATTTGAATCAGCATTAAAAGGGACTTTTAAAACGGACACATAGAACTTTCGAATGGTGCTTTATAGCTTCACAAATACGTTTCAGCATCGTAAAGAGATTCGGGGGAAAAACTCCTTCTGGTTTGGGAACCGAGGTCACAAGGAAAGTTAAGGTTCCGAGGTCTGACCTGGTGACTGGAGAAGTCTTTCCACTACTAGCATCCCCTCCCCGCAGACACACACACACGCACACACACACTCACGCTCACACTCACGGATGGAGCTGCCTCTTCCCTTTGACGCGACGTAAGAGATGGCCGAGGATCACGGGCCGCTCCTGAGCGGAGAGCTAGGGACTGTCCCCGGGACGAGATTGCAGAGCTGCCGAGCTCCAGCGTCCGGGGACTTGGTCACAGCTGTGGCTGGAGCAGGTCGGGAGCATCCCCCAGACCCCGGGGTCCCCCTCGGTGCATCTGGTGGCTCGAGATGCGAGTGTCAGGGTAACGCCGAGCCTGGGCGTCGGACGCAGACCCCCGTGGGCCTGACAGCGCAAATCAGGACGTGGTCTCGACAAGCAGAAGACCGGGGGACCCAGCGGGGCGTGATGAGGCCAGGCCAAGGGACAGGCGGAGCCTCCCAGCACCGAGCCCAGCCGGCAGCGTGGACCGGGCAGCGTTAGCCGCAGCCCCTGGGGAGGGGGCGCTGGGCACGCTCAGACCGCGGCCTCCATCTCAGAGGGTTGAGCTCTTGCCGTTCAGTCAACGCGGGGACGGGAGGACAGGGGAGGGAGGCAGAGCCGGACCGGGCTCCGTGGCCGCGGGGCTGGACCGCACGGCGGGGCTGGCGTTGGCTGCGTAAGTTCCGGAAACGTTACTGTCGCCGCTGTTGAATAAGTGACCTGATGAGAAGCTCACGTCTTGTCTGACGTCCATGGACAGTGAAATTTTACGACTGTTTCCCTGAACGTTTCATGTATTAATTACTTAGCCTTGGCGTTTAAAACATCGGCACTTCCGGGGCTGGAGGTCCGGGCAGGGCGGTGAACCAAAAAGGTCTACCCGAGCTGCCTTTGACCTTGACAGAGCTGACCTCGCCCCCACAGAAAGGCGGGCTGGGCGGGGCGGTCTGCCGTCTGGGATCGCAGGGAGGAAGGGGGGGGCGGCCCTGGTGGCCCCTGAACCCCTGCGGTGCGGGGGCGACCGGGGACACGGTCGTTGGACACTGAGGAGCCCTCACTGGGTTTGAAGACGAGGGCGTCGGTGGCCCTCCGGGGACGCGGCGAGCCTCTGCGCCCCCCACCTGTGCTGCGTCCTGGCCCTCCCGCACCCCCCGCTCGCCCCGAGTGTCCCGTCCGCGGCCCTCCGCGTCAAACACTCACACGCTGCCCGCGCTCCGCTCGGCGCTCGCGGGAGGCTCAGGTGGACCGTGTCCCCTGGAAACTCGCTCCTCCTCCTCCGTCTCTCTGTGCGCCTCGAGGCTGGGCGGACAGCAAGGGTCGGTGTGGGGCTGGCCCACAGATGACTCGGGGGCTGGCGCCTGCTGCCCAGTGCCCAGGCACTCACGCCGCCGGGGAGGCGAGCCAGCGCAGGGGACGCGGGCCTGCAGCAGCTGGTCCCTCGACACGCAGTGAGATCGTGCTTTGTAGGGAGTGTCACACCATGGGAGGGTGGCCCCGGGAGCCCGCGGCTTCACGGACGGGCCAGGCAGCTGAGCAGAGACGCAGCCGTGGACGCGGAGTGGGGGGCCAGGGCCGGACGAGGGCCGCGCTGCCGGCTCTTGTCCGCGGGGTGAAGTCTGGGCCTTACCAGCTTTTAGAAGCTTGTGTCTGAGAGAGTCGCGGGACATCCTGGTGGCCTGTCCCCCCAGGTGGTGGCCTGTCCCCCCCCCCCCCGGGTGCGGATGGAACTTCACGTGGGCCGGTGGAGCCCTGCAACTTCCTTTTTCCTCCCTGGTGACATGTGTCGTTTGGTGTTTTTAATAGAAGCGTCTGTCAGCGAGGGAAAAGCTCTGAGCTGCAATATTGATCTTGTCACATTGGGGACATTTTGATATTTGGGATTATAAATAACATTTTCATTGGCTCTGTTACCGCGTTCGGGTTGTGTTTGACAGCCGAGCCCCGAACATCAGCTCTCATCAAACACGACGATGTGTGCTCTTCTTGAGGTCTGAATCTTGAATTCTGAAATACTCTTGGCACGTGTTGAAGAGGAAGATTTATTCTAAAACCCTAATAATTCATAGAAGGTGTAAAATTTTTCTCCTTTACAATTAGACAGAGGACCGTGTGAGCTGATCATTGCAATAAGTGGCTAACCTTTATTGTGGCCGAAATTTAAGTCAGGTTAGAATATCTGATTAAGCCTTATGACCGCCTGCTAAGTAAAGCCGCTGTCATTGCCTGAAGCGACACGTGATAACATATCACACCTAACCCGCGTGTGTCGAGCCTCTTTGCGATTTCATTTCACATTTTTCCTCTCTCTCTCAATCCTCACAAAAAGCCCGTGAAGCATGTTGGGTAAATATCATCCCCACTTGCAAGTCTGAGGCCCTCGGATGGGGGGCGAGGGGGTTCCCCAATGCCACGCGCTCGCTTCCGGCAGATCTGGACCCAAACGCAGGTCGCCTCACTCAGACTCACGTATCCCTTTGATCCGAGCCATGCAAAGTTGTCACCATGACCGTCGTTATCGAAAGCTAATATGGCGACGTCTCGGAGACAAGGCGGACTGGGCGACGGGGGGTAAGGAGAGTGTGCGCGGGGGTCTGGCCTGGTCTGCGATCGTTTTAAGTGGGTTCATTTTCTTTGGGCAGCTGAGTCCATTTCTCCGCCCAGTCCCAAGAAGGGTGTGCAGACGCACCCTCTCGTGAGGTCAAGCGTGAGGCACGTCCCCTTTCCACGTGGAGTCGAGGCCCCGTATTTTCAAGAGAAACAAAAACGCTCTCTACCCCCACCCCACCCCACCCTCCAGAACAACCGCGCACCTTTCCGGTGCCGCAGCTCCTAATTCCTTCTTTATTTACGCATTTTCCTGGGGTGTAAACTGTTCCGGAGCTCCACTTGGTGTTAATCTGCTTGTAGGTTCTAAACGGGGAGAGGTCGACTCTTCGGTGGGTTTGTGGCTGTGTCTAGCTCAGCTCACGTCCTGCGATGTGATCCCAGCAACACCCGAAGACCCTCCCCGCGTAGATTCCGATCGCCGTCGCCGAGTGCCCCTCTTGCGAAGGCACTTGCTTCCCACAGACGCAGCGGGATGACGTGCCCCCTTCGTATCCGGCGGGCCAGCCCCGCCTGACGGCGCACGCTCACGGCGTCTGAACGCGGTCGACGGCCTTTGTCTTTCGATGAGTTTTCCTTCTGTATCGATAGACAGTGACCACCGAGCCCCCCAGCTTCCGCGTGTGGCTCCCCGAGCCGAGACGGCACAGAGCAGAGTGACGGCCAACGTATCATGCGCAGCGGTCTCCTGCCAAACCGCGAACCCTGCGGCATAACTTACAGATGGTCAGTGCTGTGTCCCTAATGGCTGCGGGCGACATTGTTTGCCGTGACTCTCCGTCTGCATTCCGAGATTCTGGATATAGCCGCGTGGGCAGAGGGTCCGACCCGACGTTCAAGTCTCCCCCTGCGTCCTGGGCACTAACACCACCTCACCGATGGTTCGCGTGAGGATTATTCCAACATGTTCCTATCAGCAAATCCACAACGGCAGTTGCTCATTGCTGCCAGAGGGTTTTACGCACGATGGACG
This sequence comes from Rousettus aegyptiacus, assembly GCF_014176215.1. Taxonomy (NCBI): domain Eukaryota; kingdom Metazoa; phylum Chordata; class Mammalia; order Chiroptera; family Pteropodidae; genus Rousettus; species Rousettus aegyptiacus. Next base: position 48,261,802 of record NW_023416288.1, on the reverse strand, counting down.
GGGAGGTTCGACCGTTCGATGCATTTGCAATGGGCAACGTTTTCACCTCGAAACCATGTTATACGTTTGGTGCTTTTATGACGTTCCGGGACCTGGACCCACGCACCCTGGGGTAACAGGCTGTGGCTTCGAGGGATTCGGACTGAGAATGACGGGCCGGCTCGTTCTCGCTTGCTGTCGGAGCGCGGAGAAGTTTCATCGATAAAGGAATGACTGAAAGCGTTCTTTGCGACCGTGCTTCGCGGCATGGGTGCGGCACGAAGCAAAAGATGCTACGGAGCAGCAGGTAATCCGACGAGCTCGGGTAGACGTGAGGTGTCGCTTGGCGCTTCAGAGAAAACGAACGTGTTCCCGCGTCCTCTTTGAAAATGGGGTCACCCGGCGGCCTGTCTGCCTCTTCGTCCTCCTCCCCACTTCATCTGACTTAGCACCCAGCTCCACCCCCGTCGGCCCAAAAGGCCGTCCTCGGTCATTCTCCATCCATCACCTACCCGGCAGCTGATTATCATTCTTCCGTTTTCGTCTTGCAAAAGAAACGTGTACGTTTAACCCGCCTCTCGCGTTACGTTTTAAGTTGAACTGCAAACGTCGACCTCAGGACCGAAGACGGGAGCCACGGGAGCCACGTCGTCTTCGCTCCTCTGAGACGCAGGTCCCGCCCCGTCCCCCGCCCCCCAGCGCCCCTCCCCCCTCACGGTCCTCACTGTCCCCCTGGAGTTTACAGAGGTCCGAGCTGCCAACATTTAAAGCCCTCGCGTCTGATGCCTTGGCCTCCTTTAACTCGGGGTGACGGAACAAAGAAGCAGCTATTCTCGAAGCCTCGTGGTGACCGTGCCATAACAACCCGGGGCACTCGGCCCCTGGAGTGTGTAGATGCCGTTCGCGGGGCCGCTGCCGATTCACAGCCGTGAACTTGGGCCCAGTGGCTGTGGCTGCCTCGTGCCGAAGCTGACCGCGGTCACGCTCTGATTCTCGAGTAGCTCAGGGGGAAACGAACCTTCCTCTCCCTGAAGCCGTGAGCGAGAGGCCATTTTTTGGTGCCATGAATCCAAAACAAGGACACTACTCATTCCTGGAAGCCAAACCAGACTTTAGGGAGGCATCTTTAATTTGATGGAGAACGAAAAATATCAATTAACCTATTAATTAACCCAGAGAAAGTCTTAGCCGGGGAGATCAGCAGATGGCTTTTTAGAAGATTACCTGACAGCGGAGAAATTGCATGAATAATGACTTCCGCCAGCATCCGCCCTTCCTCTTGCTGCCCGAGATGCTTGAAAAAATTTACGCATCAGAGAATTCTGATTCTTTCTCGTTTTCTTCAGCTTGTGCAGATTACACATCTGTGTTTCAAGGATCTCGTTTGCCTCTCTCTTGGTGGTGGGGCAGGGGCAGCTTGTGCAGGGTTCAGGCATAGGTGGGGAGCACACAGCTTCATAAGGCTCGCGGCCCCCGAGAATTGTGTCTGGGGGAGCCAGCGTGGTCTGGTCAGAAAGCACCAGTTCCCATTCCTCATGCAGTCTCCTCTTGAAATCACACGCACGCATGCAGAGCCGTCTGCCCACAGCGACGTCTGTGCTGCATGGGGGCACGTGGGTGTGCTCACGGGGGGGTAGGGGGACGGGGGGGTAGGGGACAGGCTCACGGGGCTGCCCAGCCTCTCTCACATCTCGGAAACAGGCTCTGCTGGCTCCGAGCTCTGCCTGTGAATCCACCTAGGAGACAAATGGATTTCTTCCCTCTTTCTGATCCCGTGTGAGAACTACAGAAAGACGTGTATTTCTGCCTAGTTAGGAGGAAACGCTTTTCCCAAAGATAAATTCAGACAGCTTTATTTAATGGAAAAACTGCCTCGTCCGTCTCTAAACGCAGGCTCCCCTGGTGGGTGCTGCTCGGCAAAAAGCGAAATTAGTCTCTTTACTGAAAGGAGCCGGTGTCGGGGTGAAGGGAAGAACAGTGATGGGGACGGTAGCGGAGGGACAGGGGTGGAGAGGCGGAAGGCGGCCCGGGACGGGCGGAGGTGACGGACCACGGGGCGCGGCCGAAGCCCGCGGGAGCGCCTGCACCCCCGCATCGGACGGGAAGAGCTGAAGGTCACAACCCTTTTCCTGTGACATGCCGGAGGCTTTGGCGATGGGTCCTGAGCAGCGGTCAGACAATGAGAACCGCTGAGGGTGGCCGAGGCAGCGGGCTCGGGGGAATTATCCCGGAAGCGGGGCGGGGAAGAGCCCGGGGCGGGATTTTTATGCCGCAGTCCTCGGCAATTCTTCGGTATCCGCTCTCCCGGCGGCGGCCCCGAGCCCACAAGAGCCAAATGCACGGATCACGCTGTGAAAAGCGTGGGAAGTTATACAGCCTGTGGTGCTGTTTTCGTGCGGATCAAGCAGCTCTGTGACGGTGCCCGAAACCCGCGGATCGGGCAGGGGGGGCCGCGCCCCGACGCCAACATGCCCGGCCGGAGCCCGAGTGCAGGGGGCAGACCGTCTGCTGACCGCGCGGCCGAGTCGGCGGCCCGTTCGCGACGAGTCCCACGGCGGCTCTAACTTGCCTCGGTCCGGAGGGCGGCGGCGGGCACTGTGCCGCCCGAAGCATCCACCTGCTCAGCGGCCACTCGGCGCGGCCAAGCCGGGCGTCACTCGCTCGGCGGGGGCGGCCGGCGGCGGGGTGACCGCGGGACGTCGTGAGGGGCGCCTGGCCTGCCTGACGGGCCGACGCGGGCGGGGGGACGTCTGACCACGCGCGTCCTCGGGGGTCCCAGGAGACTCCCGGGCCCAGCTCGGCCTCGCGTCTGCTCCCTGCGCGCTCCGCAGCGAGCCCTTCCCGAGTTCCGGTTGGGCCCCCGGTGGCTTCGCCGCCCCTCGCTCTTGTCTGCTCAGGCCATAACCAAGTAAAGGAAGGCCGCCACGAGGCCACCCCAGCTGGGGGCGCCGGGAGTGTTCGGGGCGCGTTCACCGCGGTCCGGGCTCCGTCACGGGGCTCGGTGGGTTGGGCGTGTGGACACATTTCGACTCACCAGCTTTTCAAGTAGCTGGGCCGTAACTCCACCCGAGTCAAGGAGCGTCCGCCTGTCGAGCCCGTTGAGACAGAGGCCCATTTTCAAGACAAGCATTTGAACGGGACCGATCGTCCCTAGGCCCCTCCCTCCGAGGAGGCGGGGGTGTCATTCAGGGTAAAACATGGATAAACGGGAAATACTGAATTCCTGAGTGTCACACCCAATACACAGGTGTCTCGGGGAGGGAGGGTCTTTGAGGCAGCCAGGGAGGTTTTGTTGCGGGAGGTGGACTGTTGAAGAAATGCTGTGAGCAGAGCACAGGCTGGAGGGACAACCTGCAGGTTGGAGGGGAGGTTGCTCGGGGACAGGTGGGAAGCGAAGTCAGACAGGTAGGTCTGAGCGGACGCCGGGGGCCATCGTGGGCACCGAGCAGCGTCACAGCGAAGGAGGCACCGGGGAAGGCTGGGCACGCAGGGGGCCGTGAGTCGCGAGGCCGCGGGGCGGATGGTCGCAGACCCCTGCCATCGCCGTCATTTAACGGTATTTGCTGAGTGCGCACTCAGAGCCGGACCCCATCCACTGCCTGAGGGGGTCACGTCCTGGTAGAGGAGACGAACAACGAAGCCAGGAAATACGTCATTTCAAGCGGAAATGAGAGCCGCGAGCCGGGGAGGCCGAGCGAGGGAGAGGGGACGGTGGTCTCTGCCTAAGTGGCTGTTTCGGGGAAGCGTAGCGGGAACAGGGCCGGAGAAGCTGGTGCAGGCAAACGTGGAGATCCCGAGAGTCCTGCAGGCAGCCCAGAGGCCTGAGCCTGCGCGGCGGGGTGGGCCAGGGCGGCGGGGAGCAGGGCGTGGGACGGGGAGCTAGACAAGCCGCGGGAGACCGGTGGCGGCTGGGGCCCCCGGCAAGGAGTTAGGGTTCTCTCCCAAGTCCCACTGGAAGCCGCTGGGTCAATCCGAGAAGGAGTGTGTCATGATCTGATTCACGTTTTTGTTTGCATGTGGAGAAGAGTCTACGGTGGGTAACAGTGGAATCACCGAGACCAAGGAGGGGAGTGGCCAAGGTGGCTTGGGCCAGGGCAGGAGACAGAGTAGATGTAAGCAGATACGGGAGTCAAGGAAGGGAGACAGGGAGGAAGGAGGAAGGAGGCGAGGAAGAGAAAGAGAGAGATTCGGGGTATGGCTCAAAAGTCATATTCGTAGACAATGGCGCGCTTTTTCAGATTTGGGACTAAAATATCTTCGAATTATCTTCTCGGAGCCCAACTGCCTTCTCAAGTTATCCTTGTGGCTTACCAGTGTTTTTCAGCCACCGACGCAGGCTGACGTCAGCGCCGCAAAGAGAAGTAGTGATTTACAGAAGTTTCTCTGGGGAGGTGACGACGGCTGGTCTGCTCAGAGACCCCGCTCAGGAGCGAGGTGGCCGGGGACAATGGCACCGTGGGTGCTCTTCGATTCTACAAAATCACTCTTTCCAGGTTGGGGAGGAGTCAGGCAAACGCGGACTCGTTTAAGAAACATAATCATGAGGATAATCGACAGACAGTCCAGAAGGGGAAAACCACCCCGCCGGCTTGCTGGAGGGGCAGGCCATTACAGGCGAAAGGCAATTATGAATAAAAGTGTTTGGAAGAACGGAAGGGAAGCCGAGACTGGCAGCTTGTCTGCTCGAAGGAGTGGAGGTCGGCGCCCGAGCAAAGCAGTGTGGTTCCCTCTTACCTTCGCCTTCAAGGTCAGGATCAGGAAGCTGCTCATAACAGGCTCAGTTCTTTTTAGATATAAGCAATTTTTAATTCTATAGCTGTTGGGGGGCAGAATCTGAGTAATCACCACCTCGGCGGTGGATGAACCTGCCACACGCTCCGAGCTTTGGAGACTGGACGGAAGCAAATAGATACGGAGATGTGAGCACTCGTGGAGTTTTGACTAATAGGTTCTACTTAAAGTGGGTGCTTCATTAATTCCTGTCTACACACCTACTTCTGCACTCGCCCCTACAAGGATGGTGATGACTATGGCTTTCCAACTGTCTCCTGTTATATTCTTTTTTTTTTTTTTTTGGAGGTCTGTGGGGGCAGCCATAAATATATACAAAAAAATAACTTGCATGGCCAACTAGAGTTCCCAGGAACCCTGCTCTTTGACACAGTTAAAGATTATTAAGTTAAGGTTATGTTATACCAAAAAGTGACCTTTCAAGGAGTGCATTTTATCTGCATATATTTGCACTGAGTTCAAATAGCCCTAAGTCTCAGGTATAATGTGACGATGGTGGTGATGATGATGATGATGATGATGGTGATGATGATGGTGATGGTGGCGATGGTGATGATGATGATGATGGTGATTGTGATGATGATGGTGATTGTGATGATGCTGATGATGATGGTGATGATGATGGTGATGGTGGTGATGATGGTGATGATGATGATGGTGACTGTGATGATGCTGATGGTGATGATGATGGTGATGATGGTGATGATGATGATGATGATGGTGATGATGGTGATGATGATGATGATGGTGATTGTGATGATGATGGTGATTGTGATGATGCTGACGATGATGGTGATGATGGTGATGATGATGGTGATGATGGTGATGATGATGGTGATTGTGATGATGGTGATTGTGATGATGCTGACGATGATGGTGATGATGGTGATGATGATGATTATGATGGTGAAGATGGTAATGATGATGATGGTGATGGTGGTGGTGGTGAGGATGGTGATGATGGTGGCGACAGTGTTTAACTAAACGAAGTTTCCCTGAGATGAAGTATATCGCTGCCTTTTCAGATCGTCGGCATCGGGACGGCCCCTTAGGGCGTGTGCCTGCTGCGGCTTGTGCCACTCGGGTCCCTGGTGCTTCTTACAAAGAAAGAGGAGTTCCCCGAATTTGTTTTACAGCAATGCACCATTTCACAGTCCATCGCATCATAGAAGGTCAAGAAATACAGGCGTGGGAAATCGTGTTACAACTTTTAGTAAATTCGTTCAATCATAATATTCAATAATACCATTTCATAGATTGTACCAGCAGGTATCAAAACACCCTAAGTGATACTATGGCTCACTTACAGAAAATAAGCTTAAAATTGCTCTTTTGGCCAGGGGACTTTCTTGGATCAGAAAAGGCAGATAAAAAAAAGAAAAATATTTGATTCCATTGTGTATTGCTTAGGTTTCGGTGTATTTCCTTCTACAAAACATGTACGAGCGAATGTTTTCTCAAACCTCAAGTGTTTTCACTCTGGCTTCTTGTGATGACTTTGGTCGTTCGGCCTCTATTTTGAAACTCTGTCTCACTAACAAGAGATGACAAGATAATGAGCAAAGACAGATAGTTTTAGTTTCCTAAAAATGCAGTGCGTGCAGCGGTGTGGCCTAGAGCTACCTCGAGTGGCCATGTGTGAGGTGAGGAGCGGCCAAAGAAGCCGCAGGCTCGTGTGTCCACCGCCCATCCCGGGAGGCGGGGTGAGGGTGGTTCGGTCTCCTTCCACCTGCGGGTCCGTCGCTGAGCTCACAGCCAAGTTCTCCTTTCCTCGTTTGGAATTCGATTTTGGAACTGTCGGGATCTCCGAAATTGTCCTGCCATTTATTTCAAAAACTCCCATCGTGTGGAAGGAGCCCGTGTGGAGTGTCCCTGGGGGCGGGGATGTACGTAGGTGTTTAAAGTGCTTAGGAAAAGGGAGTCAGAGAAAGAGCCGCCGGGGGGTGACAGGTGGCCATGGCGACCGGCCCTCAGCCCGCCGTCGGTGGTAGGACGATGAGCTGGCGGGTGTCGCCGTGGTGCCCGTATGCCGCGTCCGCCCCAGCCCCGTCACGAGCCTCCCCTCTCCCACCCACCGCCGAGTCCCCCCGCCCGGGGTGCGTGGCGGCATCTGCCGCCTGCAGACAACTCCCCCCAGCCGGAAGCCCAGGGGGTTCGCGTGCCCTTGGACACTGGCTCCGTCTCATGTTGCCCCTGCCCGTGTGGCTCTTCCGTCATGTCTCCGACACAGGACGTCAGGGATGTCCACTCTCCCTCACCCAGGAGACAGAAGAGTCTCATCGATCCGGGGACACAATAAATGTCGGTCACTGCTCGTCTCTCACGGCCCTTTGTTCCCTGGACCTTTCGATCTGTATTGATTTGAGCCCAAACGATTTGACGCCCCGAATGCTGGAGGGTCTGCCTCGGCTGGGCCCGCCTGCCCCCAGCTGTGTGGCATCCAACGACGGACCGAAGGAAGCAGGATGGGGTGGTGGGGTCTAGATGTGCAAGAAAAACCTTTAGAAGAAGAATTGGGGCCCGAGGTCCCGTCCCCCCAAGACGACACGATGTAACGACAAAACACGACCGTGTCCCATCCAGCTCCGCCCCCAAGCCACCCATTCTGCGCAAAAAGACCCGTGTCTCTCCCTATTACGATAACCATTAGCTGTAAAACCGTCAAGTGGCGATCACTTATACATGGGGGCCGTGCGTTTAAAAAAATTTTTTTTTTGCTGAGATGACAGCTAGTCTTTTTGGTGGTGAATTATCTGTATGAGGAAGCACCTCATTATGTAACAGTAAAAGAAGACAAGAGAATAATCGTCTTCGGGGTCTGTGGATTATTTGATAATGTTCACTTTTATTAATAAGAATCATAGTTTAGATGATGATTTCCAAGTAAAATACACACTTCAGTTGTTTTATATCTGTAAGTGATTTGGACGGGGTGGGGGATGGTTTGTTCCTTAGAATGGCTTTTTTTGAGACGTAGCCAGGGCGTTATGGTCAGATTGGCACACGTGGAAGGACACTTATAGCAGCCCCGGCAATTAGGAGAACACCTGCCCGCCACGGGGAGCGATCTAGGTGTCTCCCTGTAAATGTTTGTCCCTGCGCTTGCCACTCTTTCCAGGAAGGCAGGGGGACAAAGTGCCCGGTTAAGAGTTGGCTGTGTCCCGTGGGAATGAAGAACTGCGTCAGGAGCCAGGTCCTTTCTGCGTCACTCTGTCACTGAGGTGGACGAGGGTCCTCGGCAGGAAGCAGGTTGCTGTTAACTCATCTGCCGGGACCTTTTCAACGATAGAATCCTACGGTCCCGTCTCGGTCCCTCTCCCTAGCCAAAGCGCCGCACTGTGAAACGGAAACTTTATCCCAAGGTCCTAAGTTCTGGCAGCATTTCGATGGTGTCCTGTGGCTCCCCTGTTGTAGCCACATTCTCCAGCCACAAGCAAAACCTGTCGCATTATTACACATGCAAATGTGGCGGCCGCTCTTCCCAATGCACGAGACGTGGGAGCCGTTTCAAACCTGAGCGCGTCTTGTGTGCACGTGAGCTGCTCCTAAGACCTTAGGTCCGCACGCTCACCCCTTGACCACTTGCACAGCCATTCACAACTCTGGCCGGCTGACAAGGGGAGACCTCGACCTCTCGGCACCCAGAAGCGCCATATCCCAATGTAACATTTATTAAACCAGGATTCTTCCATACACATAAGAAGATTTAGTTCTTCAATAAGTTAAACTCACACATGCAAACTAAGATTTTTTTTTTCACATCCTCCAACACTAGTTGCCCAAATCTGCAACTCTGCCTCAATTTTTAACTTAACCTTTTTTAAAAAGCATTCCACTGCCTACATGTACGTTAGCTTCTAAACCTGGCTCCGGGAATCATAGGTATAATTTTAAACCTAGTGAGTTCTGAAGTCACTGCTTTCCTTGTATTTCATGATAAAATGTCAGAAATACTTTTTAAATTACACCTTTTTTTGAAGTGCACACCCCTTGACCTCCATCCATCTTACCATGCTCTAGGACAGTCGCGGGACATTGAGACACAACTCTAGCAAACATTGTCATCCTAGATTTGGGCTCAAGGAATGTGGACAATGCCAAACGTGCTTTGCCGTATGACTCTGGACCTATCGACCCACGCACACCCGCCCCCGGTGCGCCTTCATGGCCTCGGCTCGCCGTGGTGCCCCCAGTCGTAGAGCTTCCCAGTCGTAGAGCTCCCACAGGACAACTTCTGCTGTGCTTCTCACATAAGTAAATTTCCCGACTTTCTTCCTGGAAGGTACATTGAATCGGACCATTCTGCCCTGAGTCATTTGCTCTGGGAATAGTTAAAACCGTGACTAAATTAATTGCTCGTTCACAGTACACATGAAAGTTTCTGTCAACGGTCAAGCCAGTGGACTGTCCTCACGGTCCTTGTGTGTGATCTGACCGGTGACCTGCCATTCCTGCCCTAGCCCTTTCTCTCCACGTCCGATAGCTCCGAATTCAGAATGCAGTTTGGAAACTCTTGGGAATTCAGGCTCCTCTCCTGCGATTCTTCTATTTGAGAGTCGTAAGCCCTTGCTAGTTAGTCTAGGAAGTAAGCATTTAACCCGGAATGGAGGTCAGTATGGAAGTGAAGGATGAGCACTTCTAGGCTAACCAATGGATGGCGATGATGGTGGCGGTAATAATGGTGGCATTATGGTGATGATGACGGTGATGATGGTGATGATGATGGTGGTGGTGGTGTTGGTGGTGGTGATGGTGATGTTGATGGTGGTAATGGTGATGGTGATGGTGGTGATGGTGGTGATGATGGTGGTGATGTTGATGATGATAATGATGGTGATGGTGGTGACGTTGATGGTGATGGTGATGTTGATGGTGGTGATGGTGATAATGATGGTGATGATAGTGATGTTGATGGTGATGGTGGTGATGGTGGTGATGGTGGTGATGGTGACGATGGCGATAATGATGGTGATGGTGGTGATGGTGGCGGTGACGGTGGTGATGGTGGTGGTATTAACAGTGTTGATATTGATGATGGCGATGATGGTGATGATGGTGACGTTGATGGTGGTGATGGTAATGATGACGGTGATGATGGTGATGATGATGGTGACGATGGTGATGTTGATGGTGGTGATGGTGATGATGGTGGTGGTGATGGTGATGTTGATGGTGGTGATGGTGGTGATGGTGGTGTTGATGGCGGTGACGGTGGTGATGGTGGTCCCCAGACGGACCCCGGTTGGGAGAGTCTTGGGTGGCCTTCAGGGGCGGTGTCGCTGGCATAAGGATCTGGCTTTCCGAGGCGACAGCCTTGGTAAATGCAGGTATACTCGGAGTAGAACGCCTCACGTGTGGATTAAAAAATAGTGTTGTGTCAACGGAAGTCTTTCCTGCCGGGGTGCTGGGAGGGGACGCGCGGCCGGGCGTCGCCGTGAGCAAGGCCGCCGCCCCGCGCTTTCTCAGGAACGGTCTCCTTGGGGTCACCGTCAAGTACGGTGGTACGTGGCGGTTCATCTGTGGCAGCCAGACATCAAGCCAATGCGTTCCCCCAGGAAATGCAATGCAGACGAAAGACGCCGATGTGTTCCCCGGCGGGCTAGCATGAGGGGGAGCTGGCAAGAAGCAACGTTAGCTGCGGGGTGTGTAACAGGAGGCCGAACGCAAGACCACCGGTGACTCTGGGCCACCCCCACACTGCCCTGGACACCCTGCTCCGGCTGGCATCAGAACACACCCCTCTGGTCTCGGGGCCGGCCCCTGGACATGACTGTGGGGACCGAACACCTCCGTGTGGCCTCCCCGTGGTCAGGCACGCGGCGACGCCCGCGGTGAGCCCTCTGAGGCTGGCGCCAGGCGCATCCTGCTGGCCCCGCCCCGGCCCTGGACCTCTGAGACGGATGCTCCCGGCACGAGCCTGGCGGCCAGAGCAGGTGGTTTCAGCTTCCTCTACATGTCACACGGGTTGCGGCAGCAAATTTTAGGATGTATAAAACTGATATAATCACAATGAAAAAAAAAAAAAACCCACACAGCCACGGTAAACTTCTGCAAGGAAATGGTTTTGGAAAGGCATTGGCAGCATAAGGGGCATTCTGGATTGTAGGAAGGATGACAGGCCCCTGCATTTTCCATGAGCATGAGCTCGGCGCAGAGGCGACCCCGGCATAATCACCCGGAGACCGATTATCGCTGCTTCGCGTCCACGAGCGCCACAGACGAGGTCGGGTCGCGGGAAGGAGCGCCGGTAAAGACGTAACGCCTCCACTTCCTGCCAGAGACCCGGCACGTTCTCCCCCCTGACAGATCGGCCGGCGGCAGGAAAGATGAGAGACCACGCCTGTAAACTTGTTCGTCCTCCCGTCCTCAAGAACCATTTGTCATCCGTCTGTCCCTGTCATACTGAAATGTACCCTAAGAAAACGTAGCTACTTTCTCCACATTGCCCGCCCCCCACCCCCCAATATACACGCTCTTGGTGAGTGTGCTAAATTCATAATTCATCGTCGGTGTGCCGTACGCTGGGAAAGAGAAGACTGAATTTGCCAAAACCATGGAACCAAAAAGCGCTCGAACTGCCGGGAAGTTCACCGGGACGGGAACCGTCTGGTCTGGGAATGAGGAAGAGCGGACAGGGTCCCAGGTCCCGGCCCCGTCGGCCTGCAGCTGCCCCCACAGCCTCGGGCCCTTCATCGTCTCTGCGCACCGTGATGCAGCTGTAAGTGGTGTGTGACACTTGTCCCCAGGCCGTGTGCTCAGGACAGACACTGGGCCTGGGGCGCTCGGGGCCAGGCGGGCTACGGTGCCGCGGGCCGCCGAGGAGCGTTCACGCTGGACAGCACGGCAGAATGCTCCCTTAGCAGGAGGCAGCAGGATCATTTGTCCATCTGATGGCCTTGCAAGGACAGGGCCTTCATCTGTTGAGTGACTTTAGAAAACATTCTCCCAGGTGAAGGAGTTAATGAGCAGACCCAAGCTTTAAGGCGAGGGTCCCCAAGCGGCTGAGAGTCAGCGGCCAGCTGACCTGCAGCCCAGCCTTCGCCGTGGCCTTGGGGGCTGTCCAACCACGATGTCGGGCTCCTGAGAAAGTCTGAGGCTCCCCCCAGCACGAAGCGTGTGCAGGAGAAGTGTGTGTTTGGTGGGTGCAGGTCTCCCTGGGGATCGGGCTGTGAAAATGCTTTAAGTGACCACAAACCCTGCGGACACTCAAGTGCCTTACGTTTCAGAGTGGACGGTCCTGCGTTTGTGAGCGCAGGGGACGATTTCACGCCTCGTGGCCAGAATCTGTTCCCTAGGTTCAGAGGACGCTCAGTGTCAGACGGTGCCCCGGTCACGGTTTATGTCACTGGTTGGGGGATGGTCGTGGCCGTAGGCAGATGGACGGACCTCACGGGGGCCTATCCTCTGCCCTTGTCATGTTTTCCAAGAATTCTGTCCTAAGGAGAATTAAAAATAGACACGGGCCGAGCAGGAGGGGGACAGGGCCCGCCGTCCGCTTCCCACGGCGGCCGTCTGCTTGGCTGGCCACCGGCCCGGCCACCTGCGGGAGAACAGGGCTCCCCGGCGGGCCAGCAGAAGGGGCTTCTGTCACTCTTCACCTTCGCTAATCACACAGCAGCGTCTGGCGGGGCAGGAGAAGCAGGGCCAGCCGGAACCGGGGAGGAGCCTGCGTGAGGAAGGCCGGGCGGAGATGTCCCTGCTATTTACGGCCCCGAGTGACCGGGGACCTGAGGGTGGTGGGCAGGATCCGCCCAGGGTGTCAGGGTTCTGGGGGACTCACCCGCCGCCTCGGCGGAGTTGGTCTTCTACCCAAAGGAACTCTGGTGACGTGGGGTGACGCCACTCGTACCCGAGGGACGTCATGGGTCTTCGGGTGACACGACTGTGGGGTGGTGTCCCAGCCGGTGCACACGGAAGGTCTGGTCCCCCTCGGGGCTCCCCCACCTCGCGAAAAGGGGTCGCTCCTCGTTCGCCCCTCCCTGCAGTCAAGCACTGAGCCCATGAGTCCGGCCCTGTGGCCCTTCGGCCCAGAGGCCGCGAGAGCAAAGACGCGGGAGAGAAGACGCGCTGGGTTGGCGGGGTGCAGCGGCCCGGAGAGGGACACGCGATGGGGCGAGGCCTCCGTGTGCCCCGCACCCCAGGCGGAGTGCGGCCAGTGACGCGCGTCCCCGCCCCCCTGCCCCCCCTCCCCCCCCCCCCCCCCCGCTGCGGAGCACGACGCGTGAGGGCGGCGCAGCGTCCACCGAGCCCGCCGGCCACCCCGGTTCTCGGCGTCAGGAAGGCGGCGATGCCCCCCAGGGGACTCGGGGGGATGAGTGTGTCCCCCAGGGGACTCGTGGGGACGGCGTGTCCTCCATACGCTCTGTGCACCTCCTGCAAGCCGAGCACCAGCCCGCGGGGCCGGGGTGCGGAAAGGCCGGAGCCGGGAGAGTGGAGGCGGCCGCCCCCCACCCGCCCCCACCTGCTCCGCACGCACCGCCCGCACGCGCAGCGGACCCAGCGTGGACGCGGGCGCCGCCACCTCCGCGTACTCCAGGGAGAGGAGCGGACGCGGACTGCGATGCTCGACGCGCTCCCCGCCCCCCCAAAACCCCCATCACACTGGAGCTAGAACTTGACATGCGAACTGGGGGGCGGGGGGCGCGGACCTCCAGTCTGCAGCGGGATGGGACCAGAGGTCTTGCCCCATGAGCCCCACCGCCGTGGTTAGTGGAAATGAGCCACCCGGGAGCCCGCGGGCAGAAACGGGGGCGGGGAGAGGGGGCGGCGCTGGGCGGCACCGCCGGACCGGACCCAGCGGACGCTGAGGCCGGAAGGCGCGGCTGCGGCGCCGCGTAGCTGCCGGGGAGCAGCGCCCCCCCGGGAGCGAGGAGGAGCGTCAGGCGCTCCTGACTCGGCGGCGCCTTGTCGGGGGTCCCCGGAGAATCGCAGGTGTGGGCGCAGCCAGTGTTATCCAAGGCAGATGCGTCACATCGAGATGGTTCCGCAGGTTCTCTCGGGTGTGCCCCGGAAGCGCCGTCGCATGTTGTTGTTATTAGAAATTATTGGGGTGATGTTGATTAATAAAATCAAATACGTTTCAGGCGTACAGTTCAGCGGTGTCATACACACTTGCACGTGACCGAATGGCTACTCTGCGCTACCGTGGAGGGTCCTCCCGCTGCCCCCGCGGAGGCTCTCGGCCTCGCCATCCAAGGCTGCAGCAGACACTCGGGGAGAGGGATGGGAGGCGGGAGGGAGGCGAAGCCGGGGTCGGGATGGTCACCCCGTCAGACCCCGCTGCCACTCGCTAAGGGCACATATCAGCCTGGCTGCGCCGTGGTACCCAGTTTTTGGTCAGACTAGGTGTTGCGTGTGTGTGTGCGTGCTCGCATGCACAGATTGTGTGTGTGATTAACATCGAAATCGGTAGACCTGGAGCAAAGCAGATTATCCTCTGCAGTGTGGTGGGCCTTGTCTAATCAGTTGAAGGCCAAAGGAGGAAAGTAGGTGAACCTCCACTCCCTGGGGAGTTCTGCCTCCCAATGGCTCGCAGACTCCATCCCCAGGGTCAGCTGTCTCCTGGGGTTTTGGCCTGCAAATCCTTGCACATCCCCACAATCGAGGGAGTCAAGTCCTTAATTTAAATCTTTCTCCGTCTCTCTCGCTCCCAATTTGTCCCTTGGAGCCTCACCTGCCTCTCCAGGGACTCGTCCCTTGCTGCCCACATTCTTTTTTATTTTCGGGACTTCTAAGTCAGAAGTAGCGTCTCTTGCAGATGGTTAAGGCTAAAAAAGATACAAGATCTACACGACTCCTACTCCAAAGACGCTTCGACCTCTACCTCACAGCGGCAAGGCAGCCAGCGTGCCTGCTTCCGGGCGGTGGTTTGGCTGTCTGCGCAGGGTGGGTGCTCGGCGAAGACCTGCCGGCGATTCTCGAAGGAAAGCTGTTTCAGCTCATTGGCTACCCGGGGCAAGGTGAGCAGAAACAGAGGCGTGAGAGACTGCATCTGGCTGCAGAGGGACCGGACCCACGTGTCCTGCAGCAAGCGTGATGAGCTGAGCCTGCGCCAGCTGCCCTAGCCTGACACACCCGGAGGGGTCGGAGAGGATCGGGCTAACTCGGCACGCTCACAGGAGCGAGCCTCTCCCCGGGGGCTCTCGCAGAGGACTGCCGTGCCTCGGGGCCATCAGCAAGGCCTCAGGTGCCAGAGATGCTCACGCGGCTGAGCAGCTGTGCCAGTGGGAATGGAAGTGAACGACATGGCGGGATGTGCAGCTGCGGGCGTCCAGGCTGGCCGGCCGGCCGGCCCCGAGCTCTGCCAGGCCCCAGCTGCCCGTGCCTGGCGGGCGCAGCGGAGAGCTGTCTCGGCTGAGAATCGGGCACCAGCGCAGCCCGTGTGCAGGGTGCCGTGGCTCCTCCAAGCACGCCCTGCCGCAGAGGGCGTCCGTCCACCGGCGGCCGCTGCTCTCCCAGCCCGCTGGGCGGGAGGAGCGCCACCTGGGGAAGGCTGACATGCTGCGAGGCGGGGTCACACAGGATGGGCCCTTCCTGGACCAACGGGGGAGGCGCCTCACCCAGAGCAAGGCCTTAGCCCTCCAGCTGCCCGCTGCTTAGCAGAAGCCGGGGTGTCAAGAGGCTTCCTGGTTTGTAGAATTTGGAGACGTCTCCTCCTGCCCAGGCACGAGACACGGGAAGCTTGGTGTGTGTGTGCGCGCACCTGTGTGCGTGTGTATGCCTGTGTAAGCGTGTGTGTGTGTGCATGTGCCATGCGCTTGTGGCAACGGCGTCATCAGCAGGACGGGACCCAACCGCCCTCTGCTTTTTACTGCCATCTCCACGACTTTGGATGAGCTTCTCCATCATTCCAAGGCTTAGCCTCCTTCTCAGTAAAAAGGGGCCGATGCTAAGCGTTGCGGCCGAATCGGGCCCCCCCATTCCTATGCTGAAGTGCCAACCCCCAGGACCTCAGCATGTGGCCGTATTTGGAGAGAGGGCCTTGAAAAGGGTGATTAATAATGGACGCTTCTCACGAGAAGACATGCAGGTGGCCAACAGACGTGTGAAAAGATGTTCGGTGTCGCTAATCATCAGGGACATGCAAATCAGAACCACGCTGAGATAGCGCCTCGCACCTGTCGGAGTGGCCATCGTCAATAAATCAGCGAACAAGTGTTGGCGAGGACGTGGAGGAAAGGGAGCCCTCTTGCACTGCTGGTGGGAGTACAAATTGGTGCAGCCGCCACAGAAAACAGTTTGGAGCTTCCTCAAAAAATTAAAAATAGAACTAACATATGACCCAGCAATCCTACAGCTGGGTATTTCTCCAAAGAAATCCGAAACACTAATTCAAAAAGATATCGGCGCCCCTAGGTTCACTGCAGCGCTGTTTACGACGGCCAAGATACGGAAGCGAGCTGAGTGCCCATCAGCAGACGACTGGATAAAGAAGATGTATGGACTATGGACCGTTACTCAGCAATAAAAAGTAATGAAATCTTGCCCTTCGCAACGACGTGGATGGACCTCGAGAGCAAGGTGCTAAGTGAAATAACCCAGATAAAGATAAATACCATATACTCTCACACGTGGAATCCAAAATTCAGAACGAACGAGTAAACCAAACCAAATGGAAGTGGACCCGTAGAGAGAGAACAAGCCGATGTTTGCCAAAGAGGGGAGGGGTGGGCGGTTGGTAAAAATAAATCAATTAATTTAAATAAATAAATTTGCAAATAAGAAAATGAGAAGAAAATAAAACACGCGAGTTGCTTTGAACAGGAGACAGCTCACCGAGTCATATGTGTGGTATCTGAAACTCGTGAGCCTTCCATTTTCTTTCAAAGCGATTCACTAAAATGACAAAATAAATAAGGTAGAGGTGATCGAGGTCACGTGGGTGGGTCCTAATCCGGTCGGACTGGTGTCCTTACATGAAGGGGCGATCAGGACTCAGCCACACACACAGAGGGACAGCCACACGAGGACTTGGGACGGAGACAGCCCAGGAGAGTGGCCTCGGAAGGGGCCATCGCCTTGATCTTGGACTTTTAGCCTCCGGCACTGTGATAAATTTCTGTTGCATAACTCACTAAGTCTGTGCTACTTTGTGGCAGCCCTGGCAAATTAGTCCAATATGTATCTAAGAGATTTTGATACTATGTATCATTCTTAGCACAGAAGGCTGCGCAGTGGGTGGTCCCAGGCCCCGGCTTGGCCTTTCGCTGGCTGGGTAACCATGGGTTTCACAGTTAAGTTCTCTGAACGTCAATTTCCTTTTGCGAAATGGGACAAACGGCAGAGGCCGGGGGCCGGGCGGCCGTCAGTCAGTGTCACTGCTCCAGGCACAGGAAGGCACTGACTTTCTCCCTTTGCTAAGTGCGTCTGAGACCAGCCAAACCCCAGCGAGTGAGGCGCGGGGAAGGGCGCAGAGACCCACGCTCGCTGCTGCCTCCTGTGCTTGCCGGACTCGCCCGCGGCTCTTCTCGGACCCGGCTTCCCGCGCTCTGTAATTATTGAACACCGTCGTAGCTACGTGTGTGGCTTTCCAGAAACTTATCCATAGGTCGTTTTTCTTCTCGTTTCGGCCCGCACAGCGGTGGGGGGCCACGTGCCTCGCATCTGCCAGCCTTTCACCCTTTCTCTGACCTGTGAGTTTGGGGCGATGGTGCAGATAACAGCACAGGAGGGTTTAGTTGCTGTCTCTCCCTGGGGGGAGGCGGGGCCTCTCTGTATCCATAGTAATGTCTGTATCCCTTTAACTTGAAGGATGAACCTGAACGTGGTGTTTGTGCTCTGGATGGTTCCTGATTCATTTTAAAACATGGATACAAGGCGGCCCTTTCTGTCTCTCGAGGGATCACCCCTCAGCAGGTTTTTAAGTGACAAGTGCAGGACGGTAACAGTAATGAGTGTGGCAGCCCAGAGCCCCGGAACCTTTCGACTTGCATGATGGGAATTTTACGCACATAGCAGAGCTCCTCCTGTTTCCCCCGCTCCCAGCCCCTCAGCCCGTGGCCACCGCACCAAATAGCGAGGACTAAGTGAGAGGCCTCACAGAAGTGGAATGAGGCAGGAGTTGTGCTTCTGTGACCGGCTCGCTTCACGCCAAGTCATGCCCCCAGGGTTCATCCACGCCGCCCCGTTTCACGGGAAGTCCTGCCCTTTCCCTTTTAAAAGCAGTCGAAGCCAAGTATGCCAGGAAAATTGGCCGCTGGGGACCCGGCGCCAGAAAATGCCAGGAAAAAGGTCTGCGTGACACAGCCTGGTCCGTCGCGGCCCAGGCATCGTCACACACTCCTACCCAGTGGCTGCTGAGGAGCGGAGTGCGTGAACGAGGGCGCGGGGGCCCCGGGGTGCTGAGCAGGCACCAGGCGAGCGCCCGTGCGATCCGCTGAGCCGATGCCAGCAGGAGACTTCTTTGAAGTATCGAGTGGAATCTCGCAAGTGTGTGCGAAGCGTGCATAGCATCCATATTCATTTTAGATGTGGAATAATGTTCAAAGCCTTTACTGAGAAGCGAAGCGGAAGTGCCCAAGGGACTGTCACTGCTCCCCGCCACACACACCTGAGCCCCCGGGGGGCGTGCCACTAACCCAGCTTCCGCCAGGGGCCTTGGAGACGGTGGGGAGGGGCAGGGCCCGGCGCCCAGGGCTTCTCCCTGTCTTGGGTGTCAGTCCTGGGCGGCCGTCGTGGCCTCTGCGGGTCTGCAGAGGAAGCTCTGGAGGACAGACCAGCTCTGAGATGCTCAGAACCAGGGCCGCGACCTCACCCATCACCAAGGTCCCCCTGGGGCCACTGTGGTCCAGGCGTGTGAGTGTGTGGGGTGGGCGCTCAGCTCACTGCCGAGGCCACAGTTCAGTCTGTGCCACTGTGGCCTCCACGGCAGGTCTGCTTGGGGACCTCGGTGGCTTCACTCTCCAGTTAGGAGGAGCCTGTGAACACCCCCCACCCTGACGTAGTTCCGGCTGCGGTAGAGGTGACGGGCCACTCTCTGGACTCGTCTGTCACAGGGGCCCGGATCTGGCCAGTGTGTGTTCGCTTTGTAAAGCGACGGGGCACAGGGGCTTTGGGGAGGGGCTGAGCAAGGAGAGTCCTCTCTTAAACACCTTTGAAATGGAAACCGAACTGCTTTGCCTCCTGTCTGCAAGGAGCTGTGCTGGGCTTCACAGAAGCGCCAGACAACAAGGTCCCATGCGTCTGCGGGTGTCTGTCCATGCGGCGTGGGGGGCAGCTCTGCTCCCCCAGGCCCGCGCAAGACCCACCTGAAGCCTTCTGGTGGAGGGAGAAGGTCAAGGCCAGGACGGGCTTCAGGGATGCTGATCAGGGCATCGCGCACAGACTGGCAGCAGGGGCCTCTGGCAGGAAGTCACCCGCCCTTCTGGAAGGCCACCTGCAAAACACAGGCCACCGAGCTGTACCCAGAGCTCGTCACATGGCACTTCTCTGCCCCCAGCCACCTTGCGTCCCCCCAGCGGCCAGGGCCTGGGGGGTGCGGCGCCCACTCAGGGCGAGGCGGCAGGGACCGGAGGCTGGGTCAGCAGGACCACGTCTGTCCCTGCCTCTCCTCGAGCCCCAGAGTCACAGGCAGCGTGTGCCTTCCTGTAAGGTCACCCCGCGGGCTCTTAAAAAATGTCCTTTGCACCAACAGACACCCTTGAGGTCCTGGCTGATTTTCAGAGAAAGGGAGATCCTTGGAGTTGAAAGATGAAATCTAAGTTTTCCGAATTTTAAGCCCAGGTTCCCACGACCAGCGATCTGCACGGCCGGCGGGGAACGCAGAAAAGATGCCACTCTTTGGGGCGCACACATCGCCCGCCTCCCCAAACGCCCGGGGCGGGCGCTCAGCAGAAGGGACAAACAGCGGCCCTCGCGTGGCTGCTTAGCGCCCCCGCCCAGGTGCGACCTGCCAGGCAGCGCTGCTGCGGGGCGCGGGCCACCTGGGCGAGGCGGCGAGCGCGGCAAGTTTCAGGGGCTACGGCCCTGCGCCCCCGCCTGGGTCCCCGGCCGTTCCTGGCGCCGCCTCCCGGTCGCCTTTGCCCCGCGCCACCTCCCCAGCCCGCCGCGCGCCCCCTCCCCAGCCTGGGCCCCGCGCCCCCTGCCCAGCCCGGGCCCCGGACCCCGCGCCCCCTCCCCAGCCCGCCGCGCGCCCCCTCCCCAGCCCGGGCCCCGCTCCCCCTGCCCAGCCCGGGCCCCGGACCCCGCGCCCCCTCCCCAGCTCTCCCCGCGCCCCCTGCCCAGCCCGGGCCCCGCGCCCCCTGCCCAGCCCTCCCCGCGCGCCCCTCCCCAGCTCTCCCCGCGCGCCCCTCCCCAGCTCTCCCCGCGCCCCCTCCCCAGCCCCGTGAGCCGCCGCGGAGCATGCGCCGTGCGCCGGGAGGCGGGCGGGAGCGGCGCGCATCGCCAGGTCCCCTTCCTGCACCGCGCCGCCAGTCGCCGGGCGCTAAGCAGTCGTCGCTGTTCCGGTGGCGGTCGCGGACGCTGTGGCTAACCAGAGAGGCCCCGCCCGGCTGCGCCCCGCCCCGGGCCCCCGGGACCCCGCAAGTCCCCCAGGCGCCGCGCGCGCTCGGAAGCATGGACTAGAGCCGCGTCCTCCGCGCCCCGCGCCGCGCGGCCGCGCCAGGCTCGCGGGAGGATCACACCTGCCCCCGAGGCGGCAGGCGCCCGGGACAGGCGACCATGACCACGGCCAAGGAGCCCGGCGCGGCGGGCAAGTCGGCGCAGCAGCAGGAGCAGGTAACGCGCGCGGGGCTCCGTGGGTGCGCGCGGGGGACGCGGGCGCCCGGCGTTCTCCCGCGGTTCTGTCTCCGTGGTGACCGCGGCCACCCGAGCCACAGAGGGGGCGGGGGGCCGGTGGGGGGAGCGACACGAAGTGCCGAGTGGCCGCCGCAGGGGTCGCCCCCCAACCTCCGCCCTGCGCCCCCCCCCCCCGCTTTGATTCTAGATCCCCGGGTGGGGGTGGGGGGTCCATAACGCCTGGCTGGGGAGCGTCGGCCGAGGTCAACTCGATGAGAAGGGACCTTCCTGCAAAGGCCTCTCCGGGCAGAGCCGCCTGATTTACTGTCAGCTGTGAAGCTTCCCAGCCATGGGGAATTTGGGGGTGGGGCAGAAGGCAGAATGGAGGCGGTGGGGAGCCCCCGCCCGCCCCCAAAATTCCGCTGCTTCTGCTCCTCCAGAAGGACGCTTCGGTTGGAACCCAAGTCAGAAGATGTGCGCGCCGCGTTTCGGGGACTTTCCGCGGCCGCCGTGCCCCTTTCTCGCCTTTTTTTCCTTAAGTATTTCCGAAGGAATTGAGAGCTGTTCCTCTGCTCCTTCCGGGCGTTTAGGAGAGCAGGCTCTGGGGTGGGGAAAGCGCCGGGGTGCCGACTTGGGACCAGGCGGAGCGGCCGCAGGTCCTAAAGGCCTGGCTGGGGATGGCCCGGCCCCGCCGGGGGCCCCCATATGGCGGAGGGCGGCCACCCTGGCTAGGCCTTCATGGGCCAGGAGTCGGGGAGCCGGGCAGCTGGGGTTCACGCAGGGCTAGATGTGGCGACCCCCCGATCGCGTCTGCAGGGGGCTCATCCTCCAGTCGCACTTAGTCGTCCTTGGGCCACTGAAACACCTGTGAGACCCCGGCAGGCCCGGAAGGCAGTTCGCTCCAGCTCACTGGATCAGCAGCGCATGCTGGTGACCTCTCTTCAGCTTAGGGCTGTGCTCGCTAGGATGGGAGGGCCAGGAAAGGAGACCCCTCTAGAGTTAGGGAAGCGAAGGCCGTCTTTGGGGACACGGTGTGGCAATCCAGTCATCAACTATTCAGAGACCGTAGGACGGCAACTTAGGATCCGTATTTAGTGCGAGCTGCATTTTTTTTTTTTTTTGGATCATGTCCTCCAAGCCCATGGAAAAAAGAGACCGCCTTATTAGTGTCGGCAGCAGCAGCTGACGAACTTAAATGCAGTTTTATTTCTTCTAGGAAGCAGGTTTGGTAAATATGCAAACCTCAGAACCCTCCCTGTCAGGGGTAGAGCTTGTGAGGGGTGATGCTCAGTGTGGCGTGAGCTCCGGGAGGTTCCCGGCGGACAAAACCGAGCCTCCTCCCAGCATTGCACAGAACGGCTCGGTACTCGCAGGTCCAGACCTGTGGGCGGGCACTCGGTCGCCCGGGCTGTGGGACGTGGAGCAGGCCCAGGATGCCTGTACGGCTGGGTCCTCGTTGTATGACACCCCCACATGCCAGGAGACCGGGAATGAGCGGGGTGCGTGTGGGTTTGCGAGGACCTGTGAGCTCTCGTCCGACTACGTCGACTTAATAGCAAGAGGCCACAGCTGGCGTAACCATGGTGGCCAGAGGTGGCCGTGGCTGCAGAGAGCAGGTGCAATGCCCAGCCACAGAGCGGCATCTCCTTGACCCTGAGAAAGGCCCGGAGCCCGCCCTGCGAAGCAGAACCGCTTGAGGGCCAACAGCAGGATGAGGGCAGGTCTCACCCCTTAAATGCAGCCTTAGGGGGACTCAGGCTAAAATCTTAACAAACCGCTCAGAACTCAGAGAGGTAAATAAAACACCAAGAAGATCATCATCTTCTTCTTCTTCCGTTATCAATTTTAAGAGATTTTAAACTGTTCATTCTGCGCGTTTAGATGACAGAGGCTCCCCGGTGAGGACCCAGTCCCCATTGGTCCCACCGTGGTTCACCACGTGTCCTGTTAAGCCGAGCAGGTGAAGCAGAAAAAGCTGAGGCTAATTTGGTTTAAATTTAGTGCGTTCTCACAGACACGTGAAAGTCTTCCTCAGAGAGCCCGACGAAGGCATTTCTCCCTTAGCATAAACAGAAGCATACGTATGTTTTTAAATACGCGGTCCTCACCTCGGGCGACTTATCACTGGGAAGCAGCCATCAAAACATTGCCGGGAATGGGAGAAGTCATCGAGGTTCGTCCTCCACGCTTCCATGACACAGTTTTGCTCAAATATGGAGCAGGGGTCCGGTTTTGGTGTCAGATCGTGTGTGTGCGTGCACGCGCGTGTGCGTGTGTGGATCGTGAAATCCCGTGAGTTGGAAAAGACCTCACAAGAGCTGCCCATGATCTGGTCTTGGCCTCAGAAATCTCACGAAATAAATGAGAATATGCCTTTTCTCCAAAAAGCCTCTTTTTGTGTGGAGGTAGCCTTATGTTGTGTTAACCAACTTGGATCTTTTATCTTGTGTGTTTAAGTTTAGTCCCCTCTGTAACTTCTTTCAATCTGAAAACCAGCTGGTCTGGTTTACTCTGCGTGTGTAAGTAACAATCACTTACCTGTTACTTGCCAGGGCTCTTTGAGCTGCACGAGTCCTCGTATGTCCCCCTGTGAAGTGTCTCTCCTCCTCTTAAATCACGGGCCCCCAGATCGAGGGTCGACCGATAGGTTACGTTACTTATCTGAGCCTTTGTGATGATAACGCCATTGCAGAAGTGTCTTCTGTGGCCAGTGGAAGCCTATAAACAACAGGTTCTGTAAAGGGGACCTTAGAGCGCAAGGCACTTGGGATGCCGAGCGCGGACAGAAGTTCCTGCGGGCACCCGGGACGCCGACATCCTTCGTCCCACGCTTTTGGTGTGAGACCCTGCTCATCTGTTGGCGGGTAGTTGAGATACTGAAACCGAGGACCCAGCTTTGGCCACCAAAAGAGTTGAATTTTTAATATAACCGTGTTGAAGAGGCGGTGAGAAGCATCTGCAGTGAAGGCGAATGAGGTGTTTGAAAGGAAAAAGAAACGGAGAGAAACCCAGGAAAGCAGGGTTCGAGGCTACGATTTCCTCTACGTGTCTCCCTACGAGACAGGTGGCTCTTTCAACATGAGGCCGCGGGCACGATAATGGCACTGCTGTCAATCAAATTCGGTTCCGCCCGTGGTCTAAGGAAGCTACAGCTGTGGACGAGGAGGGGACCCGAGGGAGCCGGGTGAAGAATGGGGCGACAGGCGGTTGAGATCGTGTAGAGACGCACCCGGCGCGGGGACTTCAGAGCAGGGAGGCAGAAGCACTGTGGCCTCCGAACGGTGACGCGTGGAGGGTCCGAGGGGACAGCCCGAGGTGCGGGCGCCCGAGAGAGAGCCTCGCAGGATGAAATCCCTGCGCCCTGGGGCTCCGGGACGGGTCCTGGAGTGGAGGCGGGGAGGGCAGCGGTGTCTTCGAGGACAAGGGACAGGGTGGTGGCATGGTGCTCTTCTTAGAAGAGGGATACTTAGTCTCCTCACCAGAGGGCATGTTCCTGCTTCTACAGGTAGTCCTCCATCTTCTGAGATGCAAGTCACGTGATCTCTTCCAAGTGGTCCATTAGCAGGTGTCACTTTAGAGAGTAAACGTGAACCCAGAGACAACCCCAGAAACCGAAGGTTGTTCTTTGACTTTTCTTTCTGGAAAACACTTTCTCTGTGTGTCCAACACCGACATTCCGCCGAACTTGACCCTTGTCCTCCTTTTCAATACCAAGTCACCACAGAAAGCTAGCCGAGACCTCCAGCTGCCCTCGAGGAGGCCGGAGACTCGGAAGGCCGGAGGCCGCTTCTCCTGACCTTCGCCAAAACACGTGGCCCCAGCATGCCCGCGAGGAATGTCGGGGTGCTGTCGCTTACAGTGATGAGCGGTCACCACGTTTCTGCCTTCTTTGACGGAAGCGAGCCGTGTTTAACACTGACTGGCATCGTTCTGCGGCCGGCGTCTCTCACCCTCTCTCCACGAGAGAGAGGGCACGAGGACCCTGTTGATGTAGAGTTCTGAAAATTGAGGAAAATAATATAATCTGGGGAAGAAGTGGTTTTCTGTGAGCCTTTAGAGATCAATGGTTGTTTGAAGTCCTAGCTTTGGAAAGATCAGACAAGTGGAGCTTGTGCCTTCTCATTCCTGACGTGCCTCGGAAGGCCAAAGCCAGCCGCCACGGCTGTCCCTCCCGCTGCCTTGTGGCCTCGGAGCATGGACGTAGAGAGCCGTGCCGGTTCGGGTGGGATTTCAGCCTCGCTCCTCTTTGCTGCAATTCTGCATGAGGCTGGCCAACATTCTCAAGGCCTTCCTGGCCTGTGTTCCTCGAAGTGGGGAAATAAACGTAAGGGTAGGGGCAGGGGGTAGTGATGGAGAAGGTTCAAGAAAAATAGCCCAGGTCACACGATCAGATCAGAAAGCATCTGCCGTTTACTTTCCAGGGTCGTGCTATTATTCGCTTGTAGTTGACTCTGTCCATCAAAACCTTTGCATGTGCCATTCTGCATGGGCCTGGCTGAATGACGAGACAAACCCGGTCACTGATACAGTGTATAAATGACGAGACAAACTCAGTCACCGATACAATGTATAAATGAGAGACAAACCCGGTCACTGATACAGTGTATAAATGACAAGACAAACCTGGTCACTGATACAATGTATAAATGAGAGACAAACCCAGTCACTGATATAATGTATAAATGACTAGACAGACCTGATCTCTGATACAATGTATGAGGGCAGGGTAATGCATCACTCTCCTTGAGAGCCTTTGTAATTTTAACAGCAGCCATTGGTGATGGAACCCAAGGAAATTATTAATGGCTGGGATTTCAGGTACAAAGTTAGGGCAGAGCCGATGGATAAAAGAATAGGGTGCATAGTCACGATCATTAATGAAGAATTAACTAGAGGTCACGGTGAGGACGGCCTTAGCCCCCTCACTGCTAGGCTGTGCACATCCAAGAAATACCTGTTAATTCTGGCTTTATCTTAAAGCTGATCCGGTGTCAGGCGAGTAGCAAATGACAGATACCGTTGCTATTCCTGACTCCCGGTTCCAGGAGGATTTTACAGCCATGGAGTTGAAGTTTGCAGCGACCCCCTTAGGAAAGTCGCCGCGAGCACAGACGCTGAGTCAGTGCCGTGGGCCTGGTTCCCGGCCGGTGTCTGTGTCCTGTCCTCAGGGGCGGCTCGGACGCCGTGGGGCCCAGAGCCCAGGCCTCACACAACGATTTCGTGATGCCACAGAGTCTTGGGAACGGACTTCTCCATGGAAGTTCATGGATTCTTCCCTTACTAACATCGGATCAGTTTTTCAGACATTTCCCTTCCCCTGCCGGAACCCAAGAAACACTGCCCAGGACCTGGAGCATCATCTCAAGCTGCTAAGTTGTTAATTTGTAACGTGGGCTTCTAAAAACGTGTGTGTGTGCGCGCGCGCATGCATGCATGGGTCACAGTCTGCTGATTGTCACAGGAACACTGAGGGGGGCTCTATCGGAACATTTTAGAAGGTCAGAGTCGGTCTCCCAACATGCCGACATGGTCCCTCTGGAAAATAACAAGGACTCGCGCCCTCGGATGCATGGACCCGACCTTTCTGTAGGTGACTCTTAGCAAGGCGATCACCCCAACCAGAGGCTCTGAGACATGGCCCTGTTTTTCTCTTGCAGAAATTAATATGCCCTTGGATGGCAGTGATGGCTGTTTTAACATTAATGGAAGAACTTTACTTCTCTGTTTTGAAGAGGCGTTTTTAATCCCTCTCGTTAGAACATTTGAGGCTGTGACGCGGTCCCTCGGGGAATTCTAAAATCACGACACTTGCTGTGCATCTGAACCCGGGGCCCTGACGGGGAGAGGCAAGCAGACGTATTTTTGAATTTTGAGAGCCTGCCTAACGCCCCGTCCTCTTATGAGATGGATGATGGACCAGAGGAAGGGTCTCATCTTCGGGTCTGGGTGACACAGTGAGGGGGAGGCAGAGTCCGGGGAAGGAGAGTGTGACATGGGAGGGCACAGGGGTTCCTGGCGGCGCCCCCAGCACCGGCCGTGGGCTGCTGTGGCGGGGAGGGCGTGTCTGCGGCTCCCGGGAAGATTCCGGAAAGCAGGCAGTGCCGGCCTGAGAGGGTTGCAGAGTCGCGACGGCGTGGAGAGTGTTGCAGCTGGAAAGGCTCAGAGAGGCCGCGCGGCCCACGGGCGTCACACAGCCTGCGGGAAACCGCGGCCCGGGGCGGGTCAGATCCTGGAACAAGGGGAAGGACTCCGAGCCCAACACCGTAGATTCTGGCTTAAAAGAATTGGGGGGACATGTAAAGCTGGACGAAGGCCTTGGGCATAAAATGGCCCTGTCAGAGTGTCTCGAGGGACTGATGGGGACACCGGCAGCTTCTGGGCGTCAAAGGCCTGAGAGTCCGTGAAGTCCCAAGTAAAAGTCGTTGTCACTGAACGCAGCAGGGGGTTGAGGCCGGTGCTGTGTGCGTCACAGAGACACACGCACAGACAAGCACACTGGCCCTCAGCCCGGGCTGCTCTGCCGCCCAAAGGGACGTGTTTGACTGAGGACATCGCTGTCCTTTCATGGGGTGCTGAGTTGACCCTCCCTCGACACACAGCTACGAGCCTCCGAAGGACACGCAACATGGCCTGATCCTCATGTGTCTCCAACACCGAGCACATTACAGAATGAGACAGGGAGTGAATGAGTCTCTCTCCCTCTCTGAGCCCCGTCCAGTGAGCGAGCCGCTGAATCGAGGGGTCTGTGGCTTTACTTATTCATTCATCCGGCCAATGGAGCCAGTCCACGCAGCCCCCCGAGTAACCGCCCCGTCCCCCCTTCCGTCCCCAGAGCTCTGGCCCCCTGCAGCCGCGTCCTCTCCCCGGGAGCACCTGCTCCTGGCCACAGCTGAGGGCCTCGCTTGCCGGGACTCATTCACAGGAAGGCGGCTGCTCTCTCGTTTACCAACGGCGCAGACAGTCAGGAAAACCAACGGATGAGGAAAGGAGGCCGGCCGGTCAGCACGCACCCCCAGAGCCCCCTTCTGTGTCGCTGTCGAAGTGGGGACATGGGTATTTCTCACCCGCCGAAGTGATTTGCTGAAGCGAGAACGTGATCCAGTCCGGACTGCATTGCCAGGCCACGGCTGCGGAGGGCCTGGCGTGACCACTTGGGCTTGTCCCCTGCCTGCTCTGCTGGGAGAAACGCTTTGCGGGCAAGGGGGAAGGCACGGGACTGGCGGCGTGAACAGGCGGGGGGCGTTCCCCCATTTGCCCTCCTCTGGGCGCGGATCGGCCGACCTCACCGAACTCCCTGGGTGGAGCCGCGCCGGTTGCCGGGGCTTCCCGCTGTGGGGAACAGGAGGAAAGGCTGCATCCGGAGCAAGTACGTGAAACAGCGAAACCGCGGCCCAGGGCGGTGCAGACGGCGGCTCGGACGCAGGAAGGGCTGAAGTTAGATCCCGGCTCCAGCCCTTGCCCGCCGGGCAGCGTCTGGACGACCTGCTTCCCCAACGAGCACCTGCTGCGGTATCGAAACATGCAAAGAAGCAGAGGCCGTGATGCGACGAGACTGAGTGGGGTCCAGGTCTCCGCCGCCTCCTTTTCCGCCCCCACCCATCCGGCTGCGGGAGGGGAGCTGACGAAGGGGGCAGAAGTGTACGTCGTGCAAGGCGTGTGCGCAGCGCCAGGTGAGCCGTTTATCTTTCCCTCGCTGCTGCCGCGCTAGAAACGGCACAGATGATGAGCTGCACTCGAGGCGATGAGTCGGCAGTTTTTGATCTGTTGAGTTCACCTCGGCGTGCGGCTGAGTCGTTATGCCAAGGTGCGTGAAGCTTAGTCGTGGTTTATTGGTTGTCGGAAATGTATTTGCTCGCGACGTAGATGATGCCTCCCTAACTCAGTTCAGCGGCGGCACCGTATGACCTGGGGCTGTCCAGAAGCTGTGGATGTCACTTTGCACATGAAGTCAACGCTGTGTTTTAAATTATTAGAATCTCACCGTGTGGCCAGGTGTTAAGGTTATTGAAATGTGGTTCTGAAGAATTCTGGTCCTGGTAGCGAATGGAGAAATGATTAGAATATTTTTTATTAGCTGGCTCCTGTGCTGCGATACCTCCGTGGAAAATTTCAGATTTATTGTGTCATCATGGCTGGACTGAGGAGATTATACTCAAAGCGTGAGGAGATTATACTCAAAGCGTAATGGAGTCTAAGAAAAATACTAAAGAAATACAGATAACCAAGACATCGGCTCGTGTCTTTTGTGGAGCTCGTGGTGGCTTTGGGAAAATGTCCTCGCCAGGCGAACTTCACCAAGGAAAGGAAATAGCAAACTCATGTGTGCTTTTCACTCAGACCTCAATGACGTGGAAGACACCGAAAAGTCCTCTAATCCTGTACGAGCTTCTGAGCCGATTTAATGTCTTGAATTTTAGGAGGACACAGAGAACTTAGAGAAACATCGGCTTTTAAATTTTCGAAAAGTAAAATTTCATGAGCTTCCCCTCCTGTGGGAGAATCTTCACTTCTAGCCTCGTGAAAATATTCACAGAGATAGCGTATCACGGTTTCGTTTGGAGTGTCTGGGAGAGTTTCGTGATGTCGGACTGACGATATATTCTTGCGTTCGCTCTTTCCGTGCTTAGAATTGCGAATTATTTTTTTGTCATTATCCTGTTGAGACGTAATGAATATAGAGGTGACGAGGGCAATCTTGGGGGGGAAAATCAATAACCAGCAAATCAATTACTCGCCTGTCAATCAAGCGCTCTCCTGTACTGCCTCCCATCCCCCGGCCCTCCCGACCGAGACAACAGAAAGCTAGGGGATGCATCACTGGAGGCTTTTTGCACGTGATTTGCACGTGATTTGCACACCGATCGAACTCTTTGGAATGGTAAATCCCTTGACCGATTTTTGTTAAGTGGGTTGACAATTTCCCAGTTCGGTCCTATCGCAGCACAACTCGAAACCAATGGCAGACAGTCGGTTCCCCGTGACAGGGAGGAACGGAGAGGTCTGTGTCTGTCCCTCTGTCTATCGGGAGGTATTACTTGATTCCTTTTCAGGCTCCGTAGTCGGGTGTGTCAGACTCAGTATCCTGTGTCCCCAGCCATACTCATGACCACACGTTAGAGGAACAAAGAGATGGCTTTTGTGTCGGGGACCGTTCTAGAGATGCGCTCTCTCTTACTTTTCCTGTCGCCGGAGCCTCCGATGCGGAGTACGTGCGCAGACACACTGTGTCCGCCCTCCTGCCCGCCCTGGCCCCCTGCGCCCGGGCGCGACGCGTGCCCGCTTGGCGCCGTGAGGGTGGGGCCCTCGCTTGGATCCCGAGGCGTGTAGCTAAGGAGGCAGGCCACCGCGTCACAAACGTGACACACGCCCGGGAGCCGCCTCAGCGGCGTCTCCCAAGGGCAGTCGTCATCGCGAATCTCTTCGACAGTCTTACTGAGTTTTTTAGAACAAAAATTATACCTGATTATATATTTCATGTAAAAATACAAAGACAGTTTTAGGGTAAAGAGTGAAATAAAGCGATCGCTGTTTTTTTTTTTTTCCCCGTCAAATTATGTTTTGCTCTAAGGCAGATGAAGTTTCTTATTTTTAAGGACAGAGACATAACCCCTAATTTTTCTTGGTATAATTTTAATATTTAGACTAGAATAATAATACTATTATATATTTGTATAACATTTGATACCAGCGCTGACGGAAATGGAACACAAGCTACATAGACGATTTAAAAAAATGTTAGCAGCCGCGTCAGGTGTTAAAAGCATTCTCTCTGTATAAATATTCGAGGGGAGGTCATTGAGACAAGGGTAGCATTCGGTCGGTAGAAGTATTGACTGGGCATCTACGAGGTGTCCGGCACCCTGGGCGCCGCGGAGCCGTAGGGCATGAAAGACGAGCGGATTTGGCGACCTTCGATCACGTGCCGGGCATCGTTCTCCACGGCGACAGAACTCACGCTTGTGGCCCGGATTCGCTCTTACCGAAAACGCATGGCCGTTTGATCATGAACACGGCCTCCCTCCTGCCTCTTCGGGGCCCTCCTTAAGGAGGCGAACGCGGGCCCCGGAACGAGGCTGCAGCTTCGGCCAGCTGAGGCGGGAACTGGGGAAGGAATTCGGACCTGAGCTGGTGGTGTTTTATGGGTTACTCCGCGACCCGCTCCCTGAAGGTTAGAAGTAGGGGCTGGGCACACGCGGCAGGTTCGGTACTGGCCTCGCCTCCCCCGCAGACGGGGTCCGTGGACTTTTGTTTGTCCTGAGCAGAAGCGGGGTTTGTTGGCGAGATGCCGCCGGGGGCGATATGAAATTGCAGAGGGCTGAGAATCGAGCCTCGGCGCCTGGGGCAGCTGTTCCCCGTGGAGCCTCCTTTCGCTCGTGTGGAGAGCTGGCCGCCGGCAGCTTCCCCGGCCACGTCCCCTGGCTCGGCCCCCAGGACAGAGCTCGCCCCTCCCTGCCACCCCGAGCCTGGAAACTCGCGTGCTAGGACTCCGCCTGGCCTGGCTGAGTCACGAGTCCGCAGTCCATCTGCCGAGCCGCCACCTGGTCCCAGGGCAGACGTGCTGTGAGCCTCATTCGGAGCGTGAAAGGAGACCATTTGGGGTAGGTGTCAAACGCTCGTGCGGCGCCATGACGCTGTGCGTGTTTGTGTGTTTAGAAGGAAAAGCGTCGGAAGCCGGAGCCGCGGAACAGCCGGTCCTCGCTGGGCAGCTGAGCATGGTGGCCACGTCCCCACGTCTGACCCCAGCTCTGACACCGCAGCAAAAAACCTCATTCACAGCAGGGCCCCCAGCAGACGGAGGGCAGTTTTTGTTCCGTCCAGAGCTTGGCACCCGGCGATTCTCTCCGCCATGAAGAGGCTCGTTCTTCGTAATTCATTTTTCAGCTTCGTTAGGCGACGTGACGGCCCCGAACGGCACGGCAGCTTCCAGGAGCCTGCGTTTTCTGTGGCGGGAGAATTAGCGTGGGTCTGTGAAACCGTCGCGGTCTGGGAGAGACAACGTCCCAGGCTCCTCGGAACCTCTCGCTCCTGCCCTCGGGAAGGCCGTCGCGTTTATCGGGAATCCTCTGTGGGGACCTCAGTGCGAAGTGCTGAGCGGCGTTTTACAGGCGGTCCGCGGTGTGGCCCGTCCCCTGTACGAAACATAACCGTGCCCGCGTTAGCTAACGGCGCCTCCTTCGAATGCCCGTCCTTCCGTCGCGGGGCCGGGACCTCGTCCGCCTCGTTTCGGGAGCCACGCGCACATCAGAGCAGGTCGCGCGGGTCGGTTTTGTCTGAAGTTGATGTCACGCGGGCCGAGGGGCTGCCCCTGTGACCGTGCCCTCCGGGCGGTCTGCGGCTCGTCGCGGGGGCCGGCTCCCCACAGGAGAGGGCGAGTCCGTCCGCCCAGTTCAGGGAGAATAAATAGAACCACGAAGGCAAGGCAGGGCTGGCCGAAACGCCGTTCCCTGCGCGTCCCGAAGAGGTTTAGCAGGAAAGCCTGCCGTGAGCATGCCGACGGGGCGCGTGCAGGTGGCTTCCTTTCCAAGCCGCTTTGCCGAGGTGGCCGTAACGCCAAAGTCCCTTTTGGAGTTTGCGCATAGTTCTTTAAATTCCCCGGGTGTGTTGTGTTCGAGGGCGGCCGGGCCGCGGTGTGCGGGTACAGACGCGGCGTTGGTGGGTGCGGGGGTCTCCGGAGATGGCGCACGAGAGCCGACGCTTCCTTCCGGACCGGGTGACGGCGCCGAGACCCAAGCCACGAGGGCCCGTGGGGACCAGACCTGGGGTAATCCGGACGGTCCCGCCAGCGGCCCGCGAAAGCCAGCTGTCCGGGCGCGAGGGCGTGGCCGGCGGCCCTGGCCAGTCCGCGGACTCGCCCCGCAGGGGTTTTTCTGACGACGAATGTCGCCTACGGGGTAAATGGAGCGTGAGGTTCAAGGAAGGGAAGGACGGAGGAGGGAGAGAGTCGCTGTGCCCGGTCGGGGCCTGGAGCGCGCTCCTCGTCAGTCGCCCGGCGTGGTCTGAAGTATCAGGGACGGGCTTGGGCGCCCCGTCCGTTTCTGGCTCGTGTCGGGGAACCGTGAAATGTTAAAGCGGAAACGAGCCCGCGGGGGCCTGCGTTCTCCGGGGAGACAGGGTCGGATGCACGGAAGCGAAGTCGATCGGGCCGCGGAGGTCAGTCAGCGGCGGGAGCCAGCACACAGCGCACCCCCTGCCTCCCCGACACCGGCCCCGGCCCCGTGGAGAGCAGGGGGACCCTAGAGCCACACTGTGGCAGAGACGCGGTCCGGGCAAGGCCCCATCCGCAACCTCGGGGGGATGGCCGTGTTGCTCTGCGGACACGGATGAGCTCGGGGTCCCCCGTCGGGTCATCTCTCCCTGCTTTTCATCAGGAAGTTTCTTCTGAACTTCCAATGACGGCCCAGGCATTAGAAACACCGAAAGTACGTGTTTCTGGGTGCGGACAGCCCTGTCGGGGGGAGCCTGCCTCCTTCTGACTCTTCTCACAGTTATTTTTCTCTCGTAACAGTTTTGAAAGGGAGATCAAAACCTCTGGTTTCGGCCTTAGATATCTTTCGGGGGGCGGGGGTGGCACTCTTGGCAGGACGCTGATGTTCTGTGTTCCTGGATTTACTTAAATGTTCCCCACTGGAGATTCGGGGTACACGTGGGTCGTTGATGCCGTTGGCGGTGCCCGACTTCGACGCATTGTCACTGTGCCCTCGACCCAGTGTCTCCCTGGTCCAGCGGAAGCCGACGAGTTGACAGGGTCCTCCTGCACCCGCGCGACCCAGAGGGTGGCCTCCGGCGCGCGCGGCTTTGGGTCGAGATGTGGCTGGCGTGGCTGAGCAACGGAAGTCTCACTTTTATTTAGTTCCAATTAATTAAAATTAGAATCGTCGCAAACGGCCAGTGGCCATCCTATCGTCCAGTCCAGCTCTAGACACAGGTGTTGGGGGTCGGGGGGAAGAAAAGAGACGAGTCGTGACCTCTGGCCACGAGGCCCTCGCAGCCCGGAGAGCTGCGGGAGGTGGAGGGGCAGGAGATGGGCCAATGGGTCGTCGCCCTAGAGAGAGAGATGATACATAATCTCCGTCCACCCACGAGGAGGTGAGCGCGCAGGTGGCCCGGGCGAGAGGTCGCCCGGTGGCCTTCCGCACATTTAAGTCCTTGTTCTTCCGTAAGAGCCGCGCGACAGATCAACCCCTCTTTGGGGCTTCAGACCCTTCTTCCGGAAGTGACCCGAGGTCTGAGACGGGCCTGAGACGGGGACGGGCCAGTCGACCCCTCCCCTCTCCGGCCTCCGCGGCGCTCAGCTGCGGGCCGGTCGGCACGGCCGGCGTTTGCGTACGCCGGTCGCTGTGACGTCCTCCCTCCGAGCCCGCGAAAGCGTTCGTGGTGCCCCCTCGGACGCCGGGCGGCGTTGGACCCTGGCCCCCTGACCCCCGGGCAGCTGCGCAGATGGCCGTGGTGGTGACCCTCTCCGGCTGAACAGTTTCCCGGCTGAGTGCAGGGGCTGCGCCTTTCTCGTTTCTGCCCACGTCGGGCGTCTTAGACTTCAAAGATAAGGGCTTCGCGGAGCGCCGCATAGAGGCCGAGCGGCTCTGGGAGCGGGCGGGCAGAGCTGTGATTTCGGAGATGCAGTCACTGGTCATTATCTCGATCAGCAGTACCCGGTACACGGGGCCCGTCTCTGCGTCTGTCTGTGCGAACAGAACGCTCTTTCTTTCCACGACCTACCTGCTGGCAAGGTACAAAAGGTGTCCGCCAAGCGCCGCGGGGCCTCGCCGGAGCTCTGCTAACAGGCAGCTGCATCGCCGGTAGACCGGACCACTGGAGAGGAGAGGGAAGCGCTCACGTCTGCAAATGAACCTCTCGGGCTTTTCATCGTGGGGCCCTTGAATCCTCTCCTCGTCCGGGACGCTCGCGCTAATCGGTAGGGAAGCCGACTTTGCGAGAAGCGCGATGGGAGGGAGTCGCTGTCGGCGGGGGAGGACCCGGCTCTGGGGGGGACTCGCCGTCCGTCTGTTCTCGTGTGCTCTACCCGAGCGGAGCTCGCACACCCAGAGCGTTGTGACCCTGTTCCCTCTGCAGGCGGACGGGGCGTCACTCGCGATGCCGTCGCGGACTCGGCAGGCGGGTCTAACTGCGGAGATCTAGTGGGAAGGCAACGCCCTTTCTCGGGTGCCTGGCAGAAGCCAGGGTGTTTTGATTCTGGGGTGCACATCTATGTGCGCACCCTTGCGTGTGCGTTTGCGTGGGAATGGGCTAAGCGCACCCCACCTTCCACACTGTCAGCCGTTCGTGTGTGTGGGGGGGGCGCGTTGTCCAGCGTCACACGGAGCAATGACCACGGGATCAAAAGTCTGTTCTTCGCGTCTTAACCTAAGCTCCTCGAATGCTTGTGCGCACGCAGATCGCCTGGGGCTTTGTCCAGACACAGAATGCCGCGGGTCCCGGGATTCTGCATTTCTAATGAACTGCCCTGTGACGCGGCTGCTGCCGGCCACAGATAAGCCTCTGGGTGGCCAAGCTTCGTTCGGGGTCTTTGCGAGTGCGTCCGCTGTGAAGCAGTCCTCTTAGAGACAGAAGCCCGAGGACCCACGGGACCAGGGAAATTAAGAGTCGTGGTTGGCTGTCCATGGAGCCGGGGTTCCAGGGTGTGCAGACATGCCGGGATGGTGGGATTTTTCCGAACAGAGGCAAACGGAAGTCCGTCATCAACTCGAGAGCTGCTGGCGTGGCCCGAGGCCGGCCGTGTGTCCCAGCCTCCGCCACCTCCCTGCTGCAGGCCGAGTGTCCTGGGAACAGCTGCCTCATTCCTGTGGGAGGAAGTGCCCGAGGACGGAAAGCCCGTGATGGACCACGTAGCAGCCGGCCCCGTCTCGTTAGGGAAGTGGCCACTACGCCTCCACGTGGTGATTGCAGATGCTCCCTTCGGGCTGTTTTAATAGTTCTGCTTCAAGCATATTTGTTTTTCCTTATTTTCCAGTATCTTTGAGGAAAATCTATCCTATCCTGTACAACGCAGTCTGGAGAGAGATGGCATGTTTGACTCCCGGAGGAATTATACATCTCTCTCAGTTTTTTCTTTCTTTTTCTTTTTCCCAGTTGGGTGTTATTAAACTGCGACGTCTGAGTTTTGGGCAGCCTTTAATGTGAAGGACACACTCACTATTTCCTGCCCATTCCCGGGACGCGTTCCCAGGTTTGAAATCTCCAGACCGGTCTCGCCGGCGGGGCGATGCCATGCACGTCTCACCTCCGATCTTGGTGCCTAACTCATGGGCAGCTAGTCTTATAGATTAACGTTTGATTCCGTTCCAAAGCCAAACTCCCCTGCCGCCTTCGGGTGGTTTAAAGCATCGATTTCTCTCTCCGACACGTCTTAAGACGCCGGCTGCCCAAAAGTGGGGGGGAGGCTGGTTGAACCTCATGGCGCATATGTTGCCTGCCGAAGAGGGGGCCTCAGGAACACGCAGCTCGTCTCCAGCGAACGACGCTCCGGGAACATTGAAGGGGGTTTTAAATCACGGTGAAAATTGGAATCCGGGAAACAGAATGTTCTCGTTAAAGGCAGAAAAATTGGGGATTCAGAATAACATTTAGTTCGCAATTTGGACGATTGTCCAACGTCTGATTTTATGTCGTTTTAATTATTCAGGTTGGTCATTAGAATTAAATGGCATTTTGTAACGATTCCTCATCAAGCCTTTGAAAGCGCTCGCTCCGATGGGGAACATGTCACGGGCTGGAGGAGGGAGAAGCCGAATTCAGGTTCCCTCATGTCACGTGTTGCGGTCGGAAGTCGTATTGTAGTGGACCGTTTCCGTACTGTAGCTCCAAGTCCGTTTTTATAACCTAATAGAACAAATACAGATTAATTTTAGTGAGGCGGCGTCATTTCAGCTTTGTCATTCTGCTACACGCTAATTAACCCATTTCCCGCTGAGGAGGAGAAGGAAGAGCTGCTCGCTGCCGGCATCCACCTGCCCGCACGCGCGGGAACGCCGCGCTGTCTAGGAGGTGACGTTTTCGGCGATCGGAAACGACTACGTCTCGTGCGGGAAGGACCACCGCTAAAGGCAGAATGCTGTAGATGGGCGGAAGGGCGTCTTTTGTCCCCGAGGACGGTGGCTCTGCCGGCGCCACGCGCGAGTGACGAGGACCGCGAGGCGCCCCGCGGCAG
Source organism: Rousettus aegyptiacus (assembly GCF_014176215.1). Classification (NCBI taxonomy): domain Eukaryota; kingdom Metazoa; phylum Chordata; class Mammalia; order Chiroptera; family Pteropodidae; genus Rousettus; species Rousettus aegyptiacus. The sequence continues at coordinate 48,225,153 of NW_023416288.1, read as the reverse complement.
GCTCGGGGGGCAAGGCGGGGCCGGCATCCGGTGTGTCCCCGGGGCGGGCGGGGCACGGGCCAGAGCGCCCCGCTCGGGGGCACGGGATCCGCGTCCCACCCTCGGAATTTTCAACGCGACTGAGTTTGAATGTTGTCACTTGTTAAAAAAGAAGGCGCAGAGGGGGAGAGAACGCTTTTCCCGGGTTCCCTGTCGAGGGCCGGCTCTTCCGGAATCCTCCGTGTCCTGCGCCGTCTTCCAGGGGTTCGGCCCTCAGGCCACACGCTCTACAACAGACGGCTCGGGGAGGGACGCAGCGGGGTAAAGTGGGGGGGCGTCCCATCACAGCAGCTGGCATGTGCCCTTGTCACGTGATGCAGGAGCTAAGGCTCCGGACACCACCCTGCGACACCGGGCAACCCCCAAGACCTCGCTCCCTCTGCGCCTGCCGGGACGGGGTCGTTTCGAGCGCACGCTTGACTTCTTTGTGCTATTTCGTTTTTAGGGGCAGAAAACGGGGTGCGGCGTTCCTCCTGCGCCAGCAGCCTCTGCACCAGTGCGGGGGCCCGTGACTGCACGGAACCCCCTCTGGAACCGAGGGGAGCCGGCCGGCCGAGTGCGCCGCGCCCCGCCAGCACGGTGAGAGCCGGCGTCGGGGCCCGCCTCGCTCCGTGCCGCGACCCTGCCCTCACACGTCTCGGCGGCCACCTGCTCCTCTCCTGAGCTCGCTCTTGCTGTCCCAGTGGACAGCCAAGGCCGCCTTTTCTCCCGGGGTTCCCGAGCACCCGAAGTCGCCGTTTAAATCCCGGTTCCCAGGCTCGCCCCCGGCTGGACGCAGCGGACCACCGCGTCTGTCTCCCTTTGAGGAACGTGCCTGATCGCTGGGGCCACGCGGCTGCCCCCGGCACGACAGGTGTGCGGAGCCTGCGTGGACACGCGATTCGAGAGGCCATCCGGCCCCTTCGTCCTCTCTGAGACACGGTCATCGGCGCGTCTCAGGCATTGCAAATGCCACGGGTTCGGGACGTGCGGGGGGAGGAGCAGAGCGGGAGCAGCCGGGGCGGCGGGCCAGGGTTCAGGCCGGTCTCCGTTTAGTGCGGCCGTGTCGTTGGGGGGGGGGTGCGGGGTGGGGAGGAGGCGGCGGCCGGGCGCCCGCCCCCGGGGGAGGGGGCTTCGCGGCTCTGGCGTTTCCCGGGCGGCTTTTCACAAAGAACCCACAGGATACAGAGACCTCACTTCCCACCAGCTCCCAGCCCACAGACACGTGCTGCGTCACAGTGTGCTTGTCCTTGGCAGTAAATCGTCACACGATTAACCGAACAGACCAACATTCGCTCTCTGTATGGCAACGGCCGCTTTGACGCACGGTTTGGGATTCTTTCCATCACAGCGGATCGGGGACTTTGCATCTGATAAACGGAGCTAGGTGGGGCCAGCCTGCTCTGCAGAGGAGGCGGGCGTCCGATCCCCGGGGCCCGCTGCGGTGGGCGCCCGGCTGCGGTGGGGCCCGCGGTTTCGCGTGGCCGACCCTGTCAGCACCACACCACATCCCGTGGGAGCTGCCTTAGCTCGTTAAGCGCGATCCACCAAGTTCAAATGCTGGGCGTGGCACTCGCAGAAGGACATAGGGTAGATTTTTATTAACCCGCTTTGGACGGAGAGTTACGGAAGAGTCCGAACGCCTTCCCCGGGCAGACGCGGACGCTGTGTCCTCAGCGCCGTTGTTCACATTCTGCGAACAGCGGCCACGAACGAGCCGTTTAACTATGAAACAAACCGAGACTCCCAAAACACGTCCCCAGCAGCTCGGCCCCTCCCGTCCTGACCCGTCACGGCGCCGGCCTGCGGAGGCGACCGCGGCTCTCGTGACCGGCATTCGCCGTCCTGGTTCGCCGGCCCGGGGGGGTCAGTTCACCCCTCTGACTCTAATACGGTCCGTTTCCTCGTTTTCAGACGTTGGAGGCTCGAACCACTGGCCCCGAGATCGTTTGGTTTAAACCTGTGTTTCGAACACGTATGTTCCCTTTCGCCTTCCAGGCGTTGCACAGAGACGGACCGGCGACGGCCGCGGTCGCCGATGCATGTCCGTCCCGTCAGTGCCGACCGACCGGCCGGCTCGCAGAGTGCCGTGCGCACCTGTCACGCCCGGTGCCACGGCCACCGTCCCCCCCTTCGGCCCCACCGCCCCCTGGGAAGAGCGAGACACCGTGTGCGTCCCTTGCTCAAGGTCTCGCGGGGGGGACGTGGCAGACGGGCGGGGCTCTGGGTGACGGGGGGGGGGGACGTGGCAGACGGGCGGGGCTCTGGGTGACGGGGGGGGGGGGGGGGGGTGGCAGACGGGCGGGGCTCTGGGTGACGGGGGGGGGGGGTGGCAGGCGGGCGGGGCTCTTGGTGACGGGGAGTGGCAGACGGGCGGGGCTCTTGGCGACAATCAGGGGGTGGCAGACGGGCGGGGCTCTGGGTGACAGCTGGGGGGCAGGCGCCTCCCCTTTTCCAAAGGCCTCCTCTCCTTACCCCACGTGGACTTCTTTCAATTTCTCATTGTATAAATACATAGATCATGTTCTCTAATGAATGGACTTACGGCTGTCAGCGTAGACGCTCATTTTTTTTAAGCTCCTTTATGACTAGCGATAAATCACCCTTAGGTACCATTTCATCTGAATTTTAGTAAAGGATTCTCCTTTCGGTGTTTGGGAAACAGAAAACCTGCGCTTCACAAACCCGTCCAGAGGAGTCCCTAAGCGGGCGCGGCGAGGTGCGGGGGAGTCTGCGTTCTTCCTCCGAGGCTGGGCGGCGGCCGTCAGCTCAGAGGGGCGTTCCCCGCCTCTGCCCTTCTTGCTGTGTCTAGGGGCGGCCAGGCCCCGGTCACACCGGACCCAGGAAAATGCACAAATGCAAGTGTCACGGTCCCTCGGGTTTTGGAAATGAAACCCGCAGCGGCGGGCGCCTTGTGACGCCGTCTCCCGCCGAAGGTCTGGCGGACAAGCCGGGGGCACAGGCAGAGACAGCTGGGCCGTCGAGCGTTGCTGCGAACGGCGGACGGCGGCTTGACTCGGGGCCAGGGGTGGAAGCTGCTCCAACGGAACGGTTCGAGGGCCCCGCCGTCATGCCCCCCGCGTGCCGAGCCCGCGGCGCTGCTCCCCTCGGGGAGGGGCGGGCGAGTCTGTCTGCTCCTCTCTGCTGCGCCTGTGTGAAAGACCCGGGACCCCGGAGGAGAGCAGACGGACGGGAGGCCGGGCGGGGGACAGCGCTCCGTCCTGGGTCCCGTCTCTTCACACCCTGACTCCCCGCGTCCGTCTCTCTCCCAGCGGCGCGTGGGGTTTATAAATGCCGCGGGGTCCTTTCCGACGGGTGCAGGAGTCGCAGTGAGCACAGCCACCAGCTGCCCCACGCACACACAGCCGAGGCACAGGCGTCGCGGGAAGACTGTCTGAGGCTGAACCCCGGGCTCGTGCCTCGGGGGACGGGCCACTCGCCCCGGTCCCTTGGCGCCTCGGTTTCTCTCTGTCCTCGTTTCTCAAAGACGATCAGTAACTCAAAGGCCCGTCGCTGGGAGCACGTGCCTCATGGCGGCCCCTCCCCTGAGCGGCCACTGGCCAGGGCCTCTGCGGCCTGGATTCTGCCATTTCAGCTGCGCCATAGAGGTGGGCGGCTGTCCCAAGCCTGTCCCGGGAGCTGTCACCGCGTGCCCGTCCGCTGGCCTTTGCCAGTCCTTCTCTTTCTTCCCCCCAGCCGTCCGTTTTGCCCTGTGTGGACCCCACGGGGAGCATCCGCCGCCAGCCAAAGTCAGCAGCGAGGCCCTCCCGTCGGTCCCTGTTTCAGGGGGTGGGCGCGTCCTGCCCCTCGCCCCCTGCTTCCTCTCTGCCACGTCCACCTGCCGGGGAAGAAGAGACGTTCCGACGGCCGGAACCGGCCCCCGCCTCTGAACGCCATTTCTTCGTAAGCAGAACGCCTTACCCATGTCGCAGGGTGTTTCTGGGAGTCGAAGTGGACGTACTCGTTGATCGTAATAGGAACTCTTCACTCCGGGAGCCGGGAGGCCGCCACTTCCCACCGCCCGTCACCAGACTCATCCTCTCGAGGTGACCTCCCCGCTTCCCGACATGCTGGAGAAGGCGCCGCCGGTCACAGTCACGGGTCCCTGCCCTTCCTGTCCACCAGCCTCTCTGAATTTCCCAGCGGCGAGAGAAACCGTCGCGTGTGAAGTCTGGCTCACGCATTTCCAGACATCGGCTCAGGCGCCCGGGGCAGAGGAAAGGCCCCGGGGGGCTTCGCACACTGAGCGGGGACGAGGCGAGGGGTTGCGCGGCTCTCGTACCTGCTCTGCTCACACATCCGCCTGGCACCCCGTGTCCCGAGGGGGCCTCTCGTTAATCCCACCGCCCCGTGCACCCGAGGCCAGGGTGCTGGAGCGTCACCGTGAAGGCTTGGGGTGGGCCCCGGGCCCCGTGCCCCGGGCAGCTGTGTGACAGAACGGGCGTCTTGCACACCGAGTCTGAGTCCAGGAAAAGGGAACATCCACTCGTCCTCGCGGACTGTCTTCGGCTTTCATCTCTCACTCGAGATGCACACAAGGCCGACGGTGCAAGACTCGCCCCTCGCTTGAGCAAAGCCCGGTGACGTCACGACGTGCGTCGCGGGTGAGCACACGCCGGTCCTCGCCACGCCGCCCCGTGTCGGGGGCTGTCGTCTTGCACCAAACCCGGTGAATCCGAACTTTTTCCCCAGTTCCGGTCGTGGAGCGCGGGGGTTGGAAACGTCCTTCCTGTCTTGACGTGGGTCGAAGATATGTCCCAGGGACTGAAACTCTCAGTCCGGGGTTTTAGAAATCTGAACGACTGTGTATGAACTGAAAAAAAAAAAAAAAAAAAAATCCCACAGAGCAATCCTAGTCTTGGATAAATAAATAAAACTTGTTTGTTTAAAGAGTAATGTTTTAGGCGGAAATTAGTTTTCGGAACATTAAAAGATCCCAGTAATAATATTTGCAAATCCTTTCATATGCATGAAAAATTAGCAACCAAATCTGGCCGTTAACGCATAATCTTTATTTGACCAAAGCTTGCGCGATATAAAAATGGAATAAACTGTAATTTCTGTTCACTGACAGCTAATTACCTGGAAGTCTGATTAAAGGGAAAACTAAATTTACTTAATTGATGTTTTGGTGTTTAGTCTGTATACACATAAATATGCCCATCGCTGCTTCTGCATCAACATTGCTAGAAATAAATTACCATTTTCATTTTGTCCCATTCACATGTTGCCAAACCGAGAACAGCATGAGAAGACAATGAAGACAGGTGTCAGGAGACTGTGGGCCTGGCAGAGCGCGGGGCCCGGGCTCACGCGGCGGGGGGCCGCGTCACTCGGCCGGGGGCGCGCCGGCTCGCGCGGCGACCCGCCCCCAAGCCCCGCACAGGCTTTCCCAGGCCCCAAGTCTCTTCGAGAGCCTCGGGACCGCCGGCCGGCCGTGAGGCGTGGTGTCTGGGGGTGTTGCGCTCCCAGGGTTTTGCAGGATGGGCGTGGAAGTACGGCAGGTCCCCGCTTACCTGCGGCTTCGCTTTCTGCGGTTTCGGTTGCCCGCGGTCAACCGCGCGGCCCGAAAACGTGAGGCGACAAATTCCGGAAATGAACGATGCGTAACTTTTGAGTTGAGCCCCCTTCCGAGTAGCGTGAGGACCTCTCAGGCCCTCCATGGACGTGAATCGCCCCCTTGTCCAGGGTCCCCATGCTACATACTCGCCTGTCATCTGGTCAGTTATGGGACAGAGAGAGGGAGGGAGGGGGGAGGGAGAGGGAGAGGCCACATTCCCATAATTTAAATTACAGTGTATTGTTATGATCATTGTATTTGATTATTAGTTATTACGGTTAATTTCTTACTGTGCCTGATTTATAAATTAAACTTGACCATCGGTATGTAGGTATAGGGGGAACAAAGGGTCTGCGTAGGGGTTCAGTGCTGTCCGGGGTTTCCAGCGTCCGGGGGGGTCCCGGACGTGACCCCCGTGCGTGAGGGGGGCCACACTGCTCAGCCAAGGGCAGAGGGCGTGTGGGGAGAGCTGTCTCCGTTCTCACCCACGTGGCCGCTGCCTCGCAATCTCCTCGGCGTTTGCGGCTGCCGCGGGAAGCGTCACTCGCCTAAAGCAGCGTGACGAAGTCACGTTCCTCCGTGAGCCGCCGAAAGTGAAAGAAACGCGTGTTAATTTGTCGAAGCAGGGCGCGCTCCTTCCGACGGAGAGGCCCTCTCCGTCTAAGTGGCCGTCCTGCCCGCAGTTCAGTTATGTGCACACAAATAATTGGGCTAAAATATAATTTTTGAAAAGCATTTCAGGTTTTCATCAAAATCCCCAAAGAAATGAAAGTCTTAATTAAATCCGAAACCATCCTTCCCGGACCTGGGGTTCCGGGGTTATTTTTCATTTTGCCGAACGTCCTCTAGGGTTAGAGCAGAGTCAGAATGTAAGGGGCGACGTGAGCAATTATTTCAAGGACGGCGTCACTGAAACGAACCCAAGGCAAATAACGGTCGTTCCGGATTCGGGGAACGTCGCGGAGGAAGGGGCCTCGCGTGACGGCGGCCTCGTTTCGCGGGGACTTTTTGCCGGGATCCATTCGTTGTATTACCCTCACGTGTCCCCATGGCAGGATTGTCCGACGTGATCGAAAGTTCCCCGAAGTAATGATTTCTGACAGTATTTCCAAAAATAACATAGTGGAGATTTTTTTTTTTTTTTAAGAAGGGAGGCGTGTTCTCGATTATTCGTGAGGGGTTGCCGTAGCGGTTTCTGGTCGCGTTGCTCTCGGCCTGCTGCCGGCTCGTCTCCCCTCCCTCTCCCCGAGTCCACGAGGTCGTCGCCCGCCAGCCTCTCTCTCGCTCGCTTCCCTCGCCGCGGGGCCGCACGGCCCTGAGGTGGCGAAGGGCGAAGGGGTCGCGATCAGGTGGCAGGTACCGCGAGTTCCCAGGACGCCACCGACGAGGCAGGCTGGCCGCGCTCCGCCGCGTTCGCTCAGGGCGCTAGGAAAATGCCGTTGCCGAGGGAGCGACAGCGAGGCCGCGGAGTTCGGAGGGCGTCGGTCGTTTCGGTCCCACACTCATTTCGGCACAAGAGGCTCCTCCGCGCCGTCTCCCCAGCTGGGTTTGGAGGCGGCCAGGAGCGGTCGGCGGCGTGGAGCCCGGGCCGCGGGGGATGGAGGTGGCCGCGGTTCTCACGCTCACGCCTTTTCAATGTCCAGAGCGCGAATGCTGGCGTTGTCAGCGAAGCCCGCACGCGCCTGGCGCGTGCACACGCGTGGACCAGGGCAGGCTGCGCCGCGGCGTGGCCGCCGCCAACATTCCAGCAGGTGCCTGTCCGGGCCTCGCCGTCACTGCGATGGCCACTTGTCTGATGGCCGGCGAGCCGCGAGCCTCTTCAAGGAATCACTTTCCGTCTTGTCCCGCATCTTTCCGCAAGCGCCCGTTCACGTGCTTTGCCGATGTTTACCACATCGGGTTGTCTGAGTGCCGCGTCACTTGTGGGTCTGTAGAAGTTGCTTATGTTTTCTGGATACGAGACCCTCAGCAGATGTATGATCGCGAACCTCCTCCTTTATAGCTTGTTCTGAGTCCGTGTTTTTCACTATCATGCCTTTCAAAGGTCGGAATTTTAAAACGTGGATGAAATCAATTTTTTATTCTTGCTTTTTGTTTAGGGTTTTCATTTTTATCATTTAATGAAAGCTTTACCCTATTCAAGGACGTGAAAATATTTTCCTGAGTTACCATCGAAGGGCTCTGCTCCCTACCTCACCTTCACTAATCAGGTCTGTGCTCGACTCGGACTGTCTCGTGGGGGTGGCGTGAGGTCGGGGTCAGGGCCGTTGATTTCCACGTGGGTGTCGAACTGGTTCCAGAACCAGGTCGTGAAAACACGATCGTTTCTCCAGGTGGCGCTTTGGCACCTTTATTAAAAGTTAGGAGACGTGCGAGTCTCTTCCCGGACCGGCTGTTCCCCTGGTTTATTTATGCTTAGCCTGAAATCACACTGTTTAAATTACTGCGCCTTTAACACTGAGCCTCATCAACCGAGAGCGTACGCGCTTTGGATATTAGCTCCAGGACGGCGTTTGCTGTTCTTTGCCCCGTATCGTTTCGTTAAAGTTTGGGAGTCGGCTTGCGAAATGACTCGCACGTGCGTGAGTACACGCACGCACACGCCGAGCAGCTGAGACTTTTGGCTGGGACCGCGTTCCATTACAGGCGATGTAGTCGACGAGAATTTACGCGTTTACAGTGAAAAAACTTCCCGTCCACGTGCGCGCTCTATGCCTCCGTTTAGTCAGATCCTCAGTTTCTTTCGGCGACCTTCGAACGTTTTCTGTGTAGATCGTGTGCGGTTTTTTTTGAAGTCGGTTCTTAAGAATTTGGGGTTTGTCGATGCTAATATAGATGCTTTTCTTCTTTGTATTTTGTTTTTAAGCCCATTGTTAGCGACAGATGACAAAGAACAGTGAATTAGTCTCAGCCGTACAGCACGGTGGTTGACTTTGCACACCCGACACAGGCGCCGTGCGGAAGGGCGCCCGGCGGGCACCGCGCCCGGCCGCCCGCGTTCCCGGCCCCTCCCCCGCGCTGTGCCCTCGCCCTCGTGGCCGCGTTGTTTTATACCCGGCGATTCGTGCTCCTTAATCCTTTCGCCTTTTTTTACCCATCACCTACCCGCCGCCTTCTGAGAATCGATCAGTTCTCTGAATCTGTGAGTTTCTTTCTGTTTTGTTTCATTTATTAAGTGTTTTTTTTTTTTTTTTTAGATTCCGCACATAAGTGAAATCATATGGCGTTTGTCTGTCTTTCTCTGACTTATTTCACTGAGTGTAACCACCTCCCCCCACCCCCGCGCCCCTTGCCGGGTCCTTCGTGCTGTGACAAGTGGCGAGACTTCGTTTCTCCTCGTGGCCGAGTCATGTGCCGTCTCCCACGGGCACCACATCTTCTCGAGCCATTTGCCTGTCGGCGGGCACCTGGACCGCTTCTGCATCCCGACTGTCGTAAACAGTGTTGCGTTTTTTTTCATTCGCCGCATTTTCTCTTTCATTTCTCTTCTATTCACTTTCTCTTGGACTATGCTAGTGAAATGGAAATGCGATGAATATTAATTTTAGATCGATGTTGTATTTCCTTAGTCTGAATTTAAAACTTACTATGTTACTTCCTGCGGTTTTATGCTTTTATGTTTCATGATGGTCAGAGGATGTTTTCGGATTCATTTCCCTCTCCTCACAGTCCTGAGCCATCTAGCGACAAAATAAATGCTTAACTGCGGTTGATTTGATTCATGTTAAGAAACTTTAGTCTTTTCTGGTTACTTTAAAAGTATCAACTTATTAGACCAATGGCCAGAACATTCTAGCTAACTCAAAGAAGTTAAGTAGAGCTAAATTCCATGGGCTTCTCATTCATCTCATAAACAAAAATTTTTAAAACAAAAAAGGACAGACTGCTCTTAAGTAACATGCACTTAAATGTTCCTGTACCACGCCACGTCTCACCGAAGGTCATTTTGGTTGAATTAATGTAAAATTCAGGGTGCATTAAAGAATGAAACTAATAAGATAATAAAAACAGAGATTTAAAAAACTGAAAGTTGATTCAAAAATTTCGTTGAAATTTGTTACTCCCACATTAGCACTGTCTAGACAATATTACCTTGTGTTTTAAGAATTAGAAAGTAAATAACAGTCTATTGGACAAAAGATTCACTAGAACCTATCCTTTAATGGAAAAACTCATCGTTAAAATAAAAGGTTTCTAATGCTGCTGTTTATCATCCCCAGGGTCTATTTTAAATGAACAGTGAACAATGAATATCTGACCTTAATATGTAAAGCAAGAGGTTGAAGTTAAAAAAAAATTTATCTAAAATTAAAATTAAAAAAAAAAACACATTAATTCTCTCTGATCTTATACCGAACACGTATAGTGCCTCTTTCGTTAACGCATTATCTTTAGAAAGTAGTCAGGGTTTGTGGGTATTAAAATAAGATTCACTTAATCAGCTATCGTAGCTCATCTGTTAAATTATAGCACTTTGCTCCCCATTTGTGAAATAATCTACAAACTAATGAAGTTAGGTCAATTGCATGCAGTTTTATTCTAGCCAAATTGCTGTTAATTGCATCGCAAGCTTTGGTAAGGTCAATAAATGTTGCCTCTTTAGATTCTCTCTCGCAAACGGCAGAAAATAAGCCCCTCCCCTCTGTCACGCACCCGGCTGGGGGCAGCTCAGAGCAGCGGATGAGCACGTCTCCTCCGACTGATTCGAAAGTGTCCCCTTTCCATGTCTGAAGGGTGGCCGGAGGGACCAGAGTCACCGGAGTGGGTTCGAAAAGACGCATTTATCACGGGTCCTCTCGTGTGACTCCTACGAGGTCCCTCGCGTAAGGACAGGCTTCCACGGCACAGCCCAACACAGGTCACGGGCTGACCTTGCTCATTTCAATGGCGGTCCGTCCGGGCCACGTCACCCCTCTCTGCTTACTTTCCTCGCTGCAGACGGTGGGTGTTTGCGAGTCGGCTCAGTCCGGCGCAAGGTGAGCCGGTGGGCTGACTGGGCGAGCCAGGCGGCTGGGCCTGTGTCACGAGGGGAGGAGGTGTCCAGACCCCAAGGGGGACCAGCCGCTGCTCTGCTCTGAGCCTCGTCAATTCCGCAGACCCAACAGCCCCGAGGACTCGATCGCATCTTCGGGAAGTCTTCTGCGTTAGCGTGCGCACGTTTCTAACCGTTTCGGATGGTAAACTTAATTCCGTGCATGTGTGTTTCTGAAGCAGTGCGGCTGCGTGGTCTGTGAGGGACATTGCGAGGAAGGCTGGACAGGAGCGGCCATGACAAGTAGACGGTGCGGAGGGAAGGGACGCGGGGGCCGGGGGTGTGGCGGGCGGTGCCGCCGGGCGGGAGGGGGCCCTCACGCTGCCGCCGAGCGGCGGGAAGAGCTCGCCACGTTCCCTGGGTGCCCTCGATGACACCCCGAACAGGGCTCGCTCTGGGGGGTTCCGGGGGAAGCGAAGCCGTCTCCGGGCCCCCAGTTTCGACCCCTCTCTGTCTCTCACGTCTCTTTTCTTTGATCCAAAGTCTAAAATGACTTCTTCCCGCTTCCTCCCCTCACGGCACCCACCGCGGGCCCGGCGTGCGTCCTTATCTCTAAGGCCACCCTGGCCGAACCGTTGCGAGACGATTCTCCACGACGGAGACGCGGAAGACCCACACATAACCTAGGAGAGGCGCACGACGGATCGGCACCCCCGAAACGCCTCGGCCAGGCTCCGTCCAGCCGGAGTCGCCCCAGCACGTGTCAGCCGGGTCGGCTCTACATACAGAGGCGGGAAGCGGGCAGGAAATGCTCGCCGTGTCCGTCAGCCAGGCGGAGCCGGGAGTCCTTCCTGAGTGGCCGCGCGTGTGACTTGTGAGTGCATCGGAGAGGATGCAGTTACGTGACCTGAGCGAGGAGGGAGGACGCGGCCTCGGGATGACAGGGAGCAGCGCAGTAGTCGCTGGCCGCCGCCGGGAGCCCTCGCGTCGGCAAAGGATTCCGGGGGCCGTGCTCGCCGGTTTCAGCACTTCCGGAGCACGCGGGGCGGGGGGAACAGAGGGAGAACCGGGGACGTCACGGGCGATGCTGGCGGTTCCGCCGCGGTCACCAGGGACCGCGCAGGACGACAAGATGCGGCCGCCGAATGGGTGCGGCTCCTCCCCGCGGGACGCCCGAGCCTGAAACACGGACGTCGTCATTTCCGGCTGGAAACGATAGGTTAGAAATGAGCAAAACGGAGACGGTGCCGTCTACCCAGGACGCGCGGATGGTTGCAGAAAAGTTTTACCTAAACCCTTTCGCCGCAGGGATCCGTGTTTACCTCTTCCCTGAAGTGGTCCTTTCATGATCGCGTTGTCTCTTTGCACCTGAAAATTAACCTTTCGTGCCTTGGAATTAGTGGAAAATAAATAATAAGTCTTAGGATAGTCATATGATGTTTTGGATCAGCGCCGAAATATTTGGGAAACTGAGTGAGAGAATGAGGTGGGGTCATTTTCCAGGTTTTACGCATGGCACTATCTGGAATACGTATGACATAGTACGTTAATTTTCCTCGCATTCTGACATTCCTGAAAATACAATTGCGGGTTTATTCTTCGACAAAATTAATTTAATCAAATTCCCTGTGGTAACTTTCCTACGTGGCAACTGGACTTTTTCTGAAAGGATTAAGTATGAAACCTCTGAAGGCATGTGGGTGATTATTACAGGAGCCAGACGAATACGACTTGACCTAATTTCTAGACATTGTAAGTAGCCTTGTGAGAGTAGCCATCGTTGAAGATGTGTACGTTCACAACGCACGATTCTAAAATATTCCTATTTTTTCCACTACGTATCAGAAGGCATACGCAAGCCCTCCCCGGTCGCCGAGCAATGCTACTGTGGAAAGAAACTGAGTCTTTCATTTGTTCGTTCATCGACTCGTGAATCCAAACACTAAGCTGTGGAGCACCCGCCCTGTGAGGACTTCGATCCCGTGGGCAGGACGATCGTCAACGGCGCGTGTGTGATACGTGACGGGTCTGGAGATGCGGAGAGCAGTGTGCCGGAGAGCGGTCGGGGCGGCGCCCGCGGCGAGGAGGGCGGTGGCCACGTGACCCCCGGTTGTTATAGCAAACAACCTGGGCTCCCCCCCTCCCCCGGCCACTCCCCTCCTACTGGTCCTCCGCCTGGCAGCTCCCGGGGACCTTGCTGCGGGGAGCCCCGTCCCCGCGCTGCCGCGCCCCCGCGCCGTGCTCTCGGAGGAGAAGCCGGGCGCGCAGCTTGGCCTGCGGGCTCTTCCCTCTGCGGCCCCCGCTCCCACCCCGCGTCCTCGCCCAGCCGGGTCACCTCCCTCGGGCCGCCGCCTCCCGCCATCCTCCCCGCACTCCTGCCTCCCCCTGCCGGGGCCAGGCGCCCCCAGATGCCAGCCCGGGTCTTGCTCACTCGGCTGCCACGGCACGACACTGTGGCCGGGCGGCCGAGACAGCAGCTTTGCTCCTCGCAGCTCTCGGGGCTGGAAGGCCAAGGCCAGGCTACCGGCTGTGGGCCTGGCAGGTGCCCTCTCCTCGTGTGGACAATGCTGCCTTCCAGCTGTGTCCTCACGGGGCCTTTCAAGGTGCCCGTGGGTGGGGGGGGGGAGAGGGGGAGGGAGGGGGAGGGAGGGGACACAAGCGCCCTGCGTACCTTCAGGGCACCGGCAGCATCGTGGGGCTCCACCCCATGACTGCTTCTAACCTTCGCCGCCTCCCAAAGGCCCCACCTCCAGATCCATCCGTCCGGGGCTTAGAGCGTCAACATACGAATCCAGGGGGGACACGGCTCGGTCCCCAGCAGGCTGAACTGCCCCTCCCAGCTGTGTTTCCGTTTCTGTCCAAACGTCGCTGACCTCCTCGCACGCAGACAGCTCACGGGACCCCTCTTCCCCCTCCCCTCTCCTCCCAGGGGGTTTGTCTGTTCCTCAATTGTCTCCTCCTCCCCGCACCAGAATACAAGAAAGAGATGGAGAAAACACGAAAGCCGTTTGGGGTTGATAGCAGTGTTTTCGTTTGTTCTGTTCACTGCTACACCCAAGGTTCTTGGAACAGGGCCTGGCAGAGTAAGTGCTGGATAACCACGTGTCAGGCGGATGGATGGATGGATGGATGGATGGATGGGTGGATGGATGGGGTATTCATTTACCTTTTTACAGCAAACATTTAATTGTAAACATGCCTTTCCATTTTCTCGGGACCTCCAAGGCACGTGTGTGGCACCAAACAGAGCAGGCAATGTATCACCACTCCAGCCCAAAACACATAATTCTACTGAAAAGTGCGCCACCGAAGCTCACTGTTTCGGGGATAAATTATTAACTTCCTCTGCCCTTCACGGCAAGCAGGACATACTCAAGTTTTAAATAATTCAGCTCTGCAAGTGACGACGAGGCAGTCTGAATTTGGGGACCCAAAGCAGATGTTCAGAGAAACATGTATTAACTTGCATTCGGTCTGAAAGACCGTATCTGTGGTCTGGTTATAACTATGTAAAAATGACGTGCATGTAGAGCAGGACTCGCAAGGAAGATGAGAAAAAAAAAAAAACGAAAATGTGTGTTTTCTTGGATTAGCAAGATTAATGATTTTTTTCTCTTTTATTCATTTCCTATTATTATTGTTATAATAGCGCCGTGTAGTTAAAAAAAAAAAAATACCTGCGATTAGCGCCTGCCTGGCTGTCGGCTGGTGCAGCCTCTCGCTCGGTAACATCGAGCTGGTTTTCTGCGCGAAACCTTGGCCCTGTGAGTGTGGAGGAGGCCTCGTCCCAGATCTGCCCTCTCGTCTGTTCTGGTCACCCGCGGGAGCAACCGCACAGTTTGGCATCTCTCCTTCCCGCCCTGTGGTGTCCACAGAACTTACCCCGCGTGGGGCATTTTTCATATCCTTTATTTCCATCTCCGTCCCTGGAGGACCGAGCCTCCCGTCCCGCTCACTTCCTGGTGAAGAACCCACTCCGTTGCTCGGCAAAATGCATGGTTAGAAATTCTGGGGTGTTACGGACGCATCGTTCTGCCTCTGGTCATTTCCTTGGGTTCTGTTTCTGCCTCTGGAGCTGTGCAGGGAAAGTCTTCTCTCCCTTCCACATGTCAAAGACTAGGTATTTGGTTTTCGAGCCTGGACACTCCCTTGACACATTTTACCAACGTCTCCTGCTGGTTATCTTTGTAGACAAACTCTGTCTATCATTATCCCTGACGACATCCAGCCTAGACCTGGACATCATTTTGTGGGTGTGTCTGGATCAGGGAGGGGCACGCCGGGAATGCCAGAGGGACTTTCGTCACCAGGACAGTTGTTGGAGAGCGCTTTGGCGAGTAAATCGTTTACACTACCAGCTGGTCAAGAAACTGACCGGAAGCAAAAGTCTTAGACATTTTTGCCTGTAAACGTCAACCAGCGCTTCTAATGAGCGTGCTTAAAATAGAATTTAGAGTTCCAGTTATTCTTACTGGGCGCGAGGTTCAAAACCAGATCGCTCGTTTGAGCTGATGCAGGCAAGAACGTTGCCGCCACCATTCGGGATCTGGGGTGAGCTTTGGTGTCGAGGATTAAAACGTTTCGGTTCCGATGGCGATCCAGGGGGTTAATCCGATCGGCAGTGGAGAAACCTCTGCTGGGGACCGCAGGAGACTTTGTGCGCCGCGTTAGCTATGGGAATAGGGCTATTTACGGTTTATGCCGGTCACAGATTTGGTGAGAAGGGCTTCTTTTCTTCGTGGAGTGAAAAGCTGCCGAATCGGAGGGATTCTGTCTCTTTTCCTGGGTACTGTGGCCCGCAAGTGTCTCCCATAGAAAACCCTCGCCGGCAGGAAGCGAGATTGGCTCAGTATAACCTTTTCTCATGATTCCGTGCTTATGTTCAGTCTTATTTTTAACTGCTAAAAAGCCACTTCTTAATAGAGAAATTGAGTCTGTGGCCACGCCACCCTGGACATGCCCGATCTCATCTGATCTCGGAAGCTAAGCAGGGTCGGGCCTGGTCAGGACTTGGATGGGAGACCACCTAGGAAGACCAGGTGCTGCAGGTGTAAAAAGAGAGAGAGAGAGAAAGGAGGGAGGGAAAGAAGGAAGGAGGGAAGGAAGGAAGGAAGGAAGGAAGGAAGGAAGGAAGGAAGGAAGGAAGGAAAGAAGGAAGGAAGGACAGACGGACGAGAGAGCAGTTAGGGCTGGAAGATGCACGTGCCTGGGTGTCAGTCTGGGGCGTCAACCGAGTGGCTGGAATGAAGAGAAGACTCTACAGTTACCCAACGCCGGAGCCCGGGTTATTGCGGGAGGACCATTAAGTTCACAAAAAAGCTTAAAACTTAGTGCAATCTCAGCTTCTTTCTAAAGATGAGGTTTTGCCATGCAGCGGGGAAGACGAAAGGGTCGAGAAGAGGAGTCGGGGCTCCAAGGTCGCGACCGCCTCGCCCGCCGCGTCAGGCCTCGGCTCTCGGTCTAAGCAGAGCGCATTTACTCGGCTTCTTTCACTCCCTTATTCACTGACCGCGTTTCCCGTCTGTGTTGTTCCTAGGAGCTGGTGGGGAGTAACCCTCCACAGAGAAACTGGAAAGGAATAGCGATCGCCCTGCTCGTGATTCTGGTCATCTGCTCCCTGATCGTCACCTCGGTCATACTGCTGACGCCAGGTACTTATACTTATTCTTGGAAAAGCAAGTTATCCCAAGGGAGAAGGAGCATGATTGTAGCACGCAGGTTTGTTTTAGGTAACTGCCTATTGCATAATTTCCGTTTGTCAAGTTCTCACCCTCGTCGTGCCATATGGTGGAATTGCGTTCTCTGCTTTCAGTGCTAAAGATCCATTTGATATGCTTTGACCTTGTTTATGTAATCGTCGGTGAGGTGGAAATGCTGGACCTCTTTTAGAAATCACAGTTACCGATTCACGCTCGATGAGGTTAACGGCAGTGGCTCGCATTACAGATCTAATAACTTTAATACGTCATAGCATTCCTGGGTGTTACATCAAGGCCGAATTAAGAAAATTATTAAAAACAACATGTATTGAGCATGGACTAAGAATAAAGGACTAATTAAAGGACTACTGATGAAATAAAAGAAATATGTTTTAAAAAGTCAGAAACCGCTCAGGAAAAGAAAAAAACAGAAAAGTCATTGGCAAAAACATGTGTATTCGTGACCTTGGAATATTTCAAAAGTAAATAGCATGGCCCTTACAGGAGAGACAGAGAGAGAGAGACAGAGACAGAGAGAGACAGAGAGGGAAAGAGACAGAGAGAGACAGAGACAGAAAGAGAGAGAGAAAGAGAGAGAGAGAGAGAGATCGCTGTGAGACGGTGTGTATAAAGCTAAGATGCCGAGCAGGCTTAACACACCAGGGAGGTAAGGGAGGAGGAAGCCCTTGCTTGGAAGATAACCACGTGGGGTTATGGTAGGAAAACATTACGGCCACATATAAACAGTGTGCCGCTATCTTATCCATTCTCGTTGTCAGATTAGGTACCTGTTTGCCTGAACAAAAGCATGTTTTCGTCCTCGATAAGTAGATTGTGCCAGTATTAGGCCGTAAGATGGAAAACAAGCAGTGTGAAAAAAATATTTTTTTTGATAGGGACGAAAGCGCAGGCAAATTACGGTGTATGTTTAGACGATAATCACAAAACTTAAGTGACAAGAAGAGTAATCTGTACCCTGAAACCCAAAGTGGATAAATACATCACAGGAAAACTATAAACCAGTATCTCCTATGAAAACAGGTGTAAAAATCTCAACAAGATGCTAGCAAACCGAATCCAGCAACATATAAAAAAAAGATTATACAGCATGACCAAGTGGGATTTATCCCAGGAAAGAAAATTTGGTTTAACATATGAAATATCAACATAATAAACCCATGTTAGCAGAATAAAGGAAGAAACCAACAACGTGATCATCTCTGCTGAGGCAGAATAAGCGTCTCACGAGATCCAAAATCCTCTCACGATGAAACACTCGACCAGCGAGGGAGAGGAGACATTCCCCCAACCTGATAGAAAAGCATCTGCGAAAATCCTGTAGCTAAGGTCGTGCTTAACGGCGAAACACCAGCACCAGTCCCCATCAAACCTGGACAGATGTTCCCCCTCCCGCTTCCTTTAAACACCGTGTTGGAGGTTCTAACCACGGCCGGTAGGCGGGGGGTAAAAATGGCATTCAGGTGAGGGAGGAAGAAGTAAAACTATCTCACTTCACAGACGACATGATCTCGTGTGTAGAACACACACGCACACACGCGTGCACACTCACATGCACACACACAATCTCATTATAACTAACAGGAGTTTAGCGGCTCAGGAGTAGTCAACGTCTTTATTCAGAAATCATTTGTATTTCTGTTCGCTAGCAACGAACAACTTAGAAAGGCAATTAAGAAGTGATTCCGCTTACAATAGTTTTAGAAAGTATAAGATGCAGAGGAATCCAAAAAAGCATAAGACTTGTCCACTAAAAACCCGACGTACTGGAAAAGACTTAAAGACCCGAGGAGATGGGAAGGTGTTCGTGTTCATGGATTGGAAGATGGATGGCTAACAGGGCAATACTTGCCAAATTTATCTAGAGAGTCAGCCAATCCCTAACCAAATCCCAACGGTTTTTATTGCAAAAATTGACAGGCTGATTCTAAAATTCATATGAAAAGTTAGGGACTTAGAACAGCCAAAAGATTCTTTAAAAAGAACAGTTAAAGCATGATACGTACCAATTGTAATACTTACTCTAAAGCTACCATGATCTAAATCTTGTGCCATCGTGAGTATAAACATAAAAGATCAATGGAATAGAATTGAGGGTTCGGAAATGAACCTATGCAGCGTGACAGGCGGACATGTGCTCGGGGTCCACTTGAAAAGAGGGCCGTCCGCAAGGAGGATTTACAGCCGCGTGGCGAGTACGCCCCGTCGTGGGCAGGGCCTGGGCGAGGCCGGCTGAGTCGCCGGCCTCTGGACTGAGCACAAGGAGGACAGGAACGGCCAGCGGTGACTCTCGAAGGCGCAGCGTCCTCGCGAGAGTCACACCCGGACGTACCTGCGTGGTCGCAGGGGCCTCCCGGGGCGTCGGGCTGCCCACCGGCCTCGCTCCCAGTGGCGGACAGAGACGGGGCGTGGACTTTTTAGAACATGATCTTTTTTTTTTCCAAGTGCTACCCGTTTCCGGTTTATTGACACTCAGATCACAGCACTTGCTTCCGACTCGCCCCGAAGTTCATGCTGTGCTCGGCCGGGCTCGGGCTTTCGGTGGAAGCTTTTCCAGGCAGGCGCGGGTCCCCTCCCAGGCGGTCACGTGCTGGGACTCCCCGTCGCCGCCCGAGCTCTCGGAGGCCCCGTGGTGGCCCTTCCGCGATCTCCAGCTCAGTCTAATTATCGCTGGTTACGCACAATTTATGTCTGAAGGATCAAGTTAAAAGTGTTTCAGGCGATCCCACGCCCAAGGGGATGAGCCAAACGAGAAAGTGTCCCTTTCAATTTTCTCATTTATTTCTCCCTTGCTAGTCTGTGCTCTTTTCTAAATTTCTCTTTGGAATAATAGATTCCAAGTTACCTTTTTTCAGCTTCGGATATTAAATGTGCATCTGCACCAGGTCACACACAGCACACGCCTTCCGGGGGCAGGGAGGGTGGGGAGGGGGCTGCCGTGGCCCGGGAGGAAGGCCCCCCGCTCTCCAAGGCCACTGTCACTGTCCCGGGAGCCGAGGAATCCCGCAGGATGGAATTTGCATTGAAACAAGCCCTGCGTTTGGCTTTCACGGGTTTTCACATCAAAGAGAAATGATGCAAAACACACTAGAACACTTTCGGGCGCTGTAGAAATGAAAAAGGCTTGAATATTTGAAAGCCGTGTGGAAAGCAGACTTTGGATTGTGGCCAGGCAGAGGTTATCAGAATATATGACTGGCTTCTCTTTTGTGAGGAGCAAAACGTAAGAAATTATTTTTATGGAATCGAAATTTCATCACTCGCTGATTTAGGTCTAATGCCTGTACCTGCATTGCCAGCTCTCAGCTAGTTTATCTTTAAAAAGAACATCTCAATTGGACTCGATAGGCTTTATTGAGAGGAAGAGAAATCCAGCAAATTGGCAGTCGCAGCTCATAAATCAGGCTCGCTCACAGGCGAGTGCGGGTCCACGTGAGTCAGCAACCGAATTGGGCGTCCTGAATTCATTCCAGAGCCAAAATAAGATGACATGGGTTTACGAGGGGGGGAAGCTGCCTTCCGTTGGGGAGAATCCACCTCCCCCCCCAAGAGTCGTCACCGCTCGTTAATAAAGCAAGTTCCATAATGACGTCCTCATGGATTTTTAAAACAGACCTCATGGTGTGGAGCGGTTTTAGGTCCACAGCAGAACTGGGGGAAGGCGCAGGTTTCCCGCCCCCCAGCCCTGGCCTCCCCCCCGCCCCCCGCCCCGTGCACACGCCCACCAGGTCCGGGGCGAGTCGGCGGCTCGGAGATGATCTTTCTCTGCTGCGATCGTTGGTGTTGGCGAAGCGGCTGCAGCATCGTCACACGTCAAACCTGCCTGGCCAGGAGGCGGGGGACCTCGGGGAACCCGCCACACGTATCTCTGTTTCCGGAACGAGCCAGGAGGCAGCGTCTTTGCCACGACTGTATTCACCGCCACCCTCGCTGCGGGGGGTTTGAGAGGGCAAGCGTGTCACAGGGGTCGGGCTCTGCGGAGCCGGGGGGCCGAGCTTGGCGTCCGCCCCACACGCCGGGACCCCTCGAGGTACGGGAAGCCTCGGGAGTGCGACCTACGTTCCCCGAACTTCAGCAATGAGAGCGCACCCTTCTTAAAGCGGACACAAATCGGAAGAGAGGGCGTCCTGGCCGAGTCTCACACAAGAAAGACCGGACCGCATGGCCACCGACCTTGCCGCAGGCGCCGAGCCTCCGAGCCCGAGAAGGGGAGGCTGGCGGTCCCTCTGCGGACCCTCCATCATTCGCTCTGGATGGACCGCGGGCTGCGTCCTGCCTGTTGGTCAAACCCCTGTGCTAAAGAGACGCTCAGCCAAAGGACGGCGGGATTATCCGCGCTCGCGTCAGACCGTCGGCCGAGGCCAGCACGCCCCGAGT
The DNA here is from genome assembly GCF_014176215.1 of Rousettus aegyptiacus. Taxonomy (NCBI): domain Eukaryota; kingdom Metazoa; phylum Chordata; class Mammalia; order Chiroptera; family Pteropodidae; genus Rousettus; species Rousettus aegyptiacus. The sequence continues at coordinate 48,204,509 of NW_023416288.1, read as the reverse complement.
TCATCCACGAAGGGACGCCTTCGGCACCATTGACATGCCATCCGTCCCGTCGCGGGGGCTTAGTCGCGTGGAAGCCGTGAGGAGAGCGAGTCTGGCCCCTCCCTGGTGTCGACGGGAGCCGCGTGGTAAATCTCCAGCGAGAGCGGGAGGCCTTCGGGCCCACGTGCTGCAAGGCGCCGGCCGATCAAGCGGCTGTCCTGTTAGGGGGGACTCTGGCCCGCGAGGACCCAGAGGCAGCCAGCAGGGCTCCGGGCGGACGTACCGGGTGAGGGTCTGGAACGCGGACATCGATGACGTGGTAACCCCCGAGGCCTGGAGACAGAGGGCGAGCCCCCAGGAACCAGCCAGCTCAGGGACCGGGGAGGCCGAGGCGGGCCGCCGCCTCCAGGGCGAAGGCCGGCTTCGAGCCCTGCGCACACGGCCATCGTCTCCGACGAGGACGTAGCATGCATGCGCTCTGTGGCTACTTCACAGTCCCAAATCCAAGTTTATTTCCAGAGGGACTCGGGGCTCTTATGTGAAATATTAAAATCACCAGAAATGGGGTTAGGTGACGATTCGCAGAACCCCAGGTCTGAAGGGCCTTCCCCCCGCCTGCCTTTCCTTGTCCGGAGTCTTCATGTCATTTTTAAAAAAAACTTCAGGACGTGTACGATTATGGCCTTTCCGGAGGATGCCTTCTAAGCGGCGGGTTAGTCGGAAATGGGAGAAAAGCTCTCGCGGGATGGGGTAGTGAAGAATGTCTCCCCAGAGGTTCCCCGAGTCCTTGACCCGAGCGCCTGCGAACGTCCCGGGGCAGCTTCGGCGGCAGACGGACAGCCGGTCCCAGCGGCAGACGGACAGCCGGTCCCAGCGGGCAGAGCCTGGGTTTCGCTTTAACTTCGTTCGCTTAGCGCCTGGGCGAGCTCCGCACACCCCCGGGGTGTGTCCTTGCCTGAACGAGACTCGGACGCAGACGGCCCGGGCCGGGCGAGGCGCGCGGAGGGCAACGTAAGGACCGTTCTCGCCGTCGGTTCCCGGCGTCCGCGGCGCTGCCGGAGCCGGAGCCGGAGCCGGAGCCGGGGCCCAGTCGGCGCCGCGTGAGCGCCGAGCGCGCGGTGCGGCCCAGACGCGCGTCCCCCGACCGCCCCACCGCGCTGCCCGGAACCCGGGACCCAGTCGTGCGACGGTTATTTCCCTCTGCGCCCGAGGGATACGGCCGTTCACGGGCCGCGGGCGGCGGGGTGCGACGATGCCCTTTGACCCAACCGTGAGCCCTTTAGCGGCGTTTTTGATGGTTTAATTCAACACAAAAAGCCCAACCGCCTTCCGTTCAGCATTTATTTGTAAAAATCACGTGTTTTTACCACATATGCTATTTCTGCATGGCGGTCGGAATGTTCTGTAGTCCTCTCTATTTAGCAAAAATGTAAAAAGTTTAACTGTTTGCCTCTTTTTTCCTTCTAGCTGAAGACAACAGTCTGTCTCAGAAGAAGAAGGTCACGGTGGAAGACCTCTTCAGTGACGAGTTCAAAGTTCACGACCCCGAGGCTAAGTGGATAAGCGGTGAGTCCCAGGTCCTACGGGGGAGTGGGGAGCCCTTCCCCCCGACTCCCAGCCACTGATTGACAGCCAGGGGCTCCCGCGTCCGCCTGTCCCTGCCCAGCCCACGGTTGCTACGGCGATCATCTCGTTATCATTCCCAGAAAATGCGGTAAACGGGGCTGCGCCTCCGTGAGAAACGGGGCCTCTGCGTCCCCTGCCCACTTCATCGTTGCTGGACAGGGATGGGGTGTGTTGCTAAGCAACGGCAGGACGGGGAGAGGCCCTGCTGAGCTGCCCTCGCGCCCCCTTCACCCCCCGTCACGCCACTCCGGCCGCCCGTCCTGCTTGCTGGGGGGGCCAGCGGGCACCAAGCAGATCCTTCTAGAACGCTGCCCGGCCGTCGGAGCAGTGCAGCCTTGTGCACAGAAGCATTCATCTTCCTCTCGAACTTCGGTCTGGGCGAAATCTGCTTTTCTCATTTGGGTGGGTTTTCTTTTTAAAAACAAACGAACAAACACAGAATTGGAGGCAAAAGGAAGTAGGTTCCCGATGCGTGTTTCGGTCCGGGCTGGAATCCGCGCCCTCCGCTTGGGCTGGAGATGGGTCTGAGTGCGGGGAGGGGGGAGGCACAGAAGCCGCTCGCCGCCGTCCACCGCGGCGCCGCGCCCCGGCTCGCTCTGCATGTGCGTTTGGTTTCCGCCTCCGTGGATGCGCGTGGAAAGCAGGCCTCGGGTTCGACCGTTCAGCGGCCTGCCCGACGTCCAGTTCAGATCCCGGCTCTCGTAACGAGCGAGGCCCAGAGGGGCCACCACGCGACAGGTCCGGGGCCGCGGAGCCGGTGGGCGGCACAGCCCGTCTCCCTCCAGACGGGCCGCGTCTCGCCCTTCCCGCTCCGGCTTCGCGGAGCCACGCGGCGTTGCCTTGCCGCCGCGCTGTTCCTGGAATGCCGCCTGCGCTTCAGGAGCTCCAAGACGCAGGCTCTCCGCCCTCCGCCCTCCGCCCTCCGCCTCTCCCTGAGGCCCCAGCCGCTCCGTGGTCCTGTCCCGCGGTTTCGGTGTCAACGTCTGGTCTGGTCTTGGACTGGCGTATTTAAAAATGAAGCGGACGGGTCTCCAAGGGAACAGGCCCTGTAGAAGGGGAGGGAGGAGAGCGGGGCCTCGGGAATTCCAGGCTCGCGGGGATCCTCGCGCAGCCGGGCCGCGGCCTCTCGCGTCTGACGTCTGACGGGGGAGTGAGCCTCGCTTCTGGCTTGAAGGGCGCTTGGCCTGCTCGCGGTTTGTGTCTCCCCGCCACGGGGACAGGCGGCAGGTGCCACAGCGTGCTCCGGGCCTGGCCTTGGGAGCGAAAGGTGCTTACTCTCCGCGTAAGGGCCGCAAAGTAGAGTTCTGGAGACAAAGCGGCAAGCCACCTGCCGCAAAACGCACAGAGGAGAAAGACCATCATCCCCTTCTCCTGAGATGGCGCTTCGGAAATGGGGTGTAAATTCCCTCTTACAGGCTGGCTGGGAGGGCAGAGACCAGACCCCCGGAAACGTGTAAGCCTGGAATGTCAGTCTGCACTGAACCCGGGCTGGGCGAGATGATAAGGAGAGGAAAAAGAGAGGAGAGGAAGGGAGGGGAGGGGGGTGGAGGTGGAGGTGGAGGAGGAGGGAGAGAAAGGAACAGAGGAAGGGAGGGAGGAAGGAAGGAGGGAGGAAGGAAGGAAACTGGCGGGAGGCAGATCTGGGCATGAAACAAGGGGCGGAGCTGGGGAACACTAAACCAGGGCCCCGGGATTCAGAGCGGGTCAGGGGAGGCCCCAGAAAACGCCACGAAGTGTCCAAATGAGACAGCTGTGTGTTTTATTCGGGTGCCATAGTCGCACGCTCGGCCTCACTCAGCATTCCGTATGCAAAAAAAAATAAAAGAAAAAAACGGCGTCCGCAAGGATCCTGGGGCACAAGAGCGCACGGCGTGGGCAGGGCCCTGCGCGGTGGCCTGCGGGGTGTGCCTCGCACGAGCTCACCTGCCGCCGGGGAGCGGGGCTGTCGGGGGCGCGCTGGCCGTCCCGCTGGAGGGCGCGAGGCGGACACTTCACGCACATGGAGTTGAGAGTTAATGCAGGCAGTTGAGGGGGGGCCTTGCGCCCGGCAGGGGGGGGCCCCGCCTGCCCGCTCGGTGGGTCAAACGTGTCCGTCAGCACTGCCCGCGGCGCCGAATCGACCCGCCCCGGGTCAGGCGTTTCTGCAGGAGGGGCCTTCCTTCGCCAAGGCCCACGCGCTTGCGAGGTAGCCGGGTAGTCAGGTCCGCTGGGGCGAGCGGCGTGCCATCCAGAGGGCGGGGACCCGGGGCTCCCCCGCGCGCCTCGTAGCTGCCCCCCGGCTCCCCTTACACCCGTCTCCGCCCCGGCCTTTCTTCTTCTTCTTGCTCCCTGAGGATGTAGGAGCTTAAACAGCGAGCGAAGTAACTGCAGTGATTAACCGAGACTTCGTAATTGATTTTTACAAATACCATTAAGAATTCATTTATTTCTCACACCACGAGTGTAAATGTTAGGATCCGGGGAACGATTACTACACATTCATCAGACCATTGAATGGTGCGGAGCTGGGGCGGTATCGGAGCGTGCGTTCATTCGACTCGTGTTTATCGAGAGCCCGCGACGCCGCGGGCAGGTTGCTGGGCCCAGGTAAGCGACGGGCCTGTCCCCGGAACGTGTCCTAGTGGTGGACATGGGGGCCACCGCCGCCCGCTGCCCCCACCGCCGCCGCCGCCGCCTCCCCGTCCTCCTCCTCCCCGTCCTCCTCGTCATCACCTCAGATCATCGTCATCGCCACCATCACCAACAAATCGTCGCCGCCATCATCGTCGCCGACATTATTGCATAATTATTTACCGAAGGGTTCCCATACCGTAACCTCTGGATTACACATATTAAATCGCTTATTCTCACAGCCTCATCATTCCCGTTTTACAGATGAGGACGCTGAGGCTTCGGGTGTTTGAGTGACTTGACCGATATTGCACAGTTTGTCATTAGCAAGGTTTGGACTTGAACCGAGGTCCCCCTGAGTCTTATAAACTGGGTAGAACCCAGGTCTCCCGTCTCTAAACAGTTTCTTTCATGACCTCACCAGCTGCACTGAGCGTTTTAGCCAAGACCGGAGGTGTGAATATTTAAAGATTATTGCCATCTCTCAAATTCTCTATGCTAACATCCCTTATTCCCATCTTGCCTGCCAAACTAAAAAAAAAATCCAAGTTTTGATAAAAAATGGAGTGATTCCCCATGGAGAAAGTGACTTGCTCTCTTTTTTCGTGTGTGCACCTTAATCACGAAAGTTAACGAATGCGTCTTGGGTTTAATATTAGAGTTAATAGTCTAGAACTAATATACTTTGTCAGGAGGAAATGTGTTGGAGTTCAGTTTCTCCTCACCCATTGGTAAGCGAGAGACTTAATTTTTCAAATCTGCCGCTCCCGGAAGTGACCGCCACGGCAGCCTCCCAACCCCCGAGCGTCCCGAAGGCCCCCGGGCGCCCGTCACATGCTCGGTGCAGCCGCCGGGGCAAGTCCCGTGCGGTCCGTGCAGGGACCGACGACCTCGGAAGGCTGGCCTTGAACTTCCTCCCGCAGAGGCGCACGGTGCAAACGTGTCAAACGTCCTGTTCTCTCCTCAACCCTCGGACCTTCCTCCCCGCCTCCTCCTCAGCCGACCCCACCGCGGGCGAGCCTCGGATGGCTCCCATCGTCCCGACCGCTGACCGGCCAGCGAGCGCCCCTCCCCACACAGCCACAGGGACCCCGCCGCGCCCGCTGGCATTCTGGAGGAATCCTTGCAGGAGATCTTTCTTCTCTAGGAGCCCACGCTTCGTCTCCGTGCGAGGCTATTCCCACTGTCTTATTTCTCTCAGCTCGACATGCACGCAGCCCACCCCGATCCACAGTCTCGCCTGCCACCGCTCGGCTCCCTTCTGGTTCTCCCCCCCTCCGCAGGAGGAGAGAAGCCCTGTCGTCTGGCATCGAGAAGCCGATTATTCCTCGTGCTGTTTTAGGGCCACGGACGCCGCCCACGCCCTCACCGCCGCCCGACCGCGTCGCCCGCCTCGGCCTCGGCCCCGTCCTCACTCCCGGCGTCTGAGCCCGAAGAGCCGTCGCGCAGGCCGGGGGTGAGGCCCCCTTTCCGCCCCGTGTGCCTGCGTCACGAGGGCGGTCTGCGTGTGTGTACGCGTGTGCGCGCACACGCGTGAGTGTGCTCTCTGGAGAAGGGGCCGTGAGCGAGAAGCGCATGTCGCTCTTCCTCCCCGGGGAGGCCGACACTTTGCGGGACGTTACGGGGTCGTCCTGGGATTGTTCCCGAGGGCTCCCCACAGCGCTCGCCTCCTCCCGGTTTCCTGCCCAGTGGGGCAGACGGGCAGGGTGGGCCTGGAGGCGCCGTCGGAGTGCGGGCAGGCGATCCGCCACCGGCCCCGCCCGCAGTGGCCGGAACACTGTCCCCCCCGCCCCAGCCCCGCCACCCCGGCTGCGACTCGCCAGTCTCGCTCCGTTTTACCCTCAGCCCCCTCACGGGAGCCCGCGACATTCCGCGAGTCCGTTTCACTGCAGCTGCTGAGCCCAAGGGCACGGTCCCTCTGCGTGCTCTTTCTGGAACGTTCTCTTTAAAGCAGGCTGGGACGTGCCGCCCGTTAGGCTCGGCATCCTTGATCGTGGTGACCCTCGCCGAGCACCGACATTCTCATTTATTATTTCAATTAAAGTGTGCTGCCAAGCCTTTAACCACACCAGCCTCTACAAGAGGCTAATTAATTATCATCGACATTTTCACCAACATCGATCACCTTCTTAATTAATAAAGAATGAACCGCTTGATCTCGTCCATACTGAGGATGATCCCCCATGACCCGTGAAACCCCGGCCCACGGAGCATCTGATTTGCATTCAGGTGCTTGTGTACCTACGTCCCTGTCGCCCTTGACAGCGAGCTTCTCAGGGCCACGGTGACGATTCCCTTTCGCTCACAGCCCAGGGTGTCCGGCGCGTGGAAAGGTCTCCAGGAGTATCAGCCGGATCACCGCGTGGCTCCGAGGTCGGACGCCGGGAGGGTTCTTGGAAAGGACTCGGTCGCTGGGTTTTCAATCAGTAAAGGATAACCGGGTTTTTTATTTGCTGTAACTCTTGGTGTTTTGAGAAATTACACGTACGTTTGTAACGACTAATTTGCACCCCACCCTATTTCCCTGCTTCGGGAGGGACCATCTGCTGGATGGTGAAGGCAGCCGGGCCCCTGGGTTTGTTCACACGCACAGACGTTTCCTCGCCATTCACGGGTTACGTGCGAAACATGCCAGACACTGCGCCAAATTCTTTCCACGCACTACTGCCATTAACCACGGGACGGCAGACACGGGGTGTCGTCTCCACGTGGCCCAAACGTCCCCAAGGCTTCCAGCCGCGTGGGGTCAGCCGGGAGCGTAACGCGAACCTCCGTCCACAGAAAACATTTTCTGAGGATTCCGAGAACTCCCAGTGCGAGGCCGTTAGTTTCGGCATCGTGAGGTTGGATCCTGCGTGCGGCGGGGTCCGGGGCCGTCTCGCGAGGACGAGACGATGTCCCCGGGGCCGTTTCTTCCCCCCCCTCAGGACCGGCCAGCCCCAGCTCCTCAGTGTGGGCCTCGGCCACGCCCCGCGCACACTGTCCCCTCCACTGTCACTGGTCTCCTGGGGGCCTGGGGTCCTGCAGGTCCCAGCAGAAGGCCCCGCAAAGACGACTGCCTGAGAAGTGCGCCGATGAGCCCGGAAAGAACGACGTTGCTGGGTTATTATTTCTAGGACTGAAAGGAGCTTCGTGCGTTGTACTTGTTTCAACCTCCCACTTTGCCGGGCAGAGGCGCACGAATCCGGGCCAGGTGCGCGGGGCCGACCGGTTCCGAGCCGGGATGCTAACGGGCGGGTTCGCGCAGACCCCACGCGCTGCCCCCTGGTCCTCGCCTCCAGCGGCCCATCCGGGGGAGAGAGCAGAGACCGGGAATGCGTCGTCCACGTCCCATCCGAACCGCCTGACACGCGAGCTGCGCGGTGAGGCCGCACACGCGGTGTGCACGCAACCTGCACACGCACACGCACGCGTGATCCGAGCGGGAGGCCGCGCCGTGCGCCCCGCCCGCCGAGGTCACGCCCGCCCTCCGTGGGAGGCGACTGTCCATCCCCGACTCCCCCCTCGACGACGCCTCGCGGTAAGGTGGGTCTTCGCTGAACTCGCCACGCCGAGGCTGCCCGTGTCTCCTGAGGCGGGGAGAAGGTGGGGGGGGTTTGCAAACTCGGCGTGGGGCCACGGTCGCCAGAGAGCGAGGTCCAGCGAACGCGCGAACGGCTCGTGGATGGGAGCCGCTCGCTTCCCGCCGAGGCCGCGCCCCGCGCCCCCCTCGGGAAGCCGTTCGGAGGCCTGGGGGTCGCGCAGAGGTACCGGGCGCGGCGTGAGCTTCGTGCGGGGGACGTGGGTGTGTTGGGTACGGCAGCACCTAAAGCGTCGGTTCATTTTTACCTGCTTGGTTGTGCCGGGGGGGGGGGGGGTTGTGGCTGGACCCCCACACCGAGTGCAGGGCCCAGGACGTGCTAGTCGGGGGCGCGCACAGGTGAGCACACCGCTCGGTGCTCGAATGGGCCGGGGACAGAGCAGTGCGGACAGCCGCGTCCGATCCCAGGGGGCGGTGGGAGGACGGCGCCCAGAGCGGGCCTGGGGGAGGGGGGCGGCGTGCGGGCCCTCCGTGCACGCGCCCACCCGAGGGGCTGCTCCTTCTGGCCCGCGCCCCGCCCTGCCAGCCCACGGCCCGCCCCCACGCCCAGGCCCCGCCCTCCCGGCCCCGCCCCCCGCCCAGGCCCCGCCCTCCCGGCCCCGCCCCCCGCCCAGGCCCCGCCCTCCCGGCCCGCGCCCCGCCCCCCCACCCCGCCAGTCCCCAGGGGACCAGGATGCACACCCCACGCTCCTGGCTGACGGCTCGATAACATGGACAACAAAACGCCGATTCTCCCCAGTTCGCCCTGCTTGCCGGCATCCACGACCTCGACCTACACTCGCTTCCCCCTTGGTGTGAAAAGCCTCAGCACCCAGCAGAGGATTTTGTGGCACAGTGCCCTCCGGTGGCCGAGGGTGCACATGGCACCCACGGCAACCGGGCTATTTTCAGGCTGGCTTGGGGGGCTGACGGCGAGGCCAGCGTTTCAAGAGGCTTATGCTTCCGCGGCCCACGCGCAGGTGGCATCTGGGTAGCGAATGAGCCCGGAGACAGATGCGCTCTGGCCGGGCGACCGCCGTGTGCCTGAGCGCCGACCCGTTAATTCGCTTATCATTAATATGTAATGTTACCTCGAGTGTAAATTTAGCTGCCTCTCATTTATAATAGCATTAGCCAGGCGACACATGACCATTTGGGCCAGAGCAGCGCTTTCTGCCAAAGCCGAGAGCCTCGGTAATTATTTTTTTAATGTATTTAGGTGTGATACGGCCGAGCTATGAGTCCAGGAATAGATTGAGTGGAAGAATCAACTCCTGGGACCTAATTTCTGTGAAATATGACCCTCAGCTCATCTGCCTTTTTTTTTTTTTTTTGGCCCAAGAGATCATTACAGCTCAAAAGCTCAATACCATATTTCCGAAAATGGAAATTAAATATTGCCTCTAAAAATAGCCTTTCTTAGCTAACAGTATCCAAATTTATCTTTAAAATTTTAGCTAGCTTTTGGTTAAGAAGACACCATAGTAAATGGAAACGAACCAATATCAATTTTTTTTTTTTTGCTTTGGAAGCATTAAAGTTAGATGAGGTCTCGACGCTCGGGGCCCGTGGGTTTAAGCGCCCGCCGTGCGTTGCTGGGGACGGGGGGCATGCGAGGCTGGGACCGGCCCTCACGGTCGCCGAGCCGGGGGAGATTTTCGTAGTCTGGGGAGCGAAGGGCCGTCGGTCTGTGGGGAGTGGAGGAACTGGCCCGTGTCACCCCCGCGGAGTCGGAGCCCACGTGCGCCGGGGCCGCGAGCTCCGTGCTGCCGCGTTCCGGTCCCCGCGTCTGGAAAGGCTCAGCCCTGGCATCGTGGAGACCGCAGCTCGGGCCCCGCCTCACCCCACACGCCGCTCGCCGCCCGGCACCGCCGCGTGGCCCATGACGGCTCTGTGCCGACCCCGAGGCCCGGCGTTCTCACCTGAGGTCTTCTCACGCCGCAGGGTCCTGCCGGCCGCGCCCATCGCACCTGGCGGCCAGGCCTCCGCACACCCCCTCCCCACGATGCCCCTTGTTTTCGGGGACCTGGACAGGAGTCAGCATCGGGGGTTCCCAGAAACCCCGGCCAGGTCTCGTGGGGCGTGTCCCTAAGTGGCAGTTTTCTGTGGTCCTTCATCGTGAGACTGGAGCCTCGGGTCCGGGAGGAAGGCCACATCACGCAGGGCACGTGCTGCCCACGCGGCTCTTGGGGTCGCCGTGACCCCCTGGCCGAGGCGGCTCTGTCAAGTTTCTCCCCCACCCCCCTTTCCACTCCGTACGTCTTGGACAGAAGTCACTGCGCGCAGCCCACCTGCGGGAGGCGGGCGGCCAGCGGCCACCTGCTCGGAGCACCTGCAGGAATCACGCAGAAGTCTGCGTCTGTACCCAGCCCGTATTCACGCCTGCATCCTTCCCTATACCGCAGGGACTCGTACGCGCTTTACATATCGAGCTATAATCCGGTGCTGCCGTTCTTCTCCCTCGAGTGTCTGGCTCCGTCCTCCGGGCACCTTTCAGCTCTCCTCAGCGCCAGGCCACCACCGTGCGGGGTTTCCCCTCCCTCCTCCCCCTCCCTCCTCCCCCTCCCTCCTCCCCCTCCCTCCTCCCCCTCCCTCTCCTTCCCTCCCTCCCTCTCCTCCTCCCTCCCTTCCTCCCTCCTTTCCTTCCTTCCTTTCTTTTTTTCTTACGATTCTCCGGGATGCTACAAGCCTATCTGTTGTCCCTTCCCCGGCCTCAAAATTAGCCATGTCTCCAAGGAGCCCTGGTTCCTTCCGTTGAGTAATGTATCAGAAACCGCATCTGTCCCAGCCGACACCGGGGCATCGTCCCTTCTGGGCCGTCCTCACAGCCGACAGGGTGAAGAAGGACACGCGTGAGTGTGAGTGTGAGTGTGAGTGTGAGTGTGAGTGCACCTGTCTCCGCGCCCACCTGTCTCCGTCTGCGTCTGTGTTAAGCGAAATGCAGATCGCGTCACCTTGATGTCTCGACGTGGAACTCCCAGCTGTCTGTCACATGCCACCTGCACGCACACGCGTGTGTGTGTGTGCGTGTGCGTGTGTGTGTTATAGCAGCATCAGTGACAATAGTCGAAATGCGGAAGCGACCGAGCGTCCGTCAGCACAAGACGGATAAGCCCCACGCGGCACCCGCGCCCGACGGCCTGCTGTTCTTCGCCCTCAGCAAGCAGCGAACTTCCGACCCTCACGGCAGCACGGTGAATCCACGGTGAATCCCCGCGGCACCGGGAACAGTGAAGCGAGCCCGGCAGTAACGCACAAATGCCACGCTCCGCCGCCCGGGTTCCGGTGGCGGAACCAGCCTTGTGTGCTCGGGGTCAGGCCCGCTCGGCCGCGCCGCGCGGTGCCCTCCTGGTTTCTGGAACACGTTCGCCAACACTGTGTCCAGGATTTTTGTGTTTTTGTTCGCACGTCGCATCGGCCTCTGCTCTTCTCGGGACGTCTTTGCTCTGTTTAAATCAAGGCTCATCCTGGCCTCCTAGAATGAGCCGCAGAGGCTTCTCTTCTCTTGCATTTTTTTTTTTTGACTGTCGTTTTGCCCATCTCTCTCTCTCTCGCTGGCCCTTCCCGGCTTCCTGCTCTGTGCCCAGAGACCTGACTGTGCGCGCGACCTTGAGCCAGCGACGGGGTCAGTGGCGAAGACACTCCTTACGTCACCGGGCTGGTACCACAACAGAAGGAGACGACGTGTGCCAGGCGCTGGGCGCGCACAGCCAGGCCTCTGGGCACAGAGCAGGAAGCCTGCCCGTGTGCGTGGGGATTCGCGGCAGCCACGGAGCCGGGCTCGGTCGCGGGTGCTTTCTGCTCAGAGGTCGGACACGCTCTTTTTAACTGACACGACCATCGTGAAAACTCCTCGAGGACGTGCGAGCAGGTGAGAGGGGAGCTGCAGAGACCCGGAGAAAAGGAAATTACCGCATTCGTCGTCAAAAGGGGCAGGACGTGGCAAACTTCTAGAACGGACCCGCAAACGTGCGGAGCATCCTGCGACCTACGTCTCGATGTGACTGAACGAACGTTCCGTTCTCCTCGCTGTTGGCGGAGACCCTGTTACCATCCTGCCCCTGCGCCGCGTTGATAGCTTGTACACTTCCGGGTGAAATCGGTTTATTCAAACACGAATTGGTAATATAATTTTCCTCATGCTGTAAATGATCCTAACGGAATTTGTTAAAACATTTGAATGATGAATGCGACGTAATCCTCCGGATCTATGCTGGGCTGGCGCTTGCCGGACCTGTCACGCGCAGGCCCGTGATTCTCCGGGGACCTGGAGTCCAGTCACACAAAACTGGTCCAGTGACTAATGATGGGAGTTAAAAGCCAGGGAGGTCTTTGACAGAAAGCTGGAGGTTTTTTTTTTTTCCCCCTAAAATCATTGCACCCAATTCATAAATACTATACATTTTTCTTCTAAATTATGTATGCTTTTAAACATCATTGTGTTTTAACTGTCCAGTTAATGGAAAAAGCCTTTAAATCTGTGGGACAGATTCTTTATAATGGCTATCAGAAAATCCACCCACAGAAATGACTTTTTTTTTTTTCGGTCTCTATTCCTGGTGAACCGAAGTGCCCCGTGTACTTTTATGTGTAATGTTACATAAAACGCTTGAAGCGAGGTTGTGTTATTTTTCAGGATAGAATCACCGATAATTCTCATAGTCATTTTTCCTTCACACTTGGTAGCTTCCAGGCACCGCGACACATTCCTAAAGCTTTGGCTGTTAAAGTTCCTTGCTCCCAAGTACAAAAAAAAAAAAAAAAAAAAAGAATCATCTGGTAAAATCGCAGCGGGGTGTGTGTGTGTGTGTGTGTGCGCGCGCGTGCACAAGCCACGTGCATCACGTTGGGGTTTTCCGTCATCCATCAACAGAAACGTGGTCGAGTAGAAAGATGTCACTACCATATCACGCTGAAAGGGAAAAAAATAGGCCCCAAAGCTGACAGTGGTGTCTCAGGGACACTGACCGTCCTCTTAACCTTCTCAGTAACAAGGATCCCCCCCCCCCGGTGTGTACATTTCCGGTTGCCACATGACTGTCACGCCCTGTTGGAGGAAACGGGGCCGTTTTTCCTGCCGACTCTCGGCGTCTCCTGCTCGCGCCCCTGTGGCCGTGGCCCGCGCATGGCCCCGTGCTTCGCGATTCCTGTGACTCCCGCCTGGGCACAGCCGCCCGACCGGGCCAGAGCTGACTGGCTGTGTCCTCTTTGAGGAGGTCGTCGTGCTGCTGTGTCACGGGCCTCGGGGACGGGGAGCGTCACCCACTAGGAGCTGCGAAATGCCGACGTCCTAATCCATCAACCTTTTGCATGCGACGGCCGGTTCTATAAGGCGCCTTCACCCTGGGGACGCAGTCGTGTAGGAAAGAAGGGACACTGTCTTGAAGCTTCCCTTCCTCTCTATGGGTTTTTAAATTGTGTTGACTTAGGGGCCTCCCCCAAAGACGATTAGCTCAACACGTCACTTCCTTTGTATCATCTTAAGTTCGCGGTTAGTGAGCTTTCGTCCACGGCCGTTATTCTTATCCGTGCGTAATTGTCACACACACACACACACACACACACACACACACACACACACACCGGAGGGTGACAGGCTCCTCGGCTTGGCTTCTGCGCCATTTCGGCGTGGTCCTGGGAGGCGTCAGCACCTTCCTTGCTGACTAATATCATTCCCGTCTTAAACCCGGACTCAGCCAGTTGCAGAAGGAACCCCGATTTCATCTGGCGCAGAGGGGCATCTCTGGACTGCACCGTGAGCGGGTCGGGGATCACAGATCGCGTCGTATATTTTATGATCAACATATGGACGTTGACAGTTGAAGGAAATATAGGCGTGCGATGTCTCCTCAGAACAGACGTGACTACAAACAAATCATATCTGAGAAGAAGATAAAATGAGCAATAATGGACTGTTGTTTCTATTGGCAGTAATTTAAAACTCAACGGAGATAATCATGAGAAAAATCAAATTTACTCCACGTATTATGTGCACTATTTGTTTCAAAAATTAAAATCTATTTATATGCAAAGGTTCTTTCTGCTATTTATATAAGCAGGGATTAATATACTCTTCAAAACCAACCAGCATATACAAATTGTACTTGGCAGTGAGAACTAAATTATCTCAGTTGTTGCAAAATCTATAGTACCATGAAATGCCACGGCATTTTTGAATTTTTCATAATGAGCGAGACCTCTGAAAGCTTTCTAAAAAGTGCATTTTCGTCAAGCAAAAATAAGCCACACGTAAAGTCAGCTGATCTATGATACTCAGAGTAAACAACTGGAATTTTATCTTACATTTGGAGGAATGAGTAAAGTAATTTGTCTCATTGCCGTGTATTTTCATATCAATTTGGAGACACAAAATGAAATGAAAAATAATCGTTTTTCTTGTGCTGGCTGCCGGCGCAGCTTATTTCTGTGTTTATAATGCTTTTCTGCTTTGAAGGATTACTACAGTATGCAGAACAAGCAGGTCAACGTCGTGTTTCAAATGCAGAGCGCTGGCGACTTGGCCTAAGAAAAACACCTTCGGGAAAATCCTCCCGAAGAGTCTCGCGCTCTGTGTCTCGTCGTGTCCCCAGGGAGCGTGGCTTCTCCATTTTGTCCCCCTGTCCTCGTAGCCTTCGGAGGAACGTCACGCTCCCCTGAGGTCAGCGCGGTGATGGGGACAGAGGCGCCGTAACGGAATCTCACGAGGGGGCGCGCAAGGTGTAATTCGCGAAGACCGCGCGTCCATCCTCACGCCCGCCCGCGCCCCTCGGCCCAGAGCGGCGCCCCAACACCGTGGGCGGGAACCCACTTCTTAGTTCACGTTACGTCGGATCGCTGGCGAACCAGACTCGCGATAGTGTTAATTCGTCGGGTGCGTCCTGCCTTTTCTTAGCGCCCAGTCACATGCCCGGCATTATGTGAGGGCTCGGGTAGGAGATCGGTGAGGTTTGGCTTCTTCCCTTGAGAGTCGCGCACTCCAGCGGGGGAGACAGAGAGCATTAGACAAAGCAGCGTTCTGTGCTGGGCCGGACGCGGACGGGCGCCGTGCGGGGCGTGAGCGGGAGAGACCGGCTGCCCCGCAGAGGCGTGTGCGGCCCCGCAAGGGCGGGGACTTCGTGCCGAGCCCAGAAGGGCCCCCCCCCGGCAGGAGGGCACAAGGGCTTCGCGGGCAGAGGCAGCAGCCAGAGCACGCGGAGGGGCATGAAGGCAGGGCGGTGGCCGGGCTGCTCGCCGGCGGGCGACGGACCCAGGCAGGAACGCCGGGGCCCTCGGGCGTCAGACGCGGGGTTCAGCCGATGTGTCTCCCCCCGAGGAGCCAGAAACAGAAACAGGGAAAGCTTTGACTGGGAGGCGTGGCCCTGTGTGCGGACAGCGTGGGACTGAGAGGCAACCCCGTGGTCCACGAGGGGGGGGGGGGCGACTCTCAGACCCCGGGCAGGACGCTGGGAGCGGAGAGTGAGAGGTGGCTCCGGAAGCCTCCAGCAGGTGCGGGTGGCAGGTGGAAGACGGGAGGCAGAAAGGGGACGGCGACGACTCCAGTCTCGTGCAGCGGCGAGAGGAGCAGCCGCCACGCCCCGCGAGCTCGCCGCGCCAGGCGGTGCCCCAGGCGCACACGGGAGCTACGCGCACTGGGCCGCGGGGCCCTCTCGTGGCGGCGTAAGGGATTCCCCATTGCCTTACCTAGTCTAACGCCGAAAGCCGTTTACAAACAGCAAAACGTCGTTCGGTCATAAAAGCTGCAAATCACCGGGAAGACGCGAAAATTCTGAACTTGCCTTAATCTAATAAAATAGACACCAAACATATAAAAACAAAACTCTACAGGAGAGAAATAACCCATCATGGTGGATTTTAACATAACATTTTTTATTTATCTTTGATTCCAAAATTTCAGCCTCTTGTTCTTCCTTAAGGAAAGGTGATGCAGATAAAGAAAAATTAGCTCTGAAAGAGGCAATTTAGCAATACGACCAACGTCGTTAACTTAGTGAATGTGCACTCGGACTAGAAGGAAAGGAGATGGGTAGAGGAGAAAAACATATCGGCCCAGCGATGGCTGACGATTTGATGGAGACAGAGATTTGCAGATGTGAGACGCTCAGGAAGCACGAAACGAAACAGACAGAGAAGCCGAGGCCAACGGCATCGCAATCAAACTGTCGAATACCACAGAACGCAAATGAATCTTGAAAGCAGAAAAAGAAAATGCATGGAAATGACATGCAAAGGCAAACAATTCGATGAATAGATGAATTCGGTTCTAATGACTTCGCATTAAAACCCATGGCAGCCGGACAAGAGTAGAACAGAATTTCAAAATGCCCAAGAGTAAACGAAAAACCTATCCATCTAGAAATCTCTGGTAAGAGAAAACGGCCTTCAAGAATGTAAGTTGATTGGCTTTCAGCCAAAACCAGGGTAAAGGAAATGGTTGCCAGCAGATCGTGCCACCAGAAAGCCTCGAGGAAGTTCTTCGAGCAGTCGGAAAATGATATTTGATGGAAATTCAGACCCTTGGTAAAGAATTTGAAAAGTCAGAAATGGTGACTAGTGAGTAAATGCAAAAGTCATTTTTTTCTTTTTGACCTTTTCTTCTTAATTTCTTTATAAACCTTATACTGTTATAAATAATGATCATAACATTACCTTGGGGAATAAAATATGTTGATGGAAAGCACGTAATTCTAAGATCATGGCGCTGGGGACGAGATTCGACAGATTCCTCTGTGTTATGGGAAGTGGTCCATTCGGTCTTTGTAGACCGAAAAGATAAAGATATATATTATAACCCCTAGGACAACCGCTAAGAATAAATGCGAAGAAATACAGCAAAAAATAGAGAAATTAAAATCCTAAACACATTTAAGAATAAAATAAAAGCCAGGTAAGAAGGAAGGAATGTAGAGGAGACGAGGAGAAAACAAACCAAACAAAACAAACAAACAAACAAACAAACAAAACGGAAAAAACCCACACCAAACCCCGCTTATCTATCGCTTCATAAAATGCGCAGATGGTACATTTACCAGCACAGGACAGACCGTATCGCAGGCCACAGAAATGTCGTCATGAGTTATAGCAGGCTGAAATCATTTGCAGGGGATGCTTCCAACCAGTAAATTTAAATTAAAAATCTATAAAGATAAGATTGCCGGGGTGACTTGATGTATTCAGAAATTAAACAACACGTTTCTAAATATTCGCTGGGCCAAGCAGACGTTTCGGGGAAAATTAGAAATAATTGGAATCAAATAATAATCTAATTCAAAGTTTGTGAGATGTGGCTAACACCATCCACAGTGGGCAATTTTTAGCTTTAATGGCTTTATTGGAAAAGATGAGAAATGACCCCAAAGATCTGAGCTGCCACCTTGACGAACTAGAAAGGGAATAGAACAGTAAGGCCAAAGCAGTTCGAAGGAAGGAATGGAGCAGAGAGGGCGGAAGGGAGAGGACCACCCCGTCTGCATGAGGCCAGTGCGCGGCGCTTCCCAGGGCCGCGTGAAATGCGCTTCTCGCCACGCGGGCTCGGGGCGCCCGTCCTCCCCCGGGGAGGGGGGCTGTTCCCCTGGCCCTCCCCGTGCTCCGCGCCCCGCGCCCCACCTCTGCCCGACACAGCTACCCTCCCATCCCTACGGCAACGGTTTTCTTAGTCTGTTCTCCGCATCCGCTCTGCGTCCTACTCTAGAAGATCTAGCACATTCTAAAGCTCTGCGAGTGCCTGTTTTCTACGTCCGTGTGTAGACTAGAGATGAGATTCAGAGAGGAGCCTCGCGTGAGGGCGTTTGAAAAGGAGCAGACTCTGTCTCACCACATTTAAAAGCTCCTGGGGTGAAATGCAGGATTTATTTATTTATTTTTTTCCAGAAGGAGTCTGTTCCGTTTACAGACGTGTCTGTCGGAGGCTTGGTGAGTCCCTTCCTGTTTCATAGTTTTTTTTTTTTTCATTTCTTCTCTCGTAGATAATGAATTCATCTACCGAGAACGGAAAGGGAGCGTGATACTCCGGAACGTGGAAACGAACGTGTCTACGGTGTTGATAGAAGGCAAAAAAATCGTAAGTGCCCTCTTCGCGGAGCAAGGCGGGTTCCGCGTTCGCGCCTGCAGGCCAACAAAGCAGAAAATGACTTGGGCTTTCGGCTTTCAGCGTCACCAAGCGGAGGCCGTGAACTTGCAATACGACAGGCTGAGCCACGATAGATAATGTGAAATTGAAACCACACTCACTTAATAAGGCGAAAGCCCAGTCTCTTTCCGTGTTCGAGAAATTTCTCTGGGAACAAGTGTCGCAGCTCACATATAATTGGAAGATAAAGTCCCGAGGCTTTGCACATTTACGGGACGGTCGCAGCCACACATGGAAAGTAGGTCGGCGGGGCTTGCTCAGTCCCGTTTGTAAAAATAAACCTGTCTCCACATGCGCGGGGAATGCTTACTCCGATGACGGTAAGTGACGTTTCTGCTTTAAAACGACCACCCGGTCCCTAGATTGCTGTGTGCTATGATCCGGGAAAACCTGTTTTCTGAGCATTTAAATGGCATTAAGAGTTGAAGTTTGCGTACAGCTAAAGTTATATATTCAAAATCAATTTAAAGAGAATGAGCTATTTTTTTTTAACACAATATGCGTTCTCAGTGCCGTGAGGAACACAGGTGCAGGGTGCGGGCAGGTGCACAGCCTTGTCCCGTGTGCTGCGCAGGTGGAGAAACGAAGCCATGATCCAGCCCAGGGTGGTCCCAACGGCCCCGCTGTGAACCGGAGACGCAGAGCGCCCAGAACTCTCTGGCCGGGCGGCAGAGGGGACCACAGGGGAAAACCAGCCGGCCGTCTGGCTTGCGGATAAGGATCCTGAGCCCAGAGTGAGCGAAGGCGCTTCCGTGGTCCCGCAGGTCCTTTGTGACGGGGTGACCGTCCCACAGGCCCAGAAAGGACGGCCCGTCTCTAAACGGCCCCGTCCGCACCCCCGGCACCAGGCGGCGGCTCGGCCTTCTCCCTCCTTGGGGACTTGCGCTTGACGTTTAGGACCTGTCATTGCTTTCCGGTCTGGCAATCGCTTTTTCTTAAAAAGTAAAAACCTCGTTGAGGTTTAGTAACACACGGATCCCGTCCACCGTGTAGAATCAGGCGTCCCCGGTCCCTAGGCCAGGGACCGGCACCTGCCCATGGCCTGCGAGGACCCGGGCCGCACCGCAGGAGGTGAGCGGCGGGCGAGCGAGCGAAGCTTCACCTGCACCTGCAGCCGCCCCCGGCGCCGGCATCGCCGCCTCGGCCCCGCCTCAGACCCTGGGGCGTGAGATGTTCACGGGAGCCCCGGGCCCCGTTGGGGGCCGCACCGCGGCCCGTGCCCCCGATGGTAGCTTCGCAGGGCTGTGTTAATCTGAGCCGACTGCACTTGGCCGTGAGACACGGGAGCGTGCGAGCCACCTTCGCCCTCGAATCCCGAGCTCCCGGCGGGTCGGAGACGGTGCCCGAACGCCATGCGACGCGGCGGCTCCGGGCACACGTGAGGGAGGGAGCCCCGGCCCGGCGCGGGGTCGGCGGGCTGGTCCCTTAGCCGGCCGCTTCCCCCTGAGACGCCACCAATCTGCTCACGTCGCGAGCGCTGCCTGAGCGCCCACGTGCCCGGGACGATCGGCACTCGTCACACCCACGTCTGGCCTCGGCGCCACACACACCTGCGGGAAGGGGGAGGAGCAAACGGCCTTCGGGGGCCCGCCACGGACGCGGGACGCGGGAGCCCTGGGCTGGAGGGCCGAGGAACCCTTTCCTTCTTGGCGGCTCCTGCAGCCAGCCACAGACGTGCGCCCTCCGTGGGACCAGCCGTGGGGCGCCTGTCCCCGCTCATGGCCGCGACCAAGTTCTGAGGAAGAGAAGCACCAGGGTGTGTGGTCGGCCCCCCGGCCCTGGCGGGGACAGTGGCCGGGGACGGTGGCAGCAAACGTGGCGTGGGGCTCTGTGTCGTCCCCGCTCGGCCCTCTGCCTCCTGCTGCCGCCTCCTCTCCTTATTGGAAATCCAGAAGCTTCCGGACCGTTCATCGCTGCAGGCGATGTCAGGAAAGGGTGCACGTGAGGCCGGCCACACTTTCTCGGCAGGTCCGTGGACCCACCTGGACCACCGGAGGGACGAAGACCAGACAGCAAGTTACTAAGTTCTCCCTGCGACCTCAGCCTCCCGCCTCCGCTCCTGGGGGCTCTCAGCCGCTCCCCACGCGAGGTCACCTCAGGGAGCCCCAGCCCTTCGCCTTCAACGTCCTCTTGGCTCCTCGGCGTCCGAGACTGGCTCTCTCCTGGGGTGCAGTCAGTGGAAAGGGTGCGGACGGAGGCCGGCGCGCGGCCGGCCTGGGAGGAGAGCGTTCGCGCCGGCGGGGCGGGCGCCTCTCGGTGCGAGGGTGCCATCTCGGCGCCCGCCTCCCCGGGCAGAGCGGCACGCCACCCAGTGGTGACAGGGCCTCGGGCGGCTCAGGGCTCAGGCCGGATGGGGGCGGGGATGGTGGACCCCAAGCAGGACAACATGGAGGACGAGCAAGTCAGCGTGATGGGGGGCGGGGTCCCCACACCTCGCCTCTGGCTCCGTCCCTGCAGGAGCTGGGGCTGGGCTCACACCGATTTCTACAAATAAAGAAAAAAAGAAACCCAAACCAGCCCTCACTTGTATTACATATTCGACCATCCCAGGCATTCCAAGACATTATATGTTACTCTCATTATTCTCATTTCCAAACAATTTAAATGTGAAACATTGTATTTTGTTTGTATCCTTCTGCAAGAATCTTTTGTCCACAAATTAGGGAAGGTCTTTATGATATTATGTAGCCTGCTTTCTTCCCTGTAGAATGAAACACTGTGACTATATCTCATGCTCAAAACATGTCCTTGCATATTTGGACACTGGCTGTCCAGTTCCTGAAAAATCCCACGAAGCTTTGCTGAGCAGAACGCCGACTTCTTCCTTCCCAACCTCCTCCCGCCTCTCTTCTCTCCCTAGCTCCTTTGTTTTTGTCTATCTTTCTTTTCTTTCTCTCTCTCTCTCTTTCTTTCTCTCCCTCCCTCCCCAGTAGAAGTGCATTTAAAATGAACTTAATACATTTTGCTGAGCTTAATTAGACTTCACAGGGACTGTAATTCTTTTAGAAATTTAGGACCTTCTCTCCACGCCTTCTAAAACTATGTAATGGAACAAAAAATCTCAGGACGAGGTGTTTAGCTTTTGCTGGAGAGTCAGGTATTTAAGGCTGGAACAGTCTGAAGACGATGTCTTCAAACCCTTCCTTTCTCAGATAAGGAAACCAAGAAGGTCCACAAGCAAAGCTTTGGTCCGACCTCACTTGCAAGGCTGGTGGCCTGACAGCCACTGTGCTGGCCTGTGACGTGGATGCTGTCTGTAGCCTTTTCACTGATAACGCCAGTGGGGACAGGTGTTGTTTAAAATGGCCCCGGTGTTCAGAATTCAAGATTAGTAAAACTATTTTTGCAGTTTGGATCATTCCAGGGAATTTTTCATAAGGAAATAAGCTAAAAAGAAAGAAAGAAAGAAAGAAAGAAAGAAAGAAAGAAAGAAAGAAAGAAAGAAAGAAAGAAAGAAAACTGAAGCTAGAGAAATAAGTAAATAAAAATAGATGAAATATCATGTAGCTATTAAAATAATGGTTACAAAGGGCATATGGTAATGAGAAAAATAGTTACTGTGTCATATGGCATTAACACAAAAATACAATGTTGCACTTACACTTTAACAACTATAAATACCATCGGTATGTATTGAAAAGGCCAGTGAGTGAACGTTGAACTATCAAAATAGCTCATCTCGGTGAGTGGTAAAATTTTGTATATTATTTTCCAGTTTGGTGATTTTCGTAACGTCCTTTTCAGTGCCATTTGCCCAATAATTTTAATCACATTTTTAAAAATTCAGCCTTACATTTCAAAGAGATTAAGCATCTTCCAATGATGAGGATGTAAGGAAGCTTCTGGAAATAGTTAGAAGTGAAAACAAGTGAATTTTTTTTAAAAGCACCCTGTTATTCTTCCGTCAGGTTTTCTCACTTTTTACATCTGTACTTGTTTTTGTGACTAATCTACTTGTATTAATCACTTATTTAAATTACTAAATTAACATGCAAATCAAATCTGTTTGTTTCTCTAGTTAAGTCCCCTTTTGATTTTACATAATCATTACGCTGCACAATTTGAATTTTTATCTCAGTGTCTAAAAATTCATGAATTCTGCCTCCTCACAGAGAGGGACATAATTACAAGTATTATTAGACCCATTCCAGAATCAAGGAGAGAAGCGAGGGGCCCTTTCGCGCCTCAGAGGAAGTCCAGAATTTGGCCGAGATGAATCCTTGAGACCACTTTTTTTTTTTAACTTCATCCAGGATATTTGCCTTTCGCCTGAATCTCGTCTGACTTCATTTTCTAACTCATTTAATTTCCATCAAGCACTCCTGGTGCCAGTGCTCTCAGGGCTGGAGGAGGGAGAAGTTTGCTGTCCTGGGGGGTGTCCGCCGTCTGTCCTCTGCAGAGCCCACCGCAGCGGCTCGGGACCCGGGCTCCCGCGCGCCCCCCACCCCCGGCCCTCCCGGTGGGAGAGCCGTCCTGACATTTCTATTCCGTGCTGAAGGTCCCGGCCGCTGGACCCGCGGCTAGAACAGGTGCTGAGGCCGGAGCGGGCGGTGTGGCCGGCAGACTCGGCCACCCCGCGGCGCCACGCCGAAACCGTGGGGGAGAGCGGCCGCGTTTTCTGTCTCTAGCCGGGAGGGCAAACGCCGGTGCCCACCATGCCCCGGGGGACGGTGGTGTTTGACCCACAGAGTGGTTTCTTACAGACTCAAATCCAGATTTCTGGCTTCTCTTGGAAAAAAAAAAAAGGAAAAGCTGGCAGCGGAAAGACCTTGTTTTCTCGCAGACAGCAAAATTTGGCTGGCAGAGCAGGGTAGCAGCCGGCCGGTCCCCATGGCGACCACACGTGCCGGCTTCTACCCAGGCCGACCTCTGCGTTCCAAACCCCTCTAGTCCAGGAACAAAGGGATGGACTAAAAAGGCACCGTCTCCCGCAAGGATGATGTTATAAGAGCCGTGGCATTGTCCCCAGAGCTGAGTGTGTTTCTCTGGTTCTCTCCATTCTCTTTGTCCCTATGTTTTTTTTTCCTCTTTTTCCCCTTGTGTGTCAGATGGTCTCTTTCTTTTTGTTCTTTTTTCTTCCTTTTCCTTCTTTTCTCTCTTCCTCCTTTACATCCCCTACTTCTCTTTTTAAAAGAATAGAAAACAAAAGTATTTCTTTACTTGATCTTATTCTAATTTTTATTTCAAAAGCTGTTCTGTTTTTAATTTTTCAAGTAGGTGAGTATAATTTTTATACCTATGTCTGGAAAGATATAAAGTAGCAGCTTAATCTTTCCGGACCCAAAGCCGCTGTTCTCTGTCGCTGAAGGGAAGTCTGATGTAAATGCTTCTGTCACACCTGCACTCTGTCACTTGACATTAAATGAGTGACTTCTCCAAGCAAGGCCCTGGGCTAGACAAGGTGCATGGGGAGATATAGGGATTAATAAAACAGTTTTTACTCTTGGGTAGCTTTTAGTCTAGATTGAAAAGAAGTAACCATTTGAATGAAACATATTCTGCACTGGAAGTACCATATGCCATGGGAACATCGTAAGGAACAGAGAAAAAAAAAAAACTTAAAAAAAAAAAACTTGAAGAGACCCTCAGTGATTTGTCGCATGACATGAAGTGATCTAACATACTCATTACGCAAGCCCCAGAAAGACAAGAGAGAGAAAAAGACAAAACAAACTTTCAAAGAAGTAGTAACTGAATGTTTACCAAACTTGATACAGTAACTCAATAAACCCAAGCATAATTATAAAACATATTATAAAGTTTTCAAAACCAGTGAAAAATATAATACCTTAACGACAGCCAAAGGAAAGAGGCATATCACGTACAGAAAAACAAACATAAGAATGACAGAGGACTCTTCGCCAGACACTGCGATCCCGAAGGCGCCTGTAAGGTACCGGGAGAAAAAAAACTGTCAATCTGGAATTCTACACGCAGCAAACATAGCTTTCGAAAATAAAGATCTTAGAAACCTCAGCGAATCATTGGCCACACACCTGCACATTGAGAAATTTAAATGAGGTTCTTTGGAGTAAGAAGGATAATGCCAGGTGAGAAGTGGGATGTGCATAAGAGAATGGCAAGCGCCGGAACGATAAATATGGTCAACGTGTGAGGAGGGTTGTGGTGGAAACTTACGTAAAATGAACCAACTAGTCCTGGGAAACACATCCATCCTTTTACAATAGGGCCCCTTAAATGTGATGAAATATGCTCAGCCTCTCGATATAACCTTATGTTAGACTTCGGAACCTTTTCTCCTACTCTAAGCATGGACAGGAAGAAAACCACAAAAATAGACACAAACATCTTCGAAATATGTTATTCCTTTCTTGAGCGTGATGCAGGGCAGGAATCTTAATGCGATGTGGAGTGGAAGATGAGTGAAAAACCGAGGATAAATTTTCCCCACGTCCACAAGCTCCTCTTCCTACTCGTAGGAGATTTTAAGAAATGTTTTATAAAACGAGTCCCAGTTATAAGCTATCTGTGATATCTATTTTAAATACAAAGGCAGATGTTAAAATTACGTGGGTGTGAAAAAGATACACCATCCAAACACTAACCAAAGTAAAGCTGGAAGGGTTATGTGACTTTCAGACAAAATAGATCACAGAACATGGAATAATATAAGAAATAAGAAATATTTCATAATGGTAAAGAAGTCAGTGTATTAAGAAGACATAAGGCATTTGCCACGGAGCGGTCATAGCCGAAGCAGTCATGGGTTGAATGAAAGCTGAAACCACAGTTATGGTTGGAGAGTCAACAGCCTCTCTGAGTAATTGATATAATAAATAACATGTACAAAAACAGGTCGGTAAGGATGCAGAGTCTCGAAAACACGGCTAACTTACTGGCTCACGCCGGTCGGTCACACCACCCGTCAACAGCACGGTACGTGTTCTTTCGAGAGCACGTGGCGTATTCGGCAAGGTAGCCATGGTCCTTCGACAAGTCTCAGCATATCTCAAAGGCTGGGAATTGTACGAAGTGTGTTCTCCAAGAAATACAAAATTAAACTAGAAGCCAATAGCAGAAAAAACGTCTGGTCTACATCCTGATAATTGGACGTGAAACAACATACTGCTACATAACAGATCAGCCAAAGGAGACACAAAAGGGAAATTCGATAATATTTTGAAATGAAGGAAAATAAAAATGCATAATATCGAAATTTATGGTATGCGGCTAGGTAGTACTTAAAGGAAAATTTAGGTTTTAAGTGCTCATTTATATCTAAGCTTATACTTTAAACTAGAAAAAAAAAGGAAAAAATTTAAGTCTACATAGAAGAAGAGTAATAAAGAAGTCAGCCATAATAAAGCAAAATAATGGAGAAAAATAAAACACAAAGCTGGTTTTTGGAAAATATCAATAAAACTGATCAAACTAATAATAAAATTGAATTAAAAAATAAAAAACAAGATAAAGAACAGAACCACCCATATCAGAAGTAGAGGGCAGGCCACCACTACTGATATTAGAAGGAAAATAAAAAATATTTCAGCCTTATAGCAATAAATTTGACAACATAAATGAAATAAATAAGTCCTTGAAAGGCACAAATTATCGCAGTTCACTAAAGATGAAATAGGTCCCCCGAATGGTGCTATATTGATATTTAAAAACCTAGTTAATACTTTAAAATTCCTCATATAGGATATTGCTCGTGTCGAAAGCCGGGGAAGCGTCGGGAGTCTTGTGGGAAAAGTTGTTTTGTGTTTATTTCCACTGGTTTGTTTCAGTAGATACGATAAGTATCGTTTTGTTGACATTTGAAGAAAAAATACAAAAAAGTGTGAAAAAGCATCAAGTCAACTATTACTCAGTTAACAATTTCACAAGGGCACAATTTCGCAAGATTCTGAAAGATGTTATATGTAATACTCTAAAATTCTTTTGTTTTTTTTCATTTTAGGAATCATTACGAGCCATCAGATATGAAATATCTCCGGATAAAGAATATGCCCTTTTTTCATATAATGTGGAACCCGTGAGTAATGCTCTTTTCTGTCTGTAAAAGAATCGTTTCTCTATTCTGATATCTTATGAAGTATTTGAATTTTCCTTCTTAGTGATCTTTGGGTCCTGAACTCGTGGGTCTCTCTTAATGCCACACTGCCATCTAGGAGAGAGGAAAGGGATAAAAATCCCTTTGGCAGGAAAAAAAAAGAAAAGAAAATTGCTCCCGTTAGGGGCTGTTTTATAGGATTTTCTTAGGGGGACGGTAAGAAGTTGTTTTTTTTATAGAGATTTATCTTACCCTTTTGTGTAATTATTTTTCTTGCAATATTCTCAATCACATCATAAATTTTATCCCAAGAACAAAAAAACACCTGGCAGGTTTCTCCCTAAACTGAAATAAAATGCCAATTATCTCTTAGCCATCCCAGTATTCTAGAGACAAGTCAAACTGCCACTTTAATCATAGAGAGGCCCTGTTTTTAGCATGTCACATATGAGCCTCCCACGAAATGTCACCAGAATTTTCCATAAAGTTTCATCCTGGGCTTTAGTGGCAGCCTAAAACTGGGTCTTTCTTTCTTTCTTTTTTTTCCTTTCTTTTAACGTGCTCATATTTTAAAATTAATTTGAGCTCTTTCATTTTAAACGAGGCAGAAGGTGAGATTTATTTAAGTGCAGCAGATGTTCGGCTTGTAAGAGATGAGCAGCTTTAGAAATGTGTGTTTCTGGAACTCTATTTTCTGGCAAATAAAATGCAGGGTCCCGCCTTCCTCCTAGTGCTCCTGACACTGTTCTAACGAGAGTTTCTGAAGCATCCGAGACACGCGGGTACCTGCAGCCCGGGTCTGGGTGGTACCCGGACGGGTCCGAGAGGCTCATCCCCTGTCAGGGTGGAACTCTGCAGAACTCTGTCTTCAGTTTTCCATTTTCTGTATTTTTTTTTAAATATCCATTATATAAAAGTTCCCATTTCCTCCATCGTAATTCTCGGGCGCAGCGGGCCAGCCTTGTCTGCTCAGTCGGGAGGAGTTGGTGCACCTGACGCAGCCTCGTGACTTGGCCCTGCCCCTCCCCACCTCTCGGCCAGCGCAGTGACCCCGGGGCCATGGAGCACGGAGGAGTCCCCCTCTCCTCGTTACCCTTGGAAGCTGCCAACAATAGAGCGGCCACACCTGGACGAGAGAGCAAACTCGGCCGGTGTTTGAAGGCTTTTCACAGGGATGGGCCGATGGCTCTGCCGGGTCACTTGGGGCGCACGGTCAATAGCACACAAAGAGGGTTTTTTTCCCAGAAAAGAAAATGAATCTTTTCATAGCGGGAGCATCCCAGTGGTGAGAACGGTGGCTTTCTGGTCCCAGAAGCCGTCACATGGGGCTTCCGTCTGATTCCGGGGCCTTGGGGAGAGGATTCTCGGGTCTCGTGGGGGACGCGGCGGCCTGAGTGGTGACTCTCGCCTCTGTGTGCGGGAGGATCCCCTCCGGCTCCCCTCCCGTTTCCCAGCGCTTCTTCTAAAAGGGTCCCCTGGGACCTCGTTATGGCTGGTAACGTTCGGGTAAAGAACATTTCGCCAAACGTGGGTGTTCACCATGCGGGACGTTGGCTGTAAACATGAGCCTTTCTCACTCGGCAGCATCGTTGGCCTTTGGGGTAGCAACGTTCAGTTTTTCCCAACTGAGGGAAAATGTAAGAAATTTGGAGTCGATTCAGCAAACTATAAAACAACGAAAACATTGAAAATGGATACTTTTAATTTGAATCGAGAAGTAACCCTTTTTAGTTTGCAAGTACTGAGGAGTTATCATACATCCAGCTCTCCAAGCGAGAATTCTGTCCTTCTGGAGAAAATATTTTGGGAGGAAGAGTGCGGGGTGGTGCAGGAGAAGTTGGGGTTCGATATCAGGACAAACCTTCTAACTGGGTGAGATGCAGGTATTTTCAGAAAAGAGGGTCAGTGGCAGAGAACCTTCCAGGTCTGTAACTCGGAGGACGCAGGATAGGACTTCCTAATCTGTCTTTAATGTCACTATAATTATCCCTGAGTATAAAAACAATTTTTTTTATTCAAATAAATTTGAGAACAACTCGAGTCAAAGTTAAATAAGTTGTGGTTTTTGTTTTTGTTTTTCACTGCAGGATTTTTTGGAGTTTTTTATATTCTCCTGAGGATTGTACAGTATTTCCCAAATGGGTATTAAAATATGGGATTCCTCAGGCGGCGTCATAAGGAAACTAGATGTTTTTCCCCCCCTTTGGATTCACGCTTATCACATTCTTATTTGTGTGTTTCGAAGGCAGCGAGGGTATCTTATTTATATGAACTACCTCAACCTTTCATTACAAAGGCCATAAAATATATTTTTCTATAAACTGATGGTCCAATGACTAGGCATTGCTCATTAAGTACACTAAATTTTCATTTGCAATAAAATTTTAGTGTATCAGGTTACAGTTCCAAGCCAAAAACAAAAAACAAAAAATCCAACATTCCACGTTGCATCAGGAGAATTACAGTCCTTCCAACCCCTAGTTTCTCTGCCGCTCGCCCAGACTTGGAGAACCTGGGTCCACGCGCTTAGCGGCATCGCTGACCCATGTGATCGCGACTGTCGGCCTCTCGTCTGCCAGGGGTCAGCGCATGTCCAGCCACGCTGCTCCGGGGACCAAACGCGAGAGCGTTTGCCATGTACTCGACACGGCACCTGGCAAACAGCGGATGCTCCGGTAACCTTCGTCCACATGTCTCTCCAAAATCCCTCTCCGAGGCCTGGGCGCGGGGCTCACTCCCCAGGAGGACGTGGAGCTTGTGCTAAGTCCCCACGGTGACAGCTCCTCTCACCCTTTCATTCAAAAATGAAAAACGTAGATCCTAATCTGTGCAGAAGAGATAGGCTACCTTCCTCACGGGGCTCGCAGTGCAATCAAGTGAGCGTGTCTTGGTGATGTTCCATGTTTAGGCTGGAAAGGTGGGATCACGCTAATGAGCTTACCTCGTTTTCTCCTAAACTCTTCCGACGCTACTAAAGCTATAACTTGGCGAACGTCCACAAACGAGCTGCTTTTAACTACCTCAGCTCTATGTTTTCTCTGTGGTCTCAAAAGGACTCATTTTAAAAAGTGCGAAAAATTATCGGTTAGATTCGAGAATGAGTGAAGCCAAGCACGTTTTGCCAGGCCTCGGGGTCCTGCAGGTCCATGAATGTTTTGTCTGGAATGTAGAAAACAATGAACAATATTCTGTTTTTACTTAAGTGGTTCCAGTCTGGCAGTTTGCAAAATATGTCTATTTACACCATCTTGTTTCTTCTCAAAAGGCCATTCCTGCCCCAAAAGAGCAAATGTTTCCTACGCGAGTGTTATTTTGTTTCTTCTATATAGAGAATTTTATAACAGTTCTCAATGTGCAGTTTTGAAGGGTTCTCTGGAAACTAAGCTAGATGTTGGGGGAATAGTAATTTTTAAAAAAATTTTTTTGAAAACTCTTCACTAGACTAACTAAAGTGTGGTGATGAGAGAAATCGTCTTTTCACACAAACGTGTCTGAGCAGAACAGCTATGTTCCTGCACACGGCGAAGATCTGACCAACGCGACGAGTTTTAAAAACCCTCTCGGGAGGCAGATGAAGAGTCTAAGTGCGAGATCTTGGATCGCCGAAAAATATTAATGTCATTTTGTGGCTTTCGAGGAGACGAGAGAGATTAGACATGACAGCTCTCCCTCCCCTTCTTTCCCGGAGGAGTCACTAGGCGTCTGTCAAGGAGGTTGCCGTTAATTAAGATTGTTGTTCTTAAAGCCAGTGGAACTTTGTCCAAATAAATCTTGTCCAAATAAATCTTGTCCAAAATCTCTAAATAAAGCATCAGTCAATCACATGATCATGGAGTTAGCAAAACAAGCCAGTGTATTCACTCGGCTGGTCCGTTTTCGTATCGGATACACCGCAAATTACCCCAACACGCGGTGGTGTAAAGCAAGTAACGTGTGTCGTCTCGCGGCGCCCGTGGGCCAGCGTGTGGGCCCGGGTCGGCCGGGTCCCGTGCCTGGGGTCTTCCACAGGCCGCGGTCCAGGCGTCGCTGGGCTGTGAGCCCATCGCGGGGTCACTCGGAGAAGGACCCGTCTCCAGGCTCGCCCCTGGGTGCTGGCGGGGCCGTCGGGGTTCCCACTGGCTGCTGACCAGAGCCCGTCCGCAGCTCCTTGCATCACGGGCATTCCACAGGACGGCTTTGGACCCGGCAGCTGGATCCATCAGGGCGGGAAGCAGGCAGAGCCGAGAGAGCGTCGGCAAGACGGCACTCGGACCGCGTGTGACAGCGTCAGCCGCGACGGCCGCGCATCGCCAGGTCCGGCCACGCGTCGGGCAGGGACCCCGCGGGGGAGTGGACGCCAGCAGGGGCTTCGTGGTCCCGCATGTTTATGCGACGCTCCGTGGTCCTGCAGTCAGCTGAGGGGACGTCGAGTCTGTCCGTTAGAGGGAGCGCTGAGTGAGGTCCCGTCTTCTTCACACGGCGCCCACAGTTTCCAGGCGTTCGAGAAGCCGGGGGGTGGCGATGACAGCCAGTCTCCGGAGACGGCGTGCTGAGCGAGGGTGGGAAACCTGGTTCTTGTCACCGCCTGCGGGTGGCCTGCTGGTGACCCCGGGGGGACCCACACCCCTTGGTTTTTCTGTCGGAAAAACGGAGACACCGGGATGTTCATCGGTGACTCGGGGATGTTCTGCAGACCAACACGGGTCGCACTGTGCGAAGTCAGTGACCGTCGGAAGACCGCGCCCCGCCTGCCTCTGGGTTCCTCGTGGCTTCTCTACCTGTGTGATTTCTTCTTGTTTTGCCATTGTGCTTTCGGGCTCGGTGAGGTAAGGTTGCTGCGTAAATCGTGGAAGTTTTGTCGCCGTGATTCTCTAAAGGACCCAAGGGAAAACCTACTCTGTTTTTTCGTACTAACTGCTTCCAGAATCTCCAATTTAGCAATAAAATTAAAATACAGGGAGAAGTCGTTGGGCCATTAAGTGTAGATATATTTCTCTTGATGTGCTGGTACATTTCTTCAGAGTCTTTTTTTTAAGTTTTGTGCTAGAGAAGGAAAGCGGACAGAGAAATATTATGATGTTCTTTTTGTCGTCGAAGGATCATATATTAGCAGTTAATAATGATGCCTCTTTACTCGTCGGGAAAGTTAATCGAATAATTCGTTATTCCGAACACAGACGGACCTTCCCGGAGGTGGCTCTCATGACCAGGGGTCATTGTCATCGGCTTCCATGTCTCGCAGTGCCTGCTGCCTACAGTGACCCCGCCCGCTGCCCCGCCTGGAAACTCTGGAGGCTCCTTGGGGGGCCGAGCGGCCTCAGGCACCTTCCGCTCAGACAGAGGCAGAGTGGCATTTGTGGGTGGTGCGTCCGTGACGCAGGGGAAGGTAAAGGGCCCCTTAGCTCCTGGTTCCTCCTCCTCCGCTCGTTCGGGCCGCAGGGCTCTTCGGCGTGTGATGTGCATCCGGCGTGCGCGACGAGTCCGTGTTCTCCGCCAGCCTCGCGCACCGTGCCTGTCACCGGAGCCGGGTGGCACCCGCCCTCTGTGGCCGTCGCTCCCCCCACGCGAGCGCCGGGCGGCGTTCCCCACGGGCGGCTGCGACCTCGCGCGTTGCCCGGGGCCTCCGGAGAGGCGTCTGCCCGGGGTACGGGCCGCGCCCCCCGGCGTCGACGTGGCCTCGGGCCCCGCGGGCTTCGCACGCACGTTCGTCCACGCTCCGGGGTTTGCGACGTGGCGGGGCCTCCGCACGCTCCTGCGCTCGGTGCGTGTGCCGTGTTCCTGCACCGCCACACGCATGCTCGGCCCGGAGGCGCCCGCCGCCGACGGCGAGTCTGCCGTTTCCGGGGGCCCGTGTCCCCCGGCCCCCCGGGATCTGTCCTCTGGGATCCGCAGTGACCGCGCGCCCGCGGCCACCACGTGCGCTTGGCGATCGGCCCCGTCCGCGGTGCCGCGCCGAGCGCCGTGTCGGACCCCGAGGAAAACCCGTGTGTCCGCCGCCGCGCCGGCTGCCGCGCGCCCTCTCCGCGGAGTCCCGTGCGGCTCTTCCCCAGGCTCCCACCGAACCCCGCTTTTTCCCACCGTCCCACGCGGAGCCCAGCAGTTCTCGGGGCGGGAGGCGTCTCCTTGCGGGACCGACCTCCCGACCTGTCGCCTCTCCGAGAGGTCGGTGCCGCGAACTCTGAGTCCGAAGGGCGCTTTACCGCCCGCCGGCCGCCGGCGAAGCGCCTGCGCCTTTCCGTTCCTGACGGCGTCTTGCAGTCGGCCACGCGGACGGCCCGGCCGCGCCCGTGGTGGCCAGGACCCTGTCGCGTCCTGACCTCGACCGCCAGGTGCTGGGAACGTCGTCACGGCGACGAGCCGCGCCTCCGCCTTGGCGAGACGAGCTAGAATCTCTCGGGTAGAAGACGTGCGTTTTAGGTGCCCTCCTAACCGGCAGTAAAGTCTGCTGTTCTTCAAATGGCGAAGACGGGGCAGCCCCTCCCCCCCACCTCCTGCCTGAACTCTAGAGCTTCGAGCACCTGCCGAGCCTGGCCGGCCAGCAGCAGAGCCCGCAGCCGGGTGGGGCGTGGCTCCCCTTCCCATGGCCCCCCGCGAGCCCCTCTGGGGGGGGTAGGCGCCCTCCCTGCCTGTCCCTCCAGCCCCCCCATCCCTGCCACTCTCCATCCTCATGCGCCCCCTGCCCTTAGCATTTCTCCCCTTTCCCACCACCTGCCCCCCCCCTCCAGTGGCCCGTGGGGCTCCCCGCCCCGCCACGACCCCCCGCTCCTCCCTGCCACTCCCCTCAGCTTCTCTGTTCTGCCTGTTTATAATTTCCTTGTGTTTTCAAGTCGGTTTAGCCACGGGAAGGCTGGGGGTTGAGGCCATAGCTAAATAATAACGGATCGGCCCCTGACGAGTAAAGGGCCACAGGGCCAAGGTGGTGGTGTGCAGCGGCATTTATTCTCCATCGAGCCCTGACGGAGCCAGAAGCCCAGGGACGACGTGGCCCCGTTTCGAGTGGTTTATTGGTTTTGTAACTCTGTTTTCTCTTCTCTGACAAAGCTGCCGTGTCTTTCTTGGAGACACATGCTGTTCGGGTCTCTGTGGGGTTCCTTTACGGGGTGCACTTGAATTAACGTCAACAGCAAAGCAATCAGTAGACAGTACAGTTCAGCTCTCCTGAAGCAGCCCGAGGTTTCAGCGTTACCCGCTTAGAGCACTTTTGTCTGCAAACAGGAAGGTACGACAAGGACAAGCAGCCTCGCCACAGCCACATCCCGGCGCAGACGGCCTCGCCCGCCACCGGCGAAGGGTGACGCGCTCACGGGGACCTGGCAGGGAAGGGTCTGCGTCTGTGGCGAATGAGCAGGCTGGGACGTTTCCGATGCTGCCGCTTAAAGGTCTCGGAAGAGGCCCGACGGCGCCCCGGCGGGACCGACCTCAGGGCCGACAGCGGCCGGGCCGCGGCCTTGCGCCTCGTGGGCGTTCACGCCTGGGCGTGGTGGGCGTGCGGTCGCCCTGAGGGTCGTACCCGGCACAGCACGTTGCGTGTTCCTGCTGTGACTGAGGGTCTCCTGACAGTGACCCGGTAAGTCGGACTCCCCGAGGGCGGGGCCTGAGAGCTGGTTCTCTGTACAGGGTCCCAGGGGATTCTCGGCGGGGCCGGGATTGCGAGCCGGGAGTCTCCCACGGCGGGTCTCGGGCGTCAGGCACGTGCCCGCCTGGAGCACCTGTGAGCAGGTCTGTACGGCCTTGGCGGAATGCGGACACAAAGCCGGGGAGACCCGATGCGCTCAGCCGGGGCGCACCCAGGAAGCCGTGCCTTGGCAGGCAGCAGGCTGTGTGGGGGCCGCTGGCCGAGCGGCTCCGCTGGGGAGCCCCCCGCAGAAGAGCCTGGAGCCCCGTCCGAGTCCCAGGGAGCCACGCCGGCTAATGAGCACCAGAGTTCATCGCCCCGTGCCACATAGCGAAGGGCTCTTCCCGAGGCGCTCCTCAGAGGACCTCACGCCTGTGCCAGACATGCTCGCGGTGCTGGCCGGTCACCTCGGTGCGTCCCATCACAATCGCGCATCTGACAGCGCCACCCCCCCCCCCCCATCGCGCCCTGGTTTAAAATTCGTCTCAAAGGCAAAACGCCCTGCGATTCCGCAGATAGTTTTGGAGTCGTCGACACCAGGTGTGTCCCGAGCCCTTTCGTGTGGAACGCAGAATTCCTCTCGGCGCAGAATCGCCAGTCAGCGTGGGAGACCCGGCGTGGGAGACCCGGAGCGAGCTCGGCGCAGCGCGAGGCCGCGTTTCGCGTGCGGCACGTGCGAGGGGTGCGCGGGGGTCGCGCTCGCTGTGCGGGAGCCTTCCTCCTCCTGACACCGCCCGTGGAAGCTTCTCCGCAGCGTTTAAAGCCGGCGTCGTCTTATCCTGGGTTAGAGACCCTCCTCCATTTGTTGTTACACGCGGATGTCGTGGGAGGCGGCGGGGGAGGAAGAATGCTGGACCCCCCGCCCCCGGGCTCCGGGCCGGGCACGGCCTGGGGACCTGAGGCATGTGGGCGCTTCAGCGCACCCTCTGACAAAGGGGGGGCGCGCGGACGTGTCCTCGGCCCGCGGAGATTGAATGCCGGGGGACCCTCTCCACTCCCTTGACACTCTTTCACCAAACGAGAGACCCCGACGGTCACACGCCACCTTCCCTGTCTGTCCTTGGAAGTAAGTTTCATGCACTTGACCCTCAGTGTCACGAGAGACCGGGAGTCAAGGTCGGGAAATACGCTAGGCGCGGCCACGAAGTGGCCAGGAGCCGCCGCGGCAGGAACCCCGCAAGGCGCATGACGCCCGCGGCCCGGCCGTCCTCCTGCCTTCCCGCGGTGCCCCCGAACCCGCCGGGCGTCCTGCGCCGTCCTCCGTGATTTCAGCCGGCTGACAACTGGCCGCTTTCCCGGCCAGCCGGTTGGCTGCAGCGTTAATCATCTCAGAGTCGTGCTCTTCCTGAGGCTGTCCCCTCTCGGCAGATAGGGGGACGGTGGCCTAGGGCAGGAGAAGTTTTCTTCTCAACACAGGACAGGAGCCACAATTTTTGAGTGGCGCGTGAGAAGACTTTGACCCCCCGGTTCCCTTCCTTCGACCTAACGTGACCTTGGACCAGTCCGTTTGCCTCTCTGAGCCTCAGTTTCTTAACTCAAAAGGCAAAGCGAGAACGAGCTGCCCCAGCCACAGGAGCAGGTGTCGGGAGGGTCACATTAAAGGATACCGGAAACTGCTTTTGTAAATTTCGAAGACTTATACAACGTAAGGGAGTTTTGCTGATTTTTATCTTGCCTCTCCACAAGGCTGGTCCTGCATGTGAGAAAAAGGAGACGGTAAACACAGCAAGAAAAAAAAAAAGGAAAAAAAGTCTCGTGTTCTCAGGCAGAATCGGGACTGAGCCAGCGCCAAGGCCTGGCAGACAGCAAATGGAAAAGGCGGCGAAGGGGGAAATTAGCTGCCAGGACCAGTGTGAAATCGGGTTTTCGTTTCTCGGTGGCCGGCCGAGGAGAGGACAAGGGTGTGACAGAGCGTGGAAGAAGTCGGGACTCGCTGCCGTGTGCGTCCTCGAAAACTCACGAGGAGCTCGGTCCTCATGGGTCGCTTCCCGCACGTTTCTCCCGAGCCACGCCGTGACCGGCTCCGTTTGTCTTCGGGAGGCGAGCCTCAAACGCATGGACGGGCTACTGGAATTAAAACGTCCAGGCGGAGACGGGAGGAAAGGACCAAAAAAAAAAAAAAACCACTCGGCTGTTTCCGGATGTCACAGATGCACTCGAAATGGATACTGGGAAACGCAGTTGGCATCGCAAGCGAAATTGTCCCTGGCGGCCTCCGGGCTCTGCTTCCTGGGCTTGGACGTTCTCATCGCGTTGTGTTTGCACGGACCTTCTCGCAGTGACGCGTCCCTGAGAGCCTTTCGTGTGACGAGGACACACGGGACGGAAGAGGTGTTCTTCTCCCGTAACAAGGTCGACGAATGGGCATGGGCCGCGACGGAGTGACTCAGAGCGCGTCGCCGACGGGGAGGGCTCTCCGCGGCTCGGACTCTCCAGCGAGGCGCAGCGTCGCAGAGCCTCCCGCGGTGAGGCCTCGCGCTCGGAGTCCCCAGCCTTCGCCGGCCCGTGCCCTCCGCTCCTGCGCGGCCCTGGGCTCCGGGCGGCGTTTCCGTGTCCTGGAAGAGGACGTTCAGATGGCTGCGTTGGCTCATCGTCCTCCTGCCCGTCCGCTTTTAAAGAGTGGCACGTGCGTCGTGATCGCGCTTGGGTTTTGAAGGGACCGTCTGTGGCACCTGTGCTCGCCATCTGCTCTGGAAGCTTCCGCCACGGGCTTCGCCTGCCCGCCCCGCATCTCCGGCTTCCTCTGTCTCTCTCTCGTTCTTCTTTGAATCTTTCTAATGAGTGATGCAGTGTTCAGGGTATTTTATTATACTTCTCATCCATTTATGCCTTTTTTTTCCCCTCTCTCTGCCCGGCGATACAGACCTAAAATTGAAAATAGATAGTTCTCTGCTCTTTTAATCTTCTTACCGTTGCCCCTAAGAGGTTATTCTAATCTGGTCTTCCTTTTTCTCCTCGGTTCCACTCAGAAGACACCCACAGAGCTGAATTTCAGGGTCATTTAGCATATTTAAAGAAGGATGCGAAGAGATGAGTCTAGATGTTTGCTTGCCATGGCGTAGCCAGGGGATTAATTGAAACCGCTGTTCCCGGAGGGGTTTAAAAAACAGAACTCCAGCCAGGAAAGAGCGTGTGTCTTCTCTTTGCATGCTGATGACGTCTGTTGCTATTCCAAATGCCTCCGTGACAGCGACCAAATTGGACTTGTAACCGGGCCGTGGACAGACGAACCCTGTCCTCGGGCGGTTTCAGTGCAGTGTTCAGGGAGAGACAGACCGCAGATCAGACCGTGCTTCAGATTCGATTGTCCGGGTGTCCAGAGGCCGCCCCCCCACTCCAGATGCTTTAGCCGAGACCCGCTTTCTTCGGCTTGCATGTCCCCACCAGCTGGTCGCTGAACGCTGACTCCCGCGGGCTGCCCTCTCCCAGACCCCGCACAGGGAGAGGAGAGGAAGCGAAACACGACTCTCAAGGGGCTCAGAGGGACAGTCGAGATCTGGGAGTTACGGGATTTTGGAAACACTGTTTTATTTTGTTGCGGTGGTTTTGAAAGCCACACCTCCCCTTGCAGTGAGTCCTGAGTGTACCGACCACCCTCTGAGCTGACCCACACAGAGGGGACAGCAGTGTGCCCACTGCGGCCCGAGTCGGCGTCTCCTCTCATTGAGGACGCGCTGCGGAATTGGGCGCAATTGACAGAAACCTCCCAAAGCACACGGGTCGCCCTGTCCCGCCGGGTCTGGCTGACTGCGCACCAGCCCTGATGGCCACGGCGTCCTTGCTAGTTCTGGGCTACATTTGGCTGAGCTGGAGATCCATGTCCCCAATTCCATCACAAACCAGGTGGCTCTAGAGATGAGCCCAGCCTCAGGCTGCCCTGTAAACGTGTGCGAATGAGGAAAACAAAATAAACAGATTATGCAGATTAACTTCCCAAGTAAATAAAGGGCTTTGCCCCCAAGTAACCTACTTTTGGCCCATTGATGTTTGCTAGAGGTGACCTTGATTTACAAAATATCATAACCACCTTGTTTGTCTCAACGGTTTCTTTGTTTTATTCTTTGTTTCAGATCTATCAACACTCCTATACTGGATATTATGTCCTGAGCAAAATTCCTCATGGGTAAGATTGTTTTTTTCATTTTCTTTTAATGAGAAATTTGCAGAACAAAGCCAAGGGCAGAAAACTCTGACGAGTTGCTTAATTCTTCCGGAATTAAGGGCAGGAAGTGGGACACCTTGACTTTTGACAGCAAAGCACCCCGATGGTGTGGGGCCTCTGTGACTCCTCCCTAGGTAACTACAGCCAGAATCCAGGGGTCACGTGAGCTCAGCCCTTGCCATTTGCGATGCCCACTTCCTAGGCCAACTCCGCCCACCCGGTGCTCTGGTCCTGTGACCGTGACCATGACCGTGACCGTGACCAGTAATCAGCTGCAGGAATGGGGGACCAGCCCGGGGTCTCCAGCAAAGTCTCCTGGTTCCATGCATAATTGAGAGGGAGGCACCCCTGAGCTCGTCGGTCTCTCAAAAACATGATAGGGACCCAAAAGTGTGAGGGGGAGGAGGGAAGGAGAGCACACGTCACGCTGGGAGGTTCTCAGCGCCGGGCAGACAGACCCTCACGCGGCGTGGGGCTCGCCATCAGGAGCTCATCCGAGGAGCCAGAGGTCGGGAGACCTGGAAAGTTCGCTGAAGCCGTTTGCAGAGTGAGACGCACAGAAGCGCCGTTTCAGAGCGGGGCAGGAGGGGTGGGAATGACCTGCCATTCTTCCCTTCTCTGCCCCCAACCCCTCCTCCGTCTCCCTCCCTCTCCCCTTCCCTCCCCTACTGCGTTCCCCTACTGCGTGCCCCCCCCAACCCTGCCCTTCTCCTCCCTACCCTCCTGGATTGGGAAATATTCAAAAGACTTGGATCGGCTGCTGGCCCTGTTATGTAGGTTCTCCTGAGTACTTAGGGAGACACTCCCTAATTTTTCCAGGCAAATCTGAATGAAGCCCAGGACTCGCCAACCAGTATTGTCCCAAAGGACAGTGGTGATCGCAGCATGGCAGGCTTAGGTAGAACATGGGCACAGGAAAGCACAGGAAATAATTTCATTTGGACTAAAGACAAATGAAAATTGCATGTATTTATGCAGCAAAATGTGATTAATGGTTTTTGTTGGATTATGAGGAAAATCAAGCCCAAAGGAAACAAAGATGACCCATTGTAGTTAAACACAAAGTGCCCACAGGCATTTTTTCATTTAAAGCATATTTCAAATGGAAACGCAAGTGTTTTTTTATTTTGGGGGGGGGGGGTTTCTAAGGAGGAATCATTCTGTTATTTTTCAAGCAGATCTGCAGCTGCAAAGGTCACGGCAGGCAGAGAATGATTATGTCTGGAGATTTATCGACTCCTTCTGGGAACAATAGAATTTACTGTAGATGATGGCTGTTTCATTCCATCTTATATAAATTTGTAAAACTCCAAAGTCTAAAGCATTTATGCTTAACACGTTGTGTTAATATTTTACCGCACCTGTCAGAGCTTAGGAGAAATAGATTCCAAGAAACTGGCTCAAGAGTTTGCCAGATGAGCCGCAGACCTGAGGACAAGGCGGTCTGTGGTGACGACGGTTTCAGTATCACTACCAGAATCCACCATCGCTGATGCCAACAGATAACGAGCTGTTTGGGGGATTTCTAAAACAATCGTAACAATCAGTGCCTTCGGTCACTGACTTTCATGCGCCTTTACTCAGCACAACAGCCCTGCAAGAGAAGCACCCTTATCCCCAGTCCCCAGTGAGAGCCCCGAGCGGCTAAGTCACTGCTGGACCCGTCGCAGTTAGCACACAGCAGAGCTAGAATCCCAGCCCAGACTGGCCGACTCAGACCCCGGGCCCTCCGACAGCCCCCTGGGGTTACATTGTAGCCGTAAATATCAGATTCTAGCGCTGCTAAATTGTTTCTTTTCTAAGGACTCACATGATTGAAAGATGTGGCTGGTTACTTGTTACATTCACCAGAAACACTGCCTGGTGGGTGAGGAAGTCGGTGGGCCACCCCCTCACCCTGGAAACTGACACAGCAGCTCCAAAAACGGCATTGCCCGACCTCCTAATGCTTCCTGTGTGTCATGAGATCGTTTATGGAAGATGCATCATTTAATTAATTTCAGATACAGTCAGAAACCTTAGTCTCCTATCAATGAGGCAGTGGACTTCCGAGCTAATGAGCCTTTAAGCCTCCAGTCTCCGCAGCTCCAGCCTCCAAAAGGAGTTTGCTGACCCCTCCAAGTCAGGTGTGCGAGGGCGCCCCTGATGGCAGGAGGTGGACACGGCCCGAATTTGAGGCTTACGCGCCAGGGGTTACAGGTGTAGAGGAAAGCACAGCTGTCCTTTTAAAATGAAAAGTCTATTAAAATATTTTAATGTACATTACTCACAGTACAGAAAAACCGGGGAGCTCTTCTTGGTTCTTCTGAAAACGTAGGTCTATACCCTTTCCACAAATTTCATCGCCAAATCTTTCACATCAGGCCAGGAGCGGTTCAGTCTGCAGCATGAGATGATTTGTCATTTATAACTCGATTTATTTTTCTTAGCTCCAGGCTTTGCAACCAGTCACAGAGAAGGGCCGAATTAAATTTTCAGTGCCCTGCCTGTGAATTCTGGTCTTCTTTCCTTCCACCGGGGGCAAAGAAAATTGGGGATGGTGTACGCAGAGAGAATTGGGGACGGGGTACGCAGAGAGAATCGGGGATGGTGTACGCAGAGAGAATCGGGGACGGGGTACGCAGAGAGAATCGGGGACGGGGCACGCGTATTCCCTGTGTCTCCCCTGAGCTCACCGTCACAGGCGTTGGCTTCCCCTGCCCCAGTTTGACCTCTGTGGCTGGAGCCGGGCAGAATCCCTTTTCCAAGTAATAAGAATCCCAAGACAGCGGCGTTTTCATCAAGTCAAAAATGTGGTGCCTAAGGGTAGGTTTGTTTGACTTTCGGATACTACATTTTTCAGAAATGGTGTTCTTGGAGGGCGTTTATCTTTTACACAGGTTCATTTGTCAAAGTAGAACCAAAGCTAGTTCTTTTTAACATAAAGTATTGCACTAAGACTTTATATCCGAATTCCAACAAAATAAAGCAGTCTTCCACCATAAAGATTAGGGCCGGCTTCGTGTTCTCTACAGGGTCCATCCTGTGTCTTCACAGCGGTGTTTTTTTATTCACTTGGCTGCTCTTGACACATTCACGACATGACTATTTCCTTCTTGAATTAGTTGCCCTCTTGCCTTGAGCCCTTTTGAAAAAAAAGAAAACATATTTTTAAAAAAGAAATACCTAGCCTTATACTCACTGAGATCATTCTGAAAGTCCCAGGGACTGGAGAAAATCAACTCTTTCCGTACCAGAAACCAACCTGGGGGAATGTGGCGATATTCCGGGGTTTAACAAACAGAGTGATAACAGAACAGAAACAGAGTAGATGTGGGGGGCATTTTTGTTGATGCGCCAGGCCGTCCTCTGGGGCCATTTTTGCCCTAATTTTGCATGTTTACCAATATTGTTGAGGCACCAAACAAAACTGCATAAGGTCATGTTTCTTTGGCATTCTGGTTGACTCCGGAAGTTACACTCTGCATCAGCGGGAATGATAAACTGAGACACAGACCCCTCCCGCCTGCGCGTCTCCCTAACTTCATGGGCTGCAGAGCTGCGTACAGCAGGTACCGAGGCGCGTGACGTTCCCATGATGCCCAGCGCCTGGCCCATCGCGACCCAGGAGTAAAGAACTGAAGTCCTGTTGTTGTGCAGACGTGACTTTGAATCCCCAGTGGGCCACTGACTTAGGCTGTGACCTTCAGATCACCTTTTGAAAGAGGTTAACGGTGCCACCTGCTAGGTACATTATAAGAATTTTGCTTCCAGGGAACTCTT
Source organism: Rousettus aegyptiacus (assembly GCF_014176215.1). Lineage (NCBI taxonomy): Eukaryota > Metazoa > Chordata > Mammalia > Chiroptera > Pteropodidae > Rousettus > Rousettus aegyptiacus. The sequence goes on along the minus strand of NW_023416288.1, from coordinate 48,163,077 downwards.
GGGAGTGTGGTGTTTGTTAACGTTGTTCTATGTGCCCGATACATAGACCTGGTCTCCTGATTAAATACGACCAGGCTTTACATTCTGGCCAGCTCAAATCCTTGGTTACAAAGAAAGCAATGATACGCCCCTGTATGATAAAATTCCCCTTCATCGTTTTTCAAAACTAAGGCTTGTTCTGTGATACTCAGATAATTATAATGCATACGTGATTTTAGCTTCTCACAGAAGAGATGTCTGCGGCCTCACTATCCACAGTCCATACATCTTTTACCTCTCCCTGACCTGCTGCGATAAGTTTTTAAGGCATTCTTGTTTTGCCTCCCACGGAAGCAGAGAAGTCAACAAATCTTTATCGAAGTGCTGTACCGAACAACAAAAGCAAGGTCGCTATCCTTCAGAAGGTCAGGATCGTGTCGAGAGAAAAGGCAGAGGCCTGTGCGACAGTCCGTAATTCAGGGCCCGAGTGAGTATCGTCAACACCGGACACCACAGGAGAGGGGGTTGTGGGCACCGGGGGCGTCACGGAGGGTCTCGAAATGAAGTCTGGGGTGAACTGAGCCTCAGAGTTGAGGACGTGTTTTGTTTTGCTTCTAACAGATGGAGACGGGCAGGAGGTATTCCAGGCCGGGTCGATCTTTAAACAGGCTTGGCTTCTGCGATGAGCCGGCCGCTTCCCGGAACCAGTGGGGGACCGGGCTGGAGCAGGGGTGTTCCCAGGGGACTCTGCATGGGCAGAGGCAGGGCAGGGTGTGTTTGGAGGGAGCGCCTGCATGTGGAGGGCCTCACACCACCCAGTGATGGTCTTCACAGCAAGAACACACTGAGCGCTCCGGGCAGACAGAGGCCTGGTGGAGGCGGCGGGCTTCCCTTAGCTTCACACTTGTGTGTGGGGTAGAGGGGAAGGGAGGACAGGTGGGGGGCGCAGATTCAGCGAGGGGGGCCGGCGGTGGCAACGAAGGCGTGGGGCGAGGGGCACTCGGCCCCTGCAGGAGCCTCACTAACCGTGACGTGGGGTGGCTGGCGCCTCGTGCAAAATGAAGACAGAATTCCAGGGTTTGTTTTCTGTGTGCCTTTAATGAAATCTTTGGCGGCCTGTGTCCTGCTGTGAGGTGAGCAGGTGCATGAGGAGACGCACAGGACCAAGTCCACGGGCAGCGGCACGAAGTCTCGGCCCCCGGGGCGCAGTGCGCTTTCCTCCCAGGCTCTCTGCTCCCGCGTGTGCCCTGGGCTGCTGCTCGGCTCTGCGGGGCAGGCAGCCTGCCCTGCGGCCAGCAGTCACCGAGCCGCATTGTGCATATACCTCGGGGAGGTCAGCGGCCTGGAGCCGAGATGCAGATGGCAGGGTTGTTCTCGAAAGGACGCTGGCATGGGGGGCGGGGCGCAGAGGCCCGCGGTCCCTAGCTGGGCGTGGTTTCAGCACCATGGACAGAGCCCCTGCCTGGGCTGCTGCTGTCTCTCCTCCCTTCCCGCCCGCCCCCTTCTCTCCCTCCCTCCCTGTCTCTGAAAAGCAAACTGGAGAGACACGAGCAGTGGAGTCAGGCGGATCCGGGGACCAGCCCCCCTCCCTGCGTGATCGTGGGGAAGCCACCTGGCTCCCCCGGGCACATCACTGAGCGTGTGTGATGGAAAGCAGACATCTGACTCAGGGTTCACGTGGAGGGGACACGAAACGGCCCCCGAAGGACCCGCGCCCCGCACCATGCCCCCGCGTTCAGACGGAAAATGAGTTTCGACCTCGACGTCAACTCCGATCGAGGGCAGCGGCCTCCCGTGGACAGACGAGCACGCGCGGATCACGCGTGTGCGGGCCCAGGCTCGCCGCAGCTCAGCTTCCTTATGACGAAACTCATGCTTTTCGAATAAGTTTTCAATACGGACGTAATCCCGTCCCTGGCCGCCAGGGGCATGTCGCCGTCTTTCCTGGAATGTCCTCTAAATGCAGCCGTCCCGGGAGTCTTGCGTGGCTGGCTTCCTCGTCAGCGTAACTGCTCCCCCAGTCCCCCCACGTGCTCGCGTGGGGAGTGGAGCGCCCCGCGGGCGTGCCGGAGCTGGCTGCACACTCACCACTGACGCTTGTGTAGCTTCCGGCCCGGGGCTGTTTCGGAGGAAGCGGCTGTGAATTTCACATGGACACGTTCTCCTGGAAGCGGCACCGCTGGCTCGTACAGAAAATGCGGTTTAACTCGATACGCTGCCAAATCGTCATCCGAAGTGGCCGTGGTCTTTAGGCCCCCTTTTTAAAATTCACTGCCCTGACGGGCTGGGGCTTTGGCCCCCATCGCTGGGCGATGCCCAGAGTCCTGTCCCAGGACACCAGCCTGTCCTGTCCCCGGCCTGTCTCCTGCCCCCTTGTGGACACTCGGGGTAAGGCCATCTGGCCTGACCGCGTTGCTGGTCCCCACACTTACTCTCTTCGGGGCACTCTGTAAAGGACAGGTCCACTGAGGAAGTAAGTGGCGGGCTTATCAGGAAGTGGGGGGCATAGGGAGCGGGGGACACGCGGCCGCAGCCTGCAGCTGCTCTCCGCCCAGCGAGAAGGCCGAAGGCGCCCTCCCCGGGACTGCTCAGAGCTGACCTTCTCGCAGACACCGAGGTTTGGCCAACGAGTTCCCAGCTGCTAGTGCAAAGGTCAGGTTGTCCGCACGTCCGCGCGGCCCTACTGCGAACAGCTGCTGACCTTCTGGAAAGCGCGGCGTGGTTTCTGGAGCAGGCCGCGCACACCCCTGCTTTCCCCAGGCCCCCGACGTGGACAGCCTGGCACTGAGCGCAAGGGGACTTTCTGAAAGGAACGCGAAGGGCTGTCGTGGGCCAGCCGGTGACGTCAGAACCGAACGCCCCCGCCAGGAGGGACGCCAGTGGCACAGGCCCCGCGGGGGCCCCGTGCGCTTGGCCCGCAGCCCCAGCGCGTGTCCCTGAGAACCGGACCGGGCATCGGCCACGGACATTTCGGAATGGGCCGCGGCCACCAGCCTGTCGGGGGGCAGAGCCTCTCAGCAGCGGGACTTCTAAATCCGAGCCCATTACGGGGACAGGCGCTCGGACGCCCCCAGACGTGGGCACGTCGTAAATTAACGGGCGGCAGGGCGCGCAGGCGCACGCTGGCCACGCGGGAGGGTGGGTGCCGGCGAGGACCCCGCCCGGAGGGCGCAACCCGGCGATTTAAGAGATACAGGAAAAATGGCGCCAGAGAAAGCCGGGCGGGGCTGGGGTTTGATGACGCCGAGCAAGCCCATTATCCGTCTGTCTCTCTGTCCATCGAGTCGTTATTCGGTCAACGTCGGTGGGCGGAGACGGCGCGTCAGAGGCTCCTCTAGGACTAGAGGTGTGCCCCGCGTTTTCACATTGCTCACCACACCGAGCACGCAGGAGGACGCGGCAAACACGCTTCGTTTCCCACTGAAGATGCTACTTTTTTTTTTTTTTTTTTTTTTTACCTGGTGAGCCATGAACGTTTCGGGGCCAGAGCAGCGATTTCCAGCATTTCTTTTTCCAAACGCTCTTTTGTCAAGAAGCTTTTGAGCCCCGTAAACCAGCGCAGGAAGATAAATGAGTAAACTTTGCTACGCTGATTCGCTCTGCAAAATCCAGCATGATTTATGCCCCGTTTTGTTTATCGCTCAAATAAGCAAAATCAGAATGGATCGCGTGGTTATTCTGAGATAGTTACGTCCAGATGATCATCCTTAATCTTTTTTTTTTTTTTTTTTTTTTGCTAATCCATTTCCACCCTGGAGATTAATCATACAGATCCTGACATGGATTCTTTCAAACAGATAAATACATAAAACGGAAGACACAGACAAATGGGGGGAGGGCATGAGACAGCACCGGAGTGAGTACATACGGGCTCCAGCGCTCTCCCCCCTCCCCTCCCCCCTTCCTCCCTCCCTCCTCCCCCTTCCTCCTCTCCCTCCCTCCGCCTCCCTCCCTCTCCTGCCCTCTCTTGCACACGTGCACGCACACATGCCCCTGAGAATTCTGGGATGTTCCACTCCGTGCTGGATGGAAGTCACCGGGGCCGCAGCGCCAGGCCTTGGGCTCCGGGTGTGGGGACGCGGCACCCGGAGCGCCTCTGATGGACGCACACGCTCCACGGGAATCCGGCGACAGGGTAGCGGGTCACACTCTGCTGTCCCCTCTCAGGGTCTTTGCACTTCGTTCCTGAAGTCAGTCGGAGATGTTTTTTTTCCCTCTTTGTCCAAAGCTGGACGTTAACAGTCAAACGAAAGCCAGTCGGCCCGTGTCCCTGAGCTAATCGCTTATCCGCCTCCGGCCTCAGTTTCTCTGAGAGACTCTATTGCTGGGGCTGCAGCGACAGATCCCCACTCGCTGGGGGGCTTGAAACCGCAGACGGTCATTCTCCCACTGTTCCGGGGGCCGGTGTCTGAAATCGAGGTGCCTGGAGGGTTGGGCTCCCTCTGAGAGCGGGGGGGGGGGGGGGGGAGGGGGGCCGGGGGGCACCCCTCCTCCCCCTGCTTTGGGGATGCAGTCGGTCCTGGGTGTCCCTGCCCGTGGACCCATCGCTCTGTTCCCTCCCCCACCGTCCCCTGAGGCTTGGTGTCTCTTCCGCGTGCTTTCTCCCCGGCTCACAAAGATTCCTGCCGCGGGGTTAGGGCCGCCTCGGGGGAACCGCTGCCACGCCCACTCGCTGGCCGGGCCGCCCTGGGAGAGCACGGCTGGGTCGAAAGCGGGAGGCCACCCCGATGGCAGGATGGCTGGGAGCCACCGCTGACCTAACGCGTCTCACGGGAGACGCTCCAACCGCGCCCCTCCCTGCGTGCCCTAGTGGAAGGGGACCGGGACGGGGAGGGGGGCGGGGAGCAGAGCGGGAGGGACCGGACGCCCCCGCGAGGAACATGGCCCACAGGGTCCCTGGTAACAACGCGGGTCAGCACCTGTTCGTCTCCGTTACTCATTCACGTTTTTATCATTTTAGGGTCTTTTGTAACCTTAACTTTAGAGCTCTTTACACCTTAGAGATGTTAGCCGTTCGCTCATTGTATGTGTCATGAATATTTTCTCCCAGGTTTTCAGGTGTCGATTGCGACGTTTTCGTCGTGCGAAACTTTTTAAAGTCTCACGTTATCAGATTTAGTACTCGTTTATCCTGCTGCTTCTGGATTTCCAGTCTCCCTTTTCCTGCGCGGGGTTAGAGACGAAATCGCCCGTGTCTGTTAAACTACTGTGAAACATTAAAACGCTAAACCCTAATGCTGGGGTTTGTTAAAGTTGGTTTGGAACCCGGAGCGTTGAGACCCCCCGACACTCGCCCCTCTCACTGCCTGGGCATCAGCCTTGGCAGCCGACTCATTGTCCCTCTGGCTCTCAGTGCCCCACGGTCGGGCTTCCCTGGCCTCTCCAGACCTTGAAATGCCACCCACGACGGCCCAGGGCTTTGCAGACTGTCACCTTCCCCAGTGCTTTTGACCCTGAAGTGTAATCTGGTTTGTCCAGGTAGGATTATTAAGCAATTGCTTCAGGATCCTCCATCCATTCGATCCCTGAATCGGCAGGTGCTCACGGCGTTAGCTCCCTCCCGCCGTCTTGCCTGCTTTGTTCGAGCCAGTCCTGAAACATGGTGTTCTCCTTGTCAAAGGCTGCTCCACCCTGGTCTGCCTCTGGTTAATGGGCACGTTTGTAGCTACGCCTTCTGTGTGAGAAACGCCGTAGCCCAGCGGTAGGAGGCTCACTGGGCAGAGTCCGGCCCGGCCAGCCAGAACGTAGACATAATTTTTCACGGAGAGCAGCGTCATCCAAAAGAAATAGGAAAATCAGCCTTTTCTCACACCTGAAAATTATATAATCGTATTAACCAACGTTACCCCCAATAAACAATAAAATAAGTTAAAAATTAATTTTAAAAATTAAAAAAATAAACTGCAAATCTACGAAGTGGAAAAAAATCAGTTTTTTTCTACATACTGTAGACAGTGGAAGCCACAAAATATACTGAAATAGTTGTTATTTCTGAAACTTAGGGAGTTTTTTTTTTTTTAGTGTTTTTAGTTTTTTCATTATGACTTGTAGTCATTTTGACTTGTAGTCATTAGTACACCGGCAGGATTTTGCTAGCGTGGTATTTTGCGTATCATAATTAAGAATGAAAAGTGTAAATGGTGTTCGAAAGGAAAAAAATCTTTCCCTCTTCCTCTCCCTCCCTCTCTTTCTGGAAAGTATCTATCAGCACAAGCCAAAGGTTGGAATCCATCCTCGAGGCCACTAGTTTTGAAGGGCTGAATGACCCGACATTATGTTCAGAAAAAAAACTATCTTCCGGAAGGCAGATAGTTTTAGGGATGGAGGTATCAGTGGTGGAGATTTATCGATAGACAGCTTTGCGTTTCCATTGTGACCAACTTCGACTGTTCTGGAGACTTTTTAAATTCATCTGGAGACGCCTCCGCGCGTCCTCTCGTGAGGGACGCTGACTGCCTGGGTCGCGCGCGTCTTGGCTTCCTGCGCATCACACGCACCTGAGGAAACCTGCTGCCGCCCCGGCGGGAAGGCGGGGCCGGGGCGCAGCCGGAGCCTCCGAGCCCGAGTTTCCCACCCACCGCTTCACTTTGTTTGTTCTTTTTCAGGGACCCTCAAAGCCTGGATCCGCCGGAAGTCAGCAACGCAAAGCTGCAGTACGCAGGGTGGGGCCCCAAAGGCCAGCAGCTGGTAAGCAGAGCCCCGCGCCCCGGTGACCCCGCTCTGACCTCGATCAGGTGCGCGTCCGTAGCCGGCTCCGCTGCGGCACACTCAGCCGCCGCACGCGGGGTGTCTGCACGTGTCAAACGGCCGTCCCCTTCTTCGGTGGAGGACCCCCTCAAAGCCGGGGTGGCGTGTGCTTCGGGCTCCACCTCCAGTGTCCTTAAGCGGGTCCCCGCGCGGGCTGTGCGGGTGGGGGACGCATTTCCTGCGGGATCAGAGAAGCCGCGCCCGCAGCGCTGCGGGGAGCTCGTCCACTTCGCGGAGCCCCGGGCGGTTTCTCTGGCTTCGCTTCCGCGATGCCACGCTCGCCCCCGAGGGGCTGATGAAGGAAGGGGGCGAGCCGCCCCTCTCCCCAGCAGCACCGGCTCATGGGATTCTCCACAGCTAGGAAGCCACCCCCGCCCCCAGCTTTGCCCCAAACATCTTCACGCGTTCTTACTCAAATCGGCAAAACTGCGTTGTCTGGGGACGCTGAGTGGCGGGGACCGTGTAACGAAAGGGCTCTGGACGGGGCTAGAAGACGCGGCAGGACTCGTCATCTCGTGGGGCTGGCGGAGGCAGCTCGCCCCTGGTCAGCAGCCACCTGCTGGACCGGCTGCGGAGTGAAAGGTTTGGGTAGGATGACCTCCCAGGTTTACCCCGGCCCTGGCAGTACCTGTGTCTGAAACCAGGTGATACCTGTGAGGTCCGTTTCGCTTTATTCCATGAGATCATATCCGTCGCCCTTTGTGTGTGGCAAGTCCCCACTGCGTGAAGATCACATGACACTGCTCACCGTTTTTTCTGTATCTGTCAGCTGATGTGACTAAAGCTGCATTTTTAAAACTCTTTCTTTTCCTAAAATAGCGCAGGAATGATCGCTTTATGAGCTTGGCGCGAGATGGTATCGCATAGACCATCTACTGTCTTAGGAACTAAATCGGTCTGATTTCCCCCCGTAGGACGATTGTATTTTCTTGGTTGCATATTAATTCCAATGCCCTGAAATGATTTAAGGAGACAGACGTGCATAGGTCACAAAGCGATTTTAACTGTCACTGACATGTCCCTTGTGCCACACATTAAGCCGGTCAAAATCAGAGAGTGACAGGAGGCCAGGGGGACGTCGCGAGCCGGCGTGGCAGAGGCCACCGGTCTGTTGGCTCAGTCACGACGAGGGGTAAAACACTTCTTCTCTCGGAGCACTGGCTCCTACGTGAGGAAGAGGTGCAGCTTCGCGGGGTGCAGTGGCTGACGTGGTCGCCCAAGACGCCGGGGGCCGGGGCTCTAGCCATCATCTCTCAGCCCCCCGTAAGCTGGCGATCGAGGACCTTCCTATTAGCAGACCAGCCCCACACCCACTAGGTCACCCTGTCATGTGACATCGCGTCTGCGTAGAGGGCTTGGCACAGTCACTCCAGGGACCCACTGCGCTGGAATCCAGGTATCTGCTCGGGCCACTCACTGACGGAGAGGGGAACTCAACCTCCTTCCTGCTTCAAGGGAAGGGGGTTCAGTTACATAGCGTTTGCTGACGTTCGGGGCTCACGGGCCCGCTGGGGTCCCTGGGGCACAGTCCCACCTCTGTCAGTTCTCCGGCCCCCCGGGGCTCAGGGGCACTGTTTAGAAATCGAACCGTCAAGTCTGATCACCTGTGCCTTCGGCTCCGTGTAGGTTTGCAAGCAACGGCGGGTCCCCTGCCCGGATGCCACCCCAGAAATTGTCCCTTGAACACAGCAAATGTGTTCCTTGCAAAACACCTGGACGTGTGACCCCAGAATGTGTCATCTTCTGACTGGAAATGGGCCCGACATCCCCACGCCTCCCCCAGCCCCTCCCGACCCCGGGCGGCCTCGCGCTGCCTCGTTTTCTACAAGTTTGGGGGTTTTAGGTTCCACGAACATGCGATATCACACAGTGCTTGTCCTTCCCTGTCTGGCCCGTGAAGCGGGAGTCATGTGACGGGGTGGAGGTGTCGGGGGTGCTGCGGTGGCGCCGTTCCAGGGCACCTCACACTCACCCTGTGGCATGTCTCTTATATCTCAGTAAAGCGGGGGGGGGGGGCTTTGTAAAGCAGCCCATGGGCCCCCTGCTTGCTCCTCCCAGCCCTCCTGTCCGGCAGGCCACCCGGTCCCAGGACCGCTCGCTGGTCAGCGGTGCTCTCCTCTGCACGAGCGGCCACCAGGGAACTGAGCAAAATGGGGCCGTCCCCAAGGACATCACAGTTCACCCAGTCCTAATGGACAGGGGGGGCAGGGACCATGTAATCCACATTGACAAATCCAGCGAGGGGAGAAAGATTGATTTTTTTTTTCTTCTAGCAAGAGGAGATTATTTCATGAAATGTCACATACGCGGAGAAGACCAGACCGAAGTGACGTCCCATTAATAACTTACAAAAGCCTCTAATCAGTTTGGGTTAATTTGGTATTCATTGTCAAAACATTCATCATGGGTGCAAAGCCCGTGACAGTAGCCAAGGAATTAATTTGCAGGAGCGGAAATCGCCTTGCGTCTCCTGGAGTAATGGATGGAGCCGGTGTGGTGAGTGATTCACTAGCCCGCCGAGGGGGCCCTTCCGACGGGGCGCAGACGTCACCCCTTCCCGGCTCCGCGGGGCTCGGTCACTCTCACACGCACTTGCGCTCGGGTCCACCAGCGGAGTCTGCGGCCATTGACTGGAACAGACGGGCGGGCGTGACAGCCACTCGGTGCCCACAGCTAGGGACGAGGAGGAGCAGGAGGGGGTGGCGGGCTGTCCCCCGCGCCAGCCGGCCCTGCGAAGGTGCAGGGAACCAGGGAAACGGGAACCCGTGACTCGGGGCGGATTTTTTTAAAATATCACTTTTTAAATATTTTTTTAAGTTTTCAGTTACAGTTGACACACTATATTGGTGGAGATTTTTAAAAATTTTTGTCATGCCGGATGAATGTGGAGCATGGGGTACGGGGAAAATATCATTCTTAAAAAGTTTTTTTTTAAAGATGTGAAGTCATGAAAAGATTTCTACACTTCAACACAGAAAAATCCTTTTTAAAGAGAACCTAAAACCGTATAAACAAAGACATTGGTGGCACTGTTATCTATAACAATCGTTTTGAAGGCCGGAAGAACCCTAAGTGGCTACAGGGGAGCAGTTTGCTGAAGTCCACTACAGTGACAGGATGAGCTGTCACGCGGCGGTTCGAAATCGTAGGTAGACTCTACAAGTATGCAAGATGCATCACTGTTAAAACTCGCTAGGAAGAACGGGCTGGACCAAGCGTTCTGTCAAAAGGGTCGGCATAACCCGCTTCCCACAAGAGCAGCAGAGCTAAGAGCACCCCACGGGTAGATGTGCGGTCCTCCCTCTTCGCGCCTGCCTGTACCCGGCCTGGTACACAGCAGGAATACAGGCGGGGACAAGGAAACTACTTAGCTTGCCACAAAGACACTCCCGAGGGCTCTTGGAAACATTTTAGCAACGTCTAAGTCAATCCTTGGGGAAGGATTCCGCCCGCAGTTTCTTCTAAATGGACTTCCGGTGGGTAAGCGCCCTTTTCCATCCAGCTGCCTTCCTGCCTTTGGACGTGGCTGTCCCCACAGGCCGTGAGTTTTATTTCACTTGTCTGACTCCTGGAAATCATGAGCACCTGCTCTTAAATGGTGATACACGTGAGCATAGATTATCAACGAGTCGATTAAAAAAAAAAACCAGTTTTATTTCTCTGAGGCTGTTTATTTTTATATACATCATGGCTAAAACCTAATTCGGCTATTTCCACTTATAATGAACAATTAGCAAATTAGCGAATTGACTTTTCTGTCTATTCTTCAATTGGGGAACCTAATCGTTTACCTGAATGGTGCTCGTTTTTACCATAATGGCTTCGAGGGCCGTTAGCAGCGGGAACTACGTTGTAACTTCCTCCGCGGGGCCTGATTTAAGGGTGTGACTCGCGCTGCGGAGGCCAGGCCCCCACCCCCCGCCCTCAGCAGCCCTGGTACCAGGCACAGCCGGGGAGGCGCCCACCGGAGCCGCCAGCCTCCCGCGTCCTTTCCCGCAGGCCCTGCGCACCCCGCTCGCCATCCCGCCCCGCGCTCTGTGGTCCTCCTGGCGCACGCCGCTGCTGTGGGTGGCGTCGCCCTCTGTCCACTGCCCAGGTCAGACCCTGGCAGTCTCGCTCCCCTGCCTGCCCCATCCCCAGCTTATTCCTCCGACGATGCCGCGCCTTCCTCTGCCCCGCCTCCGCCCCCAGCCCCCGGCCCCGCCCCAGTCCCGCCTCCAGCCCCGCCCCGCCTCCAGCCCCGCCCCCTGCCCCTCCAGTCCCGCCCCTGCGCCTCCAGCCCCGCCCCTGCCCCTCCAGTGCCGCCCCTGCTCCGCCTCCTGCCCCGCCCCTGCACCTCCAGCCCCGCCCCCTGCCCCGCCTCCTTCGCCCAGGTCCAGCGGCCTCGCGTTCGAGATTTCAGCTTATCCCCCTGCCTTTGGGATATTACCCCAGACCCTCGCCCTGCGCCCGGCCGCCACGCCCCCTCCCCTGCCCGGCGGACTCGGCTGCTTTTCCAAACAGCTCCCCACGTAGTCACCGGTAAATAACGTGTCATCCCCGCTCCTACCTGGACGTGACTGTGGCCTGTGCGGTGTAGACTCCGCTGCTTGGTTCGGCGTCGACACCGCTTGTGATGTCCGTGGACACTGACCTGCGTGGCTGTGACTGGCTCTTTTCCGACGCTGCGTGGCGGCCGGTTACAGCCGCACCGCACGGCAGGGCTTGTCGCCCGTCCGCGGACGTGGCCCTCGTTCCTCGTCACCTTTTCAGTCTGTTTACAGTGTCCCTGTGTACGTTTTCGCTTATGCCCCTCGGTGCACACTTGCCACCGTTTCTGTGGGTTTAAATTTGTATAGATTTGGTTATGAATGAGGTTAATAACTTTCGTAAGTACATTTACCATTCATATAACATCTTCGGCAAAACGCCTGATTGTGTCTTTTGCCTATTTTTCTTTAGGGTTTTTCGTCTCTTTCTTTTTGATATGCATAATTTATATATTTTGCTTCTAATTAGTTTATTATTGCCAGTATTTTCTCTCATTTTATAGCTTGTCCTTTCACTCTTATTTTGATATACTTTGGTACAAAAAAATGTTAATTTCAGTGGAATCAAATTTATTCATTTATGGTTTGCATTTTGTATCTTTTTAAAGAAATTCTTCCCTAAAACATGAAGACAGTCTCTTGCATGACCTAACATTTTTATAGTTCTATCTTTCATAATTATATTTTAAGTCCACCTGAAATGAAGCATACTTACAATTACTTTTTCATAACAGTAACCAATTGTTCCCAAACCATTTATTGATGAAGTCCGCCTTTTCTTACCTGTCTTCCAGGCTGACTCTGTCATTTGCCACTTTTTCTGTAGGTGTGGGTGTGAGTTCAGACCCTATATTATGTTTCACTGGTCTTTCGTCTATCGGTGTAACAGAAACGCACCTTCCTAATTGCTCTGATGGCCGTGCCGTGAGACCTGCTGTGTGATCAGTCCTTTTAAAAGTGCTTTGGGGAGTTCAGTTGTAATTGCATTAAATTTATACGTCAGTTGAAGGAGAATTTATAAACGTCAGCTGTTGAAGTTTCCGATACGTGATATAGTTGGCAATTTACTTCCTTTTTTAAAAAATGTCTTTCACGAAAGTTTTATAATTTTCTCCATAAATTTCTTGCAAACATTTAATTTAAATATATCCCCAGGTATTGGATAATTTTGGAACTATTTTATCTGTTTCATTTTTTTAAATGTAACTTTTCTAATTTACATTCGCTGGCGAATAGGATTGCAGTTGACTCTGTGCATTGATTTTGTATCCGGCAGCCCTGCTTAAACTCATTTAATTCTAATAATTCGCCTACGGCGTCTTCCGGAATGTTGACTCAGGCCGTCATCCTCTCCAAGTGATGGCAAAGTTGTTGCTTTCTTTCGCACCTTGTTTTCTGCAGCTTTTTCATTCTTACTGTACCTCCCGGGACCACAGCACTAAGTCACGAGGACGGATAATCACGGGCGCCCAATCCCTGCCTTGTATCTTTACAGAAAAGAAAGGCTTTCGAGTCTCCCCCAAAGGGGAGGGGCTGCAGGCTCGCTTGCTAGACACCCCCGCTCGGTCCCGGGATGTCGGTGACATTTCTAGCTCTTTCTGAAGTTCCGTTTGTTTCTTCGTTGTCCTTTGTTGTTGCCGTTGTGGTTTCTGTTTTGTTTTTCTTTATTGCGAATAGATTTTGAAATCAGTGTGTTTTCCGCCTCTCTTGAGATGATCATATGGTTTTTCTCCTTAGTCCGTGAGGTGTGTTGTTTTGATCGATGGAGAACCAGCCTTATGCTGCCTGGATCAGTCCAATTGGTTATGATGCATTTTCCTATATAAATATGTGTGTGTGTGTGTACATATATATACACACATATATATTTACTGCATTTTTAAAACTAGTATTTTTAAGGATTTTTGCATCTGTGTTCACGAGTAAAATCGATCTACTAATGTGGTAAATTACATTATTGAATTCGACTTAAGTCGCTTCATTAAAATGGCACTTAAACAGGGACAAAGGCAAAATGGGCATAAACCTATGTAACTTATAAAGCCACATATAATTTACCAGTTAACTTCCACAATTCTACAAAGCCGACCAATTTAAAAGCAGTCACGTCAGTTCTCGGCAGGTGCCGGGGCCGTGACGGGCGCTCGCGATTCCTGCTCAGACCGTCTTATCTCCCACGCCCGTCGCCCCGTGCCACGTCGGGGCTCTGTTTCCCACGATTGCCCTTTCTTTGACTCACCGAGAAACCTTCTTTGAAATAACGCAGCGCGATCTGTCGTCGCTTTGCTGGGCGGGATTGTGCCGTTTCCATTGACGCGTTCACGTCAATTCCCGTCCCGCCGGCCCTCAACCAAAGCAGGACCCCTTGGCGCCAACGCCCTGGTCAGCGTCAGCTCAGGAACCAAAATTCGATGACGGGGCTCGGTAATTGTCATCCGGGTCGCCTAGAACACTTCAGGGAGTGGTCCGGGCCTCATCTCGGCTGCCTGTGCACAGAGTGTTAAGGGAGATGAAGTACGTGGTGAAGAAACCATTCTGTTTTCAATTGTCTTGCAGACGTTAACTTACAGACCAGGAGAATGTCTTTGACAGCTCCTCCCACCTGCCAATCAACCTTCCTAGCAAAGGGAGTGCAAGCCTCGGGCCAGACTTTAGGTAGACTGGGCAGAATTACGAAGGAGGCTTCCTTTAGCTTTGTCTGTGCTGGTTCTTTGCCTGGCTGCTAGGGGTACTGGAGCCCCACTCACACTAGTGGAGACACAGTTTCCCTTACAAATGACACTCGTTTGCATAAAAAGGGAATTGATTGGGAAGAAAAAAATAAAGTCAGTAATAGTGGCAGTGGTACTCGAAACCATGGCAAATCCTGCAGGAAGCTGGTAGCTGCCCAGCCTTTGGGGACCTCTCTCGTCTTGGCAGGCACCTGACTCAGGGTCGGGCCGAGTGGGGACGAAACCCAGCCCCGCCGCTCACAGGACGGACAATGCCCTGACCTCTCAGCTCGGTCCCCCGTCTGGAAACAGGTAGAAAGACCTCTCAGCGATGCTGCGATGCTGTGAATGTTCCCGGAACAATGCCTACGTGGCCTCACTTGACGCGGTAAATGCTGGGTCCCTTCCTTGGCCACTGATGTCACAGAAGAAATCGAATAGTGTCTTGAATCTGGGCCAAGATATAATCATTTCTGCTCAAATGGTGAGAAGATTACAAATTGAAAATACATAGACTTTGGAGCCAGACAACGGATTCCGCTTCTCTGACCTTGAACCTTCGGAGTCATTTTCCTCATCCGTAAAAGGAGGATGGTTAAAAGTGTGTTTTGCATGCTCGTCGGGAGAATCTGAGGTAACCTGTACGATTAAATCGCATCATCGTGACTGTGTGGAGGGCGTAGTAGGCACTCCGTAAGTAACGGCCGTTCGTCGCCGTTTGGATCGGAACCGCCACCGTCCCCCTCCCTCGCACACGGGCTGCCTGCCTCTCTCGGGTCATGTTCCCTTAGAACGTTTTCCAGGGTTTGGAGGGGCATCGTGCAATAGACATCTGGAGCGGAGAAGCACCGAGATGCCCGGGGCTCATTCTCCAGGCTCTGGGAATTTGGACTCTTCGGCTATAATTTGTGCGATCTGGGGGTAGCTGTAGAGGCTACGCAGAGGGGCCCTCGCCTCATGAATTCGAGGCCCGGGAGCTCAAAGCCCGAACTCAGCATCCTTTTCTGCAGGCGGTGCCTTCGTGCGAGACTCGTCCTGTTTTCTGACTCGCGGTTGCTTCCTGCCTTCCACGAGGTCTCTTTTCAGGATTAAAGGGTGGTAACCTGGGTCCTTGAAGGGGCGATTTTGTGAGGCGGTGGCCCTTAAATGCGAAGTGAACTATGGTGGAGCAGTCACATTGCGACCGAGACGGCACGTGGTTGCCCGTGAGGAAGAGTGGGTGCCCGGTGGCCGGTGGCCGGAATGAAGGTCCTCGCTGGTGCCGGTGCTCCGGAGTCTCCTCCAGGTGACATTTCCGTAACACTAAGTGACAGTGTGCAGCGCGAACACCTCGTGATATCATCAGGAGTTTGAGATTTTGCTTCCTTAATTAACATTTTCATTCTGCTGAAATTTCGGAAGTGCCGATTGCCAAGCTCACAGCGGAAGGCTGGCTGCACATTAGAATACTGTCATGTGCTCCCGGCTGAGCTCGAAGGTGCCCTTCCCCACCGAGCCAGCTGTCCAGTCGGTGGGGGCGGCCCTGGCCCACGCCCCTTGCAGAGCGGGGACTCTTCTGAACCAGGCAGGGCACCGGGGTCCCTGGGGCTCGGCCGTGACATAGTATCTCCACGCTCTCCCCAAGCACACACGTGTACACACGTGAACACATGCGATCCCCGTTTACTTACCTGATCTCACCCTGTGATGGCCGTGTGCTATCACACGCACAGGAGCATAATTTTATCTTGAAGCCTTGTCCTCAGCTTCACGAAAGTCACACATCAGAGCCCCCCAGCCTGACGCGGGGTTCCGAAGGTGAGCGGGGACCGGAGGGGTTTTGCCCCAGGCGTGGGCGGCCGCCTTGGGGCAGGGTCATCAGGGCAGCGTTTCAGACGCTTGGTCTCGACTGAGGTCGGGGTTTTGAAAGGACGAGAAAGGCAGTGAGAAGAGGGACTTTAGATGACCCACGAGGCTTCCTGGCACCAAGCTCGGCCCTGTGGCAGCAGGTCCTGTATCAATTGGCCGTAGCAGACATCGGATGTGACACACTTCGCAGACTTTCAGTGGGGAAGGCGGAGGCAGAGGCTGCGAGGCCTTGTCTTTAGTCATTAGGATGCCGTCCTCTGTGGCCAGGGGCTCGTGGTACTGCTTTCACCACTAACACGTCACCTGTAAATGTGCTTTCTAACCCTCGAGCTTCTCTCCCGTAACTTACCTGCCTTTCCCCCACCACGCGGCGGGCACGGCAGGTGCGGTCGTCTGCATTCGCGGATGGGAAAGTCCGAAGGCGGAGCGCTGAGCAGTCTCTGCCGCGTCCCACGGCTGCTCGGGCGGGAACCGACAGAAGAACCCAGCGTTCTGAATTTCAGGCTGGCGGATTAGCTGGGAAAGAGGAACTAGTCACACAGGATCAAGTCGGTTGTGGTCACCGCACAGCCTGGTCAGTGCACGCGCACGCGCGCGCACACACACACACACGCACACACACACACGGACGCATCCGGAAGGGAATACAATAATGCAAGTCTACTTTAATAGTCACACTTTGCGTCTGTGCGCGTTTGCAGGATTGCGGCATGGTTACTTCTTTCTGTGCGTTCGTAGTAAAGGCGAGGGCACGTGGTCAGAGCCCAATGCCTTTCGCTGCCCGGTCTCCCGCCTCAGAGCGGGCCGGACGGACCGTGCGAGCTCACGCCGGCCACTTCACTCGTCAGAAGAGCCCAGTGCCCTCCGCGTGGTGCCAGTGAGCATCCCCGCAACGCAATTGTGCCCGATGCCACCGAGCCGCGCACTTACACACAGTTATGGCAGTAAATTCTGTGTCATGTGCATCTTTACTCCATGAAAAATTTTTTCCAGTGATTCACGGAGCCCTTGCCTGTCCTTGGCCTACGTTGAGGAGTCCTGCTCTGTGTCCCCACAGCCCCAGCTGTTCCTGTAGGCACATTGTCCTGTGTGTTTCTTTACCAGATTGTAAGCAGAATAAAGCACGCCATATGCCTCCCCTCATTTATCCCTGTGCACAACGAGGTGCCACTAAATAATTTTTAATGAATATCGAGTGACTGAAGCCCAGATTTCCAGTTTCCCAGCCCACCAATCCTCATTCTAGAGAAATACGATCGTTTAAATGGCGAATGCAGTCTGCTATTAAAGGGCTTGAAAGTATCAGACGCTGGGTGAGCGGCGTGGGGTCAGAGTGTCTGGCCCGCCTGAAATGCAGGTCATATCAGAGGTGGGGGATCCCCACGCGCCCCTGAGACCACCCTTGCTGGGTCCGGTAATGCGTGGTGGAAATGCAGACCACGCCTCTGGGTACAGATTTTCCGTGAGCGCCGTTTACCGCCACCTCTTTGTTTAACGCCCTGGTTTCCTTTCTCCAAACTAGATATTTATCTTTGAAAACAACATCTACTACTGCGCGCACGTGGGCAAGCAGGCCATCCGCGTGGTGTCCACGGGGAAGGAGGGCGTGGTCTACAACGGCCTCAGCGATTGGCTGTATGAAGGTAAGGGGGCGGGGTCTGCGGGCGGTGGGCGCGGTCTGTGGTCTGTGGGCGGGGTCTGTTCCTCCGTCTTTAACCACAAATGAAACTCCAGTTTCATGAGGGTCTGCTAAATTAAAAGGATACCGTTGGCGCTCCAGGGAGCGTCAGGCTGTCAGCGGGACACTGACGTGTTGAGCACTCACCTGGTGGCCAGGTGTGTGGGGCTTTCCAGGACCCACGCTGCCCCCAAAGGGCAGGAAGCTGGGACTGGGAGGTGTGTTGTCCCGGGAGGTGACTTCTAGGGGCACTCAGAATAGGCACAGGTGTGTGACCCCCACCCTGACCTGGGAGGGGAGAGTCAGAAAAGGAATAATGGGTCGAAGCTTCTGGAAGGAGCCATCCGCGTGCCGTGCTGTCCCGAGTCCATCTGCCTCGTCGGACACGTTCTACTCCCGGCTTTCTTCGGCGCCGCTGGCCACAGCTGCCTGCATTTTGGAGTAATTAGAGATCTGAGCAAGAAGCCCTTTCCTTGACATCCATGCTCCGCCTCCACGCTAATGACGCTGTGACCACCAACTATCGATGGCCATGTGGTGCCCGGCACCCTGCTGAGCACCGTGCTCTCTAGCCCTTCATTTGACCCCCTGTCCTAGTCGGCTGGCTCAGGCAGCTGTGACAGACGCTGCAGACCGGGTGGCCAGGTGTCTTCCTGGCCTGCAGACAGCCACCTCCTCCCCTCACGCGGCTGGCAACGGAGGACACACTCTGCACCCACAGAGAAGGGCGCCAGCCCCACCTCCCAGAGGCCCCCACTCTCAATGCCGTCGCCGTGGGAATCGAGGC
The DNA here is from genome assembly GCF_014176215.1 of Rousettus aegyptiacus. Taxonomy (NCBI): domain Eukaryota; kingdom Metazoa; phylum Chordata; class Mammalia; order Chiroptera; family Pteropodidae; genus Rousettus; species Rousettus aegyptiacus. The sequence goes on along the minus strand of NW_023416288.1, from coordinate 48,144,798 downwards.
TCCCATGTGAATTCTGGGGGCACTAGCCTGTAGCCCCAGCACCCTTCTGGCCTTGTGCTGGGAGGCCCCCATCAAGCCCAGGACACCGATTCTCCCCAGCCCCGTGCTCGCCTCAGTCTGAGATTCTACATCAAAGGGGCTCCACGAACCTTAAACTAGAAAGCAGAGAGTTGTGTAAGCTGAGTGTCACTTCCCATCAAAGTGTCACTAAAAACTAAGCTCTATGACCTGGCTTCTGATTTTTTACTTGAGATACAAATAACCTACAATAAAACGCGCAATTACAAGGACACCATTTGATGAGCTGGATAGACGCGGGTCCTGTGTGGCCCCTTCAAGACACAGCGCTCCCTCACCCCGGAAGGTTCCCCGAGCCCCTCTGCAGCCAGCTCACCCCCGCCCCAAGTCCCCTTCCTGAGGCCACCGCCCTCCTGACGTCGGCGCAGCTTGCTTTCCAGCAGATGGGCTGGCACCTGGACAAGGGTCCAGGCTGTGCCCCCAGTGTGACCCCCTAGGAGCCCCGTGTTCACTCCAACGTGGCTGCCACAGCTCAGGGTCCCGCAGTTTCCGAGTCACCTCCTGGGCCCCAGGGAAATGGACCTTGACATGTCATTGTCACATTGTCCTTTGCCCCCCGTGACGGCGGAACAGGCCCTGACCATTGCCTGCCGTGGTCACACTCTCCTGTGCACAGACGGCCTGAGCGGCGGGCCCCGAGATCCAGGGGAGTTGGCACTGCGTCGCCCCAAAGGAAAAGGCACCGGAGTCCTGGCCGCAGGAACGAACATGCTCCAGGTCTAAGCGCCTTAAAAAGCCCACAGGCAGGAGGTTTAAAATATCTTTCTCGTATCTTCCTGATAAAACACAAAGCTCATTGCTTTGCAATCCGAGTTAAGCTTTCGCTTCAGCAAATCCATCGAAAGGAATTTTTTCTTTGAGGCATTTACACGAAATTGTGCTGGCGCGATCGCCGCGCCCCGAGCGTTTGACATCAATCGCGGCGATGTGGTGGCTTAATCGACTTAGCATCGTTCTCTGGGAGGTTTCATTCGCTGGCGCTTAGACTTCCGAAGGTGGCGGTGGGGTGGGGGGGGGGGGCTGGGGAGTCCTGGTTCCTCTTTTTAATAATGGGAAGGTAGACTTTGAAGATGGTTTCATTTCCAGATATTCTCTTTCAAAAAAAGAAGGAGGGAAGGAAGGAAGGAAGGAAGGAAGGAAGGAAGGAAGGAAGGAAGGAAGGAAGGAAGGGGAAAAGGATGGACAGACAGGAAAGGCGCGAAGGAGGGAAGGAGGGAGGGGGGAAGGAAAGGAGGAGGGACGGGGAAGACAGCTTCCTGCAAGCGTGTGTGTGCAGCCTGGAATGCCGGTTCGGAGGCGACGCTAGGCCACGTGAGTGGGGACACCCTGCAGGCCGCGGGCTTCTCGGCAGCAAAACACCGTATCGATTTGTTCTGTTTCCCAAGAAGGATCTTGAACATAGCGACCATTTCCGCAGATTGAGGGCCCAGGGAGAGAAGGGGTGGGAGACGCGGGGGCTGCCAGGAAGCTCGTCCTGTGATGAACGTGGACACAGACTCCGCAGGAAAGTCCTCCCCAGTACCCGGAGCCGTCGCCGGCCGCGGCAGTGTGACCTGCCGCGGGCGGTGGACCCAGACCGCCCATGTGTCGCGCTGACCCTCTGGACACCCCGCCTCCTGGTGACCACGCTCGGATTCTGATGAGCGGCGTGCACCTCTTTACTTTCCGCTTCTGGGCGAACGCCACGCGGCCACGTAGAATCTTGGTTTTGATGGAAGATTAGACACCGCTTGGTACCACTGCCTTCGGGTTTACTGGAGCTAGTTATCCAGAGCTAAAGTCAGGTCGCCACGGGATTACGGAAAGGTCGCAGTAATCCTTTACCTCGCCCGTGAGTTTCCCTTTTTGTCCCCGGAGATAAAGGAAGCGGGAGTGACGTTTGGGATGGTGACAGCCCTCCTGACCCCGGGGGGTGCAGAATTCCAGCTGGCCAGGCCCCCGAGCCCCTCCTATCGGACGCCAGGCCAGGCTCGCCTGCTAACAAGGACAGGGACGTGCGACGTCCACGGAGGGTTTCTCCCACCCCACCCCTGACGGGTCACCATGGAGACCCCGTTTCTGCCCAGCGCTGCTTCGTTCATGAGCCTCTGGGGCAGCCGTTTCCCCGCGGGGACGTCCTGGTCGGCTGTGAACTGACCTGTGTCCCCACTGCTGGTCTCGAGTGGCCTCTGCTTCCTCCCCGCCCCACCCCCAGAAATCCGCACACTCCCGGGGGCTGCACTCGGCCCTGGCGGCTCCCTCCCGCCCCGCCTGGCCACGCGGGAGCGACCGAGCAGACGTGCCCGCGAACTGCGGTGCAGACGGCGCGAGTTCTCTGCAGCGGACCATCTGCGGGAGTCTGCCTGCCGCTCAGCACCCCATCCGGACGGGCCAGGTGGCTGTGCGAAGTTGCTTGTGAGTCACCTCGCCCCACTCTGGCACCTGAAAGGCACTTTGCTGGCTGCTGAAGACACTGGAAAATTACAAGCCCTTGCGAGCTGGCCGCCTTCCTTCTTTCCTTTTTTTTTTTCCCTCCTTACCTTAGCAGACCTCTGTGTTTCTATCAGCCCTGGAGAAGCTCCAGAATCGATACACTGGGCGCCGTGGGATCCCGGAACGCTGGAGTTGGGGGGGGCGGTGCTGGTGGTGGCCCCTCGGTGGGCAGAGGGGGACATGTCCAGGGCCTCTGAGGACAGCAGAAGCAGGGCCGGTGGCCGGGATTCGGGCTCTCTCACCTCACGTGCAGTAAGCAGCTGAGCTCCGCACCTGGTGTGTCCAGCAGGCGGAGGTGGACGGTCAGCACCCCGCGGGCTTCATGGCGGATGAGACTGTCCGGTGTCGGAGAGCAACGGCAAACCCATGTCACCCTGCCGGGGCCTCTGCGGGCCGCTGCCAGGCCTGGGGGAACGTCCTCGGAGGACAAGGAGGAGTCGTTCAGGAGGACGACTCGTAACGAAGGGCATTGCTGTCACAGTCCCACACACCTCGGGGTCCTCCCACTGGGAGCTGAGGCGGGGAAGCCCGTGACCGGGGACAGACCACGCACTGGTCAGCCTCCCCAGACCCAGGGAGGAAGGTCGGCAGAAGCCCCCGGCGCCGCCAGCCCCCGACTCGGCTGTGGAAGGGCTTCACGGCTGGCGGCCACAGGGCCCTCACCGCCGAGGTCCGGAGCCCCCAGCTCGTCCGCGGCCACCTGGTCCCCTCTGACGGCCACCGCCCGCCCCCCCCACGCCCGGCCGGCTCGCCCGCCTCTCCGTGGCCCCTGACCCCTGCAGGCCGTCGCCCCGGGCTTCGTGCCAGCCACGCCGTCCCCCACGTGTCGTAGGCACTCGTTTCGTTGTCTCGACGTGGCCGCAGGTCCTCACCTGCCTCCGGTCGCGACAGGCGCGTGCAGCTGGGGTACGGCACGCCCCCGATGACGGCCGTAGAGTGGTCTCGCGTTATGTGATCAGGGAACGATGTTGATCATGATCGCAAATCCAGATCTGGAGGGAATCTGTGTACCGTACGTACAGACCGGGCACGAGGGGGAACCGCTCGACCCGAGAGCCGGCTGGCACCGAGACGGGGCCCCCGCTCCCCAGCCCTGACTGTGACACGTGGGACACGTCGGCTCTCAGGTTGTTAGAAACAGTAAGTAGAGTTGTTCTTCCTGGAATAGCCATCGGGTCCCACAGAGCCCGTCCTTAGCTCCTTTAGCTAAGACACCGCAGGGCGGCCAGGGCGGGTCGGCGGGTGTCCCTGGCGGGACCTGAGGCTCTGTCGAAGACGGGCCTTCATCTCCCCGCCACACGATGACACTGCGTCTGTCCTCTGAGAGCCAGGGGCACCCTGGGCCTTGAGTACCTTCTCCTGCTGCTCGACTGTGTGTGGGTCAGGCGCCCAGGCAGTCTGTGCATGCAGGCGTCTGTAGACATACACACAGCACACACAGTAGGCCTGACACACAGTGTGCCAACAGTACGCACACAGTAGGCCTGACACAGTGTGCCAACGGTACGCACACGGTAGGTCTGATCCACAGTGTGGCTACAGTATTCACACAGTAGGCATGAATGTATAATATACACATAGTACATGCACAGTAGGCCTGACACACAGTGTGGCAACAGTGTACACACAGTAGGTCTGACACACAGTGTATCAACAGCGCACACAGTAGGCCTGACGCATAGTGTATCAACAGCACACATAGTAGGCCTGACACACAGTGTGGCAACAGTATACACATAGTAGGCCTGACACACAGTGTGGCAACAGTATACACACAGTAGGACTGACACACAGTGTGCCAAAAGAATGCACACAGTAGGTCTGACACGCAGTGTATCAACAGCGCACACAGTAGGCCTGACGCACAGTGTGCCAACAGTACACACACAGTAGGTCTGACACGCAGTGTATCAACAGCGCACACAGTAGGCCTGACGCACAGTGCACACGCGGCATGCGCCCAGCACGCATGTGCCTTGCTGCAGTGTGGATCGGTTTCCTCTGGTTCTGTCGTTGAGATCGTCTTAAAATAACAACCCTCAGCAGTACAATAATAATTCGACTCAAAAAGCACTTGTTAGGTTCATAATGCTCAAATGCGCGACCAAAGAATGTTTGCCAGGCGGCCGTCTGCTCCGGTGGGGCCTGGCTCGAGGGGGTTCTGCCGGGCTGGGCGGTCGGCACGGGGCACGCCCGGAGCCCCGCGGAGCGAGGGCGGTCGGGGCGCCAGGGGAGTCGCTGGCATCTGGTGGCCCAGGGCTGTGCCCGGGCGGCTGGACCCCACCCCTCTGTGTTCACACGTCACCTGTTTCCCTTCAGAGGAGATCCTGAAGACGCACATTGCACACTGGTGGTCTCCGGACGGCACGAGGCTCGCCTACGCCACCATCAACGACTCCCGCGTGCCCGTCATGGAGCTCCCGGCCTACACGGGCGCCGCCTACCCCACGGCGAGGCCCTACCACTACCCCAAGGTAGGCGAGCAGCCGCGGGGACGCGCCGCACCGCCCGCTTTGGGACACCCTCTCCTCTCGGTCCCTTGTCAGGGTCTGGCCTCTGAGAGGCCAGAGGGGTCTGTCTGTCCGTCCCCGGGCCCTGGGTCTGGGCTGCGCAGCTTCGTGCTCGGTCACGTTCTGGCCAGTAGCGTGTCTGATTGCTCCCAGACCAACTTCTGGCTGAAGCCACGTGCCCCATACGCCAGAAATGCCTGCTGGCCCTGCCGGCCAGCAGTGTGCAGCAGGAGGGAGGTGGCCAGGGTCCCAGAGCCCAGGTCAGGAGACACCTGGTGACCCAGACAAACCCCACAGCCCGGGGGCCTGAGCGGCAGACACTGACTCTCGGGGTCTGGGGTGGGAGGTCGCCCTCCCAGAGCTGGTCTGGTGGGTTCTGGGGCGAAACGCCTTCCGGGTTGCAGTCGGCTGCCTTCTCTGAGGGTCCACGCCACAGCCCCGCCCTCACCACCGCCACCCCTGATCACCGCCCGGAGGCCCCCTGCACTGTGCATCCCTCTGGGGCCTGGGGCTCCCGCCTGCGAGCGGTAGGCCCTGGTGTGACAGCCCGTTTTCTGTGGCTCTTCCGTGGGCGTGGCCGGCGTCTGCGAGGTCCCGGCATGGGGGCGCGTGCCCCCTCCGAGGCCGCGGCCTGGGCCTCGGCCATTTCCCGTTCTGAGAGTGTCCCGGTATCACCGCGGGACATGGGTTCGCCTGGGACAGACCGTCCTGCCTCTGCTTGTCACTAAGCCTGCACTGTAGGGAGGGCCCAGGGCTATGGCGGGAAGCACAGTCAGGCACAGGGCGCTGGGCGACACCCAGCCTTTCAGCCTCTCCACGCGCCCACCGCACGCGCACGCGCATGCGCGCACACACTCTTCACCAGTGGCGTCTGACCCTCGTCTGACCCCCAGGAAGGGGATGGTCTCCCTGGCCAACCCTCTTGGTGCGCCCCCGACAGTGGGCTCCGGGATGGGAGCTCGGAGTCTTCTGGAATGACGGAACTCGATGGCTCAGGATTTCGGGTCTCGTGTTTTAATGGAAAGTCACCATACTCTGGCCAGCAGAGTTCGGCCGCCCTTTGCCCCGAACCAGAGGCGTGAGCTGGTGGACGCACCTTCGGCCCTGTCCTGGGGCGGGGCTCAAGGAAGCGAGGGCGTCCGTGAGACCCACAGTCGTGTGACGGCAGGGGCCTCGCTCGTCGCTCACGTCTCTGTCCCTTTGCACCCCCAGGCCGGCTGCGAAAACCCCAGCATTTCCCTGCACGTCATCGGCTTGAACGGGCCCACCCACGACCTGGAGATGACGCCGCCGGACGACCCACGCATGAGGTTCGCTCCCTCCCTCCCTCCGCGTTGCCGGGAGTAGCGACAAGCAGACGCGCGTGCGTGCGCGTCTCCGTGCGTGCGCGTCTCCGTGCGTGCGCGTCTCCGCGGGCGCAGGTGTGTGTGAGCGCTGATTCAAACGCCGCGCGCAGGTGTGTGTGAGCGCTGATTCAAACGCCGGAGAGAGAGGTGCATTGCCCACGGCTTCCCGCACTGCGGTAGGTCCCGAGTTGGTTTTTCTGACCCACGGATGCCCGTGCAGTACCCTCGTCCCCCGCGGGGAGACACAGATCACTTTCTGCCAGGGCCCCCGGTTTTGCGCGGGACTTTGGAGCGCGGCTGTGTCCCGTGGCTCCGGGGACTGAGGGCCGAGTCCCGTTTCGTAAGCCGGAGCTCCCAGTGGGTCAGTCCACAGCCGGTGGGGGGGGGGGGACATACCAAAGGGCGCGTAGCCTCTGGTTTAGGCGTTTTTGGTTTTTTGGTTTTTTTAATCAAAGCGGCTGAGAAGCAGAATCTGTGAAAGCAAAGTGGTCTGAATGTCGGTTTCGTTTTGTCCCAGAGTCAAGCGGCCTGGGGGTGATTAACATCCAGAGCCTCTCGTGCTGTCGTTACACCTGTGTGTTGAGAATGCTGGTGGGAGGAAGACTCGGGGGGGAAAAGGGGGACTTGGGCTGGCATGGGGGCGTCTCACTTACAGACAGACCCCTGTAACCTGTCAGGGGGCCCTGGGGGCCCCAGAATGAGTCCTCCTGGGACTCCGCGAGCAGCCATAATCCAGCTGGGCTGTTAACTCTTCAGGTACAAAAACCTCCACATTAGTAACCTCCGGAAGCTTCTGGAAGGCCTGGGGCCGAGGCCCCAGCCTCCGCAGCTCCCCAGCAGGCCCAGCTTGGGGCTGTGTCTGTGGGTGCTCATGTCTGCGGGTCTGCCAGGGCCTCCTCCTCCTGTGGTGGCCTCCGTGGCCCGACCGCCCGCCCGCATCCCGAAACCCCGAGGCCTCAGTGGAATTCCACTGGGGTTTTCTCAACCCTCCTCCGTGAAGCGTGCGGTGTGTACGGTCTCGGCTGAGCAGACCAGCGTGCTCCGAAGGGTTCCCCTCTGCCTCTCTCTGCACCCCCAGGCTGACCCTCTCGCCAGCAGCCAGCCTCCCCCCCACCATGATCCTCCGGCCCCTCCTCGGGGAGCAGGCCCTCTGTGTGCGAGTCGGGGTGGGGGGGGGGGGTTAAATCGATTTGGCTGGTGATGCTGTTTCCGGGATAGAAGAAACGTTCCGATTATGGCTCTCTCTTCTCTCGTGACGATGCACAGATTTCACTGTTTTCCCTCGGCCCCCATCCCTGCCAGGCCTCCCGGGGCCTGGTCCAGCAAACTCACCAGATTAATATGGAAAGTCACCTGGAAAATGCAAGCCATCTGTTTGAGTTAATTGGAAATCTCGTTTAGTCAATTTGCTGGAGCCGCTTCCGCAGGCTCGATTAGCTTCAGGGACAGTGAGGGATCAGCCTCCGCCAGGGCCCGGCTCAGCTTCTGGCTCCAGGTTCCGTTCGTCCTCATTCCCTAAGCCAAAGGCAGTGCCGCTCGTCCCCCGCCACAGAGACCTGTCACCGGCGAAGGTCCCACTCGGTCCCACCCCTCTTCCGTCCTGCGCCCTCGAGATTTTTCGAAGCTGAGCACAGGTATGTCGGAAATCATGGGCCGACTGCGAGTGGCTGTGTGCTGGGCATGTATCATTCGCCAACCACTGCGCTGAGAATTTAGCGGTGAATGATGCGTGGAGGTTGCGATGCAGGGGGACTGGACCGTGAACGAGCAGTGTGCGGCACGCGAGTGACTACAAGTGTGGGCGGGGCCACGCTGTAGAGGGGCGTGACCATGCAGACACAGGGCGTGGCCATGATGACGAGGGGGCGTGGCCACGCAGACGCGGGGCCACACAGACGGGGCGGGGCCGCGCAGATGCGGGGGGCGGGGACACGCCGACATGGGGGTGGGCGGGGAAGGAGCCTGGCCTGGCCTGCGGGGTGGCGGCGCGGTGTGTGCTGGATCAGACGGGGCGTCCCGTGCCTGGCACAGCGTGTAGCAGCACGCGTGGCCTCCACACATCGGATGCCAGGAGTAAACCCCCCACCCCCCACCCCCCACCCCCGAGCCGTGACAATCACAAATGTCTCCAGCCACCCGGGTCCAAATCCTACTTCCGCTCCTGGTCTCACTTCCGTTTCCTTCTCTACAAACCGGGGATGATGATTATTCGTGAAAGTGTTCGCTCCCGTGGGTGGTTGTGCAGCTTAAATGAGATAATGCGCCGAGCGCAGGGCCGGCTCCCGGGGTCGGCCCGCTCCCACCCGTCAGTGCCACCTGTAGGAACTGCCCCCAGCCCCGACCTGCTCGCGTCTGGCTCACGCCCTCACTGCCCACCCACCCTCTCCGCGTGGACTGGTCCAGCCGCGGTTCTCAAGGAAAGCGAGTCAGCATGCGTCACTCACCCCCAGCAAGGGAGCTATGAGGGGTTAGAGCAGCCCAAAGAGCGAAGGAGAAGCCAGGTGTACAGGGACGGTCTCACAGAGAACCACAGATCCATCCCACAGCCCTCAGTTGTGACCTTTGAACACATCCGATCCACCCGTCGAAAGGCACAAGTGACAGCCACCCAAGCAGAGGTGCCGGGTCAGAGCAAAGCCGAGCCCCGCTCCGCACTGGGAGGGCATCCGGTGGCCTCGTTCGCCTCTGCACGTTTCCGTCAGATTTTCTGACAGTCTCTAAACAACATCCCAAGCCGCACCCCCCAGAGCAGCCTCTTCACGAGGTCAGGCCACATGCTCCCGCTGCTCAGGACCTCGTGTGGCTTCCTGTTTCCCCCGGAACGTGAGGCAAGCTTCCGACAGCGGCCCGAAGTCCTGGAAGCCTGCTGGTGAAGGGAGCGTGTTCGATGTCGCCGCGGCCCCTGTTGGAAAGGGGTCGGCACACTGTCGGGGACGGGGACAGGGGTCAGGGGTCGGCACGGCAGGGCGGGAAGGTGGAAGGGACCTGCAGGGGCACGTGGAAGACCTCCTGCACATCCTTGAGTGACGCCGGCAGGTGCCTAATCCATACCGAGTGGATGGGTGGATGATGGATGGATGGACGGATGGATGGTGGATGGACGGATGGACGGATGGATGGATGGACGGATGGATGGAGGGTGGATGGATGGATGATGGATGGATGGACGGATGGATGGATGGATGGACAGACGGATGGATGGAGGGCGGGTGGATGGACGGATGGAGGGTGGATGGACGGATGAATGGATGGTGGATAGATGGATGAATGGATGGTGGACGGATGGGTGGATGGGTGGATGGACAGGCAGACTGATGAACACATGGATGGATGGGTGCCAAGCGTGTGAAAATGAAGGTTAGAGAAGGCAACACGAGAGTGGCCTCCAGCTCTCTTGCTCGGTGGATCCCTTTGTGTTCGAAGCACATAAACTGTTGCATGAGGGCCCCACGGGCCCTGCGGTGACACCCATCTCTCTGCCTCCTCCCTCGTCCTGACAGCTGGCCCTGCGTGAGAGCCAACGCCCGAGACAGAAGGGAAAGGCAACCTGGCCTGTTCCAACGTTAAAATTACAGAACTGTACACCGAGCCGTAACTTGCTTAGAGTCACATTACTGTTGACTTTGCAAAGCGCCGTCTGCCTGCAGACTGTGTCACAGCTGGGCGTCCGCCCTGAGGCCATGCTCAGACAAGGGGGGCTCGGGCATGAGGTGTCGTTGTGCGGTTGACGATGCCTCCTTTTAAAGAACAGCGTTGTTTAGAAATCTCTCTCTCGAAGTGTTTTCCTTCTTGCCCTGGCTCGATCCATGGGGTAGACAGCACCGGGGAATTCCGGAGTTCACTGCAGGCTCTCTGCTTCACGGGGCGACTGCCCTTTGTCCCCCTGCCCTTAGTGGTCACACAAGTGCCAGAGCCCTTGCCAGGCTTCCAAACACCGAGAAGTGACATGGCCCATTAGTCCCTGCGAGAGAGACAATGCTCCCTTAATATTTTATGGCGAACAAATGGACTGATAAAAAATTCATAAGCCGCTCAGTGACCATCTGCTGAGTGGGAGGCACCTGTGGCTGCGGATTCGGAGGGTGCGGGGGACGCACCGGGTTTCCTAGCCGGGCCGTGCTTTCCTGGGCCGTCCTCACCGGGGCTGAAGTGTGGGGGACTAGTCTGTCTCCCCTCCAACTGCGAGCCCCGCCCCCCACGACAGGGTCTGGCTCCCTGTGCTGCCAGGACCTGCCACTGTGTCCGCCGCACGCTAAGCCCGGACTGAATGCTCTTCGAATGAATACCCGTGTCCGTGGGCAGATGAAGCGCTTCGGAATAAAGAGAAAGTTAGCAGCGTTCCCTCCAGGAGTCTCTGCTTCCTGCTCACGTTCTAACGTGCGATTTCGGCGATTCTCAAAGTAGCATTATCTGTTTTCCGCGATGTTCAAAAAGCTGCGGCATCTCACACCATCTGGACACAGGACCGACCCACGTGTCTGTCGAAGCCCAGCCTCATCTCAGCTTCTGAAATTATTCTGCTTCGCATCTGCCTTCTCCTGTCTTAGCTGCAACCAAATTTCTCTTTCTTCTAAAGCGTCTTATCCGCCCACCGACGCGTGGCTCCGCTTAACATCATCGCGATTAGGTTTCTGGAGAGCGAAGACGTAATAAACAGACGTGATCGACCCACCCACTTAAACTGGAGACCTCCAGTTTATTCTCGATAACCTTTTTATTTAAAAAGTAATCTCTGCTTTGCGAAAAATAATAACCACTTGCCCTACCGCTGATTATCGCGAGCGTTTTGATAAATTTTCCCTTTTTTTTTTTTTTAGACATGCACACTTGTCCTTTGCTTGCTCGTCTGCTTTTTAATAACGAAGCCATTTCCCTGGCACCAGTAGGTGTAGAAGTCTTCCTTCCCCCACTGATTTCCGATGACACTCGTATTAAATATTAAATTATTATATAAACAGTTCCTGTGTAAAGCGCTGTGGTTTAAGGCCGTACGTCCGCTCGTGAATCTACCGTTCGTTACGTAAAAGGGCCGTAGCCAGACGCCGTCGCCAGCAACCTTCGGTATAAACTCCTCATTGGGATTAGACTTTTTTAAACCATCTGGGCGATTTCTGTCCGTTTCTTCCCGTATGTGAGCTTTCAAATCGTTTGATCAGACGCCTTCCTCTCAGCAAAGAAACTCGTCGCTCCTCCTCGTAGGATTAAACCCCTGTCACCAGCAGACCTGAGGCTCGAACCGGGGCCGAAGTGCCCAGTCCAGAGACGAGCAAGACCCACGTCAGCCCTGCCCTCGCGGGGCTCAGACCTGGTCGACTCGGTTCTTCCCAGACCGACGGTGCCTTTGAGGACTTCCCCGTGGTTCGTCTCTTGTTCCAGAAATAGAGAACGTTTGTGTTTGTTTTCTCAAACTTATCTCTCCGTTTTTCATTTGTCACGCGGGCTGCCTTTTGTTTTTCATCTTCTTCGCAAGAGTTACTGCCCGTTTGCAAGGTTAGGAAATATTGACCCGGTACGGCTTTTATTTTCATGATCGCGTCCCTTGATGACGGCTTCCCTCTCCGCCCTGCGCTGAGCCCGCGTCTCTCTGCCGGCCCGTGGCGGGGGCCCCCACGCCCACGGCAGCAGTGCCGACGTCTGCCTTGGCATTGCAACACGTGTCAGAGTGATTCTCTCTCCCACGTGTGGCTTCCGTGAAGACTGTGTATGCCAAAGGACAACGGAGAACCTCGGAAGAGGGATAGGACGAACGACCGTTTTTAGTAAAAGAAACAAAAACAGGGCATTTGCGCAGTGCAGAGGCCGAGGGGGAAACTGTCCCTCCAGGAGATCTGACATTCTCTCCCTTGGCTTCGTCTCAGGGACGTACAGTTGCTGGTCGGGTGAGTGTGGCTCGTCACCAGGACCTCACACACCACGCCCTTGTCACGCACGTCGGCGTCAGGCAGGTCCCACTCGCGGCCCAGGGAGGCGGGAACGAGCTGGTGTCCACCCCACGGCCTTCGAGCTCTTGGTCTGTCTTCCACGTCTGTCCACGGGGACCCACAGGCCTCTTAGGGCACAATTAAAAGGTCATACACGCGACGCAGGGTTGGGCGCAGACCTGCAGTTATGTCTAAGGACCGAAGCTGCACCTGGGTTTTCGTGCCCCCAGGTGTTCAGGCAGGTGATCGCCCCGCATCCTGACAAATGTCTCGGAGCCTTCGGGCGGCGAGGCAGGCAGCAAAGCAGGACCCAGAGGACACGGCTGAAAGGACGTGTGACCGGTCAGGGGGAGGGCGGGTGAGCAAGCAGATGCTGTACACGCCCGTCCAGATGCCCCGGGACCCGCGGCCCGGCTGAGCAGATGGCGTGGGGAGACGTGTTTCAACGCTCACAGAAACCGAGACGGCCGGAAAGCGCAGGCGCTGCTTACGCCCGGATGGCTCGCCGCCCGCGTCCTCAGTACGTTCGCCCAGGCTGCCGAGAGCCGCGGGCCGGCCTGCCGTCCTGGCCACGTGGGGGCCGATGGCCGGGGTCAGAGGCCTTCGCCGCCCTGTTCGCCACGCTCTCCCGGCTTACACGAGGTTCAGAAAAACGGGGCACAGGGCCCTGCTCGTCTTCGGGGTGATAACCGAAGCGTAGTTCAAAGCGCCTGGTCATCAGGCCTTTCTGTTAAACGTCATCGGTGGACGTGCTAAGGTCCCTTTCCAGCTTGCTAGGAAGTGTCTGATGAGTGTCCTGCCGTCCTCAGGGACAAAGGACCTCGTGAGGCCACCAAGCGACCGTCCTCAGCAACAGGTCTCGTTACAGGCGCAGGAGGGGCAGGCGATGGACCGGCCTCTGGAACTTTCTCTGGATGCATCTGAGGATATTCTCGTGCGCTTATTTTCCTGACATTTTCTTCTTCCTCTTCAGTGTCCTTTTCCTGCCAGCATACCCATTTTCGCAGGGTTTTGGGTAGTTGCGTGAGTTACCAGAGGCCCTCGTGCTAAGTTCAGGGCAGGCCCACACTGCGGTCCCTTTGGGCGAGGGCGGAAAGCAGGCGTGGGACACCCGGCTGTCAAACCGAGGTCGCCCGAGGCGCAGGGCCGCGGAGTTAGCTGGGGCACATCCTGGGCCTTCGCCGCTCACAGGAGGAGCGGCCGGCCCCCACGGGACCCCCTCACGCCCCCGCACGTGACAGTGCGCCTTCGCCCCAGGCGGTGACAGGAGGGAGAGCTGTGCTCAGGCCACAGGCCCGCCACATGCAGCTCCTGAGGGCGCAGGCCAGAGGGAACATGGCCGGGTGGCTGACTCCAGCATGTGGCGGGGACACGGTCCCCAGCGAGTTCATGGCCAGCGCGTGTTCCCGAGCAGCCCCGTGTCCCGGGGCCGGGCCGTGCACGCCTGTGCCCCGCGGGCCTGCACAGCGGCTCACGCTGCACGTGCGTGTGTGTGTGTGTGTGCGTGTGTGCTTTCAGGGAGTACTACATCACCATGGTGAAGTGGGCCACCAGCACCAAGGTGGCCGTGAACTGGCTGAACCGGGCGCAGAACGTGTCCATCCTCACCCTCTGCGACGCCACCACCGGCGTCTGCACCAAGGTACGGGGTTGGGGGTGGGGAGGACCCCAGAACAGGGAGCCCCGGGGACGGCGGGCCGTCCTTCGCCTTCGGGCTGGGCTGGGTCCCTGCGGTCACTCAGCCGTGTCCCGAGCTGCTCACGGCCGCCGCCTGCGCCCACGGCTCTGCTTTGGCGCCCCCTGGTGGGAGACTTTGGTGCAGCCACAGGACGTTCAGCTCTGTGCTTCCAGCAGGTGCCGGGCAGGTCACGGGGGCGTCACACCCGGTCACCCGTGCCCACCGCCGCCCCCAGTGAGCCTTCCCCTTGTTGTCCAGTTGGCGCTCACAGAGGGTTAGGGGCTGGCCCGAGGCCCCCGGTCCTGGGGCGCAGCCCACACCCCCGGCTTGCCTGCGTCGGCGGCTCCATCCTCCACCCGACCCACAGCCAGACCCTTCCTGCCGTGAGCGGCAGCAGCAGACCCCCCCACCGCCGGCTCGGCCCTGGGGCGTCCAGGGGCCAGGCCAGCACCAGGGACAGGCCCACGGCGCCTCAGGACGTGGTCATCGTGTGACTGGCCACACCTCGGACATCTCCACTGTCCTTACGCATCGCTCCGCACGGCTCTGTGAGGTCCGCTGCGCAAATGGACTTTTTAAAGTCCTCAGTGTCTCGGTTTACTCAGAGCCGCGACCCGGAAAGTTCGCATGTGTGCACACGCACACACACACGCACACACATGCACACGCACGAATCTAAGACGGTGTAGCACCTGAGGTCTGCCTTAGATGGACACGTGCGTGGTCGGGCACGGCCACCAAATCATAAAAGCGCCCCGCCCCCGAAGGACTCTCCCTGCTGCGGCTTGTCCTTGGTGCCGGCAGACACTTCCCGTCCCAGGGCACGGGGGTTCGACTCTGAGGCACAGCATGGGGCAGCTGAGTGCCGGGCGCGGCAGGCAGACGGCGGCCGCCCCGGGCTCGCTCCCCAGTGCTCGCATTTCCTTTCAGAAACACGAGGACGAGAGCGACGCCTGGCTGCACCGGCAGGTAAGGGCCCCGCGCTCGCCCCGCCCCCCACGCTCGCCCCGCCCCCCCGCGCTCGCCCCGCCCCCCGCCCCCCCCACCCCCGCACCGGCCCCGGACCCCGCTCGCGGCTCTGGGGGCCTCGTTCCCACGGTGCGGCCACGCCATGCCCTGCGGGGGGCCGGGGGGCTCGTGGGTGACGGTCAGGGAGTCACCGCTCTCGGGAACGTTTGTGCCATGAGACCTCAGCTCCCAGCTGGGTGGAGGGCCAGGGAGAGCAAGAGCATCCGGGGCGTCGTCTCGAGGACTCGTAGAAACTACACAGACATCGAACCAATGTCCTGCGGATGTGAAACCAATGATGAAATAAAATTTTTAGAAAAAAGGATGAGTTCATGGAAGTTGCCAAATCAGACCGACCCGCCATGCACACAAGGAAAATGTGGCTGGTGGCCCTGTTTCCTCTGTGGGGTTCCGTGGGGTCCCTCAGGGTTCTGTGGGGTCCCTCGGGGCCCCGTGGGGTCCTGCAGGGTCTCAGCTTAGGGGGCGCCGCCGTGGTTCGGCGTGAGTCTCCCTGGAGCCCTGACTGCGAACCGTCCCCAGCTTTCTCGTCCCCGTCCCAGGTGAGAAAGGCCGGTTGGGCTCTCGGCGCTGAGACCAGAAGCCGTGTGTGTGTGGGGGGCGGGGGGGGGGGGGGACAGTGACCCATCCACCACCAGGCGACAGGAACAGCTACCGAGCTTGCAGAAAGAGGGCGCCCGCAGACGCCGGCCGTCTCTCCTGCCCTCTCTCCTCATTCCTCGGCTGCCGTTAGAAGGAACAGGCTGCGGAAGCTTGCTTCCTTCTCGTCCGACCCAATGGGATGAAAAGTCTGTGGGAAAAACTCAAACCAGATCTGAGTCTCGAGAATCACGGTGAGGCGGGCAGGGGTGTGCTGCTTTAGTGATGCGATCGACTATGTTTATGGAAAATAAGAGACTCGGAACGATGCAGCTGTCCGCGGTGGCTCTCCAAGAATATTCTAGCAACCCCAGCTGGCACATGTTTCTCTGTGGAATCAGCCCCCTCTCCCAGCTTCCCCTCAGTTATGGTAGGGGCAGGAGCCCCGTTCGTGGACATGGTTGCTGTGAAATGCATTTTTTTCCCCCTTGCTCCTTGCCAGTCTTTTCCAATATCCAAGTTCGGGTGTCGAGTCCAAGCTAAGAAAATACCGAGGATGAGAGAGAGCTCGGCAGCCCCGAGGTGTCAGCTGGGGTTACGCTGGGAGCTCCTGCGCTGCCGCCTGCACCAGCGGTACGGGCACCGACGTCCGACGTCACGACGTCCCGCCCGTATCCGACGGAATGCCCGAGACCGCGAGCAGAGAGACGAGAAAGAATCCCTCGTCTGCACAGCCGTCCGCTCAGCTGATACTCGCGGGTTGTGCCAGGCACGTGCTGGACCTTGTGGCGGAAGAACGTCCCGGCGTGTGGCCGAACCACGGCCCGCCTCGCCGTCGTGGGCCAGGGGCGTCCCCGCCTCTGGGCCGTGGTGACCACGCTGCGTGAGCTCGTGGGGGTCGACGCAGCCAGACGCGAAGGCCCCGCGCCTCGCACACCCAGGAAAGCCCTTTGCTGGCCGTTGGCGCCCTGGGGGCGGCCAGGGAGGCGCGGGGAGCCGCTTGGTGGGCGCGGGGCTCTTCCTGGGGCGGCGGGGACGTTTCCGGATGAGACGCAGACGATGGCCGCGCGACGCCGAGTGTGCCCCGTGCCACCAATCCGCTCGGTCCAGTTAAAACGTCTCATTGTGTGTCCCGTGAATTTCACCACACCGTTAGAAAGAATGCGTCGGCTGGAGCCCTAGGTTTCGATGGCGTCTCAGCCGGGACGGGAGGGGAGGCACGTGGGACTCGCAGGGCGTGGCAAACGGGGCGGCACCGCAAGGCCTGTTCAGAAACCCGCGTTGGGCCGTGGGCGGGGCCGGAGCGGGACGGGGTGTGACGCAGAGGCCAGGTGGCCCTGCTGGGACCCGGCCATGCGTCACGGACAGAGGG
This sequence comes from Rousettus aegyptiacus, assembly GCF_014176215.1. Lineage (NCBI taxonomy): Eukaryota > Metazoa > Chordata > Mammalia > Chiroptera > Pteropodidae > Rousettus > Rousettus aegyptiacus. The sequence continues at coordinate 48,127,816 of NW_023416288.1, read as the reverse complement.
CGGCAGCCCCCAGCACGCGCCGCCGTCGATGGACGGAAGAGCCGGTCCCACGGGTCGGCTTCTGCACGTCTCCCTGCTCGCACCGGAACTCGGGTTTCGTGACTCCAGAATTCGGGCTGGGTCGTTAGACGGGGTGCCCACACCTGAACCACGGGAAGACCGGCAGACAGGCCGCAGGAAGCCCACGGAGGCCGCCACGGGTGACGGGGCTCACGCTGCGTGGCTCTGCTACCAACGGAGGCGAAGAGGCCGGGAAGCACCCCACGTGCGACAAGCTCACCCCGCCCCCCGGAGAACCGGGAACCTCCCCCGAGCCCGCGGGAGTCAGAGCCAGGGCTAAACCCCGTCTCCGGCCAAAAGTCACTGCGCTTCCTCACTAAGAATCCACTGACCACACGAGGAGCCGAGGCTCAGCTGGCCCTTTACCCGCCTCCCGCGGGTCAGTGTGAAGACGACAGTCCCCTGAGGCGGCTTCTCCGTACAGAGACCGTGCTTCTGGCCGGAACGGACTGAGTCCTCGTTGTTTTATTCAGAGTATGTGTCTCCCCTAAGCGTGCAAACCCTCCCGCAGGAAACCGGGGTGCCCCGGCAGTGTCCCGGCCCCGGCGGCATCCGGCTCCAGCTGGCAGACAGCCGTGCGTGCCCGAGGCCCGGTTTCCTGCCGGTTTCCTGCCCCCTGCATTTAGACGCCGTGCTTCCCGCCCCCGATGGAGAAGCAGGTGTCTGTGGATTCAAGGCTCCGTTTTATCGCGAAGACTCCCGGGGAGGAACCGCTACTCCCGTCACACGTCCGTTTGTCCAGGCGCTTTGCACCGCACACATTCTTTGCGGCTGGGAGACGGGGTCCCTGCTGCCCGCGGGGCTCGTCCCCTGGCGTGCTCACCCCCGCCCAGCGTGCAAGGAGACGTGCACCGCAGCCAGCTCGCCGGGGTCGGGACGGGTTCCCTCGGCTGCAGCGTTGGGGAGCCGGGGGGGCGGCTAGAGCAGAACCCCTTTGTGCCTTCCCAGGGGACGGCCGCCCACGGAGGGCTGGCGGGCGGCGGAGCAGTGCCCGCTCAGCTCGGGGGGCCAGGCGGGGCCCTGGCCTGGGGTCCAGCCTCCATTCCTCCCCCGGGGAGTGCCGGGATGTGGGCTGTTCCCAGGGAAAAGCGACGGTGGGGCCCCGCAGCCGAACCCCCCGAGTCACCGAGCGCACGGCTGGGGGGCGCTCCCCTTGCCGGCAGCACAGCGAGCGCCTGGGGACACCTGCGACGTGCCCCCAGTGGCCACCCCTTGTCCCGTCTCCTCGGCGGGCCCCGCAGGCTGACCGGGGTTTCATAAACTGAAAGGCAAGGACGGCGTGGAAAGAAGAGAATTTGTCCGTTTTTAGGCAAAGCCGGGTCTGGGATCGTTCACAGTTATCTCCTTACGAGAGAAAATAAATGCACCCGGAGGAATTCTGCACTACGCTCTGGCTTCGACAGGCCACCGCGGAAGCGGACACACTGCCCCGGGCAGAGGGCCGAGCCACTGTCCCATCGGAGCGGTTGACACAGGCCACCACAGTTCCTGTGAACGGGGGTGCCTGTGCCCCCGCCTCTGCTGCGCTGGTGGCCTCGGAGGCCCTCATCTCCCGGGGAACCGGAGGCCGACCCCGCGCCCCAGGGAGGGACAGGCCCGCTCAGCGGTCTCCCTTCCCACCACGTCTCTGATTAGTGATTACACAGACAGCGCCAGCCGGTGCCCTGAGCCCCGTTTGGCCTCCGCAGACGCGGCAGGGCCCTCCCCGGGACTGACCGGTCTCTGTCACCCACAGAATGAAGAGCCGGCTTTCTCCGAGGACGGCCGGACCTTCTTCTTCGTCAGAGCCATCCCGCAGGGCGGCCAGGGCAAGTTCTACCACGTGGCCATGTCTTCGTCCCAGGTAGGCGCTGCGGGGCCGGTGGCCGCCCCCCGTGGCGCGTGCTCCGGGGGCACCCGTCGTCCTCGAGGTCCCCTGGGGGCCCCTGGGTGCTCAAACAGGGAGCAAGGTGCCCAGAGGTGGGGTGGACAGCCGGACATCCTGGTGCAAGGGACACTTGTGAAAGTGCCAGAGGAGACGCTGGCAGCCAGTCCACGGCCGGCGTCACCTGGGCACCGGTGCCCCCACCTCGTGGGACGGTCCCGCCCCCCAGTGCAGGGCATGCCCGCACGCCTCGCCTCCGGGGCGGGGGACCCGGCGCCCGCAGGGCCCCTCACGCTCCAGGCCCCAGGCTCCCGCGCCCACGCTCAGCGCCGGGCAGGGGCCATTCTGTCACACCGCCACCGCCGCCCGCCACTCCCTTGGTCCCGGGTCTGCTCAGAGCAGAGCATCGCTGGACGGTGTGCGTCGGTTCCGCACAGGGGGGTCTGGCACCGAAAGCGGGTGCTGTCTCCGGCACAGCGGCCCCCCTGGGGTGCTCCCCGGGGGCACAGGACTGTAGGGACTCTGCCCTTCGGGGGAAGGGGCTGCAGCGTTCCCAGGAGCACCTCGGTCGGCGTGCGGGCTCCGCTTGTGAAGCAGTCCCGTTATTTGGGGCCGGGGCAGGCGAACCAAAGTGGATTTTGCAAAAAGACATCAAAGATGACCGCTGGCCGTGTTTATGGCACAGCACGAAGGCAATTTCACAGAATTCCAGGAATGTCCCACAGGAGAGCCCGGTGCCCAGGACGGAGGCGGCCGGGGCCGGGCGACGGGGCCGGGGCCGCAGAGGCCGGGTGCCCTCGCCGCTGCTCACGCCTGTCTGTGCTTCAGCCCAACAGCAGCAATGACAACATACAGTCTGTGACCTCTGGGGACTGGGACGTCACCAGGATCCTGTCCTACGACGAGAAGCGGAACAAGATGTGAGTGAGACGTGGCCCCCGCCCCCGGCCGGCCCCCAGCCCGGGGCCCTCCTCGTGCTGTCCCAGCGAGGCCCCGGCCCTGAGCACGGTGTCCCCCTTAGGCCGAGGCCCGGGGTCTTCCTAGGGAGTGTGCACGGCCCCCGGGGCCGGGAGGGACCCTGACAGCGACGCTGACCCGAGGGCCGAGCCAGTGCCGGACACGCCCCGGTGGCCGCGGTCCCGATGCTGGTCGGGCCTCTGCTCGCCTGGCTGTGCTCACAGAGCCCGCTGCATGACACAGCGTGACACCCCCCGGGCGGTGAGCCGCTCTCCTGGGCCGACGCCGCGTGAGCCAGGACTGAAGGGGCTACGCGGTCCACAGCCAGCGACGGGCAGGCCGCGGTCCACCTCGCACGGGGGCCCCATTCTGCGCATCCTGCCCAGTCACATGGCAGGGCCCGGCCTCCACGTTTGGGGCCCTGGGTGAAAAGCAGTGACCGTGGCCAAGCCAGACCTCACGTCTGGACTGTAGTAAGTGGGGCCCTTGGCCCCCAGGAGGTCGGCACCCTGCAGAGACTCCCGCACCCGACCCGGGGTCACACCCGCCCTCCCAGGCCCTGTGGCAGGGGCTGCGTGCCACGTGCGGACCCCTGGGCCGGTAGAGGCCAGCCCGCCCGCACGCACACGAAGCCCACTCAGAGCAGGTGCCCCGCGGGGTCCCTGGGAACTGGCCGCACCGCGGAGCCCGGGGTGGGTCACACGCTGACTCCTGTGCACTTGCTGGTCCCTGCAGCTACTTCCTGAGCACGGAGGACCTGCCGAGGAGGCGGCAGCTGTACAGGTAGGTGCACCTGCCGGCGCCATGGGGCCCGGGGTGGGGGGATGGGCGGCCAGGTGGCATGGGGCCTTCCCCCAGCCCACTGGGCGGCAGCAGGGCAGACCCTGCACGAAGGCGGGAGGCGGAGGACAAGCTGTGTCTGGAGCTCCAGCCTTGTCGTTTGCCTGTGCTGGGCCCTCGAGGGTTCAGAGCTGCAGACAAGACCCGCCGTCCTCACAGCGCCCACCTTCCTGGAGAGATGGGGACGGGGGCACAGACGCCAGGTCGTGGGGGACGCGGACGCCAGGTCGTGACACAGCACCTCGCTCCCCTCCCCTCGGGGACGTGCACCGGCCTGAATAAAGGCGTAGGTGACCGAGGAGGCCGTACACGGCGCACGTGCTGACAGCTCCCGCAGGGGGCACACCTGCCAGCCGGGCCAGGTGCAAGCAGCGGGCGTTCACGGGCCTTCGAGCCGGGCGGCGAGGGCGGAGGGACCGGGGTGAGGGCGGGCCCCCGGGACGCCGCTGGCGCCGACCCCGCGCCCCCAGGCCCGGCCCACCCCCCGGCTTCCTCCCCCAGCGCCAGCACGGTGGGCAGCTTCAACCGGCAGTGCCTCTCCTGCGACCTGGTGGAGAACTGCACGTACTTCGGCGCCTCCTTCAGCCGCAGCATGGACTTCTTCCTGCTCAGCTGCGAAGGTACGTCCTGCGCCTGCGCGCGCTGGCCCCGCCCCCGGGCCCGGCCGGGTCGGGGTCGCGGCAGGTGCAGGTGCAAGTGCGCGAGGCGGGGGCGGAGCCTATTCCCGGGGCGCTTCCGCCAGCACCCCGTTGTCCCCCGACGGTCATGCCACACACGTCTCCCGTGGAAAAGAAACTCGTTGCTTTCCCCCCGACGCCCTCCCCCGCCACCCAGCAAGTCCGAGCGGGTGCCACATGCCTCTGCAGAAGGAGAGGTCCTGTCCGGACAGCGCGTGCTGGAAAAGCCATTAGGAATGAACGGTAGCATCTGAGGCACTAAGTGCCCCTCCCTGCGCCCGGGGGACAGCCCTCTCCCCACCCCACTCACTCCCGCCAGCTCCTGCTCCCAACGATTGTGCCCCTGAGCGCGTGCAGGCATCTCCTGTCTGTGAGATGTCCAGAGAAACGAGGAGGCGTAAATAAACGGCACCACCGGCCGGGCACCCACGGGCCGCGGCGCGGAAGGGTTTTTGGAAAGCAGATCTGAACGGGTGGCGTCGAAAGCGAAGTCCAAAGATGACATGCACCGCGCCCGGCGGAAGACGGGGTGCCAGGGAAGTTAACATGCAGGGAGGCGCTTTCGCAGAGGTGTGGGTTGCGGTCGGGTCGGAGGTGGCCAGGCCTTGGTTTCTTCGTCTGTGAAATGAGTTGTTCTCTACCGTTAAGCTGCGTCTGCACTTGCCCCTGTGGGTCCGTCCAGCGCTGTTTCTCCTCCGCGAGTTCACGAGTTCTCCGGCGGTTACCGTAACGACTCACCCCCGACACCCCGCGAGTTTACCCCGTTACTTAGCCACCAACACAACACGGCCACCATGGCACGTGCTCCCCAATGCACCGAAAAGTTAGAGGTGGCCTCTTGTCTTAGCTCGAGCACGTCCTGTCTTGGTCAAGAAAAGGAGAGAGAAGCGGGAAGCATCTCGGGTCGCATTAGTTCTCATTTCCCAGCGACCCTTAACTTTCCCGGTGGCAGTTCAAACAGCCGGGGACGGGACTTCACACTCGGGCTCCGTCGCGTTCTGCCTGCACGTGGAGCCGAGGCGAGGTGGCCGCCCAACTCCGCAGGGACGAGTGGGCCGCGTTCCCGCCCGCCGCCCCCGGGAACCCGTGAGCCGTGGCGCCCGGGTCTGCCAGCCCGGTGCACGCCTCGGGCCGGAGGCCCTTCGCTTTTAATCGTCGTAATGTCCTGGGCGTGATGGGGGCGGGGGGAGAGCGAGCCGACGTTGACACCCGTTGCCATGCGTGGCTGACGGCGCCGTCCCTGGGCGTGGCGGTGGCCGGGACCGCGTGCCCCATTGGCGGCTCGCACGTCGTCCTGCGGCGGGTGGGCGCTCCCCTCTTCGTTCTCAGAAGCTGCCACCCCACCCTCAGCTGCACCCATGACAAGGACCGCAGAAGTCCTCATCCGGAAAGAGGGCATGACGGGACGGAAGGGCGGGACCTGTGGCCCTGCCCTGAGGAGACCCTCCTGCTGGCCACGGGCAGGAGGCGGGGTCAGGGCCCGGGGTCCCCGGCGGGCGTCTGGGGGTCACAGTGCCACGCAATCAAACCTCACCCGGCCAGGCGCCCCGGAGTCAAAGGTGCTGAGAATTTAGGCAGAGCGGAGCAGAAGTTTAAAAAGAACAGGAATCCGTCCTGAAAAAGAGAAAATAATCAACACAGGCTGCTGAGGGGCCGTCGGTCCGCCTGGGAGACGTGGGCACCGCCTGCATGCGCCGGCGCCCACCCGCCCACCCCTGCGGGCCCGCGCCCACCTCCGCGGGGCGTACCTGCTCGGCTCAGCATTCCAGTGACAGGCTTTGGATGTTGGAAGAAAACAAAGTTTTTTAACCCTTGAAATCAGACTTCTCACAAGCTCAGATGAGTCTTTTTCGCATTTGGTGTGAGCGGACGCATTTCGTTAGTTTTCCTCAGCGCTCCTCGTCAGGACGGGAAGGCGGGTAAAGGCCGGAGCCGCCCGCTCTCCAGCCCTCCACGGCTCGTCTGCCTGCTCCGTCAGCCACCGCTGAGTCCCCGCTCCCGCCGGCTCTCGTCAGAAAGGTGATCTCATCCCACTAAGTCACAGAGAGCTTCTGGAGAACTTAGCTGCGTAGCCCCCAGAGTGAGGTTTTTGACATTTCTTTGCAAAACGCACAAAAGCATTTGTGTCTCTTTATCACAAATTAAACCCGCTTGAAAGGGTTTATTACGAGGCTCTGCAAAGGAGAATGCGATTCATCTCGCTGAAAAAGCGAACTCCGGCTGGGTTCTCTCCCAGCAGAGTCCTCGCTGGTTCGGGAGAAGCGCCCTGGCCGCCTGCCGAGTTGTTCTGCCGTGTGCCTCGCTCACCCGCCCAGGTCACGCATTGACGGCTCCTGTGTGCCACTCGATGCTGGGGATCAAAGAATGAGACAGAGCTCCTGCCTGGAGGGACTCACGTTTGGGGGACAGAGGGGGGCGTGTAACAGAAATGTCATTTAATGAGTTCCAGGCCGGGGAGAACCCGGAAGGACCACACTTTTACGTGCTTCGCTGGGGCCAGCAATACACATGGGAACGAGCCATCGTCCTCGGCCTCGGGGACGTGGCGGGCACATGGCGAGACTCTACCCAACGACAGCTCATGGATTTAGGACCTAGAAGCTGGTCCGAAAGTCTGGCCGTCCACCTCCTGCCTCCCACCAGCAAAGCCAGCACCTGTTTGACGGAGGAGCAGACTAGGACACCTTCTGCGTCCTGCCCACAGCACACGGCCCGTTGGGGGCAGAGCCAGGACCAGAATCGGCACTTTTTGCACGTCCACCTGCTCTGGGCGCCCACAAACACCACCTCGCTCTCCCTGGTGCCCAAGGACAACTAGAGACTTTCCCCCTGGACACCAGAGGGCGCTGCGGCAGCGCACACTCCACCTCCCCGCTGGGTCTGCCGTGGGGCCGGGGCTTCCCGGGGTCTGGTGTCTCCTCCAGTGTGTAATCATAATCACACCCCCTCGACTGCATCTGCCAGACCGCCCACTGCGACACAAGGACTGACCGTCCAGTTCAAGTTCTCCTTTGATGCCCGGTATTTGCCAGACACAGGGCTGAATGCTGGGTACGCAAAGATGAACCAGAGGGCAAGGCCCTGCCCTCACTTAGCCCAAAGTCTAGAAAAACTAACAGCATCCTGAAACTACCTGGGGGATTAGCGTGGGGAGGGAGCTGGAGACAGGCGAGCTCGCCCGTGCCATGGGCGTGGACGGTGCAGAGACGGGAGGCCACAGGTCCCCGCGTGCCAGGAATGGACCGTCGAGGCGACAAACACATACAACCGCCCAGAGAACATGAAAGGCCGCGTGTCGCAGCGTTCAGGAAAGACGAGCCGTGCGGCCGGTGGGCAGGAAAGGGAGCGTTTGGAAACCAGTGAACATGGGCGGGGAACGGCCAACGGTCTCCACTGGGAAGGAGGCCAGAGGAAGTGGCCTCCTGTGCCTGGGCCACCTCATCTGCAAAATCGTGGTCACAGTGGCGCCTGACTCATAGGGTTGTGGTCAAGACCAAATTCTCTGTTCTGTGTAAAGCTATCGCAGTGCGGCTTGGCGCGGAGGAGCTGATGGTGGTATTGCAGTTGTTTATGTTGCTGTCATTGACGATGACGTTTTGGTTGATGATGGTGATGGTGTTGTTAATGTTGTTACTGATGATGATGATGCTGTGATGGTGATGATGGTGGTGATGATGGTGATGATGGTGATGATGGTGATGGTGTTGATGATGCTGTTGTTCCCCTAGTTCTGACTCGGTATCTCAGAGGTGGGGCTTTCAGTCACTCTCCTCTATTCTCTGTAGTAAGAGAAATTTCACCTCTTGTTTCTGATGACCGGAAACATAAACTTACATGGTGGTCAGTTAATATGGCTATTACATTTACATTCTGTGCAAAAATCAGGCTAAACCAACCAAGGTTAATCATGGAACCTGTCTGTGGACAAAGGGTTTTCATTCCTTTTCTGGATATGGGCCACAGTCATCCTCCCTGGCTAGCTGAGCGGAGGTGGGACTCGCAGGACCAGGAGCCGCCTGGATAGTGTGGGAGGTGTACTCAGAGGGGGCGGGGAGCACATCTTCATGCAGACGAGAGGAGGTCTGTCCCAGAGCACTCACGGCCGAGACAGACCATCACAACCGTTTCCGAATAGAAACGAGATGAGGAAACAACTAGATGATGCCTCCATGTGATTTTCTGCACCTTCCGAAAGCCAGAGCTAACCTCCATGGCAACTTCGAGATCACTCAGGTGAGCGGGTCTCAGCCTCTGAACTGGCTCCATGGACTCTACAATTTCCCATGGCGTGCATCCCGCCAGCGGGTTCTTTACCAGTTTATGTGATCGGCGAATATCGATTAGCCACTTACTGTTAATAAGACACTGTGCATTTTTCTGCGTGAGGTACGAACTTGTGCGAGTTGGTTCCTAAGCCCCACGGGTAGCTGGAGAGGAAAGACGTAAGTGTAGCATGAGAACTCAAATTCGGACTCAACTGCTTGCCTTGAAAATGACCACAGAACTTCTGGAATCACGCGGAGGCAGATGATGAGAAGTGTTGTCGCAAGTCTGAGAGACATGACAATACCAGCAGCTGTGGGACGTGTATTGAGAAGACCCTTGAATAGGAAAAGGAGACCCCCACCTAGATTCTAGCTCGGCCACACGCAGGGACAAACAAAGCAGCCAATGCACGTCGCCTCGTTTTACCTGTAGGTTACCTCCTCTCACAAAACTAATAAAACTAAGCTCCTTCCTTCGTACTTTGAGCCTGTGAATTATGCTAAACATCTGAAAATTTCGCCCAGGTTGATGTGTACAGGGCATAAAAGCGAAGCTTCTGTGTAGATTGCTCCCAAAACTTCAAGCTTTTGTGAATCGGCTACGCAAAGAAGCTGGCCGAACTTCGAGAACATATGGAAGCCTCTTACCTTTTTATGACTGGGGCAGCTTCTCTTATTAAAAGCGCCTATCATGTGTCCTAAGTGCCACTCATGATGTCTAGAGCAAGAGTCTACACGTGACTGGAAAAAGTTCACGTGATGCCCCTCACCGTCGTTTGCGAGTGTGTAAAACGACCCACTGATCTCCACGAAGCCACCGAGTGATGTCACTTAGGCTGCTGCATGGGATGCAATCACTTTCAGGTTCCCTGGACACAGGAGATTGGATTAAAGCAAACTCAGCACTGTGGGGCATGGCAGGGGGAACCCCAAGTCCCAGGTGCGATGTCAGCAACAAGGCTTGGGAATTGGACGGCCACAAAATGCGTCTGCAGCTTTGACTGGAAAATAACCGTCTTTGGGACTTCGTTTTCATTGACGCCAATGGTTTCAGCACCTTGGCCAGCTCCCGCCAGCACCTCGGCCAGCTCCCGCCAGCACCCTGGCCAGCTCCCACCTTTAGCTTGATGCTGTCCCCTCCGTGTGTCAACCTTGTGGGCGGGGCAGGCCTAATCCGTCAACCCACAGATAAAGGGGCTGGATGCCCTGTTCTTTGAAGCCACCAGCGCCTCGGAGCTGAGCCGTGGTGGCCGTGACACTGCCCGAGTCCCCGCCGTTTGCAGACCGTGAGTTCAGCTTCTGGGTGGAAACGATCTGTCACATAGACATCCCCCGAGGATGCAGATGAGACGAGCCCTGTCTCTCCGACTGTTTTTTCCTGATGGCTCCCGCACCGCCCCAGACTGGGTGTCCTTTTTAATTACTTCATTTTCATCTGTGACTGTCACCTTTCTCCATCCAGTGAAGCAGGTGTAAATTAATGTCCTGAAACAAATGGAACCAGAAACCAGAGATACAAAAATAAGTATTTTCTGTTTGCAACTCCGTTGTGTGATTCAAATCTTTTTGCAATTTGAATTGTTTGCCCTTGGGCTGCAGGGTCTTTTCATCGATCAAAGTCCCTTCTGTGTTGGCTGCGAATTCATTTGCTTGACCTCGTTTGTCCCCTCCCCAACACACAGGAGCCGTGTGAGTTTGGACGTCAGACATCTATCTAACGTAAGCCAAAATAATCTCTGCGACTAACCAACGTTGTTTAAAGGACAAGTATCGTTTTTGCTGTGGTTTCCTCTTTGTCTGCAGAGGCTGAGCAGACAGAGCCAGTTCTCTGCTGTCGGTTCTGCACTCAGGTGTGGACAGTAACCCCGTTTTCGGCCGGCTCCAAGGGGCGCACCAGCTGCGGGGCACACGCGTGCCTGCCAAGGCCTTCGGAAGTATGACGACACAGGAAAGCGAAGCACGCGGAGTCATTTCACGTCCACGCTGTCCGTCCGCGTGTGCATGCTCGCGTGACGAGAGGAGTGTGTGCATGGGACGGCGGGCATCCAGCTACGGTCAAACGCTTAACACGGGCTAATGCACAGAGCGGTTTTCAGTGAAATTCAATTATGTACTTTGGAAAGCACGTGCCGTGTCCTCAGACGAGACAGAAACGTACGGGCACCGGCAGGGCTGGCCGACAGAGACGCAGTCCTGCGGCTTCGCCCCGACTCCCTTCCGCCCCTGCTCGCGGGCAGCTCAGGCGGAGAGCAGAGCCTCCTCCGTGCGGGCGCGGGCCGTCTCCTTCGTGTGCATGTCGCCGCTCAGAGCGGGGTGCCCGTCAGATGTTCCGACGTCGGGAACAGGGCGCGCCCGTCTCGGGGGCTGGCGGGGCGAGGCGGTGTCTCCACGGCGCCCAGCACGGTGCCTGAGAACCGGTGGGGAACCGCAGACCACAGAGGGCGGGGGGTCGGGACCTCCTGAGCGGGAGCCGCCCTCCAGGGCACAGGGGGCCGCGACCCAGGGGCCCGCCCCCCCGGGGAGGGCCTGGCCTTCGCACGGGTGCGGATGGCTGCGTGGGATTAGGTGGGACGCGGTAGGCTTCAATTGTGCCGCTTTTAAGCTTTTGTTATGTTTCCCCCTTCGTGTGCTCTCTCTGTATTATTTCTGTTTTGCCGGTCTAAAGGATACTCTGTATTAAAATGGCAGTGAAGATGGCATGGCTGTGATGTGACTCGAAAAAAATAGACAGAATAGAGTGCAGGTCTTGTGAATGGAGGCGGCCAACACCGAGAGACAGTAACCAGAGTCACGACGCGGGCCCAGGGGGCGTTGGGAGAGCCGCCCCTGGCCGAACGTGAGTGCGCCGCCTTGGTCCGTGACGGCCCGGCGTGTGCGGGGGGGTCGTCGTCGCGAACCGGTGATCACTCAGCGAGCGTCTCGTGTGTAACACGGGCTCCCAGACTCTGCACCGGCACCCGCCCGAGGGGTCCAGTGCGTGGCTCTGCATCTGTCGCCCGTGTCTGGGGTGCGGTGGGAGCCCGGGGAGGGGGGCAGCTGTGTTCTTTTAAGTTTTGGTTCAGCGTGATGGCAGCTGTCATTGGCACTCAGGGGCTTTTTTGAGTGGCAGATAAGGAGAAAATCTGCATCCACTTGGCAAAGAGCTGAACCCAAATTCTAACTAACACGAGACCAGCAGTGCAGCTAATGGCAAAGGGCAGTTCCCGTTGCAATGCACGCGTGTGCACGCACACGCACACACACGCATGCGCACATACACGCACACACGCACGCACACACACACGCGCACACACATACACGCAACGCAGCGTGAAAAGCCCTCCGACTTCACTCAAAGTTTGAAAAATGTAAATTAAACCAATACCGAGATACGGTCTTTGGCTCTTCGACTGGTTGAAAAAAGTCAAAGGTGTCTTCTGAGTTGCGACACGGACCTCCATGCTCCGCTGGCCGGAGGGCGAGGAGAGCGTGTTTGCCGCAGTTCACACGTGTCTGCCACGCGTGGTGGCCCGTCGCTGCCCCCCCCCACCGCCATGCTGTGCGGCTCGCACAGCCTCCGCCGGAGAGGTTCTGCTCGGCTCCCTTGGCCGAAGGCGCGGGAGCAGACGTGGCCCACGCACGGCCGCCGCGCATGTCTGCAAGCTGCCGCGAGCGCTGGATGTTCCCGACGGGGCCGGCCCTTCAGCCCGTCCTCGAATGGAGCTGCGGCATGAAGCAGCCTGCCGGGCTGCCGCTGAGCTGGTTCTCAAGACAGAACACTGGCCAGGAACAAACTTGTGTTCTCCTTGTGAAGCCCGGGGTGCGGGGGCTTTGCGTTTGGAACCACAAGCTTATTCAGTGAAAACGGATGACAAGACCTTTTTGGCAGAGCGAGCGCAGCGCGTAACTCCCGTGTGCAGAGCTGCGTGAGGCTTTCCGCAGCTGTTTGTGGTGCCAAGGAACGAGAGGGAAGCGCCTCGACATCCGTCAGCGGGCGGTGCCCCCGATCAGTCGCGGTGTGTGCGCGTGGTGGGGTGTGGCACACGCGTGAACTTACACAGCGTTTAAAATGCTGTGTGCAGCCGCGCATTGCGGCGTTTGCCTTTGACGTCCTCACACGACGTTGTGCTCTTCACGCGGGTGCCTGTTGGCGGGGCACGCGTTGACTCCTTCGTGCCGTACGCTCCGCGAGCTCCCGCGCTGTGACTATCCCGAGTCTAAGTCGTCCCCTCTCCCGCCAATGGCTAGCTGAGCGATTCGCCGCTCAGGCACAGCCATCGCTAAGGACAGCCCACTGAGCGCCTCCTTGTCTGCGTGCGCGGGGGTCGCGAGGACCTGCAGGTTTTGCGGCCGTCGTTAAACGGGTCTCCGAGGTGGCCGCGCCCACCGTCACCCCCGCCCGCTGACACCTGGCCGCGTCCCCCCGCCGCCGTTGGACTAGACGGTACCGCGACGCAGCACGTGCAGAGCTGGGCAGGAGCCCGTGAGCCGGGCAGTCGGGGGCCGGGCATCGAGGGTGTCCCTCGTTCACGGGGCCGCCGGAAGTCCGGCCGACGCAGCGGCACGTAGCACGCGCGTCATACGATGTGTGGCACGTAGGTCACTAGGAATCCATGCCATGTGGCAAAAATGCGTCTTTTACGTTTGTAGGGAAGTGGTAAGTAGTAACTCTGAGAGAACAGCGACCTCTGAGAAGGAAAGGGAGAAGGCCGAGGTTAGGGAAGGGTACGCAGGTGCCTTCGAATCTGTGTGCGATGTTTTATTTTTATAAAAGCTAAGGCATTGATTGCAGCATTATGTTAAGATCTGGTAAAGCTACAGATTTACATACAAGTCCATGCGTTTTATCCGTATGTTTAAAATATTCGCTTATGTGTTAACATGACCACATATGTGCAGAGAAGCATTTTAGGGTATTTTAGAGATGTTTAGGTCACTTCTGGGAGGTGGGGGCGAGAGGCACCTTTTCCTTCTCCCTTTATTCCTTTCCTGAGTGTTTGGGCTTTTTTACAAACACATAGCAAGTTCAGGAATTTAAAAATGAAAAGGGACTAGCCCAGGGTTGGCACTGTTCTCGTCGTACGGACGAGACGAATGTCCCAAAGCTCTTGAGACCGGTGTTTCTCCCTCTGTGAAACGCCTTGAGAAGCATCTGCTTGAGGAGCCGCGGTGAGGCTCGGGAACGATTCGCGGCAGTCACCTGGCCGAGTGCCCTCACGTAGCCGGCACGCGAACGGCGTGCTTACGGCGGTGATGAGGATGTGGGAAGCGCTGTTCGCACACTCGCTGGAGAAGAGATGCAGGCGTGCGGCTTCTCGGCAGCTGGCGTCGCCCCCCGAGCCCCGTGGGGGAGCGGGTCTCCGAGCGGGGAGACAGTGCGTGCACCCCCTTCTGTAAACGCTCTCTCCCCGTGTACATGCACAGCCCTTGGGCCCCTGCGCCCGGCCGCCCCCTGCGTCAGAGAACGCCAGACTTAGCAGAAAACAGTTTCTTTTGATTTCAAGAAAACGACGAATAACTTGAGTGGTGAGCCCCCTATCCTGTCTGGTTGATCTGAGAGTCGCGTGTATCTGGAGGGCCTGCATTCTGTCGGGCAGCACTGTCCGTGGGTGGAGAAAGGGCCCCTGGATCTCCGGACTCTGGGTGTGGACTGACAGCGTCTGGCTTACTCCCCGGGCAGCAGACGGCTCGGAGGTCTGCCCCCCAGCCCCGCGGGAGCCAGGAGGGGTCTCCTCGCTGAGCCGGCCCCAGCCCGCCTGTCAGCCACAGCCCGGCGGCTTTTCTGCCGCGTCCTCGTGGGCCCTGGGCTGAGATGCTCATCCACTCAGGCATCTGCAGAGGACTTTTAAGTGGCAGGGTCCATGGCGGAGTCCCCGGCTCGCGACGCACCATGTCATACAGCACCCTCGTGAGTCCCAGGGAAGCCAAACACCGGCGGTCGCTCTGCCCAGCACGTCCTCCAGCCGAGACGCGGCCGCCCCCGCCCTGAAGCCGAGAACAGCCACACCCCTGAGCGCACGTCCCCACGACAGACCCAGCTCCCTCCACCCGTCTCCCACCTGCCTCACCTGCCCCCGCTTCCTCTCTCCCCCTCCCTTCTCCCAAGTCCCCTGGGACCGAAGGGGCCCGCGCTCCCCTGCCCCTCCCTGCGATCACCCAGCCACACGGCGCTCACGCCACAGAAACGCCAAGCTCCATCCAGCTCTGTCGCGAACACCGTTGGAGGTGCCGGAAATAATGGGAGCGAGTGAGGCAGATTCTCAGGATTCGGTCGTACGCTCTCTGGACTTTGCCCTCCCGGGGCAGCTGGGAAGGACAATGGGCAAAGACGCCGGAGGTTCCCCGTGTAAGGTCCTGGCAGGAGACAGCGTGACGGGGGCCTCGCCGCAGCAGAGGGCAGCAGGAGGGGGTGGCGGCGGCTCGCGTGGTCACGCGAGGCTGCCCTCTCAGGTGTTTGGAGAAGGTGCCCGAGCAGAGACTTCCGTGAACAGAGGGGCAAGCCACGCCAGTGTCTGGGGGCAGCAATGTCAGGAGAATAGTGAGCCCAGTGGCCACCGGCCTGGCGTCCTTTGGGACCCGTAGGACGTCCGGCTCGCTGGGGCAGAGACGAGGCGAGAAAGGCCACCGGGCCTGCCGGGAGTGCGCTTTCACGGCGGCAGAGGGAATCATTTAGAAGGACCTTTTCCTTTCGGGGATCTCCTCTGGCGGAAGCCAGTGGAGAAGTCGGCCGACTAGAGCCGGCGACGGTCGCCCAGTCCTTTGCGGTACCTCCTCCCGGAGCGGCGAACTTCCTGACGGCCTTGGGGCCGCAAAGCCGCAAGCCTAAGGGAGTCAGCGGAGAACCGAGGCACTGGGCATGCGCAGACGGCCGGCCCATCAGTGAGCTTTTACTAAGTGCCCCCCGCGAGCCGGCTGGGGCGTGCTGGAAAGGGGACTCAGGACGGGACCGCGCAGTTTGCCGGGACTCGGCGAAGGCGGCGTGCGCGATGCTGTCGTGGTGTTTCGGCAGTCTGAAACGCACACCGGTGTCGGGGCGCTGTCGTTTCCGTGGGTGCAGAGGCCGTGACAGCCCGCGGGCCGGGCCCCTGGCGCCCTCACCCGTCCACGCCGACCTCCCACGGACCCGAGTCCCCGGCGCGCCCGGGCCCTGGGCGCTCAGTGAACTAACAGCCTCTTTCTGTTTTTTCTGGCTTCTTGTCCCTGCCGGGGCAGGCCCGGGAGTCCCCAGGGTGACCGTGCACAGCACGACGGACAAGACGAGTAAGTGCCCTGGGTCCCCCACGTCTCCTGTCACCGGGGGCGGCGGAGCAGGCGTGCGGGGCAGTCCAGCTGCCTCCCCGTGGGACCCAGGGAGGGGACACGCCCTCCCGGCCCGCTGACCGCCAGTGTCACCCCGTCCGCAGTCGCCGCCGCGTGGGGTCCCGTGCCTGCGGCCGCCTCACGTTGGGCCCCAGCGCGGCCTTCAGAGCAGCTCCCGAGACAGGCCGCAGGCGTGGCTCAGCTGGCGAGCTCTGTCGTGCAAGAAGTCCCCTGGAAAAGTCCCAGGAGTGTCCCCCCGGCGGACAGCGAGTCCTCAGTCCTCGAGTCCCCGCGGCTGCCCCCTTCACCGCCCAGGGGCCCCCGCGTGCACACCCGTCTCCGTGTCTTGGCCTGGACAGTGCGGACGCCGCTGACCGCCTCCAGCCGTGGACAGGAATGGGCGGGGGTGGGGGGGGTAATGCATGTGGAAACCCACGGCTTCGTAAACGGCGGCCGAATCCGAATGCGCCTTTGTGCCTCTCTCCCCCTTAGAAATTTTCGACCTAGAAACAAATGAACACGTGCAGAGGGCCGTGGAGGACCGGCAGATGCCTAAGGTGGAGTACCGGAAGATCGACGTCGACGATTACAGTGAGTGCGCCCCACTTTGGAGGAAAGCCTCAGAGACGCCGGGTGACTCGCCCAAGTCCTCGCAGGGAGCCTGAGTCACCCGGTGAAGGTTGGGGCCTGGCCTGCGTGTGGAGGGCCCCCCGCCCCACCGCGAGGGCTGGAGGGAGCCTGGCCTCCGCCCAGCCACGAGGCCCCTCACGCGCGGCTCCGTCTCCTCTCTGCCCAGGCCTGCCCGTTCAGATCCTCAAGCCCGCCACCTTCGCTGAGACGACGCACTACCCCCTGCTCCTGGTCGTGTGAGTACCCTGGCCTCTTCCTCTCTCGGGGTGCTTGCTGGGGGCTCAGGAACAGCGTGCAAACAAGCACGGAACTCGTAATGACAGGAGAGGGACGTGATGTCACGAAGTAAATCCTCGAGCCAACCGTCAGCGACGTCAGGGCCTCGTCGCAGCTCTCGGCCACGAGGATGGGGCTCTGGGTCCCCTCGGGGCGGCTTGTTACCCGCAGCAAGTCCCACGGTCATGGGGCTCAGACACGGTCAGCTGGGGCGAAGCCAGGCGGCCCCTGGCAGGGTGGGCTGTGAGGCTCCCAGGTGCCGAGAAGGGGACCCTGCGGTGCGCGTTTAAAACAAGGAGCCCAAAAGGAGGCAGCCCACACGCGTGTGCGCACACACGTGCACACGCCCGTCTGCGCCCCCTCCATCCGTGCCCTGCGATGGCCGTCCTCACGGTGCCCGGGCTGCGGGCTGGCCCCCGGAGGACTCACGTCCCTCAGCACGGGCGTGGGGACAGTGCCGCTCGCCCACCTGGGTGACACAGTGGGACGTGGGGTCAGCGCGAGGCAGCCGGGCGCCAGTCTCCTCGGTGGACCCGGCGCGTCAAGGCCACCCCGTCCTTTGTAGGGACGGCACCCCGGGCAGCCAGAGCGTGGCCGAGAAGTTCGAGGTGAGCTGGGAGACGGTGATGGTGAGCAGCCATGGGGCCGTGGTGGTGAAGTGTGACGGCCGAGGCAGCGGCTTCCAGGGAACCAAGCTCCTGCACGAAGTGCGGCGGCGGCTGGGCGTCCTGGAGGAGAGGGACCAGACGGAGGCCGTGCGGTGAGCCCCGCGCCACAAGCGCGCATGCGCGCGCGCGCCGCGGGACGGTGAGGCGTGTCCCCTCCCCCCCGCCCCCCCCGCCCCCCCCCCCCGCACACACATGCGCCATGGGGACGGCGGGGCGTGCCCCGCCCACCCGCACACGTGCCATGGGGACGGTGGGGCGTGTCCCCTCCCCCCATCCCCCGCACACACGCGCCACGGGAACTCCCCCGAAGCTCCCAGCATGGTTCTCCAGCCCCCCTGCACCCCACACTCTCATCATGGAGCCTGTGGGTGACTCCGTAGCAGACGACACGAGCCACGTCCCCTCACAGGCCGAGCCAGTGTGTACAGGGCGAGGACAGTGTGGACCCGGGCTGGGTCTCGGGGCACCGGCCAGAGAACAGAGTGTGGGCCAAGGCTCGGGCCACAGGAGGGCACAGCGCGGGTGGCCCGGAGCGGGCAGCGAGCGTGGAGAATGCGTGGAACCGGAAATACTCAAACTGGGTGCTTTGGGGAGGTGATGAATTAAGGAAGCACAGGCGGGGGGGGGGGCGGTCTGCCTCCCACCAGGCACAGGACAGGGACCCCTCCTGGGGGCCGGGGACAGAGGACACCTCGGGCAGAGTGGGAGCCTGGTGCCCCGGCCCCCAGCCCGGCAGCACGGGACCCCAGCGCCTTTCCTCCCGGAGTCGGGGGTGGCGGGGGGCCCGTGGGCCATGCGAGGGTGGGCTGCAGCGGGGACAGGGACCCAGCGGGCCTGGAGGCGCCCGGACTGGCCTCGGTGCCCTCGCTCACGGTGTCCCTGGATGCTGTACACAGTTACGGCCGGCACCCCGAGCTTTGCCCGCGGCGTACCGCGCACGCAGCGGTTACACGAGAACTCCGGGGTCTCCTCGCGGCGGGTGGGGTCCCGGTGCTCCAGCGGCGGCCGCACAGCCCTGCGGGGGTGGGGGCGGGGGCGAGGGCGGGGGCGCGGCCTCGCTGGGCGCTAACCACCCTCTCTCCCCGGCCCCACAGGACAATGCTGAGGGAGCAGTACGTGGACAGAGCGCGCGTGGCCGTGTTTGGGAAGGTGAGCCGTGCCGCCGTGTCGGGTGGCCCCGTCCAGGCGCGTGGCCGCGGGCCGGCAGCGCGTGTGCCGCGTGGGGGGGGCCCCGCGCCCACTGGCCTCTGCCGGTCACCTCCCTTCAGTGGCTCTGCCGCGCTGGGCCCTCGCCCCTTTAAGTCGGGCGCTGGGACCGAGCCCGTGGGGGTTCGCGACCGCGCCCCATCTTCCAGCCGGCCGGCTCTCCGCAGGCCGTCCTCACATTCCCTCACAGCCAGGGTCGGCTCTGCGTCCCCTCGGCCTGTGGAACGGGGCCTCCTGGAGCCACCGCGGGCCCCCCGAGCTGTGCCCCCCCCCCACACAGGTGTCCTGGGGGAGCAGGGGAGGGCCGCCTGCCGACCGCTTTCTGCGGAATGTTTCTTTCCTCGTAAGCCCCAGGGTTCACTAGCAAAAATACATTCAGCACTTAAAAAAAAAAAAAAAAGACTATCTTTGGATTATTTGCAAGTTCACAGCAAAATAGAGAGAGATGGGAAGAATTCCCCTGCTCGCCACCCCCAAAACGCACAGCCTCCCCCATGTCCACGCCCCCAGCGGCCGGGACAGCGCTGAGAGTGGGTGACGCTACGGGGACGCGTCGTCACCTCCCCGAGTCCACAGGCAGCGTGAGGGGTCACCCTCCGCGTCGTGCGTCCTGCGGGTTCAGGCAGCGGACGGTGGCGCGCGCCCCCCATTAGTGCCACACATCGCGGTCCCCCCCGTTCCACTGGCCGCCGCTGACCTCGCCTCTGTCCCCCCGGCGCGGTCTTCTCCCGAAGGGCATGGTCGGCGGCCCGTGGGGCGTCACCCGGCGGGCGGCCTCCTTTCTCCGGGGTCCCCGCCTCCCCCCCCTTCACTGGTGTTCTAAGACGGCGTCAGACTGGAGCCAAGCCAGAGGGTGAAGACAGGCGCGAACCCTCCCTTTTCCACAAATAAGCGGGGCAAACCCATTCCGTCACGCCGCACGATAACAGAAGACGTGCGGTCACACGAAGTTTCGCGATCCCCGGAAGCGGAGGAACGGCCACTCCGCGCCAGGTCGCGCGATGTGCGCTTAGTGTCCCTCCGCGCCCTTCGCTGGCTCGCTGGCGCATTCGTTTTGTGTGCTGAGTGACACTCTGCTGTCTGGACGGACCAGTGGTCCATCCCTCCCTTGCCGAA
This sequence comes from Rousettus aegyptiacus, assembly GCF_014176215.1. Classification (NCBI taxonomy): domain Eukaryota; kingdom Metazoa; phylum Chordata; class Mammalia; order Chiroptera; family Pteropodidae; genus Rousettus; species Rousettus aegyptiacus. The sequence continues at coordinate 48,107,979 of NW_023416288.1, read as the reverse complement.
GGACCCTTGGTCACGTCCCGGTCTTAGCAGCAGCGGGTGGAGCTGCTGTGACCGTCCGCGTGCAGGCTTCGTGTGACAGTCTTCAGCTCCTTTGGGGAGACGTGGGGCGCACGATTGCGGGGTCACGGGGTGAGAGCACGCTTAGTTCTGCAGGAAGCAGCCACACCGTCCCCGAGAGCGGCTGCCCCGGGCCGTGGCCCCGCCAGCGCTGGGCGGTGTCCGTCAACGCTGTAAATAAACAAACCGCAGAATGACTTGTAAGGACTTGCAGATTCCATCGGCAGTAAATGTCATTAGCCAGGGAACAAAAAGACCCTTGTCACTGAGACGAGGGACTCGGTCCCACTGAAGGGACCGCTCCGACACAACACGCGTGAACGGCCGTGTCCTGACGGTTAGTTCTGTGGCGAGAGGGGCCTGGGCATCACGTCACCGGCAGGCGCGGGCTCTCCACGCTCACCCCGGCGCACAGGCACCCCGCAGCCCCGCGCCCGCCCTGCTGCTCTCCGCCCCCGCTCCTCTCCCGCCCCCGCTCCTCTCCCGCCCCCGCTCCCCTCCCGCCCCCGCTCCTCTCCCGCCCCCGCTCCTCTCCCTGCCCGCCTCTCCCCGTCAAAGCACCCGTGTCTCGCTCCCGTCAGGCCTCTAGGGACGCGAGCTCGTCCGAACCAAGCATCGTCGTGGCAGACGATGTGAGGGCTGGTGCGCTCTGGGAGGCCCACGTGGAGGGGGCGCTTTCGTGTCAGCCCCAAGGCAAGGGTCGGACGGGAATCTGGGGGGCCGCCCGTGCGTAGGCCACGCGGGGGCGTCCGTCTCGTGGTGGCCCCTGAATGGGGTGTTGGGGCAGACCAGTATGGGAGCCCTCTCTCGAAATCACAGAAAATGGGTTGGCTTTGCCCATAGACAAGAAACGGGGGACGCGACGGTGACCCCGGTGACCCCGCACTCGCAGGGCGTCCACCACGTCACTCCCTCTTCAGGCTGCTCGCCGCTGGGGCCCAACGGAGCGGGGCCGGCGTCACACGGCGCCCGGGCGGGGAAGAATTCGCTTGTCACTTTGCCCTCCCTCAAGCAACTTTTAAGCGGACATTCAAAAAACAAACGAAACGAAACTGCATGAAAATGGCTGCCCGCGGGGCCGCCGTGGCCGCGTGTGGCACTGAGCCCGCCCCCTCTCTGTCTCACACCCAGGATTACGGTGGTTACCTGAGCACGTCCATCCTCCCAGCGAGGGACGCAAACCAAGGCCCCATGTTCGCCTGCGGTGCCGCCCTCTCCCCGATAACGGACTTCAGGCTCCACGGTACGGTCGGTCGGTCGGTCTCCGGCCAGGGCTGGGGCGGCAAGCCCAGCCCCGCACGCGGCCCCCAGGTCCTCCCGCGGCTCTGCATCCCACCTGCCCCCGCCGCAGGCACCCCAGAAGCCTCATGGAGAGCCTGGGGACAGGGAGGGTGGGTTCCAAGCCCCCTGTTCTGGATAGAAGTGGCTCGTCCACTGATGCCCATAAACCACATCCTGACGTACGTGACCAGGACCTGCAGATGCAGCCAGCAGAGGCGGGAGCCGGGAAAACCTCGTGTGTCCCCAAAGGGAAGGGCGTGAGCTGCACGCCCCACCGTGCCTGCCCGGGCCCCCTGCATCCTGCTCTGGTCTGGGGCCCGGCGTGGGGGCTGTGCCCAGCGGGCAGATGGCAGCTGGGAGCCCTGGGTGGTGAGCGGTGACGGTCTCTGCGGTCAGCCCTGCCCTGCCCTCAGCCAGCGCCTTTCCTTGGAGACCGTGGCTTCCTCGTGGGCAGGGGTCAGAGCCAGGGACAGGTGGCAGGAGGCTCACTGCAGGGACCAGACAGAGCACAGACCTCCCGAGGGCGGGGATCGGCCCTCCGCCCAGGCCAGACCACCGTCGCACTCCGTCCCTGCCGTGGGTGCCAGGCCCCCTGCCGTCCGTCACCTCCTCCCGCTCAGCCAGCCCCTCCTCCCTAGAGGTGGGTGGCTCTGTGACAGGAACCCCTGCTTTAAATGCTCCACGGCTGCACCTCCCACACGCCCCATCTCCAACCCGGTGGGCCCTGGGGAAGGCTCCGGCGACCACTGTGGCGTCCGGCGGCGTCCAGCACCCGCAGCCAAGTGTGCCGGCGAGCACGCTGACCTTCACGCGGTGCCCTAATGCAGATGCCACCTTCCGACCGTACGAGAACGGAGTCCACGTTTCTCACCATTTAAATTTCGTCTTCCCACGGGAGAGCATGTAGCACGTCTTACCCTTTTCGAATTCAGGGAGTCTTAATCTTTAAAACCATGCCACGTCATTTGCCTGGTTTGAATGCACATAGGTGCTGCCGTCCGGCATGTGACTTGTCGGGGTGCAGGGGGGACGTCCTCCGCGTTGTCTCTACCTGACGGCGGTCGTCTCTGAAACCCTCGCTGTCTGCAGCTCCGTCCCCTCAGCCCGCGGCGCCCCTACCCACCCGCCCACGGCGTCCACCGGGCCGCGTTCAGGCCACACGCCCACGGCGTCCACCGGGCCCGCGTTCAGGCCGGAACAGAGACGCGCGAGGCTTGTTTAAAGAATGCGTGAATCCTGAAGGACGTTTTCTCCCCGACGCTGGGAGAAGTGGGGAGTTCTCCCGTTTATTCAGGATTCAGACTAATTAGCTTTTGCTTAATTAAAGTCGCTCCGTCCTGCTAAGAAGCCGGTCCCCAGTGCTGGCTTTCAGTGTGTCACGGTGGTATGTTCCATCCCATTCACCGTGGAAAGGCCCGAGAGGTGGAGTTTGGTGTTTTAAAAACGAACATTGGCCGTTGTTCGTTTCAAGTACAAGTGGGTCTGTTGGCCGCCCCAGCCTAGCCCCGGGGCACCCCTCCCAGTCTGGGGCTCCCCACAGACTCACTAACCCCCCCTTCCTCTCCTGTGCCCAGCATCGGCGTTTTCTGAGAGGTACCTGGGCCTCCACGGCCTTGACAACAGAGCCTACGAGGTGAGTTTGGGCACAGCTGCCACTGGGCCAAATGGGGGACTTGACGCAGTCCCCTGTTCTCTGGGGTCCCCTTTCCCACCCTCCCACCCCGACTGCTGTCCCCCGCCCTCCGCTGGAGCCCCCTCTGAGAAGACCTGTGGTCCTCCCCCTCGGGGGTCACTGACATCCTATTACAGAGCTCGTGGGACAAGGGAGAAAGTTGGGGAGATGTTTGGATGGAGGGGTGCCTCCCAAGGTCCCCCGATGTTGGGCGTTCGTGACTCTGGGCTGCCCAGTGCCCAAGGCCAGTTCCACTTTGGGAGAATAAGCCGTTTGTTGGGGGCGGGGTGGAGGGACGGAAGCCTGGGATGCCACCTGCCGAGTCACACATTTGGTGGCTCAGGGTGGAAGGTCACCCACGCACTTCTTCACCGGGCTGGTACAGGGGCCAGAGCCTGTTGCAGGGCAGGGCTGTGGCCTGGAGGTCCGAGCTTTGGCACGGACAGCGGGACTGTCTGGCCAGGATGTCACCTCCCTCTGAGGTGGCCTCTTGTCTCCTCGCCTCTCGGCCTCGAAGGTGGTGGCGGGAGGGAACCGGAGGCCCCCGAGATGCGCCCAGTGGGTAGACAAAAAGCGCCCGCTCCTCCTGGAGGCCGCATGCGGCGCGCAGCCCCCTCCCGCGCCGGCGTCCCCGGCGCGCTGCCTTGCCCCACGGCGAGGCCACTGACTCTGTCCCCTCGCTCCGCTTCGCAGCTGACCCAGGTGGCGCGACGCGTGTCGGCGCTGGAAGAACAGCGGTTTCTGATCATCCACGCGACCGCGGACGGTAAGGGCCGAGGACGTGCCCACCGCGAAGCCCTGGCGGTGCCGACACGTTCCCACAAACACTCTCCTTCCCCGTTCCTTTCTCAACAGAAAAGATCCATTTCCAGCACACGGCAGAACTCATCACACACCTAATTAAAGGGAAGGCGAATTACAGCTTACAGGTACAGCGCGCGACTCCGCCCCACCTGGCGCGTGGAGGGACACGTCCCTTCCGACGGGGCAGGCACTGCGGTGATGCGCGCATGCGTCGTGACGCGCACGCGCCCGCGCGGGTCGTGGGGGGTCCCGACGCAGACGCGCCGGTGCCGGTCATGGGGGGCGCGGGCGCGTCGGGGTGACGCACTACACGTGCTCGCTACTCCTACTGATGATGACGGCTCCGTCCCGCTGAAACCCCTGAGACCTGCAGCACCCCGACTCCCAACGGGCAAGGCCACGCCGGCCGCCACACCCCAACGGCGAGCTCAGGGGTGCCCCTGGCATGTGAGGGAGGCCGCCGTCCTGCGGGGCTCGCGGGTCCTGGCCAAGCGCGGGCCGAGCGCGGTTAAGCGCCCCCCCTAAACCCAGCTCAGCCGCATCCTCCTGGCATCAGGTCCCGACCCACAGCCAAGGCCAGGCTCTTTGCAGTGCTGCTTCTAGAAGTTTCCTCCGCTTCCTCCCTGGCCACCGGTGCCTTTGGTAAAGCAGCTGTGACCTCGATGGCCTTCGGGTGCCGAGCGACGTCGCTCGGAGATCACGGCGGGGGCGCTGGCTTCTGCCGGCCTCCGCCTCCCGGTCCCTGACCACCCCGTGCCACTGTCCCGTAGAGGGTCACGTGCGGCTGGCCGGTCAGGGCGGGCTCCGGTGCGGGCCGGCGAGGCAGGACTGGGTGGACCATGCACGCGTCCCCCCCGACCTGTTCCGCTCACAGCCGACCGTGTCACCGCCGTGGCCTCTGACACGCGGGACACAGCCGTGGCGGTGACGTGCCGCGTGGGCCACACCTGCGTGCAGGCCGTTAGGTCAGCAAGGGGCTGAGCAGCTCACATCCCGGACCTCCTGGGTCAGCAGAGGGACCACATACAGGGCCGACACCGTGAACGCCCTAGGGTGCCAGGTGTTTGTAACAAGGCGACCCTGGGTCAGCAGGGGGCCTGGGGACCAATAAGTCCCCTGGGACGAGAGTGTCCCTTTCCCTAGTGCGGGGGCAGCCCGCGTCACGGGACGAGGGGCCCCCAGCTGCATTAGACTGGGTGCTGCGTCCCGCTGGGACAGGTCCTGACCACATGTGACCACGCGGTCACGAGCCACCGTCTTAGCTCCCCCTGCGTCCCAGGCCGCCTCGCGCTCCGTGCGCGTTGTGGCATTTGACCCCACACAACTTCACGAGCTGACTCTGGTGGCCCGCATCCCGCGGGGCAAGAGCCGAACAGAGGCCCCGCACTTAGCTGTGCGCACGCGCGTGAGTGGCCGGGCAGGACGCAGGCCGCAGGCCGCAGGCCACGCCGCCCCACACCCGCGGGGCGGGACAGAGGGTGGGGTCCCGCCCAGCGTCCCTGAGCCCTCGTCCGTGCTGCGGGCTCAGAGCAGCCGGAGGCTGCAGAGTCAGCTGGACCGGTGTCTCTGACTTGGCCGCCAGGAGGGGAGCGGCTGGCGGCCGGACCGGGGCGGGAGGGCGGCCCAGGCCCAGCGCCTTCTCACGCCCCGCCCCCCACTCCCCCGCCCCCCCCGCAGATCTACCCGGACAGCGGCCATCACTTCCACAGCGCCCCCCTCAGGCAGCACCTGTACCGGTCCATCATCAACTTCTTCGTGGGCTGCTTCAGCGTGCAGGACCGAGTCCCCACGGCCGCGGCCAAGGACGAGGAGGAGGACTGAGCCCGCGCAGCCCGGCGTCCCGTCCGGAACCAGGACCGGGAGCCCCGCCCCCTCCCGACCGGGAGCCCCGCCCCCTCCCGCCAGGGCCAGGCTGGGGGGCCGGACGCGGTCCCTCCCATAGCATGTGTGTCCAGTCCTGAAGGCAGTTTACTTCCGAAACCGGCTCCTCCCCGGGCGGAGATGAGTCACCGCTCCCAAGGGCCTCGGGGGCGGGGCCTCTGCAGCATCGCCTCCTGCCCTGCAGCCGCCGCAGCCGCCCGCCCCGCGGGACAGAGGACACGGGGCCGCGAAGAAGCCGGCCCCTGCGTTTAAGGGGACCGGCAGGCCCACCCCGCGAGAGCCGCGGCCCCCGGCAGGCGGCCCCCACCCCACCTGCCGTAACCCCTGCCACGGACGCAACTATAGCACAATAATCCCAGCAGCGCCGCTCCACGGATTGGCTTCTCCGCCCTGCGCGCGGGGCCCCCACGTGTCCAGGGGCTGTGCAAGGCGGCACTGTCGCTGCGCTAACCGTCAACCCTCGGAAGCGATTCGTATTTTTCTATGGTTTTTACCTGCCACCGTCTGCGGTCACGGGCTCGTTTGGCTGCGCAGGTCCCTTCCTCCCGCCTTCTGCTTTGTGTGCTCCGGTCAGTGTGTAAGCTTTTCACTCGTTTAGATGAAGAAACGGATCAGAAGTAACTAACTGCTCTCTCCTCAAGGTCGGCGTCAGACTTCACGGAGGTGTTTCAAACGGAGGGGATGAAAACAAGAAACCCAGCACTATTTACTAAACCAAGAAAACGCGTAAATAAAAGCTCTCTCCCACCAGTAGGGTTTGGCCTAGATTCTCATGTTCCATTTGCAAATGTCCTTGAACCCAGCCTTGTTCCTCCTCGATACCTTGTCAGTCTCTTCTCAGATGACATTCGGCTAAAAAACATGAAAGGACAACGTGTCGACTCCGCCCGCAGGCCCGGCGCGGGTGCTGGGGTGGCGGGGACGCGGGAAGGGGTGGGCACGTGCAGGCGTCGCCTCCCGTCCTGGGGACGGCTCGGTGGCCGCCCCGGTGGCCGCCCCGCCACGTGCCAGCCGCCATGTGGCTCTGCGCCGGCCCTGTAGGATGCCCCGCCACCCCACGCTCAGCCGGCGCCCCTGCGTATTGCATTGTGATGTACATAGAGAGGGCCGTGTGCGCCGGGCCCCGCACAGTGTCCCCTGCCCGCCCCCCACAGTCCCCTCGCGGTTCTCGCTTGCATGCCAATGCTCTGGCTGGGCCGCACTCTCCAGACGTGCTAGCCTGAAATGTGTCGCTCACTGGAGCTCGTTCAGTCCTGATTTCCAGCTCCGGGTCCCGGTCCCGCTGGGGGATCATGGCATCCTGTCGCAGAGAACACAAGTCTGTGTCGTGTTCAGGGATTCGGGGGTTCTGGCTTCATCCACACGTGCTCTGGTTGTCAGTGCAGTTCCATTGGACGATCTGCGACACAGTTTTTTTTTTTTTTAAGGTGCCACGTCCCCCTCTGGGGAGAGGCGACCGGCAGGGCCCCTGGGAATGCCACACGATCATCCTTGTGCCAGCCCGGTGGGCGGAACTGACCGCAGAGCCGGCCAGGTCTGACGGGGACGCCAGCTCTGGCCACGGGCTCGGGGACGAGGGACGTGCGGCCGTGGCATGGCGTGTCTGTTCGTCGTGGAATAAAACCTTATTTTACCACATGCAGAGCCCTCTCCTTGCTTCTCCCCCAGCACGCCACCTCGGGGCAGGCAGGCTGTCAGGAAGGCTCTCGAGGTGCTCCTCGAGCCCCACCCGGGACGGACACATGTCCCCGAGCCTGGCGGGCAGCGAACGAGCCCGCGTCCTGGTACCAACAGCACTGATCGCGGGAAGGATAGGATCCATCACACACCGAGGTCCCATCAGTCAAAGGACGTGGGCCTGGGTGTCGTCCCGGGAGCCGCTGGGTGCAGACAGGCGTCCCCCCCACTCCGAGTAAAATGGCCGCGCTGTTGTGCCCAGCACACTGTCCACTAGAAAACGTGAGAAAAGCCTGCATCTCCCGGAAATCCGTTTGACTCTTACTGTTCATTTGACAAGTCTGGTGTAAACGTAACCCGGCCTGAAGGCGGAGGGGTTGGCAGATAAACCCTTCCGTGCCGCTGAGCGGCAGGCACCTCAAGGTCTCCCCAGACGCGCTAGCCGAATCCTGTCACCCTTCCTGACCAGGAACCAGGACGCCGGGGCGGGGTGGCAGCCCCCTGGGTGCTGGTCCTCAGAGGCCCAGGTTCCTGTCTACAGGCCACAAGCTCCAAACAGCGCATTCTTTCATGATGAGCTCTGACGCTCAGGCCCCCGGGTCTCCCCGCCAGTGTTGGGGCGCCCAGCACAGCCCAGCCAGCACGGAGCCAGGCCTGGTGGGCACGGTGTCAGGGTCTCGTCCTGAACGAGCGACCAGTCCACAGATGCCTCCAGCCCCTGCTCGGCCCAGGGCTCCCAGGGAATTGCGATGCGCCAGCCTGCGGGCGCCCGCTGGGCCGGTGCTGCTCGCCCCGTTTTCTTTCCCAGACTGGGGTCCCAAGTGGCGACATGCCTAGGGGGCTGCACACAGGAGCAGAAGGGCCCCGGGCCAGTCACACCCCCCAGACCCACGGCCCTCAAACTCGGCACGTCACCGTCCACTGTGGCGCTTTGCAAGACAGACCCCGGCTCCCGGAGACAGTGACACACGTGCGTGCACCACGCCGGATTCTGTCGCTGCATCCGAGCCCGGCCCCCCTACCCCCGCCCCCGCCCCCACTCCACGGAACCTGGCAGGCATCCCTAAGGGGTTCCCCGCAGGCCTGCGTCCAAACCCCTGAAGCCTGACTCGTGACATCCTGCCAGGGGGCCCCTCGTCCCCACGCACCCACACACGCACACATACACGCGCACGTGCGCACACGCACCCACACGCACCCCCCGACACATGCTCACACATGCACACCCACGTGTGCACACACGCACCCACACACGCACACATGCTCACACACACATATACACGTGTGCACACACGCGTACACGCACTTCCCCCTCAGCCTACGCGCCATCTCCCCCTGACACTCGGGGCTGGATCCCTCCTTTGGGGGGCTGTCCTGCGCACTGTGGGGTCCTTAGCAGATCGCCGCCGGCCTGTGCCCAGCAGATGCCAGCAGCAAGGCCGACGGCCACCCCAGGGGCCTGGGCACCGCTCACGGGCCCTGGGCTGGTGTTGCGGACGGCTGCACGTTTGGTTGGGTGAGAGGCGGGGGACCGTGTCGCCCCACCACGAAGCAGCGAGGGCCGTGCGGAGGTGACAGCGGCCGCTCGCTGGACCCCGGCTCGTCCCAGGCGCTGTCCCAAGCGCCTCACGTGCCACCGGCACGCGGCTAGCGCATCTAATCCACAGTGGCCAAGAGCTGTCCTCCGTCGCGTGGGCCGGGAACGGAGGGGACAGAGGGAGGTAGCAAGGGGACAAGTCACGGGCACTGGCCGGTGGCCGGAGCGAAGGCCCAGGTGCCGTGGGTGGGCTCGCCTGGCGCCTGGGCCGGGTCAGGTTCCGCTGCTCGACTTGCTTTGGGTGGGAGGGAGCAAGCGGAGGCCCAGGAGCCCCGGGAGACGGCCGGGCTCAGGGCGCCCCCTCCGGTGGGCACTGCGGCCAGACCCTGCTCCTGTGCCACCAGCTGAGGGACCGGCCAGCTGCTGAGTGACCCTTCCATCAAGGGCCCGTTAGCCCCCCACTGCAAAGGCAAACGCGCTCTCCCTCCCTCCCCCAGCAGGGGTCAGTGTTGGCCCAGGTCGGTGTGGGGCGCGGAGCAGAGGGGGCGAAATGCGGCTGCGCGGGCAGCTGGGAGGACGCCAGCCCCTGCAGTGGGGGGGGGCCGCGGGGCGGGGGAGGCCCTGTGCCCCGCCTCCGTCAGGGCCAGCGCTGGCTGCACAGCCCTGTGCGTGCAGGGCCTGTCCCTCGGGGCTTCCGGGGCACTGTTTGAAGGGCGAGCAGGGCGGGCGAGCCGGTCCCTGGGGAATGCCATCGCAAGCACCCCAGAAACGCAGCCTGCGGGCCGGAAGTCCGACGAAGGTGCCCACGGGGCCGGGCTCCCTCCCGAGACTCCGGGGGGGGATGTCCCCAGGCCCCTCCCACTCAGCAGCCCTTGGGCGGGTGGCCTCAGAACTGTCCTGTAACGGTCAAGTAAAGGCCCACAGATAAGGCCACACGCAGGGGGCCCGGGGGTCAGTCAGGATGTCAGTGAGGCTGAGCGTGAGTGCGCCCAAGGGCTCCGCGGTTCTGGCTGTCACCAGGCCACACCTCGAGCCCCGTGCCACCTGTGGGCCCCCTTAAGGGGTCTGAGCCAAGCGGCCAGCCCCACCTCCCGCCCAGCCTCAGGAGGAGGACCTGGGCGTCCCAGGCTGGGCCGAGCCCTCCGGCCTCTCTGACACAGGCACTGTCCCCAGGTCCCCTGGGCCCCGCTGCGCCCCAGCCCCACAAGGCGCTCTGGTCCACCCTGTCTCCAGCCTTTCAGCTTCTCCCCGCTTACACAGGCTGAAGGAAGCCGACCACGCCCCCTCGGGCCCGCCCTCTGTCTGGGGTGAAAGTGGGTGGGGTGAGCAATGTGTTGTTCGCCGTGACGACGTGTCGGGGCTATTTGTCGCACAGCAAGGGGTCAGCGGTAGCACCCCAAACGCTAATCCTCTGAGCGCGAACATGGCTGGGGACGGGGCTGGGAACAGCCTCCTTGGCCCACGACTCCGCGGCCTGGTCCTGAGGCGCGGTCTCGGGGCTGCGCCCAGCTCCCCAGCGCCCCCAGGTGGCGACCCGTGTCTGCCGGCCGCACGCCGGTCGCTGGCGGGACCGCGGAAGGCAGCTTGAGGGCAGGCAGGAGGCGGCTGTGTCAGGTAACCGGGATCTGAGGCGCCAGCTGGTGCCACCGGCCGCCCGGTGTCACCGCCCAGCGCCGGGGCCTCGGCGGCGGCGCGGGCTCACTGTCCCCACCGGCGATCGCCCTGTGGCGGGGCCGGCGTTCGTTCTGCTCACAAAGTGCTTTCCGAGTTGGTCGTATTTCTTTAGCTAGACTGACGCTTTCTTATGCACCAAATGCGATGTCTCCCATGATCCCCAGAGGGAAAGCGGTGATGCTGAGGCCACCCGCCTTGCCCTCCCTGAGGTCAGCACGTCGCCAAGCCGAGCACCCGACGTGGACGACCACCAACAGGAGGCCGGATGTGGGACGGCGAGCCCCCGCAATTGCCAGCCGCCGGCACTCACCGTTTCCTTAAAGGGGACCCCGGAGGGAGGAAGGGCCAGGGCCACGAACACCTGGCTCTGTTCGTAGGCAGCACCGAGCCCGCGGCCTGGGGCGGCCTGTACCTCAGTGCTCCGTGCTGACACCTCCCTCGCGGCCAGTGAGGCTGCACGGGCCTGGCCCCACGGAGAAGGCCCCTCCCAGAATGCCGAGCCTGTCACAGAAGAGGCGACTTGGAGCGGGACCCCACGTGACTCCGGGGACAGGTCTGCAGCTTCCTTCACGCGTTTGGGACTGGGGAGGGGTGGGCGGGAGGTGGCAGGAGGCAGGAGGCAGGAGGCAGGAGGCAGGAGGCAGGGGAAAGGCGGGCAGGACGGGTGACAAGACTGTGAGGCTCCGGGTCTCTCCAGGCGGTTACGAGTTTGGGGACCCGACGGGCTGCCTCTGCTTGCTGACGTCACTCACGCCCCGCGGCCGGCCGGGGGCGGAGCTGGGCCCCCGCAGCGTGCCCTGTGGCTCCGCCCCAACCCGCCGCAGGGGCTGGCTTTGCGCTCTGGCTGTTTCAGGGAATGACAAGTGCCACAGGGTGACGGCACCTGCGGCGGGACTTGAGGGTAGCTGTCTCGATGGTCCGGGGTGCTAGGAAGCGCGTGAGAGCAGCCTGCCCGCCGCCTGAGGTCGGCTCAGCGCCGCTGCGCCCGAGACCGGGCAGGGGCCCGGGGAGCGTCAGGGAGCATGGCCGCTGCTCGGGACGCGGGGCCCGGAGCAGTCCCACACGGGTCTCAGGCCCGGCCAGCCCCAGCGGCCGGTCACACCGCCTGGGAAAGAGGCAGCTCCTTGCTGCTCTCGAAGGCACCAGCAGAGGGCAGCAGAGGACAAGCGGGTGAGGCCGCCGTGGGTCCCCGGCGCAGCGCAGGGCCGTGAGGGCGTCTGGGGGCAGTGCTGGTGCAGCTTCCAGGGGCAGAGGGGCCCGCGAGGGCTGTCGTGAAGGCACTCGGGGGACGGGCCGCCCTGTAGGCGTGCCACCCAGCTTCCCAGCTCCCGCCAGGGGCTCCGTGGAAAGTGTCGCGTTCCTGTCACTCCTGGGGGAGCGGATCCTGTCCCCAAAAGTGCGTCTACACCGTCTGTCTTCTGCTTTTTGAAAACACGGTAGAACTTGAACCTTTTCTGGGTCGAAACCATTTCAGATGTAATCGAAGCCACAGAAACACACACGTGAGCGTGCGCACACACACACGGGTGCACACACACAGATCGGTGTGCTTGTAATGCGATTCTGCCTGCGAGTTTGGGGACTTGGTTTAAGAACCCAATGAGTCTTGTGGAAGATCAGAGTCAACTCACAACAGGCTCTCCCCACCTTCTTCGCCAACGCCTGGCTCAACCAGTTTTCATTTTTTTAAATTGTGGTGAAATACACGTGAATTCGCCATGCTGGCCATTTTCGAGTGGACAGCTCGGTGGCGTTCAGCAGTCACAGCCTTGCGCCGCCCTCACCACCTTCAGCGCGACCCCTCACTCGCCGCCCGCCCCCCTACCCGGGTCCGCCTCGGCCCCCCGGCCCCGCCCCCCCGGGCCAGCCCCGCCCCCTGGGCCCGCCCCCTGGTCAGGCGGGATCGCACGAGCGCGTCCTCCCGCGGGCGCCGGCTCCCAGCGGCGCCGTGTCCCCGGGGTTATTCCGTGTCACGGCGAGTCAGCATCTCGTCCTTTTTACGGCTGGCAGCCAGTGGTGCACCCTGGACACTGTGCATCCACCGCCTGGCGACGGGCACTTGGTGTGCGCCCAGCTTCTGGCTAGAGCCCCCGGACGTGGGTGTGTAAGCCCCGTGCTTTGGGGCACGTACCGGAAGCGAGACTGCTGGCCGCTGGGTGACCCCCCTGGGTCGGGGAAGCCCCGTGTTGTTTTCCAGCGGCTGCACCAGCACCTGCTGGTCGGGCGTGGTTGGCTCCGGACTTGGCGTGGGGCGCGTGGCGCCGGCGGCCCCGGGGGGTGCGAGGCGCCGGGCCCTGGCCCCCGGCCGCCCCGGGGTCTGATTTGCACTGCTCTAACCATCGGAGGCGCTCGGCATTTTTCACGTGTTTATTGCTGGTCGCTCACACCTTTGAGGAAGCGTCTGTTCGAGCCCTCGGCCCGGTTTGTCGTTTCCGTTGGTGGCGGCGGCTCTTTTAGCTCCGCTGAGTGGCGTGCGAGCGGTCCCGCCCTCCGGCTGCCCCTCGCTCGGGTGGCCGCCCTGCCGCACGCCTTCAGCTGCCATTGCTGGCGCCTTTCACGGCGGTGGGGAGACGCGGCCGTGTGAGCACGCGCCCAGCACGCGCCCGTACGGCAGGGCACTGGTCGCCGAGGACGCCCGCGGGCTTCGGGGGGCTTCGGGGGGCGTAGTGGGCGGGGCTTACCGGACGGACAGCCACGCTCGTGAGAGGGGCAGGGCGCCATCCGTGTGACGCATGGGCCGCAGTGAGGGCTGGGCCGGGGGAGTCACAGGAGATGATTTCAAACTACACGACGTGGGCACTTTCTACTTTTTAGCTGAAAAGTAGCCATCAATCTCATTTTGGAAAGATTGTTCTCATGGCAGTATGAAGGGCCCCCCAGGGAGGGAGGAGCCCGCAGGCGGGGGACACACAGCTCAGGGCACAGCTCGAAGGCCTTGCTCGGACCCTCAGGCGGGGGGGGGGGGGGGGGGGGGGGGGTGGCACTGAGCGTCACGCGGGACGGAGGCCAGAATGGAGCTCCAAAGGCGACAGGCAGGTGACGGGAAGATTTTTCTTTAGGGAGAAATTAGAAAACATTTTTCCTTGAAATTACTTAAAATGTGATCCAGTTTAATGCAAATCATAAAAATTATGCAAAAAAAAATAGGGAAAAACAAAGGATCACCCAATTCTAAGTAAAGTTCAAAAGTACATTTATTTAAAATGTGGGCAGGATATCAATATAAAAGAAAGTATAAGAAATAAAAATACAGTACAAAACATTTCAAATCTTTAAATCCATAATTTAGAGGTAACAAGTCTTTATTTACAGCATTTTATTTGTAGCTAAAGGTCCATAACAGTTTTGTGAAAACATTTAAACCCCGGCAAATGAATCATAAAACCTAATGTTCTCCAAGTCATAGTATACAAAACATAATTTATGTTCCTCGGAATAAAATCACACATCTTAAAAAGATGCATCATGTTTAGTAACACGCGTTCTCCGGCTTTGAAACGCTTGTCCCCTGAGAAAGCAGCTGGAAAACGAGGCGCCGAGGGCGCTCCGGGCGCCCGGCGTCCCGCGGGGGCCTCAGTTGAACTTATACGTGGGCCGCTAAGGAAAACAGCGTTGAGACGACGCGCCCCGGCCCGGGGCCCGGCCCGGCGCCTTTGGAGCCCCCGGGTGACCCCACCGACAGGACCCCAGCACGGCCCGACAGGCTGACACCCCAAAGGCCGAGGCATCTGCGGCATCCGAGGCCGGCCCCCTGAAACCGGCCGCGCATCCCGCGGCTGCCAGCGCCGTGACTGCCACGGCGAGTCCTTGCGCACGGCTGTCCAGCGGTGCGGACGCGCGTGGCCGCACACGGCCGAGAGGACGCAGCGTGGCGCCCGCGGGGACCCCCCCTCCCCCGCCCGGCCCCCCACCGAGGCCGCGGGCAGCGCCCGGCGCCTGCGCGAAGGATATGACTCGTAGTCCAGCGTCTGCGTGAGCACCCCGGTCAGCACGAACTCGGCGTTGTGCACGTCTGGGGGGACAGGGGGCTGTGAGGGGCCGCGCTCGGGCGCCCTGCCCCGCCCCCTCCGTGCCCCGCCCCCGCCCCGCCCCCGATACCCCCCCCACTCTGCACCCCGCGGGGCCCCGCCTACCGATCCCGCGGGCGAAGTACTCCCGGCACAGGTGCAGGTCGTTCTCGCAGGAGATGAGGATTATTTCCGACAGGCTCTGAGGGGAGGGACCGGGATCGTCGGCCGCCGAGCGCGCCACCCCACACAGAGGCCCCCGCGCCCGCGCCCGCGCCCGCGCCCCACCTTGTTCTGCTTGTGCTCCATGAGCTTCCGGAAGGACGGCTGCTTGGGCAAGACCTTCCCGCCCGCGCACTCCACGATCGCCTTCATGGTGGACAGACTCGGGCAGATCCCAGGCGTGATGTAGAAGTACTTGGCCTAAAGGGGGAGGAAGCACACACACTGCGATCGGGGCGTGGGGTGGCTCTGTCGAGGGCGTCACTCTGCCCACGTTCCGTCCTGAGAACGCTGACAGAGCGCTGGCCGACGGCCGAGCAGCACTGGGCAGTGGCCCCGGGACCCCCGCGCCCCAGGCCGTACCTTGAAGAGCGGAGAGACGTGGGCCCTCTTCAGCGACTCCTCCAGGCTGAAGGAGAAGAGCACTTCGGCCTCTGCGTCCCGGAGGAGGAAGCTCTGCTCGTCTGCAGGACAGCACAGGTGCTCGGCGCCCGGGGCCCGCCTGGCCCGTAGGCCGCGGCCCCCGACGCCCCGCTCACCGCCCCTGGGAGTGGTGGGCCACAGGCCCCCCCTCCGGGTCGGCGTGTCTCGACCTCTGAGGCCACAAACTCCCGTGGAAGCTGGCACCCCCTCCGCACCCCACACCCGCACTACTGGGGGGCCTGCACGTCCCCACCCACACCCCAGGCTGATAAGCCTAAGGCCATCGTGCCCGCGTGCGCATGCAGTGACCACGATGGCCCGAGGGACGTTAGACTCGATCAGCTGATGATCAGTTAGGTTTCACAGATTTACCAAAACAGACTCCTGGAAGTATACAACTGTACGGAAAGGATAGTTTTAACAAATTCTGAAGACTTCTGAGAATTTTTCATCGACTGGTTTTCAGTTTTCCCAGTAACACTTTAAGAAGTACGCAACTTCTCAAAAGTTACAGATCGCAAAGTGTCTGAATCTTATGAATGTGACTCATTCAAAAAAGCATCTCTTTTTTGATTCAAGATAATCACCAAAGAGCGTCGCGGAGCGCTCACAGCTGATCGCACACCACAGAGGCCCACGGGCAGAGTCTGGGGCAGGGGCTGCCACACGGGGCTGGCCAGAGGACACAGATTTTAAGACATACGGGCCACAGCCAACTCCTTATTCTTTCAAAATAATGCTTTAAAAATGTCACAATCATTCTCAGTTCATGGGCCACAGCAAGAACAATCGTATCACAAAGAAATGCTGAAGTTTGGTTAACAACTACTAGAAATACGAAGTCAGCCAGTCAGCAAGCAGGTAACGCTGCTGTGCTGATTACGTGGAAATGTCTGAAAACTGGAAAAATTAAAAATGATGAACTAGAAAAAAAAGGACTGTCACACATGAAGTAATATATTTGAAATGTAAATTTCTAGGAGATGGCTGAAGAACTGGTGTGGGATTACCCACAAGGAGTCGATGTTTATGCTAGAAAAATTGACGTTGAAGAATAAAAAAAAAATTAGGACGTTTGCTGGGATAAAATGGAGATAAACTCGAGACCGAAACTTTGCACGTTTACCTGGCGTTAAAAACGAAGGTGAGGACGCGGCTACCTACCAACGAACGTCTGACACTTGAAGCACTCCTCCAGCCAGTCCGGGGTCACCACGTGCTTCACCACAGAGATGGCCGTCAGGAACTTGACCGTGCGCGTCACCTTGCTGGCGATGAGGTGCGTGCACTTCTGCGCGGACTCGGCAATCTCCCCGCCCAGGATGTACAGCTTCTGAAGGCCACGAGCACAGAGAGGGGCGGTGAGCCTGCGGGCCACACGGCGGCGTGGCACACGCGTCCGGGACGGGACCTGGGGGGTGTCCCCGGCCACGGAAACGGGACGACTGTGAGGAAACTGAGCCAAAGCCATGACACCGGGACGGAAGCCAAAAGCAGCATCTGCAGCGTGGCTTCTGTATCAGTTCCACACAGATCGAGGTTAAAGCATGAATTCTCCACCGCGCCGGCCACACGGCCCTGTGACCGAGCCCGCGGCGCAGGGCGCCCGGACTGGCGGCGCCGAGACGCACCTGCAGGCCCGTCTCAAAAAGGACAGCGTGGAAGCTGACCCAGGAGACGCTCATGTAGAACGTGGTCTGTCACTAGGCGCGATTTTAAAAGTACGAACATGAAATTATACTAAATTCACAACAGCATTTATAACTGTTCCTTTTCCTTAAAAAGAAAAATTAGAAGTGAAACGTATAACCCGACACGGCACGGGTCGACTTACTCTTAACCAAAAAACAAACAGAACTCCACAATCCTTTGCACTATTCCAAAAGGCATATTTAAAATTTTACTCCCATTTATTACGTAAATGCACAAATACACCCTTTGGCCCACCGACGGAGGAAACTGACCTCGAGGAGACTGGGGTCTCAGGGGACTAGGGGGGGCGTGTTGACCTTTTCACACTGGACCTCTTTACAAGAGAGACATCCAAGCAGCCTTGCAAACGTCCACGTGATTACACATGGCTCTTGGTCTGCTCCCTGAATCTCACTCCGCCACCGCTAGGAAGCGAGTCACCTGAGGGCAGCTGACTCGTCGCCGCCCCAGGCACGTCACGACCGCACCGCGAAGGCGGTCACGACAAGCCCCTCCGTCAGGAGTCGGCTCCGTGACGGCCAGCAAGAAGCAGGCCACGCGGGGCTGACACGTCACCTTGACGTACTGCTGAACCTGGACGGGCTCGAACCCGGTGAAGAGCACGGACGGGGTCAGCTCCGGCGACAGCTTTTTGGTGGGCGGCGGTATGTCTTCGATTCTGCAAGGCGAATACACACAACGGAATGACGCTTCTGTGAAAGTACAAACGTTCTCGAGAAGACGAGGGATCTGAACCGCTCTGATGAGCATGAGGAGCCCGAGGAGCCCGTGTGTGGCTCTGTCCTGAGGCAAAGCGAGGAGGGGCCAGGCCCCGCCCCCACGGCCCCGCCCCCACGGCCCCACCCTGTCCCCCATGGCCCCGCCCTGTCCCCCACGGGCCCCGCCCCCCACAGGTGGGTCCACGCTGCTGCCAAGCCGCCAGGCCTAGGAGGAGTGGCCCGGCTCCCACGTGGGGCAGGTACGGGCTCCGGCCTCTTCCTTACCGGCCTCCTCCCGCCCACTTTTTAAGGCCAGTTTTTCCTGAAATTGGCCTTAAAAAGAAGAGGGTGGAGCTGGCCCCTCCCGCCCCCAGGCCCCCTCCACGCTGCCGCACGCTCTTCACTCAGCCTCCTGGCCTTTCACTCTCCTTAAATTCCTCAAATCCCACTTTTAGCTTATATTTAATTGAAATTTTACTAAAAACAATTCGGATTTTACTAAAAAGTTCAGTGATTCGCAAATCGCATGCATGTGGGAGACGGAGGAGAGCGACGGACGCTGCAGGCGGGACGAGCAGCTGAGCTGCGTCTCCCGCGGCGCGGAGCGTCCTCCGGAGTCACGGGCCGCCTGCTCCCTGCACCCGCCGCGCCGACTGAAGCGACGGCGGGCGGGGCTCTCGGCCAGCACTGGCTGCCACGTCACTGCGGGCCGGCCGGCACGACTGCGCGCAGCCCGCCCGCCGCGAGGGGCACGCGGCACCCCTCCGCCCGCGTCCCCGAGAACAGCACCCTTCCGCACGCCGGGCCGCTGCGCCCCCTGGCAGTCCCGCCGCGGCTGGGGTCTGCACGCTGGGGCTGCTGGCAAGTTGTGCTTCAAGAAACAGATTCTTCTGGTCATTGGTTTAGTAAGAGAAAAAAACAAAACTGGCCTGATCCACAGTCACTGCCGGCGATAAACTGGGAAATGCCACAACGGGGCTGCGACGCCCTGTCCGCTGAGCGAGGGGCGGGGGCCTCCCAGCCACCCGGGGGGACAGCCCACCGCGGCCGGCGCTGGCGCCTACCTGGCCCTCTTGGAAGAAGGCTGGGTGTTCGTGCCTTCGCTCTGCTTCAGCCTGGGGGGCGGCCTCATGCCCTGCAAGTCAAGCAGCAGGCGCGTCACTCACCCTCCCGGGCAGGGCAGCTGCTCCCACGGGGCCGGCAGGTGTACAGAGCCGCGCTCCGCCAGGCCCGGCGCTCACCCGGCCGTGCGTGTGGGGGGCTCCCTGAGCACTGTGGGGGGGCCTCCCGGCCTCCCTACCTGTGCTCCCACAGGTGCCGCCCCAATGTGCGCTCCTGAGCCTCCTGTCCCTCCCATCGCGCCCAGGACCAGGGCAGCGAGCCCTTCGCAGCCACGGCCCTGGAGACTATTCCTGAAGCGCAAGCTCACGCCCGGGGCTCGCGAGAGATGCTCGGGGCGACCGGCTCGGCCACGCCACACAGAGCAAGACGGGACCTCGAGGGGCACGGCTCCCCGGCCGCCGGAGCCTGTCGCCCAGGCGTCCCCGCCGGCTCACGGCACCGCTGCTGCATGTCTCGGAGGCAGGGCTGCTCCTGTCCTGCTGTGCAGTGACCACCCCTTGGTGTGGCTGATAGACCTCAACTCCAAGTGCCGTTTTCTGAACGTGCGCTATACCCAGACAGCCGCACGTCCGCTACGCGCACCTGAGCCCACGGGCGCCTTGGCACGCGGGAGGACCCGCTCACCCTTGCCTCCCGAGAGAAGGGCCCTCAGCCCGACGCGAGCCTCCAAACACCCTCGCTGCAAGCGACGCCCGACGCAGGCGGCCTCCGGGTCCCCAAGGCCTTCGCCTTTTGCCCCCGGGAGAAGCCGCAGAGGAGCCGGAGGCCCAGCACGACTTCAGAGCAGAAGCCGTGTGGCCTGGGCGGGGACGCTGGTGACCACGTCCCAGCTGCCCCTTAAAAGCAGCCATGACATTCCTACATCCACGTGACCCAGGAGGTTCGGCTTTTGCTGCTAAGTCACAGCTGCTCACGTTTTGTTAAAATTGTGGCCACGTGGCCGCGAGCGTGAGGACAGTGGCCAGCAGCGCACAGGCCTCCTGGTCGAAACGCGCCAGGTGGGGGATGCTAGGGACACGGGCCGGTGTCCCCTGCTGGTCTCAGCAGGACGGGCCCCCGGAGCCAGCTCTTGGGGGGGGGGGGACGGTGTGGACCCGGGGCCCGCGGCCGGGAAGCTCGTCACTAAGAACCGCTGGGGAGAGGCGCCGACAAGACGTACCGTCAGCAGCTCTGGTGGCACTTTCACCGGGACCCGCCAGGCGTCTGGAGAGAGAGGAAATGCATCGTTCTTGCTGTGTGCCGCGTGGACACACGGCCCCCTTCCGGGGCTGGTGAGCCTAGACACGCAGGCGGCTCGGCCGGCTCCGTCCGGTTAGGACGTCAGGACGACTCCTGGTTCCCGCCGGGGGGGCAGGAGCCGGCTGACCCGGGGAGGCTCACGGTCTAGTGGCCGTGGCTTCCTGCACGAGGCCACGCGGGGCGCACCCGCGGCACACGGCACGCCGTCCTGTCAGCCACGGCCGGGAACCAGGCACGATGACGGGGCGGCTCCAAGGCCACACGTCTCCCCACGTGGTGACCACACTCAGCGCTCGGTGGAGGGACTCGCAGCCCTGATGACGGTCTCAGAGTTGAAGTCTGACCAACGGACACATCACAGGGAGCAGACCGTGGCCCAACGCAAAGCCGCGCCTCTTGTGATCCGAGCCGCAGAGACACGAACTTAATGGGCCCGTCAGGGCGCGCGGCAAAGCGGGGTTTGCACGGCCGTTCTGGGGGGTTAGCGGTCACGTCCGTAAACGCAGGAAAGCTGCTCTAGGCTGCGGGGACGGGGTCCTCCCAGGAGTCTGTGTCTCTGCAGTGAGCAGCGAGCACGCACACCCCGACCTGCCACACCGCACGTCGAGCCCCCGGTGGCGACGACAGGAAGAGGCGCGGCCGACCAGACGCAGACGGGATGCGGGGGCCGCGCCTGAGGCGGGCGGCGCTTCAGGCGAGCGGCAACTCGCTGGAGCGCGGGAGCAAGGCCCCTGAGCGCCCCTGCCACCGCTCGCGAGCATTAAAGCAAGCAGACGACAACGCGCCCACGAGGAGCACAAGTCCGGGCAGAGCAGGGCCGGGCAGGGCACGGTGTGGAGAGGAAGCAGGCGGCCAGCCGGGACCCGCGCGGGGCGCTAAGGGCGGGGACCGGCGCGGCGCAGGCCCCACTCACCCAGCAGGCTCCAGACCAGGCGCTGCGTGGGGGCGAAGGGGTCGGGCAGGCCGAAGGCCGCGTAGCGGCTGCACTGCACCTGCCGCAGCGCCTCGAAGTCCCCGAGGAGGATGTCGCCGAGCCACTGGGCATTCACGCACGGGATCCGCCACTCCCTGGCCTTCTCGTACTTCAGCCCGCTCGGCCTTTTTGTGGGAGAACACAAGAAGTGTGGCTTCGTGTCCAAAGCCATCTTCGCTTTCGACAAAAGCCAGTCGAAGCCACCTTCTCGGTGAGCGTCGCGCCCGGGTCACCCGCGAGCCCTACTCCTGCCGGTGCCGTGACCTCCCGACCCACTGAAACGTCGTCCATCCAATCACGCGAATCTCTCCTAGCTGTTTCTGCCAACGTCATCGGGAATGTCACAGCCGTTCTTCACTCAAATTCCCACCACAAAACTGTGAGCTGTCACAGACGCAGCCCGGGGCCAGGCTGCAGGCCGCGCAGGCGCGGGGTGGGGGGCCGTGGCGGGGCGCGGGGCGGGGGCGGCGTCGCAGGCGCGCTTACTCTTTGCAGATGAGAACCGTGTTGCTACGGCACAGGTAGCCCGTGTATTTGGCGCCTGCCAGGTAGGCCATCAACTTCAGGTCATCTCTGTCGCTGTCGACAAAGCCAGTCACAGAAATAATCTAAGAGGAAAAAGAGCAAATACGGTAAAACACAGCTTAACCCGAGCGCGCGTCTCCGTGTGGGCTGATCTGAGGCGTGTCTACCGTCACCCTTCCTTTGGCACCCGGCAGACGCCGGTCATCCCCAAGAACACCTGACCCAGGACCGCGCTCGTCACGGGGCGGGGGAGTCGGGGGGGAGGAGCACGAGACGCCAGACGCGGGGCTCCCCCGTGTCGCCACGACCTTCCCCGGATGCCGTCAAAGCTACTCTGCGACACGTCGACGCTTCGGCCAGCCCCCCACGCTCCTGGCCGACCCCGCCGGGATGCCCGCCGGGCGGGAGGACATCTGCCACCGAGAAGGCACTGCCCGAGCGCGGCCGCCTCCGGGCAAGGCGCGGTGCGCTTCGGGACCACGCCGCCGATGGGCTGCTGCGCGCGGGAGACTCCGACGCGGAGGCCAGGGAGGGGCCGGGGCTCGGGGCGGGAGGGGACCCCGCAGCCGGCAGACGGCGCCTTACGTGCTGGGAACACGGCTTCCCGCCCGGGGGGAAGGCCACCGGGAAGTGCAGGGCCCGGTGGGGCGGCACCATCTTCTTCTTCTTCAGGACCGTGTTCAGCCAGTGGGCAGTCACGCACCTCCTCCTCTCCCTGACGGCCTGCCGGACAGAGAGCGGGGCGGGGTTTCCCAACCGCGGGGTTCCCTACGAAACTGGAGGTCGTGTAACTACAGCCCACGCTATTAACAAAAGAACTTCATGCCATCAAGGCCCAGGTCGCTAAAGTGACAAACCGCAACAGTGTAGTGTGTGGACTTCAGCACGGCTTGAAAACGTTACTATGTGGATAAATTAACACATCGTTGTGAACAGAGGCCTGCACTGAGAGACAAACGTGACAAATCTCACGACCTCAAATATAACTTCAGTCCTAGCGCAACTGATTATAGCATTATAACCATCAAAATTAAAATTCCCCCCCAAAAACCCAGATCCAGGAGCGGTCATCCCCTGGAAGGGCTTCTTGGGGGTCGCGCCACAGGTAGGAACCCTTGGGAGAGAAGGGAGGCGACGTAAGGGTGTGAAGTGACACGGAGCAGAGCTCGCGCCCCGGGTTTGCAGGAGCTCGGTGTCTGCCGTGTCCAAGCCCCGCGAGGCAGGGCCGGCTGCTGCCACCCGCCCCGTGCCTCCGGCGCTGCCTCCGGCTGCACGGTGGCGTGCACCCTGTCCCCGGCGCTGCCTGGAGCCCGCCCCCTCCCCTCGAGCAAAGGCGCGGAGGCCTGGTGGCCACAGAGGGCTCCCCCTGCCAGCGACAGCAACGTCCTCGCAGGGGCAGGCGTCCGGGGCCGCGCGACCCACCTGAGCGTAGACACCGCTGACCTGGCTCTCGCACAGGAGGTGTGTGCAGCGACTCGACAGCGTGGGGTCCACAGTGCCACCGTGCACCTGGATTATCTGGACACACACAGGGCCCGAGTCACAAGCCGGGGCCCTCGGGAGGACGGGGCAGGGCGGCGGCTCACGCGACATCCCCACAGCATGCCCCCCCAGCATGAGATGAGTCAGGAACGTCCACAGACTCCGCCGCCCAGCACGAAACGGACGCGAACTCTAACGCTCGTGCTATCTGAATCCCCAGAGGGGAAGGGAAGGAAAACGGGGTTTCTGGCTAAGCAGGGTCCCCCGGGGGCTGGCCTGACACTCCGGGCGGGGGCTGCGCTGTGCACTGCAGGGGGCCGGCAGCACCCGACCGCTGCCCACTGGACGCCAAGCGTGCCCTGGGGCAGAACGCCCATCAGTAACCGTTATGGCGACAGGAAAGGAAAAAAGGCACTCAGAATGAAGTTAGCGAACACGGGAAGTTCCTCTTTGCACAGACTGAACGCCCGCCGTGTCCTGAGTGCGGTGCTCACGGGGCGCGCGGCGGCTGCACACAGAAGGGGACCGCGCTGCAACGGCCGGCCCTGCGGACGGTGCCGCGTCGCAGGCCGCTTCTGACATGTTTTCATTACGGCAACCCACGCACGGCTCCGCGGGGCCCACGACACACAGGGCCCCGGCCTGGCCCGGGGGCTCCGCTGCCGGAACCCCCACGCGCAGCTCTGTCCTCCGCAACTCCTGCCACGTTCCGGCCCGCGCATCTCGCTGTGCCGTCACTGGCCGCCTCCCACGAAGGCCGCCCTCCCTCGCTGGGCCGGGCTCGGGGTCACCGCGCACCCGTCCGAAGCCCCCGGCCGCTCGTCTTGGTGCCCTTCCCATTTCACCCCCAAGCTCTTCATAGAAAGGGGGCTGTGGTAGGTTAGGGGGATAAAGACCGGCAGCTTCCCCTACAGCTAAGAGAACCGAAGCCCAGAAAAGAGACTTCGAGGCCACAGAGAATGTTAATAAAACGCCCACGACACATTTAGTGCGCGCGTGCGCACACACACACACACACACACACACGCACGTCTCGGTGAAGGTGGCCCAAGAGAGTGACGTCCACAAAGGCCACATCTGGGAAGAAAAGCCCCCGGGGGCGGCCCTGTGCTCGCGGGCGCAGCCTCACCCTTTTCCAGGTGGCCAGCAGCTGCTTGTCGGCCATCTGCTCCGGGTAGTCCGCGATGGCAAACACGCAGCCCAGCAGGAAGCCTTCCTCCGGGACTAGAGCAGAGTCGTGCGGGAGAAAGAAGTACGTGTAAGGCCGGGAACGGGCACACACAGACGCACAAGGCGCCGCGGGCTCCAGGGCGAGTCCGCGCAGCTGGCCCCCCTGGACCGGCGCCGGGCTGTGCGCAGACGCCCTGCCCGACTGTCCACGCCACACGAGGCCGGCGGGCACCGACCCGGCGCAAGCGGGCGCTGAACCCCACGGTGGTCCCCGTGGCCTGACGCTCTCCGACACCCGCCTTCGCCCAGCGTCTGACGTGCCAGACGGAGGACGCGCACCCAGCCACCACGACAACTGCGTCCCTTGTCCGGCTCGAGACCCACGCCCCCCGTGCCGCAGGAATCACTGCGACGTGGAGCCTCGCCCGCCCCCAGACACTTCCAGAGCGTTTACGCAAGCGCGAGGCTCTCGGGGGAGAGGAAGAACGGACCAAGCGCGGGACTCACGCTCCACTGCCGGGTCGTGTCCGAACAGCTGGTGCTGGGGCTGGTGCTGGGGCGGCGGCGGGGGCGCCTGCTGCGGGGCCTGCGCGGGCGCCGCGTGCGGCATGGCCGGCGGCGGCTGGCCCAGCTGCTGCGCCACCTGGGTCTGCATCTGCTGCTGCTGCTGCTGCTGCTGCTGCTGGTGCAGGCGCTGGAGCTGCTGCTGCTGCAGGAGGCTGTGCTGCTGCTGCTGCAGCTGTGCCAGTTGCTGCTGCTGCAGCTGGTGCAGCTGGTGCTGCAGGGCGTGCTGCTGCGGCAGCGGCTGCAGCGGCTGCTGGGGGCGGTGCAGCGGCTGCGGCGGGAACTGCAGCGGCGGCTGCGGGAAGGGGTGCTGGTGGCCCGGCTGCGGGGGGTACGGCTGCTGAGCGAGCGGCGGCGGCTGCAGCTGCATGACCTGCGAGGGCGGCAGGTGCAGCATGGGGAGCTGCGGCGGGGGCTGCGGCTGCGGCGGCGGCGGCTCTGGGGTCACTTTGAGCTGGCCGAACAGCACCGCGCCGCTGCTCACGTGGCCCTGTTGGCTGTGATTCACCTGCTGCTCCAAGTTTTTCGTAGGTGCCGAAAGGGACTGTAAGATCTAGAAAACAAAAATGAGGCAAAGTCACTATCGACAGCTCCCAGAACGTGCCGGCATCCAGAGAACGGCGGTGTGCCCCACGGGCGCCTCAGCGGGCAGCTCAGCGCGAAGCGCGGAACCACCGGAAGTCTCGGGGTCGACGCCGCGCTGTTCTTCGGTATTCATTAGCATCGCCAGCTCCGGCAGAGCAAGCGGCGGAGTCCTCTTCCGGGACCGCCACACGCGAGGGCAATAAGCGGAACGGAGCGGCCCGCGGAGCCGGAGCCGACCAGCACGCGTTTCAGCAGCGAATGTGTCTGCGGCGCGCAGTGTGACGGGCAGCAGGGAGCCCGAGTGTCCCGTCCCGTCCGGTTCCTCCCCGGCCATGGGGCCACTGCACCCCGGGCCGCGTGGCGCGTCCCCCTCCTGCCAGCCCCGGCCAACACACGCCTCCCTCCCACGGGGAAAGCTGCCGCTTCTGACCGAGCATGGCCCGGTGACCGTGCATCAGGGAGGCCACCGCCCAAGTGACTGCACAGGACACGTGCCCTCTGGCCACGGCTGCCCGGCCGGAGTCCCGGGCCTCTAATCGGCAGGCGCCCTGCTGCTCTGCGCACGGGCACAGAACGGGACAGGCCCCCGCAGCAGGCCTGTCTACAGGGCAGACACCCCCCCAACGAGATCGCCGGCCACCCCCAACGCGACGCGGGGCCCCCCAGGGACACGCGTGCCTCCCGCGCGGAACCCGCCGGCGCCTGCTGCGTGGCTGTGGCAGGAGGTGGCAGGTGGGGGCGCACAGGGCATCAGCGGAGGCCCCCGAGCTGAGGGTTCGACTGCACATTATTTTATTATCCTGCACAGTGCTGAATGAGACAAAAACACCGTACAATGAACTTTTCCAACATCCTTAAATAACAAAAATTGGGAGCCAATTTCTCAGTGTCAATGGGAACCAATAACAAAAGATTTTATTAAGAATCAATACAACTTAGCCCTATTAAGGGCGTACTTGTCTTTTAAATAAAACTCTAGAAATTCAATTTTAACATAAAGCTGAATTATACGAAAATCTTAAATGTGTTTTTAGCACGGCAGAAGAGCCCCAAACGTAAAGGCTGTATAATCTGCAAAGGGGATGGCTTTGGATTTAGGGACGAAACGACTGAGTTTAGAACTGGAGTAAGTCAAACTCAGGAGCCTGGGACACCTGTCCTGGAATCAGCGAATAGCTCTGACGTCTCCATAAGGAGATTCTTTCAGTACTTCAGAAACTCCTCAGTTGAGCTCTAAACAGAAAAAAGAATGTTTTTAAGCAAATCTGTAAGTAACAGGTTAACTATTTCTTCCCCACGCGTAAAAGTATTGAAAGCTGCCCAGCGAAGCCGAGGGGCATGGGCCGGCGGTCCCCGGGCCACGAGCCCACACGCGGCCCTGGCCGGCGGCGGCAGCTCCATCCCAGGAGGGCACTGGGGTCGCGCTCCGCAGCCTTTGCCACTGTGTGAGGTTCGGTGTTTTGTACACATGTTGGTTTTTCACCCTCAGAAATAAACGACCCAAGTAAGTGTGATGGGTGATTAGGAAACAAACCCCCGTCTGCCACCGGAATGAACAGGGCCCCCCCGACCCCCAAACCCAGGCCAAAAGCGAGCTGGGGAAGATCCGCGGGACCGTCACAAAGGGAGCTTGTGTTCGGGGGGCCAGTGGGGGTCCCGGCGGGGGTCCCTGGACCGCCCCTCGCAGCCTGGCAGGCGGGGCGGGACCTGCCTCTGCGGGGCGGGGGGGGGGGGGTCAGCGACCTCAGGGGCTGCGGGGGTCCGGGCCGGCGAGCCCCAGCCGGAGTGGGGGGCGCTGGCCTGGAGAGCCGCGAGGCCCCTCCAGCAGCAGCCCCTTGCCCGCCGCATGCCCTGGAGCCGAAGAATCAAAGAGAAAGGGCCCCCAGTGGCCTGCCACGCCGCCACCGCCCGACGGCGCAAGCAGGGACTTCTCTCCACCGCTGGCGGAGCCCAGTAACACCACCCAGCGCCGCGCGCCACGACACCAAGCGAGCTTCGCGATCTGCCGCACGGCTCCGACCATTAAAATTTTGCAACTTATACAGGACTTTGAGGGTCAGCTACGTTTCCTCAGCCCTCCCTGGTCCAAGTTTATGTTAAATCTGTCTCATGGTTCTAGCATTTCAAAAACTCATCTTCTTCACATCTAGCAGCAGAATATCCTGATGTTCTCAGATTGTAGAAAAACTCAGAAAATTTCCTTATTGGTCCTTACTGGGGCCCAAACCCATCTGCTCCCTGGGTCTGGATGCACCCCCTCAGTTTCCCGCCAAGAGCACACGGCTAAATGGGTGGAGCTCGTCTTCTAAGGCAGGGTCCCCAACCACCGGGCCAGGGACCAGTACAGGTCCGGGGTCTGTGAGGACCCGGGCCGCACAGCAGGAGGTGAGCGGCCGGCGAGCGAAGCTGCATCTGCACCTGCAGCCGCTCCCAGCGCCGGCCCCGCCTCAGAGCCGCGGGCGTGAGATGCTCACGGGAGCCCTGGGCCCCTGTGCCACGAAGGCTGGGGACGGCTGCACTCAGGCGATTTACCCGCAGTGCAGCTTGAGCAGAGCTGTGCCCAGACCCCGAGATCGCTGCACCTCTGCACCCGAACACGAACCCGGGGAGCGGGGGTGCAGCCCGCAGCCCCTGTGATTGAGCGCAGAGCAGAGTGGGGACGGCCGAGCGGACAGGAGCGCGGGGGGCGCCCCACGCCGTTTCTGGGGGACGGCCCCCACGCGTCGCCCTCACGTACAGACGGGAAAGCCACGCGTCCCGAGCTGCCGGCGGTGGCCGCGTCACTCTCGTCTCTCCGCGGCCCGCGGGACGCGTCACCCAGACACAGCCGGCGCCTCCCGGCGCCCCTGCCACAGGGACACCCCGCTCTGCTCGGCCTCGGCCCCCACCGTGGCCTCGCCAGCCCCCGCCCTGGGCACGACGTCCACAGTCGCCAAGCGGAGGCTCGTCCCCTGAGCCGACGCCCGCTCGCCGGAGCAGGGACGCCGTCCGGACAGGCCCCGGCCTGCTGTGCCGACCCCTCCTCAGCGACCCCTCCCCGTCCCCTCGGCCACACGCCCGGCACCCTCCGGACCACGGTCGCAAACGGGGCCGAGGCCGCAGTGCACAGGGCGACGGGGCGGCAAACGTGCGGCCGCCACCTCCGCCCCGTCTCTGCGTTACTGGAAACATGCTTGAAACGTGCGGCCCGCTCCGCACCGAGCGCCGATCACAAGCTCTAGCGAGGGGCGGGCGCCGGCGACGCCTGCGGAGCTCACGCCACGCTGCGCACGACGCCCATGTCCCGCGAGTGCGGACGGCCGGCGAAGCCCCCGCGCCTGCCGGCCGCCCCGGCCACTGAGACGGCCTCAGGCCTCCGCCTCGAGCACGCTGTCCCCCGCCCTCCGCCACAGCAGCTGGGGGCCAGACCGCCGCAGGGGACGGGCCGGGCGGACCGTGGGCGCGACCCCCCGCCCGCGCCGCGCTCCCGGGGCGACTTACGTGGGCAGCGTGGCCGGGCCGGGCCATCTGCGCGACGTCGGCGCTGTTGGTGATGTTCCGCAGCGTCCGCACGGCCGGGCTCCAGGGCGCCGTGCCGTCCGGCCTGTCGGAGCTGGGCAGGTGCGGGCCTGCCGTGGCCAGCGCCCCCCGGCCGTCCGGGGGCAGCAGGCTCCCAGGCACCGGCGGCACGTTGGCACACAGGTTGATGAGGCCGGCCTCGCGGCCCGGGGCCAGCCGGCGCTTCACCGTCGCGGCCTGGGGGACCTCCGCGGGCGTCCAGTTCAGGTTCCGGTCCTGCTTCTCAGGGGACGAGTCCGAAGAGTCGTCGAACATCAGCTCGCCTTTGACCGGCTCGGCGTGCGGCTTGGGCGAGAACGGCCGGTCGCCCGACGGGGACACGGCCCGCGAGCTGGCGGGGCTGGACTTGCCATCGGAGCTGCCGTCGCGCTGGGAGTCCCGCTCCGCGGTGTCGTCCGCCGCCGCGTACACGACCAGGCGGGGGTGGTAGCAGGCCTCGTCCTTCCTCGCCTTCTCCGAGACGCAGTCCAGCACCCAGTCCGGCGTCACCACCTTCACGCTGGCTCTCCTCAGGGCACATTCGTACTTCTCCTGCGGGAGCGGCACACGCGGTCACCCAGCACGTTCCCCGCAACTGCGCGTCCGCGACAAGGACGTCAGAGGGACGTCCGGCGCCCGGCGCTGCTCTGCCTGCCCACGGGGCCCCCGCCTCTCGGACAGAGGGCGCGCCCACGACGAGCCACGGGGCAGTGCCGCGCCTGCTGGGCTGTGCTGGACGGTCAGCATGTCTAACGCGTCCCTGGGGGAGAATGACGCCCCCAACCTGGGAACCCCGCCTGGGAGGCGACCCCGCGACCCCACAGCCCCACCGCCATTTAGAGGTGAGCCCTGTGCTTACTGGGACGTGGTGTCATACAGTCTAGACTACGGAGAAGAGAGCCGTGTGGAAAAGTCACTACGTGCACGTTTATAATGACGCTCAGTATGAGGCCTTTTAAAAAACTGCCAATAGGACGAAAAATAGATTCGCACAAATAACAAACTGAAGTTTGACTGGATTTGAAAGGAAACTCCAGAGATTCGACAATTTTCCTATGTTCTCCATGTAAATAAACTCGAATTTCTTTGTAGTCAGAAGTCACGTCCGGCTCAAAATAAAATTTGCAATCATCTCACACTCTTTGTGGAATGCTGCTCGGCATAAATTATATAAACTAACAATCGGCTTTATGAACGGAATCCAATAACCAATGTAAAGCTCAAAAAAAGACCCGGCTCCTGGATCGGCCCACGACGAGGTGGGCAGGGACGTGAGCACTCACCCCCTTCGGCTCCGGCACGACCAGGTGCGTGCACGTCCTGTCCAGGTGCAGCTGGCACGCGCCCCCGTAGAAGGTGAGCAAGGCCCACAGGGCGCTCCTGTCGTCAGGGGCCACCTGCCGGGGAAGCGGGGGGCAGGCGCTCAGCATGCGTTTCGGTGACACGACGCGGGCGTCCGCCTCCGGGGACACACGCTGCGGCCTCGTGGCGCTTCCGCTCCACCCGCTTCCCTCTCTCGTTCAACGGAATCGACCTACGGTGTCGGCGGGAACAGCCGAGCTTTCGGCCATTTGCTCGTTACCTGACACAGCTGCATCCCCATCGTAACGCCCATTCGGACGTCACTTTTTTGCCTCGTCACCAAATGAATGAAAAAAGACACTTATCTCCACACTCCAAAGACTGAGCGGAGGATTGTTTCATTCTATCACGGAAACGTGGGGGGAAAGAGCAGAGAGCCGACACACGCTCCACGTGCCAACTGTGTCAGTGGCGGAAACACCTTCGGCACAACAGCGGTGCCAGAACCAGATTTAAAAGACTCCCGATTCACGAACAGACCACACACACACGCTAACTGGGAAGCGAGTAAAACAAAAAAATAAAGTGCAGTGGTTTGTGAGATCAGGGGGCGTGTGCACGTGCCGTGGCACCGGGAAAAGGAACGGGGCCCGAAAGACGGGGCCTCGCGCCCGGCTGGGGGACGGGGCCGGCCCTCACGGCGCCGCCCGCCTGCTCCGTGCCAGGAACTGCGCCGGTCTCTGTGTGGCCCCCACCCCACCCCCCCCCCCCCGCTGCCACGGGAGCGGGCACCAGCAGCCCCGTGTCCCGGGAGCAGACATGCGTAGAGGTGTGTGTGGCTCGTGACCGGGAACTCCGGCTCTCAGACCGGGTCTGACCCGGACCGCGTGGCCCCTGGCACTCTGTCCTGCTGCCCCAACACAGGCACTACCGAAAATTATTCCTAAAAGGTAAAATTTTAGAGTTGGAAAGACAAACATTTAAGAAAAATAGAGGTGTTAGCATTAATCCTAAAGTAACCATTTAACCAATTTTCTTCTGGATCATCGATTATAAAATGAGGATTACGGTTAGGAATTCTGCACTGTGTCTGAGGTTAATTTTTAAAAGTATTGATACATAACAGTTTTATTTTTAGTTGCCATTATTCAGCTTGCCAAAACTCTAACATTCTACGTCTACTCTCATCCACTTTACAAATAATTCTAGGAATTATTCTGCATTCCACACTTCTCGGCCTTCTAACGAGAACACATTCATTTTATAAAATCACCTTTAAAAGTCATTTTGTATTTCTGACTTAGTGTTACATTTCAGAAGACTACATCAAAAGATTATTTTTATTACAGGCTTTCACAAAACATCTCTATCCTGCAGTGTCTCGGGGAGGCGAGATTTAATCATATAACACAGATCACTCCGATGAGCCACTACGTAATCTTTATTTTAAAAGGGATTCAAGAACCAGCTAGACGTGCCTTTCTTACAGAGATCTGGCCACACGCCAGCTAAGTACGGTTCTTAGTCCACTGATGGCGTGACCCTGGCCCTCGCCCCCCGCTGGCCCGTGCTGCCGGCGTGGTCTCAACGGGGCCCAGCACCTTGCTGTGGAGAGAGCGTCAGACAGGGAGGGGACCGGGGGTGACTCGGGGGTCCCCAGAACCAGCCGTGCCACCCTGGAGGCAGACTCACCCGCGGACGCGTGGCTGACGTGACCGCCAACACCCACAGCACCTCGTGCGACGAGCCGCTACCGGCCCAGATCAAGAACGCTCTTCCCGGACCGAAACGCGCGCGCGGGTCGCCCGGTGGTGCCAGGGCCTTAGGGCCAAAACGCAACCCTGCGAGGGTGTCTGAGAGCCGCCCCTCCTGCTGAGCCCTGGGCAGCACTCCGCAGGGGACTGACTCCCCTCCCCGCCACCCTCTGAGACCCAGCCAGCACCACTGCCCTGCACGGCGAGCTGCCGCTGGGTCCCCGTGTGCTTGTCCCCACTGCTCTAGGCTGCTCTAGCGGGAGCAGAGGATGGTCACCTCGCTTCCGTCCCGACACCAGCCGGAAACGCCTGCCCGGGGGTCTCGCCCGTGGGAGCTGCCCCTGACCCGGCTAGATCACGAACTGTCTGCCTGCTGACGCAAGGCCGGAGTCTTGGGGAGGAATCACACCTTGAACCTCCCTGAAATCTTTCCAGTACCTAGGGCAGTGCAAGGCATGTGGGTAGGCTGTCAAGAAGTACTTGTTGACTGAGCTATGGAACGGAAAGGCCTTTTATTTTTCAGTCCTCCGGGTTTAAACCCTGGCCGGGCTCTCCATCAGCTATTAAACTGATATACCAAAAACAAAGAGAGAGAATTTTATCATAAAGAACTTTCAGAATTTACATGCAACACAAACCGAAAAGAGAGTAACCATAACTAAACTTACTTATCGCTGGGACAGAGAAGGGATCAAATTCGGACGGGTGACAGCATTTGCATGAAAAGCCGAGTCTGACCAATGACTTAGCGACGTTAAGCTTTTACCTGGCCCCGTGTCCCTCTACTACGAAGGCATTTAGAGAAAGCAGGACTGTCGTCAGATCCCTTCCGTCTCCCCAGAACCCGTGACACGCCCTTTCCAACGAATGACTCTCCGTGGTTTTAGAATAAGCTTAAACAATACAGCTTGGCTTGTTATAATCTTTCGTAGCCTGTGGGTTTTTAGCTGGAGTCTGCGAGGACAGAACACGATCAGCGGCTCTAACCAGTCCCGTCCCCCGCGGCCCGTCCCCCGCCACTGCTGACGCGGGGCCCCCTCGCAGACGGCTCCCACACTCCTGTGCGACAGCCTGCTCCCTTCCCCTCGGAACATTCCCCACGCCTTCACAGAGTCGCGAAGCCTAATTCAAAAACGGGTGAGTGGCTGGTGTGCAGGGGCCTCTGAACCACTGCCGAACGGCGGGTGGTCTCACAGCAGGGCTTGGCTGACGCCCTCACGTACCCATCCGCCCTTCCTCCGTCACCCTGGGGTGGACTTCTGAAGCTCAGAGAACCGCACGGAGGCAGAGCGAGCATTTAAGGTTGTGCACACGGCTCAGCTCGACTTGTCTGGAAATCAGCAGCCGAGACCAGCGCCCCTGCGGCAGGGAGTGGTCCAGGCCCCGCGTCCCCCGCACAGGCGCACGGCAGGGGGCGGGGTGCGGGCCCCGCGTCCCCCACACAGGTGCGCCACTACCAACCCCACCGGCGCAAGTTCTTACCTCGCTGCTACTAAAATGCTCAGCTCCTTGAAAATAGTGTGTAAAGTGTTTTAATTATCGTTTGTAATTCTTTATAAAAAGTTGTAATTTTACTTTTCTGCTTTATCTACTGAGGTCGTATTTTCTTCTTATTGATCTGTATGAGCCCTTTATTAAGAAAATTCTCTTTGCCTGTGTTTGACTGGATTTTCCTTGTCATTATAACTTCATTTTTACTATTTTTTCATATCGAGTTTTAAATCTTAGCAATTCTTTAGGCTTGAAAGACCACTTCACCCCATTAGAACTCCACGTCTTAAAACTAAGCATGAATGTGTAATTATAAGTGTCACAAGGTCACATTGAATATGCAATTTAGTAAATAGCTTCTCTAAAACTGATTCACAAACAGGTCATACATCCAATCACATAAAAACTTGGCATTGTCACGTGTAAATAACAGCAGACTCATAGTCCCATGCTTACCTGAGAGAGGCAGGCGGTGATTCCAAAAAAAATCTGACATGACTCTGGGGAAAAACCATTTACTCTGTAGTCATTATTAAGAGTCCAACGAGATCAGACCAGGGCCAGCTGAACGTCACTGACACCCTGCCCACCCCCTGGGACGTGACCGCCCTCCGCTAGGGAAAGAGACTTAAGTGGCCAAAGGCCGGGGCGGACTGGGAAACAGGGACCCGACAGCACGGGAAAAGCCGGTCTCCTCACTCACACCCTCGCGAGGGGGCGCGACACACTCTCGGGGGGCGGGGGGGGAGAAGGGCCGGCCGCGGGCGTGCGCCTGACACACGGGTGCGCAGCCGTCATCGTAACGGCATCCTCCAGCATGGCGTGGGAGTGTGGCCACGTCCCCGGGCGCGGGAGTCCCTACCCCGCGGCCACCGTGACCTGCCTGGGACCAGACGACTTGGCTGCAGCCCCCTCTGCTAAAACGAGGGTCCGGACAGGATGGGTCCCCGCCTGAGCTCAAGCTCTGGTGTCCAGGCTTCATTCCGAGCCTGGGGCTGACCCCTGCCCCGGGGGCGGGAAGCGGCAGGACAGAGCGCACGGCCGGCCTGCGGCCACACTCTCGCCCCCAAGAGCCCTTCCCCGCCCCCCTGCCCCAAAAGGATACGGCAGAAGTGCTCCACACTGCGCGGACAGCGTCACCCAGGAAGGCTGCAAGACAAGACAGGCTCAGTCAGCGGCGGCGGCTCGCGGCCGGCGCGTCCAGGTTCCGGCCTCGGGCGTGCAGTGTGGGAGCATCTCGGATCTGTCACTGACGCCCGAGGCGAAAAGCTGTCACCGGCCAAACCCCACCGGGTCTCCAGAACACCACGTGCAGAGCCTCAAGCTCTGGGGTTACGCACTTCTCGCAGCTTAAGCCCTCGGGCTGGGAGCTGTCCCCCTGGAGGGACAGGGGTCCGACGGCCGTCCTGCCCCGTGCAAGGCCCCTTCTTCATCCTGAATCAGGTCTAAACTCTTTTTTGTCAGTGAAGCCAAGTAGACGCACGTTAGCAAACCATAACAAGGAACCTTTTTATAAATTCTAGAACTCAGGTTAATTATAAAATGAAAGATTACCACCTTTTTGAGTAATTTATATTTTTGAAAAATTATCTTACCTTATACCTCTGTATCTAACTTTGAAAATCACGTTAATCATCATGCTGATGGCTCTGCCCCACAGAATTACCACGTACAAATCCAGCCGCGCCCCCACGTGGCCAGCCAATTTCCAGAAACTTCGGCCGACAGAAACCAACCAACAGCCCAGTCACGCACCGAACATGCCCTGAAAACCCGCTGCGTGGCGGAGGCGGCGCAGGGCACTGTGGCCGGAATGCCCCGCGCGCCCCCCGCCCTGGCCCCCTGCGCCCCGAGGCGCGAGCGTCGCCGCCCGCCACGTGCGCCGTGAGGGAACTTCGGCGACCGAGCGGCCTCGTCTTCCGGGCGACATCGACGAGTTCTCAGCACGAGCTCGTCTTCTGCACACACGGCACAGGACGCTGAACGTCGTACGGAGGCTGGCTCTGCGTGGCGGGATCACACCACGGTGACCGGATGATTCCACCCGACGCTGCGGCTGACTCACGGGGCGCCGTGCGGGGGCTGAGGGCCGGCGCCCACCCCGCCCTGCGTGGCCGCCGTGCGGGCCCCGGCTGCACCCCGGGACGCCCCCGCCCCACTGGCGCCCACCTCCGCGTTCGGAGCAGCGCCCGGGGCCCACTCCACTCCCAGCAGGGGCACCCAGGGCCTGGCGCCAGGGCGGCTTCTGTTCCCCTGGGCGGCGTCCGGGCTGCTCGGAGCCGGGCTGGCGGGGGGCGGCAGGCCTCTTCTCAGCCGTGGGGAGGGGCCGCTGCGGGCATGGCCCCGTGAGGAAGCAGACGCCGGAAAGGTGCCCCTCACGCTGTCCACGCAGCTGACACCTGCCGAGTCGTCTGCCCACAGCCTCAGGGTCAGCACGGGAACGGCCACTTGAAGGCTGGGCCAGCGGTCACGAAGTCCACGCACGGCAGACTCACGCTGAGGCCGAGTCGGAACGTCCAGGAGATGAGGCGGAGCTGAGGAGCAGGACGCGCTCGGCCACGATAGCGCAGAAACGGCGAGCTGAGCGCGTGACGGGCAGCTCCAGCCCCCAAGGCAAACGCCACACACAAGTGAACCGCTGTGGGCGGCACGGCTAGCGCCTCCTCCAGCACCCAAGGCCGCGTGGAAAATGGTTCCATTAAAAAATTTATTTTCAGAGTTTTAGTGCCTAAGAAGCAAGTTCTAAATATCTCCAAAATTCAAAGATGTAAAAGTAAACTGTCCCAGTGCACGAGGCGCCTTGTTTTTTAAAGTGCGTGAGCCGACCTGACATCAGGCAAAGCCGGGCGCATGCTTGGGGGACCAGCCTCAGCCTCGGCGGCCAAATGCAAACCCCTCCCCAGGAGCCGAAGCCCATCGCCAAGGCCTGCCGGCGACAGAGGATGGGCTCAGGGTCGACAGGCACCGTCCGGGGGGAGAAGGAGCCGCCGGACCAGCTCGGAGCAGCCCCGTCATCCTGCGGCTGTCGTCCCGGACAACGCAGATGCCGCCGCGAACGAAAGGCAGCTGGGCGCAGAGCCGGCGGGGGGTGGCGCAGGCTGACGGCTCGCGGACCTGCTGGACGCGCGGGGGTGCAGGGCTGCGCCCAGCCGGGCGGGCAGGACGGCGGAGCCCGCGACGGTGGAGCCCGCGCCAGGGCGTGGGCGGCCGCCTGCTGCCCGGAAACGCCACCTCTGCTCAGCTCCGACCCGGAGCACGGATCGGTGACCACTGTGAAATGCCGCCTCGCAGCTCGGATGCCCCATGGCTCTGGGGCGGCCGTGCCCAAGTACCCACACACCGAAGGGCGCACTGGGATCTCCTTTCCTTTCTCCTTTACACTTCAGCTTTGGCCATTCACAGACATAAAACACGTGTGCACATACACAAGCTTTAAATTACGTGACGTCACCCTAATACGAATTTCATTTCGGGGTATAACACGACACTCGGTACGGAAGGGGGCTTAGGGTCCCCACTGTTGTAAGTGGTCTGGCAACGCTGACCTCAGCCTCCAAAATCCGTCACAAAAGTTTTAAGGTTCACTACGGAACCGACGCACGCTCCACGCAGTCGCCTTGACGAGACCGTAGGTCCCAGGCTACTTGCAGGACAGCAAGAGAGTGCAGGAAGGGGCGGTAACCAAGATGCAGCCCCTGAGCGAACTGGAGACAAAACTGCGGTCCCACGGAGCCCACGGCCCGGTGCCTGTGGCAAGTCCTTCTCGCACAAAGTGACATCAGTGGGGCGGCCGGGGCCCCGTGGATCTGGGTGCAGAGGGAGCCATGCTGGCCACCGAGAGGAGCGTCCGCCAAGGAGCTGGCCACTGCTCTCTGCTGCAGGTCCTGGGTCCTTCTGGCCTGTGCGGCCGTCTCTCCAGAGTCTGGCTGGCGAGAACCTTCTCGTGTGGCAGATCTGCTTTCCCGTTGATTTTCAAAACCCAGGTCCTGAGCCCACAAGGCAGGGTCTCAGGGCTTGGACAGCGGTCGGTGCAGGCGCCCTGCCCCCCACCCACCCCGACTGTGGCCCTTCCCAGCCCCCGCCTCGGCCGTTCCTGGGCACAACCGCCTTCATCTGGCTGTTCCTAAAGCAAAGCCCTGTGACAACGTGGACGAGGGGAAGAGACGGCGGCCAGACGCAGCTGTTTCAGAGCACGTGTGCCGCCCAGGAGATGAGAGAAACGCAGCCGTCTCCCGTTGACGGAAAAAGAAGGGCAGCTCACGGAGGGACGCCACGTTTTCCAAAATTTGATATTTTCGGTGATCAAACTGCTAAAAACAAAATGCTATAAAAAGGAAAATGTCATTCTTCCCAAAGAACATCGATGAGTTAGAACGATGCAAAAATAACAACAAAGTGAGATGGCTCGTGGCGCTCCTACGGGAGTGAGGTTGGCTCTACGATCCATAAGTTACGCGGGGCGAACAGGAAAAGCGTGTGAAGCGGGGTCCCCTGCCCCGGGCATGGGCGGGCACCAGTCGGTGGCCTGTTAGGACCCAGGCCGCACAGCAGGAGGTGAGGGGCGGGCGGGCGCGAAGCCGCATCTGCATCTGCAGCCGCCCCCCAGCGCCGGCACCACCGCCTCGGCTCCGCCTCGGATCCTCAGGCGTGAGATGCTCACGGGAGCACCGGTCCCTGGTGCCAGAAAGACTAGGGACCACTCGCTGGTTTAAAGGGTCAAAATTACAAAATTAAAACGTGAAGACATTTAACTGCAGTCACCTATCGGCAGCGACACAGCAGCACAGCACGCAGGTCGACAAAACACCCCGCTTTCCAGAATAAACCACTCATAGGTCACGCTGATGGTGGTACCGACGGCCGCCAGCTGGACGGTGCCGCCGATGGCCTGTGACCCCTGCCGGAGAGCAGCTGAACAGCACAGCAGTCGGGGGACAGGACACGGCAACCAGGCCCCGTCACCGCGGGACGGAAGGTGACTGTCCCCGGACCCAGAGGCTTCTGGAATCAAATGCGCTTCCTCCTGACACCCTCCCCGCCGGCCTGGGGCTCCCAGCGGCCAAACGGGGTGGCCCCGCAGCCGGAGCAGACGCTGGCGGACCCAGGGTTTGCCGCGCCCGAGCACACACCCTCAGGTGACGTCACGCGCAGAGGGCACTGGGTTCGCCACCGACCTTCACGACAGGCAAGTCGAAGACCTCCCGAGCTTCCCCGACCTCCGGGTTGTCGCCGTCTTCAGAGATGATGTGTGAGGCCAGCGCGTTGTAGGACACTTCCTTAGCCTTCCCGGCTTTCAGCAGCTGAATGACCTAAAAAACCCCACAAGGGTTAAAACGGAAGCCATGGCATTTCATCCTCGGTTCACACAAACTACTGAGAACGGTGACAATTCCAACCAAAACCGCGCCACGTTCTCCACATAGGACTAGCACCCCTGTACTGACTCACAGACGATGAAACCCGTGGGGACGACAAGGTACAGCACCCCTCAGGTCACCGGCCAAGGCAGCGTGAGGCTGCCACGGGCCGGCCCCCGAGCAGCGCCCGTCCTGCAGGGAAAGGGCTGACGGGCGAGCGGGCGCAGCGCCCGGCGCCGAGACGCCGCTCGAAGCCGGGGCGTGGGCGGCTGCCCCACGGGGACGTGTCTGGAAGAGGAGCCGGCAGCCCCGGAGGGCTGGGAGGACTTCCTGCGCCCAGAGGCCCTGCGTCTCGAGGAGTCTCTGGGCACCGGCGCCCCGCGGGGGGTGCACTGGGTGGGCTCATGGGGACCGAGCCCAAGCGGCCTTCCCACTGCGCCGGGCAAACACGCACACCCTGCACTCGGCAGCAGGATGCAGAAGTGGCTCCAGAGAGGCACGAGGGGTCTCGGGCAGGCAAGTGGCACAACCACAGTTTCCAGAAAGACCGACGTCAGTCTAAGGATGGGCTGGGCCGGCCACGTGTCTGGAGCCAGGACACCGGTAAAGGACCAGCCGCAAAGCCCGGGCGGAAGGGCAGCCACCTGGACTGACGAAACGTCGCCAGGGACAGGAAGGGCCGACGGCGCGGAACCAGCAGACGTGGGGGCTGCGAGGGTGCTGGCGGCCAGGGCCGCCCCGAGGCCAGCCCAGAGCAGGGGCGGGGCCAAGGGCTGCTCCCGCCCGGGGGCCCTGTGGAAGGCGGGAGGCGGCTGGGTCCCCCCCGCCGGGGTCGGCAGCACATGTGAGATGGCAGTGAGGGGACCGCGACGGTGACCCCGGGGGCGCAGGGGGGCGGGGTGCGCGGGCTCACGAGGCGCCCGCACGTGGGACCGCCTCTTCAGGATGTTTTACTGACCATCCGGAGAGAGAACTGGGAGAGATGACAAGGATTTGACAATGGCCATTAGCCACCAGCCGCCCTGACCTGCAAGCATCCCAGCCCCGCACACCACTCGACCTGCCTCAGGGAAACGCACCCCCACCCCGGCCCCTGTCTGCGTTCCTGACCCCACCGCCTTCCTCACGAGTCCTGAGATCCCGACCTCCGCCACGTGCCGTGCTCTCTCGGGCACGCGCACGCAGGTGCAGACCCCCGCCCAGGCCTCGCGGTCCCCGGGCCCCTTCCCCGCGTCATTAACGCCGAGCGTCTTGAAACGACAGCCCAGCCTCTGCGCAGACTGCCCCACGTGGGCTCACCGCCGCGCGGCCCCCTAGCAGCCCTGCGCTGGGAATCCGCAGGGCGGCCGCGGTGAGGCCACCCCGCGTCACCGCTCCAGATGCACCGACCACCCCGACGCGCCCCAAACACATCGACTCCTTCTTTCCTTAGCACACCATCTCACGTGGAGGAAATCGCCTTCCACCCTTTCCCTAGCTGGAACATTCGGGGTGCCTTCTCCCAGCACCTACCACCTGCACCCTCATGCCTTCGGGGAAGCTACCCACCCCCACCCACCACCGAGGCCCAACCTCCTAGCACACCTGGTACCAGTCCAATGCCTGACGAGCACAAGGTGTTCTACACACGTCGGCTTGCTGAGCCCGTATTTATAAGCTTCTGAGGGCCCAGACGTTCTAGCTCTGAACTTTTTAGACAATCTGCTGTTTTAGACCCAAGCGGTTTCTAAGCTCTTAGGTTCACAGTTGAAAACGTGGCTCCAGGTCCCTTGTTCCAGGTTGTCAGCAGCTTTCGGTTCAAGTTCCCTGTACAAGCCAACCCCTACCGTGACACAGGAGACAGGGACGAGGGGGCTTGCAGAGGGGTGGCAGGACGGGGAATTGTCCTTGCTGGGAAAGGCCGGCCCCGGCAGGCGCTCATTCCCATCGGGTAGCCGCCAGCACCTCCTCAAGGCCAAAGGCAAAGCTAGAAGTCTCTTCACCCTAAACTTATAGTAGGAGGAGGATGACCAAAGGGGGGGTCACCCAAGGGAGTCTAGTCACCGCGACCCCCACACACAAGCCTCTAGAAGGCCAAGACCACTCAGGCCCCTGCAACTCCCTCTGTGGCAGCCCCGTTCCCTTGTCTGCACTCCCCCCACCCCCCACCCCGCCCCCAGTGCCCTGCCTCCGAGCTCAGCACTGCTGACCAGACGCTCAGGCGACATAACTGCATGGACCAGCGCTGAGAGAGGGAACTCGGTGGAGATCCACCCGAAGACGCTCCTTCCCACGCAGAAGCGGAACGTTCTGAAGGTTAAACGGCTGCACTACCTGGAACACGCTCAGGAAAAGCCAGGGGACCCTTTTACGAGCCCACGCTACAAATAATTAACCGTCGTGATGCTGCTACCTGGGTGTTCTCCACATTTACTGTATAATTCACCCAATTGGGAAAATCTGGGAATCCGAATTTGCTGATGAACTGAGCTGTTCGCAGGAGGATACAAGATAACAGCTGAGCGGCTGCCGCACAGGGGCCTCGCTAACCGCCCCCTCCCCGTGGAACCGCCCCCTCCCCGTGGACCCCGGGGCCTCCACGCAAGCCAGGTTCCCCCTCTCGGGATCCCAGACACCCGAGCCAGCGGGCAGCAGGAGCCAGCGGGCAGCAGGGAGACGCGCCTGTCCAAATCCCGCCCCAGAAAGCGAAAAGTGCGAGTCCAGCGGAGGCCGCGCGCTCGGGGGGCGTGGGGGCTTTACGGCCATGCGACACGACGCCAGCTCCCCCAGGCGGAGGACGGTGACAATCGGCGCTAGGCCCAAGCTAGGGCTCGCGAAGAGCACCGTGCACGCGGACCCCCGCGCAGACCCCCTCCCACGTGCCCTTCCCGCGTCTGCGGTCTGGGCGCACCCGAGGGTCCCGCACACACCCCCCACGCTAGCGTGTCCCGCAGACCCCTTCGCTCCCCTCCCCGGGTCCTCTCCCCTATCGTGAGCGTCCCGCAGACCCTCCCCAAGTACCCTCCCGAGGGTCCCCCGCCAAGGGTCCTGCAGACCGCCTCCCCAGGTCACTCCTGCCCTCGCGAGGGTCCCGCCAATCCCCGCACACAGGTCCCCTCCCTGCCCTCTGGCCTCGGCCTGCTCTGCTCCCGGCGGCGGAGCTCCGCGCTGCCAGGCCGGCCGGCCCGGCGGGGACCGGGCGGCGGGGCCCCGACGTTCTGCGCCCGGGCGCGCACTCGCGGCGGGAGCGGGGACGGACCGGGGACGCGGCGGCAGGGGCGGCGCGGTACCTGCGGGTCGATGTCGCCCACCGCGTAGTACTTGACCTCCCTGAACATCTCCTCGGGAACTTTGGGCGCCTGGTCCGACATGGTCGCGGCGGCTCCCGCACCGCCCCGCGGGGCCCGGTCCCCAACGGCGCGGCCCGCGCGGCCCCGACCCCGTGCTGCGAGTGCGCCCGCTCCCCCGCCCTCCGCGCCCCCGCCCGCGCCGAGCGGCCCAAACGCGGGAGTCGCGCGCGCCCTGCGGGACGCACCATCCTGCGCGGCCACCGAGGGGGAGCGCCGAGGGGCGGGCTGCCAGCGGACAGCGCCCGGCGCGTCCCCTGCGCCCGGCGGCCCCGAGGGCAGAGGCACTGGCAGGCCCGCCCCGGAGCCAGGGGACGTGAGGCCGCCGCGCCCTCACGAGTGGGCCCCAGGGACGCGGGGAAACGCGCCCCCCCCCCGTGCGGCCCGAGTGGGCCGGTCCCAGGAAGGAGGGGACGCGAGGCCCCGCCCACCGCACGCGGGGCCGCTCGGGCAGCGCATGCGTACGGGGCGGGGCGTGCGGCGCGGGGGCGGGGCGCCGGGCGGCGGCGATGGCGGCGGGCGCGGCGCGGCGCTCGGCCTCCGTCTCGGGCACAGCGGACGCGGGCGTCATCGGCCGCTGTCCGACCGGCCCCGACGTAACGCCTCAGCCTGAAAGGCCAAGTCCCGGCTGAGGACGCGGGCGCTAGGTCGCATTGCGGCCCGAGCACCGTGGGCTGGCCGAGGCGCCCTGCTTTCCCGGCCCGAACCCCAGCCCTCCGGG
The DNA here is from genome assembly GCF_014176215.1 of Rousettus aegyptiacus. Classification (NCBI taxonomy): domain Eukaryota; kingdom Metazoa; phylum Chordata; class Mammalia; order Chiroptera; family Pteropodidae; genus Rousettus; species Rousettus aegyptiacus. The sequence goes on along the minus strand of NW_023416288.1, from coordinate 48,065,185 downwards.
GACCGGGGCTGGGGGCGTGATCCCCGGCGACGAGGGGGTCACGTGTTCTTGCTCTGACGTCATCCCGCCCGCGAGCCCGTGACGTGTTCCTGCTCTGACGTCATCCTGCTTTTGAGGTCGTGACGTTCCCGCTCTGACGTCATCCCGCCCGCGGGGTCGTGTGGTGTTCTCGCTCTGACGTCGTCACAGGCGCGGCGGGAGACGTGTTCGGCCCGCGCCTTTTCACCTGGTTCTCGGGTTTCACCTTCGGGGTCTCTGGAGCCCGAGGGCCCAGGCGGGGTGGTGGGAACGCACAGCCTGCACCCCGAGCCCTGGACGAACTCCAGACGGCTGTCTGCCTGGTCCCGGGGCGGTTGAGAATTGCTTTGCGAACGGGGACGGGAACGTGAATCAGCCCCCTACTTTCCTCTCCACGTGTCCTAAGTCTTCACACACCGTTGCCATTTCCCGCCAAGCAGAGAGCCGTCTTTAAATGTTAGTGAAGTTGAGAACCCTCCCAGAATCACTGTGTCACCCTCATACTACATGAATTTTTCGGGGGGGGGGGGCGCATATTCCAGTTGGCTCATGTTCCATCATTTCTACTATCTTATAGAGAAGTTCAGAAAGTACAAAAGTGTTGGTGGTTCCTTGGTCCGGATGTCCCAGAACGTGGGCTGGCCCTCTCAGATCAGGTGGGCAGGGCTTCGGCTGCCTACGCGTGTGTAGGTGTGTGTAAGTGGTCTTGTGTGGACCTTTAAATGCACTTACGTTTTGCCATTCTAATGTCTTCGCCTTTCTGTCTCCTTCATTTTGCCTTTTGAGCAGTCGGAAATAGCCTTATTCGAAAGCGAACAAAATTTCAGATGATACAAGGATGGAGTGCTTGCCTGAGTAGGAATTTACCGTCCTTCCTTTGAATACTCACGAATGCTTTTGATAGCGACCATTAGAACAGTTTACATTGTTGGTCTGATCTCAGAAGCTAAGCAGGGTTGGGCCTGGTTAGTACTTGGATGGGAGACCACCTCAGAAGACCAGATGTTGTAGGCATAAAATATAATTTAAAAAAAAAAAAAGGGATTGTAAAATGACAAGGTCCTTGCAATCTGTGAGGTCAAGGGTTGCCTCGCCTAAAAAATATAAAATCTGTGCTAAGATGTCCCTGCGGTAAATTAGACCTGAATTCAGAACCAAAGTTATCCTGCCCTGTCATTGACCTGCATGAGAGAACTTGTCCAGCTCTTTCTTCCTCGGTTAAACACAAACTAAGCATGTGAATTTACATTAAAAGACTTAAAGCATACCTCAGCCAGGTGTTTTATTTTGTAAGTTAAAAAAGAACTCGTGGCATTCAGCAGGATGAGTTCACCCTGTTGTGACTTGTGACAAGCTGGTAAGGCAGATAATGGAACTAGGAAATGTGCTATGTAAAATCTCCTCGACCTGTCAGAAATCGTAAAACATCACCTGGGAGCTGTGCGAGGTTGGTGGAGCCACGTGGGCTCCCGGCCCCAACATCATGAAGGCCCCGTGGCATGGAGCACACTGAGGAGACGCCGCAGGGTGTAGCACCCACCCCTGCCTCGCCGGCAGTGAAGAGCGAACATCTTTAGATGAAATCAGATTTCATGCGGATCCTGGATTCCTGAGGAAGGCTGCAAACCGACACCCTGACGGATAACCCATCTACCAGAAGCCTGAAAGATGGCAACTCGGTTTTAAAAAAGCAACACCAAAACTCATAAAAATGGTCTTCAGCAAAGGCCTGCTTCTATAAGATGTCCATTCAGAAAGTTATAGAAAAAAACATTAAGACTGCTGTATTATTCATGAATAAATAGATATTCTTTGTTGATTTTTGTGGCACAAGATGACACACTTGGTAACAACAATCTCAGTTCATTAAACAGAAGTTTTGCATTTCTTTAACTTTGATGCAAGTACTGCCCAAATACAACACGCCTTGAGTATTAATATCTTCACACTTCTCCCAGCTAAGTTCAAAGCATGATCATTTTGTTGATAATCAACCTTCAGAGAATAAACAGCCTGTTTAATGCTGTTTAACTTTATAAGTAGGGTAATACATTTCTTATTTCCTATTTTGCAAAATTGATCATCTGAGGCTATTAAGAGTGAGATTAGAAAAAGCAATAATGGAATTGAGAATGTTTAACTCAAAGTGGCAAGAATTTGAGGCAGCAGTTTAGGTAAGTACTTCCAAATGGCTTTTTTAAAAACACATCTCTATAGGACAATCTCAGGCTTGTTCTCGTATTATGTTCAGCTAGTCACACAACCCTTAGATATTAATGTTTAGTAAACCTTTAGTTTGAGTTTGTAGGCCAACATTTAACCTTTTTGTGAAAGGGAATACTTATGTTAGAGATACAAACAGGCCAAGGTTTTATCACAGCAAAACGTGGGAACTTAAAGGACATTGTTTCTTTAGAAGATTGAGTCAGCTGACCCACAGGGCACTGTTGCCACCAACAGTCATCTAGCTATTTGGTGCAGAAAAACTAGAAAACAGATAAGCAAAAAAATACAAATTACCCCCAAATTCTATCCCCAGAAGCAACACTTGAAATCCTGTCGGACATTGTCCTATATAAATATATTTTTTCCTTAAAAAAAAAAATATTACACACTTCCGTCACTGCTTAAAACAAAACGGGAATGTCCCTCCAGGTGAGTAAATAACAGCTACATCACTTAATGGGTATAAGACTTTTAATGTACCTTAATTGAATCTTGCACGTTTGTCGTGTCCAATTTAACAATTACAGGGCTGCGATGACGCCGTCATCAGTAAAGGCGTGGGCGTGTGCCGCACCGCACTGTTCCACGCCTGCCCGCCGTCACTGAGCCCGCTGCCTGGCACACGGTCGAGAAGGCTCAGGTGGGCGAGTCAACGACGTCCCTTTGCTGCTCAGGGGTCATCTGGCGATGTCTGGTAACATCTTTGTCTCAGCAAGAGGGGAGAGGGGACTGCTGGCACCTGGCGGCAGAGGCCAGGAAGCTGCTAACCGTCCTGCGATGCGCAGGCCGGCCCGCCCCAGAGAATGTTCCCTGCGCACGGTGTCGGCCCTGCTGCTGCTGAGAGGCCTGCTTTAAGACGAAGTAACAGACGACATTCCATTGAATTAAAACATTGGAAGTGTCTTGCACACAACTTGGTGGCTTGCTGGGACAGTCTTCCTCCGTAGGCACCTGGCTTCTGTCACCACGTAGCTTTGCTGAGAGCCTTCGCTTCCAGCTCCGCAGATGCGGAGGAAGCAAGTAGAATGTCATGCAGGAGGGGCCGTGGCCAGGCTTAGCGAGCACAGCACACTCACGTGTCCCAAGCCGAGTTCTGTGACCCCCGACCTGAACCGCAAGGGAGGCTGGGAAATGCGGGCTTCCTGCTCGTCAGGGAAGTGGGGTGGGTGCTACCTGGCCAACTTATGCCGTTTTTAGTTTCGAAACAACATTCTTGTACAAATTAAGATTAGAGAATGCAAGATAACGTAAAACAAAGATCCTAAAGACAATTTCAAAAAACCACGCTTGCCCATAGCTGCTCCATTGATGTTTGTTGAGCTTGGGGTTCTTGGCTCTGCACGGAAAGGATTAATAGTGTCCCTAGAAAACAATCAGGTGTTGGTGGCGGGCTGGTCGCAGACGTGCTGGACACATTCGGTTCGTCCTCCCGACCCTCAGATCTGCGCTCTGCCCTTTACCCGGTTCTCAGCCCCAGGCCACGGGCCTGACCACACTGTGCAAATGCACTGCCTCACGCCCGGCTGTCAGCTGAACTCAGTGACTAGGAACCCCCACAGAAAGTCGGGGGGTAGGGGAGGAGACAGGGCTACGCTGCCCTTTGCCGGGTCCCTAGCCAGCGCCTAGAGCCCACAACGCAGCCCGCCCTTCGCGGCTCCCCTTCCTCCCAGGCCCTCGAGCTCCGTCCGTCCTCTGCACACGGGCCCGCGCCGCTCCGGCCCCCACCCCCGTCCTGCCCGCGCCTCCGTGAGCAGTCGGCTCTCTCGCCTCATTCCAACGTGCTGCTTCGGGTGCAACCGTAACTGGTAAATGTCCCTGCAGCCAGGGTGTGGGACATGGAGGCCGGGGTGCTGCTGGCTCTGAGGTGGGGAACAGTCCAGCGGAAGCGGTAAGCGCTCCATGACAGGCTGGCTGCAAGGTTCACTGTTGCTGCCCTGACGGCCTGTGAAGCATGTAGAGGAAACTTGTCGTCGTGACTCGCCTGGACCGCTGGCACGAGGCCCCGGCAGCGCCCGCACGCCGAGGCGTTCACATCTGTGGGGCGTTACGCACCCCGTCAGCCGCTGCGTCCGCCCCGGCCCCGATGCACCCACCTGGCCGGATCCCCCTCCACCCACGGGGCACTGAGGAGGCCGAGCCCCAGCGTGTTGGGGCCTTGCCCACGGCCACAGCCACTTGCTGAACTTGGGCTACACCACCTTTTCTGGACTTACTCTAATTCCTTCTTTAAAAAAAATAAAATAAAAGGAACAGAGTTTAATTTCATATATAATAGAAACAGAAAAAAAGGTAAGCTCTAAAAATATTTATGGTGTGGAAAACGTAACTTTGTATAGCTTGAAAATATTTTGATTTCTATTTCTGTAGTTAATATTTATCTCTCGTTTGGACTTGGTCGAAGACGAAGAAATGATTGTTAGATCTAAATTCAGGGCTTGCCGATTTTAATGTCTTGTGTCACTTTTAATTTTCTGATTTAATTAGTTTCCTAATTAGAAGGGTTAAATTAATTAACCTCATTATTTACTATATATTTAATGATTTCTTCTCTATAGGGAGTTACTTAATTTTCAATAATTGGAAAGCTTATGACAAGAGGGAATTTTGCCAGGTTGTACCCTTACCACATTACGATCAGTGGCAGGAACTGGACAGATCGAAGGGACTTTCAGGAGAGATACCCGCTCCACGTGAAGGCCATTCCCACTTGTTTTAAAACATATAAATACTTGGGTTGGGATTCAATGATTTTTATCCAATTATAACTCAGTGTATGCATCTTTCATGTAAGGTTAAAAGGCACCCTGGAACACAGGATTTTAGAGTAAATAGCCCTGCCGCATGGTCTTGGTGACAGACAAGAACATAGTCATAAAGCGTCGGATAATCCTAAATCATTACAATGAAAAGGTTTTCTGAAGTTATCACCTGGCGGGAACGGCTTAATGAAACATTCAGTTGTTCCTCAGACTTGTGCTTGGGCTACACGGATGCCATTTGGGGAAGCCACAGGAGAATCATGAGCCTAGAATTGGTACGGCTCGCGAAAATCAAGTAGGCCTTGTTTCTCCACGTGCGTGGGCCTGTAAATAACCACAGTCTGTGGACAACGTCTTTTTGATGTCGCGATAACCAGGAAAGGTTACATAATTACCCTTCGGAGCACGAGAGTGATGACTGTTTCGATGGCGTCTGAAACCCAAGGCGGGGAGACTATCGGCCCCCGACGTGTGTACAGCAGGCACAGACCCCCACCCGCGGCAGCAGGTCTCGTCGCCCTTGACGTGTCCCCGCCGGGCCACACAGTGCCTGGCTTCGGGCGGGTGATGGCGGGTAAATCGCTCGGCAGCAGGTGGATGCGTTCCGAGTGGCTCCAGAGCTCTGCCAAGGAATTTCCGCCTTGGGTTTCAGGCACCATCGAAACAGTCATCACGCTGCAAGTTTACAACTTACTCCTTATGTTGAGGGCCACGCCCCCCTGAACCTGCCAGATCCCGTCTGATCTCAGAAGCTAAGTAGGGTCGGGCCTGGCCAGTGCTTGGATAGGAGACCACCTAGCAAGACCAGGTGCCGAAGGTGTAAAAAAATTAAAAACTGACGCCTTCTGACGAAGTCGCTGTCATTGTTACTGAACGTCGTGTTTCATCTTACGAATGGGCCGGCGGGTTCAGAGGCATTAGACCAGGGCTCAGCCAACTTGTCCTGTCAAGGGCCAAACAGAAAATATGCCAGGCGCTGTGGTCCACGAGTCCGTTTGGACTCCTCGGCAGCGGCCGTCACAGCCCGGAAGCAGCCGCCGACGGCACGGCCACCCCCGGCCAGGGCCGCCTGCCGCTGGAGCTCGACACGGACACGCGGAGGCTCACACTGAGCCTTGGGGGACGCGCACTCACAGGCCGAAGAACTGAGACGCGCGCCCAACAGGTGCTGACCGGCTCACGCGTCTCCGCCGCCCAGTCGGCCCCTTTCTGCCTCGCCGAGCTAACCGTGCTCCCGAGAGGGCTCGCTGCCTGCTTGACCATCAGGAAAACGGGAATTAGGGCTAATTAATTAGTCCAGACTTTGAAATCCAGAGAGAAAAGGGCCTCATATTAAGTGCAAACAATCAGCCTAAGTAATATATTTGTGGCACTTTCATTAAATTTCCTCTCAAACCTTGGAAAATATGTATCTCCTGGCTGCCAACATTTTCATCTTGTGTAATTATGAACCCTCCCCAAATAATCATTTTTCGGTTTGTGATGCTCAGTGGGGCACCAGGCCAGCTGCCGGGCCTTGATGGAGCTGTTTAATTTGAGGCTTATTAGCATGGCGCAGGTGAAAATGAATAAAGTCTTAGGGAAATTTGTTCCTAGTCGATCAAATATAAATGCCTGTTGTGTAGGACAGTCATGGATAAAACAAATAGCACTAATCTAAAAAGAAGTTAAAAAGAATTCAGTGTCTATCAAAGTAAATATAGGGATTTTAGGGACATTTTCCCAATATTAATAACAACCTTTTCATTACAGAAGAGGCAGACATTTCAGCACGCGGTAACCTTTTCTGTGAACATTGCACACGGCATAAAACGGTCACAAGATTAGGAGTGTGGTTACCTCAGTGAGTTAAAATACCTTTTTTTTTTTTTTTTGGTCTCTTAACACGAACAAGATTTCTGAGCTTTCAGCTCAGGGCAAATCTGTAAACCTAAAAGGTCACTGTCTATTTATGAACGTTCCATCCAAAGACATGCTTTTTAAGATATTAAACAAGCAACTACATGGATATCCTCATACTCCACACTCGTCTTTCCTGAGTAGAGGTCAGAAGTAATTCCTTCCTCGCTTGTAAGTCAGTTCGTTTTCTTCGCCTGAAGACACTGCTCCTCAGAGAAAGACGGCGGCGAGAGCATCGCTCGCTGGGAGCGCGGAAGCCACAGGACGAAGGGGAAGGCGCACCGCGGGGGAACGGGCCGCACGCCCTGCGGGAGGCCTCGACGTGCCGCCACGGCCGCGCCCCCCGCGTGGGCGCCCGCTCACCTCGCTGGCACGCCACTCACATGGCCACGCCTGCACAGAGGAACGGAAACGAGGCCGCGGAGCGCGGGGAGCCGCGTCGCCGAGCGCGAGCCTCCGTGGGCTTGCAGGACACGCCGCCCCGGGGACCGTTTCAGTGACTGAGGGATGCTTAACGGAGCTCCGGGGAACGCGCGTGTGTGTCTCCGCGGGAGAAGGAATCTGTTCACCCACGGCGGCAGCATCGAGAGCTTTCCCCGAGGCACAGGGAGTGAGGCGTCTCGCAGTCGTGCTGGGCCCTGCGGCCGTTGTTCCCCGAGCCGGAGGATGTGTGTGCGTGTGGACGGCACATGGCAGCGCAGGAAGACGGCCGCGCCGCTGCGGCGGAGTCCGGCCATCAAACGCAAGAAGAGACGCGGGCGCGGGAGCGGACGGCACGAGGCAGCGCTCCCCGGGCGAGGGCGCCGAGCCGGGGCCGGGTCCTGACGGCGCCCGAGCAGCCCCGGGCCCCTGCGGCCGGCGAAGGCGGCCTTCTGCACGCTCTGCGGCTCTGCTCTAGTTCACGGAACCGTAACTGGGGTGTCCGCCGGGTGCCTCTCGTTCCTGCCACCACGAACAACGTTGTAGACGGCTTCGTGCGACAAGCAGCAGCTGGCGCCGTTACTTCCGTGAGAGCGGACCCCGTCCTCAGAAAGACGGCCACATCGCAGAACATGTACCGTGTTCGCTGCTGGGCTTTTCCTTCCCAAGTTATTTTTCCACCGGCGATTTTCACTGCAGTGTATAAGATCGCTCATTTCCACACAGTCACGCCGGCCTTGGGGGTGACGCTGCATTTGCCCCTCGGATTAGGAACCCGAGACGGCGAGAGGCCACCTGTGCTCCTCCGCCCGTGCGTGCATCTGCTGGACTGCAGCGGGGTGGCCAGTGACGGAGCTGACCGTCATCCGCATTCGAGTCTGCATGGATTCACCCTGAGGACATTAAAAGTGATCTTTTAAAAGAGGCGTTTTAGGCACATTCCCTCTGGTTCGTACCCGCGCCTCCTGCACAGACCGCCTCCTGCTCGCGAGTCTTCCTACTGTCCTGCCTCGGGCCGGTTCTCTCACCGCCCAGAGCCCCGGCTGCTGGGAGGTGCAGCCTCCTCGTGTGGCCCGGCAGCGTCCTCGAGCGCGGGCCACGCTGCCCGTGGCATCCCAGCATCGTGACGACCACCACGCACGTGCTTCCCTGCGGGGGCGGAAGTCCCGGGCGCGGTAGTTTGTCTCCCACGTCAGGAGGAGCGCCCTGCCGTGCCCCAGGGCACGGGGCCCCAGCGGCTCCACCGAGGCAGCGGGTGCCTGAGTCTTCGTGGGGCTCACGTCCCACCCTTCGGAGCACGTGGATTTTCCCAAGGACTCCGAGAGGCCGGCTCTTCCGGCTCTGCCAACGAATGTTCTGTATCAACATAGCGGCCCAGCGGGACATTCGGTGACAGCCAACACTTTGGTCTCCGGACTCCTTTACGACCTTCAAAATTGTTGAGTGACCCCGCGAGGCTTTGTTTACACGGGTTTTATCTATGTATATTTAATGGAATATAAATTCAAATCAAGAAATTTAAAACGCATTTGTGTATTAGTCCACACAGTAGTCCTTGTCGACGTAAATGGCATCTTTTTGAAAAATCACTTAAGCAAATTTTTTAAGTGGCATCGTTGGACACTTTTGCCAATCTCTCCGAGGCACCTGGAATCTCATACCTTGTTCTGGATTCCGTCTGTTGCGGTATGTTATTTTCGGTCTAAGTTTATGAGGGAAACCCGGCCTTGCAGAAATACATAGCTGACGCGTGGAGGAGTATTTTAAGAGTCTCTTCAGATAAATCATGGGCGTCATGCCATGGCGGCGACCGGAAGCTCAGGCAGCGGGAGCTGCACCGGGGTTTGCGCGGGGTGGCATCCGACCTCGCAGCGCGCACCCTTTTGTGCCGTTAGGTTAAAACGCATTGCTCCATTTGGCCCTTCGCGATGGATCCCTCGTGGCTCTGTGGCCGTGTGGCACCGTGCCCCGGCCGTTTGGGTACCGCCGGCTCTCTGAATCATCCTGACCTTCCAGATGTCGACACAGTTTACACAACATCAAAAAGCGCGTTTGTCAGCATCCCCGCCGGCCTCATCAGCAAGGCCTGTAAGTACCGGGGAGCTGTCAAGTTCACAGTGGTAGACATGAGTTTTCCAAAACTCTAATTTTCACTTGAAAGCTCAAATTTCATGATGGGCGACAAATACTGTCAGTTGTTTTCCTTGAAGTGAAGCCTCATTTCATTTATCTTGAGAACATATCTGCCAAATACCTGAGACTGGATGATGATAGCTTAACTGTTGGTAGCTCTTTCAAGTGAAAACAGTGTTTCAGGAAAACGCTGTTAGTTCAGCTCATTTCATTCTAATGAAATCATCTCTTTAAAGACTCAATTTCCAAATACAGTCACAATTCTGAGGTACCGGAGAGGCGGGGGCGGGATTTCAACATAGACATTTTGAGGAGGAGAGAGACACAATTCAGCCCATAGATGGTAAACCGAGAAACTGTATTCCTTAAAGGTGGCATTTCAGAGATGCTTTATGGCAAGTGGGAGTTTTACACCTGTTTATGTTTTTTAAGCTAAAATTATGGCCCCTCTTTAAGATAAAAAAAAGCTGGAGAACATTCCGATTTTTCTTTGCGTCTGTATGGGAGGAACCGGAATTTCTCGGCAGACGTTGGCTCTTCTGGTTTGCTCTGTGGGCTCTCTCCCTCGCGAGGGCACCTGCTTAGTTTTTAACTTCATGATGCTCCTTTGTTAGGCAGCTGCTCACTTAACTATCGGTGCAGACGGCTGCACGTCGCAGTGCTCGTAGGGAGAGTAACTGCAAGCCCGCGACGCCTGCGAAGGTTTATGTCGCGAGATCCCGTCCTCCAGGCCCGCCAGCCAGAGATGCGGCCTAGCCACAACCCCCACACACCCCGACACACGAACCCCTGCAGAACTGCTCGAAGACGAGGTTGCAGGGCTGACATCTCATTCCGGTGGGCTCCGTGACCCCAGAAGGGGGATGGCTCTGAACAAGCGCAAGTCTTCCCCTGGCCTAGAGCCGCACGCAGCGGCACGGCACACAGGGGCATCCGGTGAAGCAGCTCTGGGAGCACTCTCCTCTTCGACGAGGAGCACTCTCATCGGCGATTCCTCGCAGCGTCTTCTCCTCTGAGCCCCAGCGCAGGACCTCCGGTCCCCTCAGCGTGTCCTCTTACTTCACGAGAAGCCAAATCTTGTAACAAAACACGTTTCTCATTTTCAGATAGCTAAAGGGCTTCTGGCCAAATCTGTGGCCGACCACTTAAAAGTAGACAGGGTTTTATGACACGCATCGCGTGCACTTAAAAAATGATTCGTGCCATCTCGTTTTCCCTATTTCAATTTATGTTGTCTTGCTACATCATGTGCCTAGTTGTGAAGTGCTTTAAATCATAACTTCTGGGCAGCGGCTTTTGAATTTTTCTCAATTGCTCTGGATGAACGTATGGTTATGGGGGTGCGTGTGTGGAAGGAACTGCATGCTCCCCCTTTTAAAAGTGAGATGGAGCTTCCAAGACAACTCATATCCAACTTTCCCTTCACTGGGAGCAAACCTAGAGACCCCCGAAGAGTCCGTGCAGCTTCTCTGAGGGGCCGAGGAAACGGGGTGAGAGTTCCCGGCTCCAAGACCTCGGCCGCCTCCAGGAACAGCCTTGTCTCCTTAAAGGAAAACAACCCTGGCGGCATGTGCGCAGGAGGCGATGATGTACAGAAATCCTCCGGAGAGGAAAGGCCGGCGATGTCGTCTTAGACCGTCAACCTGGAACACCTGTGCCACAGGAACGCACCTACGCAGCTCCGCTCCGGGCATCCAGGCCGCCCGCGGAGGACGTGGGGAGGGGTGGCCGGAGGAGCGCCTCAAGGAGAGTTCCTTGGTGAACTCGTTCCCGGCATGGAACTCATTATCGCAGGGACAGGCGACAGAACCACGGAGAGCAACAAACGCAGCTATGCGCTCGGCGGGGAGGAGCGCCAGCACCACGGACAGCGCCGCGCGCACTGCGCCGCGCGCGCAGGGAGAGGCGACCTCGTCAGCTGACGCCTTACGTAGGCTGTCCCCAGTTCGCGAAGGCAGGTCGGGGTGGGCGCGCCAGGGTCCGCTCTCTGGAGCTGCAGCCCCAGCCTGGATGCGGAGGGGGCGGGGGATAGCAGAAAGCAGGGCCCTGCTTGGCTTCCCCGGCGCGCAGCTGCCTGGAGAGCGGCGCGCGGGGCGGCGAGAACCGGCGCTCTGACGCACCGGCCCCCTCCGGGCACCCGCACGCTCCGGGGCGCCCAGCTTCTCTCCGACTCGGCTCTGGGCAACCAGACTGCTGTCTCCGCGAGACGAGGAGCCCGGGGGGCATGCGACAGCCTAGGCGGGCCCTGGCGGAGAGACACGGCCCCTCGCCTCTGCTTTCCTAGCCGCGGAGGGGGGGGGGTGTCCAGACCTGCCGCGCTGGCAGCCGGGAGCCCTCCGTCGGCGCCACCACGCCGCCTCCCGCAGATGCTCACCGGCGGGAGCCTGGGGCCAGTGTCAGGCGCTCCCCGGAGACCTCGCCAGCGGCCAGAGGCTGCAGACGTCCTGCGCGACTCTGCGCGCACCTGCGCCTTCCGTTGCTCCGCGCGCCGCCTCTGCGCGCCCCCGGGCCGGGTCTCCTGACCCCAAGATGGACGTGTCCGGGAACCTGAGCTCCTTCTCCCTCTCCAGCCCCTCCCCTCTGGACACCAACGGCAGCGCGGGCGCGGAAGACCCGCGCCCCAACCCGCCCCTCCCCTCCGTCTTCGGAGCGCTCGTTCTGACCTTGCTGGGCTTTCTGGCGGCGGCGACCTTCGCCTGGAACCTGCTGGTGCTGGCGACCATTCTCCGCGTGCGCACCTTCCACCGCGTCCCGCACAACCTGGTGGCGTCCATGGCCATCTCCGACGTGCTGGTGGCCGCGCTGGTCATGCCGCTGAGCCTGGTGCACGAGCTGTCCGGGCGCCGCTGGCAGCTGGGCCGGCGGCTGTGCCAGCTGTGGGTCGCGTGCGACGTGCTCTGCTGCACGGCCAGCATCTGGAACGTGACGGCCATCGCGCTGGACCGCTACTGGTCCATCACGCGCCACCTGGAGTACACGCTGCGCGCCCGCAGGCGCGTCTCCAATGTCATGATCGCGCTCACCTGGGCGCTGTCCGCCGTCATCTCGCTGGCGCCGCTGCCCTTCGGCTGGGGGGAGACCTACTCGGAAGGCCGCGAGGTGTGCCAGGTGAGCCGCGAGCCCTCCTACGCCGTGTTCTCCACCGCGGGCGCCTTCTACCTGCCGCTGTGCGTGGTGCTCTTCGTGTACTGCAGGATCTACAGGGCCGCCGGGCTCCGCGTGGGCGCCAGGAAGACCAACAGCGTCTCTCCCGCGCCCGAGCGCGCGCAGGTGGGTGCTCTGGAAACACTTCCCCAGCTTTCGTAAGGCTTGGTGTGCAGCGCACAGCCCCCCAAGTCTAGAAAGTGGAACTTTCGGGGGTCGGGGGGTAGGAGGGGGAGGGGAAGGGGGGTGGCTGGAAGCGAGGGAGCTCGGGAGACTTCCTGGGCTCTGACGTGCTCGGCGCCACAGAGCTAACAACGTCCTTTGCCATCTCTGCTGGCTCACTGCCTTCTGCTAAAGTGGGGGGGGGGTCTGGACTATATAGTTCCACAGGGTCCCATTTGGCTCTAAAACGCAGGGCGTCTGGATACGTTGGCGCCTGGGGCCATGCTGCATGAACTTGCGGCTCCCTCACTCGGGGTGGCGGTGTCCGGCGGAGGGCAGGGGCAGATGGCAGCGTCGCTCGCCTGGCAGGGAGGCGGCCGTGCCTCGGGCAACACACACTGCTGTCTCAGCCTGGTCTGTTTTTCTCTTTGCAAGTTAAAGCGGCTGTTTCGCCAGCCACGGCAGCAGCGGCTCAAGGCGGCTGTTTCCGCCCACCCCGGAGCCTGTGTGTATCTGTTCCCGCTGCCTCCTGCTCCGTTCTGGGTCTACCTCCGCCGTCCCCGAGGGCCGTGCATGCAGCCGAGGACCCCCGTCTGCTCCCCGAACGGGGGCAAAGCCACGGGAGGACATTAAAAACCTGAGGCAGACAGAGCCCGGCTCTCTGTGAGGGGCGTGCAAGTTGACAACTGCTTCGTGACAGGGGGGGGGGGCGGTTCTTTTCTCGGCTCCTCTCCACCCACACTTACCTGCTCGCTGTTAACTCTTAATAATAATCTGACCCTGTGGTTCAGGATTCAGGAACTACGTGCAGCCCGGATCCATTGGATGTGGATTCTTCCCCCCCCCCCGACACACACACACACACACCCCAACTCATTGCCAAGAATGATCCCATGACCCAAAGTCACATATCTAACTTAACCAGAAATCTACGCAGCCCCCATTTCTGTCGTGGGCTCTGGGGCCCCAAGGCGAGCTCCGTTAAGCACACCGAGCACATGCCGCGGGCTCGGGGCAGGCGGGGAAAGGCTGGTGAAGACGTCATCTTTGCCGTGAAGCGTTCGGGCTGGCGGAGGGGATGATACCCACCATAGTACTGCCGTGGGGGCTGGTTCCAAGCACGATCGGTCGGTCAGGCTTGGCGGGACCCGGGTGTCGGCAGGGGAGGAGCGAGAGGGTGTCATTCTAGAAGCAAGGAGGACGAGGGGGTCAGAGCTACCTGTCTCTCAATCTAGAACGACGGTTTCCACCAGGGGTGGTTCCCCCGCCTCAGGGGACATTTGGAATGTCTGAGGACACTTCTGCTGATCGAGACTTGGGGGGAGGGCCCTAACACGTGTCGTGTGCAGGGGTCAGGGTGCTGCTGAACTTTGCACAGAGTGCGGGCCGGCACCCCAACAGAGAAGAATTCTGCAGAGCAAAATGTCGGCAGCGCCCGGCGCGCCAGGGGCAGGAGCCCCCTGATGGATGAGCCTCCTGAACGAAGCGGGGAGCGCTGGCGGCGAGGGTGCCTCCAGCCGGCGCGGAGCGCGTCCGCGTGAGCGCCCGCCCGACCCAGCCCAGAGGCAGAGGACCGGCCACGCCCAGGGCCCTCGCGCCCGGTCCTCTTCCGCCAGATGCCCATCCCGGCAGACGCCGCGTGCGGTGGGCTCCCAGCGCCCTCGGAGGGGGAAAAGCAGCCCTGGCGTGTCCCCGAGGCCTGACCCCCAAGGGCGGGGGCCCCAGCGCCGCTCTGTTCCGAGGCAGCAAAGCATTGTGGGAGCTTCTGCAGGCTTTCAGACGGAGGATGGCGCCGTTTCGTCTCCTCCTTCTCTGCCACGGGACTTTCCAAAGCGGGTCCCTTGGCTCTGCGAGGCCTCTCAGGGGCGCTGGGCTGTGCATGCAGCGTGGGGCCACCTCCGACGTGATGGGTTCCTAGCAAGCCAGGTCTCCTGACTTCTCCGCGGCAGCAGGCGCCGAGGCTGCGGGTCCCGGGGCTCCCCGCGATCGGTCGCGTTGCCTGGGGAAGCGCGCGCCCCTTCCCTGTTTCTCAAGTCTCCTGGTTTTATGCACACGCACACCGGAAGCCAGAGCTATGTCAGACATCGCCGCCGGGCCGCAGCAGAGCTGGCTGCATGGGCACGATCCCCCTGAGCAGAGAGCGCGCGGCTCTTCACTGGCGTGGGGGGAGTGTGGGCATGAGGGCTGGCCTCAGGCGCTTGCCGGCTCCGGGTCCCGGAGCAGCTTCCTCGGTTGGAGGTCGCTGAGGTGGGGCTTTGTGGCACTGAGCCCAGCGGGCTGCTGCACTGTCAGAAAGCGAGTCCATCGAGAGGAACGGTCCGTGGCGGACAGAGTGCGCTGAAGACGGCTTCTGGAGCGCTCAGGCTCGCCCCGGGTTTGTGGGCTCGCTTGGGTCTCAGTACCCCGCTCTCGGCACCTACTCCGCCAGAGCTGCGGGACGGAGCGTCGTGGACGGCCGGACCTTCGCCAGGGTGGTCGGCTCTCCCTAAGGTAAAGGTTCGTGTGCGGAGACCGGGAGTCCCCACCCACGGTCAGTCGCCGTGCTTCCAAACCCTCCGTCCAGGCAGCGCTGCACAAAGCTCTTGAAGTCCCCGGCCACACACACTGAGACGGACCAGGGGCACGAGGAGCATCGTGAGAGCGGCCTGGAGACCTCCCAGGTTACGACGCGAGGCCTTCCAGTCCCGACCGGGAAAGCGAGTCCCAAGCTCTCCCCGCGTCCGTCTGAGATGCTCGGCCGCCTTTCCTTCCACCCCATCTGCGGTGCGAAGCCGGATGCGGCTTGGGTGCTCGTGATGCTGTAGGCGCCTCCCGGGTCAGCCGGCGGGAAATCCCTCGGCCGGCACCACCCGGGCTGACACATCACGCCAGTGTGTCGTGGCCCCGGAGCGTAGGCTGTGTCGTTTCCTGCCAAGCGTTTTTACCCGAAAGCCTCGTGCCGTCCACCTCCTGTGCTGGTCACCACGCTCGGCGATCTTTTCCACGAAGGAGTCCCATGCTCTGGGCCCTTCATGTGGAGACGGAGTCCATCCCGTGATTCCAGGGTCCTGACCGACGGTCCCACTCCGCGACAGACCTTGGTCCTGGGCTGACATGAAAAAGCCCGATTTCAATGCAGGGTAAAGAGGCCAGGAGCGGCTCGAGGGGCCGGACGGACTCTGTCGCAGCTGCGGGCGCGCCGTCTGCCGGGGCCGTCCGCCTGTCCCAGGGCTCCAGGCGTGACGGCCAACACCCTCGCTTCTGCTTCTGGGCGTTCTCCGAAAGGCTCGGTTTGCGTTGGACTGCGGACGGCTCAGGAGTTCTCACTCGCGTTCATTGTTAAAGGGCACCTGAAGATGATGCTTCCACAGCAAGCGAGGGAGGTGGGTGAACCTGAGACGTCGTCTTCTCTCTGACCGGTTTCATAAACCCCAGCAGGGGCCGCGGTCCAGCCATCGAACGATTTGGCTTTCTGTTAAAAACCTGGATTTGATGGGAGAGACTGGACTACTTATTGTATATCAAATTTGGTACCATCCCTTTTATTTTTAATTTAGAAAAAAAATCAATAAACCATAGTAGGTTAGGATTTGGTCCTCGTTCCGTGGGCGGCAAAGATACTTCTTCAATTGCAGGAATGCAATCGTAAGACCTTTTCCCCGTGGCTAAGGACTGCTCAGCGCTGCTGTACACATCCTGAACCAGCAGGTGTCCTCGGAGGAGGAGGAACTGGCAGTGAGTCGCGATGCACCGACAAGTAAAAATAAAATAACGTTGGGCGGTTTTTGTTAGCACGGGGGATTTCCTATGTGCGACCTAAAGGCTTCATAGAAGTTCCGAAGACGGGTTGACCAGTTTAACTGGTGCCTGTGATTTCTCTGAGGCGAGGAGGCGAAGCCCGGCTGGCTGAGCTAAGGGTGGACCCCCGCAGGCCCTGTTTCTTTGATGGCGCCGCGCTGTCGGGGCAAGCCGCCTGGAACGGGGCCTTTCTGTACAAGAAGGCGGGTTTGTGGGGCCCCCGGGCGCGGGGAGCCCGCCGCGATCTCGCGTCCCGCTCGGGGTCCTCTTTCTGTCCGCGGGTGTTTGCTCCGCGAGGGCGCGAGGACCGCTCCCGTTGCCCCTGCGATGTCGTGAACCGAGCGCGGTGTAGGTTTTCTCGCGTGTGGATCAGCCAATCGGATCACGCACGGAGCCGGAGCCGCGGTGCGCGCCCCGCGGAAGCGGACCACCCACCCCCCCCCCCCCCCCCGCCTGCTGAATCGGAAGGAGCCTTCCGCTCGCCAGAGAGGGGTTTCTCTGATGCCGATGCTGAAAGCTCAGCTACACGGCGGCAGACAGGATCGGTCTAGGGTTTTCCCTGCTGGAGGCTTCCTAGCAAATAAAATTTACTTCCCCTCAAGCTCTCTAGCCACATGTTCGTCCGTCTTTATCTTTGTCTGGTATAATCGTCTTTGGTAAAGAAATTTCTTCCCTGTTTTTAATTTTTTTTAACTTACGGCAAGTCAATTAGCTTGTTGCCTTTTCAGACAGCTGAAGGTGCAGGGCGCGGGATCTGCCCCGCTGTGGCGGTGGGGTAAAGGCCGGGGCTCCCGGGCGAATGGCAAAGCTGCGTCGCCACATGTCACGCTATGGACGACCCTCCTTAAAAGTTGGGGAGGCCAGGGGGCGGTGGGCTCCTCGTGAAGCTTCTGCTCCCCTTTTGCAGGCGAAGGCCTCTGCTCAGCAGCCCCAGATGGTGTTCGCGGTCCGGCACGCCACCGTCGCCTTCCAGACGGAGGGGGACAGCTGGAGGGAACAGAAAGAGCAGCGGGCCGCGCTGACGGTGGGCCTCCTCATCGGGGTGTTCGTGCTCTGCTGGACCCCCTTCTTCGCCACGGAGCTCGCCGGCCCGCTCTGCTCCTGCGACGTCCCCGCCCTCTGGAAGAGCATCTTCCTTTGGCTCGGCTACTCCAACTCCTTCTTCAACCCCCTGATCTACACGGCCTTCAACAAGAACTACAACAGCGCCTTCAAGAGCTTCTTCTCTCGGCAGCGCTGAGGCCGGGGGGCCTGGGGGAAGGAGGAGCCAGTCCCACAGACCAGCACGCTTCCCGGTGTCACCCGGGTCCCCGTGCCCACCCAGCGCCACGAGGAAGGGACGAGGCCGCGCCGTCCTCCCGCGCCCCGGCGGGAACGTGGCCTCCGCAGGCCATCTCGCTGGCGGCGTCTAATTTATCCGCTGTTTCTCATCCCGCAACTAACAGCCCCGACTTGGCCCGCCGCGAGCCCGTGTCCCTCCAGAACCCACTCCAGCGCCGTTACATCCTTGTCCCTGCGAGGGAGGGAGGAGATCAAACAACGTGGGCAGGTGGGGAGGGAAAAAGGAGAAATAATAGGAACAGGTTGGGGGGGGGGTGCGGGAAGCCATGATCTCAAGGGATCTGGAAGAGTCCCCGTTTCGAATATTCCGTTCTGCGGTCCTGGTAAGTTTGCCCCAAAATATTGTGTCTGGCCCCATATTTGGCCACAAAATATCATCTCTAAACATACGACAGTGCACAGTGACATCCGTGAGGCCGGTGAATATTGGCTCTACGGTTGTAGGTGTGGCAACGGCGCACATGTGCACGCACACACACACACGCGCACACACACGCACACATGAAACTCCGGAGGGGGCCCACGCTCCAGTGGCAGCCCAGGAACTCAGGAAAGGAACTGAAAGTCGGGTCGAACGTCTCCTCCTGTTTCAAAGCCGTGGCAGACTCCACAGGTCTCGCCGAATCTGCTGGACTCGCTCGGTTGCTTTGGCTATGAGTTTCACCCGCGTGGAAAGTATTCACACGTTCGTCCTCCGGCACAAGACCTGGATAGAACAACTGTGACGGAGTGCCGGCTTCTTACTTATGGTTTTATAACCAGGGAGCAGGAAGGTGCATTCGCCCAGCACGTGCACTTCAAATGGGGTGGCTGAGTAATCCGCTAACTGCTGTTTTTCGTTGCTATGTGAGTGCCCGCCACGAGGCCAACACCGGTCACGAAGGAGAGAGGCCGAAACACTGCAAAGCGGGGCGTGTCGGTCCCCTGCAAAGTGTCACGTCTGTGTAACTGGTGAGGTGAGACGGTGACGTGATGGTGTGGTGTTTCTACGACCATATAAAACCCGGGCCATCATGTGACGCTTCAAAAGGATCTTGGCCAATAGAACCGCCCAGGGTCTGCCGTTTCTGGTTCCTCGAACGCATGAACTCAAACGTTAGGAATTACAATAACTTTTGAGTCGTTATAATACATGTAATTGCATACACGTGTTCTTTGGTATGTAATAAACGGTGTCAGTTAAGATTCCCAAAAACAGGAAGTTTGCGTTAACCCGGGGTCTTGGTGCAAAGGGCAGTCTCGCATTTGTTGCAAAGGTGGTTTTTACTCAAAGGCGAGTGAATGTGGACGTGGTCACAGCCACGAAATCATGGCTAAGGGCCCTAAATGCCCACCTCTCATCCCGAGAGGCAAACCCTGCTGGTCTGGCACCAGCCAGAAACCACGCCGATAACAGCTACGTTCCCTGGTCTGCGGCCACGCCACCCTGAATGACCCCGATGCCCTCTGATCGCGGAAGCAAAGCAGCGTCAGGCCTGGTGAGTACTTGGATGGCAGACCACCTAGGAAGACCAGGTGCTGGAGGCTTAAAAAATAAGGGATTGTAGCTGACAAGGTCCTTGCAATCTGTGAGGTGAACCAAAGGTCACCTTGCCTAAAATAAATAAATAAATAACATAACATAAAATAAAATAAAATAACAAAATAAAATAAAATAAAATAAAATGTCCCCTTCTGCATTGTGGCCAAAGGGATAGCCCTTCACTGTCACCAAATATTGCCTCTTAGAATCTTTGTCATTGGCTGGTGTGTCTCATGAGCTAAAACTTCCTCCGATATTTTAGGGCCAGTCCAACGTTCTAATAAGGTCAAAGAGGAAGGGTTCGGGGCGTTTCGCAAGTGCTGCCTCCGTGGCTGTCCACTTCTCAGGCACAGTCCCATACGCTTATGCACGGGCGCAACACCTGCCAGGTCACGCCTTACCGCCTTACTGTTCATCACGGTTTCCTAATGTTATGAGACGCTGGCTTCCAACTGAACTTTGCCGTCAGCTTGTCCAGCTCCAGATAAAACCCTGCCGGCATCTTCCCCAGGGTTGCATTAAGTGTCTAAAGGCCTAACTTGACTTGAGGGAGTCTCATCTACGACACTCGGCCATCCCGTCCGAGAGCGAAGGGTCATGCTACGCCCACCGCTCGTCCCTCCGTGACCTGGTCCGGCGTCTCCCACGTCTGCAGGAAGCGTCCCGGGCCCCCCGCGCCTCCTGCCGGGTGAGTCACCGACCCACGTGTCTGTAGCCTGAGGACAGAGGTCCAGCCTCGGTGCTGTGTGCGTCCTCTGGTGAGCCCTGCCCTGCTCTCCGGGGGGGACCTTTGTGATTTCCAAGGGGTTTCACCCCACCCCCCACCCCCGCCTCCAATCTTTCCTAGAAAAAGCGGAGGAATAAACGCAGAATGTAAGACCGAACGGACCCCCAGTCGAGTGTCACCTTTGCCAGCGGAGTCTCCGGTCACAAGCAGCTCTCAGGGCAGAAACTCGAAACCAGCATGGTTTTTCTTCAACTTCCTTTCCCACAGCCGGCACCTCCTGGTTAACTCAGCGTCACCGCCATGTCCTCTCGTGAACTCATCAAGCACGTGCTGCCCGTCCTGGCTTCGCCGGTGACCGGTGGCCGCAGCGGAAAACCGAGGCCACCTCCCCGCAAGGCCTCTTGCTCCAGACACCTCCTGAGGAACTGTTGTTTTTGTCCTAAAGGATAGAGAGAGACACACGTCCTCTCTGGTGAGTTAAATGTGGTTTCCCCTCTAGGAATATGCGTTGAACCCACTCTAACCTCAAGGCCAAAGGTATCGGTCACCTTAAAAAGCAAACATGCGGACGTGGGGAGGGCACCCAATTTTACAACTTTTGGTCAGTTTTTGCCAATTGGGAGCCTGAAAATACACACGTGTTTCAGACCCAGCGAAACGACCTCCCGGAAACCAGACAGGAGAGGTCGCTGCGCGCGATCGCACGAGCCCGCGGTTACTCGGTGGCACTCGAGGAACTTCAGATCCGCGTGAAAACAGAACGTATCGATGAGGGAAACGATGGCTTTCGCTCTTCCCTTCACGTAAGTCAAGCAGCTGCCACGAAGGCCAACCTCAAGCCGTCCCAAGAGCCGCACACACCCCCGTGGTCCCTTGTTCTGCTGAAACGGTCCCTCCGTGAGGGCCATGCGGACGCGGCGGAGCCCGGGGCCGAGGAAGGTGTTCACTCGCGCCGCCTGCTGCCCCACCTCACACTCGGGGAGTGAAGCGGCCATCGGGGAGGCGGGTCCCGCGACCCGGTCACTGTCCCGTCGGGATGGGGAAGGGGAGACAGCCTCACGCCATGTGCATGTGAGGGGCAGGCAGGGAGGAGTTCCCGCTGAAGGAAACCTGTAGACGAGGCCTCGCCATGAATCGCCGCTCCCGCTTTCGGGGCGTTAGGGAGCAAGGTCCGAGTGGCGCTCGTCTCCCTGGGTCAGGGCGACCGGCGGCTTTTTCTTTTAAGTTTTTAGTATTTTCCAACACTCCCGCAGTGAACGTAATAATATACTATCAGAAAAGAAGGTGTTCGTGCTTTTGAGAGCTCCGCGGGCCGGAGACGACGCGAACTTGCACGAGGCTGAAAGTTTCCTCATGCGTTCGTTGAACAGAGACTAATTTAGCAACAGTATCTGGCGCCATAGTAACAGAAGACCCGAAACGCTCCCCTTAGGAGTTGTTCGGCTGGAAAAGCAGCGCTCTCTTCCTGTCGACTGCCCCTGCGATTTATTCAAGTAATAAAGGCCCGTTGCAGAAAATTCCACCAGAGAGCGCATCGTCATCCTCTGTGGGGGGAGCCGAACGAGGCGTGCGGCACCCCATCTGTCCGCTCTGGGTTCAGGGACCTCCACGGGGTGGGGGGCGGGTTCTGCTCTCTCTCCTTGCCTGCGAGGCCGGCGTGACGGGTAGACGTCACTGTGTGTGATGCATTATTCATGGAAGAAGCTGTGAGACCATAAATATTCAAGGGGCTACATCTGGTTGCCTCAATTCTGTGTGTGGGGCGGAAAATGCACATCGTGCCGAGTAGAACAGCTTGTCAACCCCCAATCTCTTCCTGCCCAGGCCCCAGCTCTACGAGGAGAAAGAAGTCTCCTGACGCTTCGTGTGAAAGTCCAGCCGAGAAGCTGGCTGCACCCGGGGAGACGATGGTACCGACGATCTCAGCAACGATGTCACCCCCATAGCAGACAGGGGCTTCCGTGGGGGGCGGGACATGGTTATAGGTCATAGAGGAAGACATCTGGATGCCGGGCATGGATCAAGGTCCCGCGGGACCTGGACAAGGCCACTTCCTGCCAGTCTCCACCGCAGGAGGGGAACAAAAGGGCCAGGACGCCGATGTCCCCGTCTCTGTGTGAACGTCCCCTGCAGAAGGAGGAGGCCATCAGAAGAAACAGTCTGAAGGGACCAAGGTCAGGGCAGACGAGGCTTCAGGACCCTGCGCAGATGGACGCGCTGCATGCGGCCCCTGGCGGTACTGCCCACCGACGTCCAGCCTCCATCGCCACCTCACAGATGGACGGTCCCCACACTGGGAACTGCCGGGCCCCGAAGGCCACAGGTTGAGAGACGCTGGCCCTAACGTGTTGACACACGACCTCGCCTGCCACCTGGCTATGCGCCCGAGGGCCCCCGGGCGGACCAGTGGGCACTGGAACACCTGTGCGGGGAGACGCAGCCTTGCGTCTGGCTCTCGCGTGAGGACAATGCGCCGGCCGGATGTGAGGCCTCGTAAAGGCTCTGTGTCCCCCAGGACCGCTGGGAAGTCATCCGCAGGGCGAGACCATGGCCTCCTAACGCAGGCTTCATGCTGGGGCCCTCCGCTACACCCCCACCTGGGACCCCGAGCTCCCGCCAGCAAGCCTTGCTCTCAGCATGCCCCTCAGTAGAGGGCAGGCTTCCTAAAAGAGGCAGCCTCTGCTGCTTCCAGCTTCCCTGACCCCAGCCAGGTCCGCCTTAGAATATTCAAATGAGGACAGGAGCCTCTAGGGCTTGGAAAGAGGCAGGGAAGGAACCCCAGTTAAACCTGGCATTCCAACAGATGTTACCGGATACGGGTTGTGGGATGAAAGCGCTTACAAATCAGTCCTCAGACAATAACAACAAAACCCGCCTGGAGGCAGTGACTGCAGCAGGGGAGGGATGGGGCCCCTGGTGTCTGTCGGGGAGAGTAGGTGGGGGAAGAGGTTCGTGCCAGGCCCCCAAGTGACCGCGCGTGAGACCTTTTCAGAAACTCGATTCATGGGTATTTGATCCCGCCGTGTGAGTTTTCTTCTCACTTTCTCGATCACCTCCTTTGATACACAAAGGTTTTTAGTTTATCTACTCTTTTCTTTCGCCGTTTGTGCGTTCGGCATCACGGCGGAGACCCATGACCAAGTCCGAGGCTGAGAAGACGCACCCCTGAGTTTCCTTCCAAGAGCTTCGTGATGTCTCCGGTTGACCTTCGTGCACGAGGTGCAGTGTGGGTCGAGCTCATGTTTGCACGTGGACGCCCCGCGGTCCCAGCAGCTGGACGCGGTTTTCACAGAGTCCCTCGCAGGCGGTGCCGGCACCCGGCCAGGCTGTGTGGCGCTAGCGTCGTGCTGAGTAGTTTCAAACGCGCTCCGGTCCCTTCCCCACCGGCATGTCCGCAGAGCTGGTCAGGTAAATGCAGCAGGTGCGGGCTCCACCTTGCGAAGAGGAAATAGTCCCCACAACGAAGCAGACTGGGCTCCTCGTCCTGCACCCCTGCCTTGGGGTCTGCCAGGCTGTAGCCAGAGGGAGCCCGGGACAGCGCTTTGGGTGCAAAGGGCACACTACTCTGAGGGTCAGTAGCTTTGGAGGAGGGCGTGGGGCCAGGCTGGGAGAGCCGGGACACCCCTCTCAAAGGAGGCTCCGCCCCGCGCAGGTGGCATGGGTGAGCGGCCAGGTGGGCGGCACCCGGAGCCCCAGGTGGCCTTCCACTGTGACCTCTGTTAATGGAGCTGTGACTGCACCGCACGTGCAGAGAGAGCCCGCGCGCTGCAGGACGAGCTCCTCGGGCGGCAGCGCCGAGCACCTGCCGCTGCCGGCCTCTGACTGCGCATGCGCGGCCCCCAGTCTGCGGGGCGCTCGCTCCAACGCAGGACCAGGGGAGCGGGGGCCCCTTCCGGGCCGCGCTCCAGCGCCGCGTTCCTGGGGGACCGCAGGCCGCCCGTCACTGTCCGGCCCCGCGGAGCCCGTCTGCTTTTGCTTCCCCGTGAGGAGTAAAGGGCTCCTGTCGCCGCCGGAAGGTAATTTGACAGTGCCGGTGATTCCTTGCCCGTCCGGGGACTCGGTGACATTTCTGGGAGCTGCTGCTCAATCCCGAGGGAGCAATTAGGATTCCCGAGGGGGGTCTACGTGGCGACGGACACGCTGCGGCAGGCCGGCTCCTCCTCTCGGGAGGGCGAAGACCCCTCGGGCGCCGGCCAGGGAGGACGCGTGCGCCCGGGGGTCCGGTCAGGTGCCGGGGCGGCCCGAGAATGCTCCGGCGGCAGAAACTCGCTCTCTGCGTGAAACGAAAACGCTGCGGGCGCTGGCGCGTGGCCAGGGCGGCCGAGCCTTCGGGGAGCCGGCGCCGCGGCCTCCTGTTCCTCCGTGCGACCGCGCCGCCTGCCCCCAGGGCGCCCGCCCCCGCGGGGTCTGCCCCGGGACACCGCCGGGGCGCCCGCCACTCCCGCTTGCCGGGGAGACGCAGCATCCGGGCCGCCTCACCTGGTAGCGGTGAGAGCTCCCGCCCGCGCGCGGTGGGCGAACCGCGCGGCGGCCGCAGCAGCGAACACGTCACGGGCATCGAAATGCACCAGCTCGTTCCGCGGCGGACGGTCCCACGAGGCCCCCACGCACTATTTACACGAATCACCAAAACACAAAAGTCGACCTTTTGTTAACCGAACGCACATACTGACGTTGAAAACCTGACGCGAATGCGGATGCTGTTGACAGCTGTTCTGTCTGGGGGGCTGGGACCCCTGCGTGGTGTGTGGGTGCTTGTTTTACTGATATTCTGTTACTCTTAGCACCATTGTTTATTTTTAATTTTTATTCTTTTTGGGTTAAAGTCCTGACGTTCTATGACATGGCAAAGCCTTAGGGAGGCCGCTCTGCCCCCCCTTCCGGCTTCGCGGCAGCAGCGATGTCCTAGGAGGGTTCGGCCCAGGCCCCTCTGCTTCCCTGGCTCCAAGCCTTCGCGCCCCGCCCTCCCAGAGGTCCCCTCCCCACGAGGAAAACACGCGTGGAAGGATCAGCGTTTCCTTCCCAAAGCGCCGAGCAGCCCTGCGGTGCCCCCTCTGCGCCCCGCGACGCCCCGCGTCTGCACGCGTTCCGCGGGGAGCATCTCACCGGGACGCGAGCAGCTCCCCGTCCCGCACGCGCCTGGCTCCTCCCCCCACACCCCTGCCCCCCACGCAGACCGTCCTCGCCCGCCTTCCCCGAACCGGAAGTGACCGCGCTGCCACGGCGGCCTTCCTCGTCTCGGGCGGTGACGCCTGATGCCGCAGTTCCGGAGATTAAGTCATCAGCTCCCGGGCACCCCCGACACCGTCGCCAACGTCCAGGCCGGAGCACCCGGGGCCTCAAGTGACTGTCGGAAATAAAGGGCGAAAGGCGGGCGGCTCCGTGTTGGCGTCGCCTCTGGCGCTGTGGGAGGGAGGGGGGGGGCGGCGGGTGGGGGGGGTCGCGGTTTCTGCGTGCAGGCCTCCCGGGGGGTCTCTCTCCGAACTGCCCACACATCCCTGCAAGTCAGGACCTAAGGCACAAGAATCATGCCAGCTTCGGGGGGGGGTGGGGTGGGGGTGGGGGTGGGGCTACAGGGGGTGAGTAACGGGGGACGGGCGCTCCCCGCCCTGTCTCCTCCGGCCGCCTCCCGTAAGGCGTCGTATTTCCCTGTCCTTTCAACGCCTGTACCTGATACGAGGCACGGCCGCTGGCTCAGGTGGAGGCCCTCGGTAATTAAGGGAGATAACATCCCCAGAGATGCCACTGAACCCTTGAGGCATGTCCCGAAGGAGGCAGGAGCCGCCCGGTGCCTGGGTGCCAACGCCAAGGTCCTGGCAGGGCCTGGTGTGACAGACAACACAGAGAGGGAGCAGTGAGGTCCAGTGCTGGGCGCCCCTGAGGACTCGGGCCCACCGTAACCCAGGCCAAGGTCAGGAGAGAGGCCGCAGGACTGCCCGAGCCGCCAGACACCGTCGCCCGCAAGCCCTCGGCAGTGGCACCCCGTGCCTTGCCCCCTGACTTTGGGGTGGAGGGCAGCCACCTCCCCAGCCTGAAGCCTAGACACCCCGACACTTGCCCCGCCTTCTCACGGCTGTCCTCCCATGCACCCCCAGGATACGCTGCTCGGGGTGCGTCGGGGGCCTGGGCAAGGCACGTGGGACACGGGACCGAGCGTGCGGCATGTGCCGAGCGGCTGGGAGGACCCAGGCGGGACCGGTTTCCTGGGGGGAGCATGGCTGCCGGACCGCTCCGCTCCCTCTGCAGGCCGGGCCAGTCTCGTCCCCGCCTGGCCCTCGGGGCTCAGTGTCTCGGTAATGGCAGCCGCATCCACGTGCAGTGAAAAGGACCCTGGGCCCAAGGCTCGTGAGCCTGGGTCCTTAATCGTAATTCCGCCACCAGCCTAACTAGCCACACGACCGTGGATGTCTCCACACCGACAGGGGCTCCGCGTCCCTTCCGTCTGGCCCACTGCACACCTGTGGAGACGCCCACGCGCCTTTCCCGGAGCCTCGTGCCCCGTCCCCGCCACCCCAGCGTCCGCCCCCCCTTCGCCGGTGTGATTGGCCACCACCCGCCTTTCGCACCCCTCCCGAGAAGAAAACGAACCTGCTCAGGAGTCGACAGCACCATATGGCCGAAGCCGCTGGAGCTGGCAGATGGAAAGACGAAAACGGAGCCAGACTCGGGGGCTCCTGGAGAGACATGCCCCCCCAGGGGTCGGGGCCTTCAAACCCGCCCTTGGCCAGTCAGAGACAGCCCACTCCCAACCCTGGACGTCCCCTCGCTCCCTGGGTGGCCTTGATCGAGCGACTTATCCCTTAGACTCGGTTCTTCGTCTGTAAAATATTAGCAGTAACAGCTCTGTCCCCGGAAGGTGGCGGAGAGGACGAATGAGAAGGGACTCGCGCGGGGCACCAGCGCGGCGGCCGCGCACACGGCAAGGGCGCGGCGAGCCCCGTGCCCCCGGGGGCCTGTGCCTCCCGTGGTCCTGCCCACGCAGCGGACTCTGCGCGTGACAAAGGAGCAAATCTGGGAGGTCGGCGAGGGCAATCCCGGACCACCCTCTCCTCTTGCATCCACATGGGGGGTAGGGGACGCTGCCCGCTCTGTCCCCCAGCTCCTTCCTAAGCGCCGGCCCCACCCCTGGCCTCTCCGTCCTCTGCGCTCCCGGCCCCTACCCCACCGCCTGCCCTGGTCAGTGCTCTGCTGCTCGGTGTCCTGGGGCACATGGGGAGTAAAAGCGACACCTGCTCCATCTAGAAGTCTAGAAGCACCGGGAGGAGGGGTCCAGGGCACACAGGTGCCTGATGTTGTCGGTGCCACCGGAAAGGGCCCCGTGAATGCGAAAAGTCCTGCTCGCTCCCCGAAAATACCCGCTTGGGTTCTCACCCGGGAAGAAGGGCCTGTCAAACCCTGGTGGGCTCGGAGTCACACAGCACGACTACCTGAGAAGGAAGGTGGCTTGGGGTGTCCACACCGACCCGTGTTTCCTAAACTTCTTTGACTCTCGGACCTCTTTGAGAATCGAGTGAAATCTACCGAAAAATCCAGAGGAAACTACCTGCCCACAAAGACGCGCGCTCACAGCCAGGAGACCCAAACGTCCTCGGGGATACTGAGACCGAATCCACAAAACCTGCTTCGCAAAGGGAGCCCCGTCCAAGGAGGGACACGTTCAGAATCACTTCGTGCCAGCTTCGGGTGGGGCCGTTTGGGTTCTCGCTGCGGGAGCGGTTGCCACGGTGTGTTCGCTTTGCGAGGTTCAGGGACTTGGGGTACTTTCCTGCACGTACGCTGTGCTCCAGCTACACTGAGTAAACCGCGAGGGGGAGGTGTTCTGTCAGACACTCACTCAGATTTCTCCATTTCCCACAGTTAAATGCAAATGTGGGGAGGGGCAAAGGAGAGATCGGTGTGTGTGTGTGTGTGTGTGTGTGTGTGTGTGTGTGTGTGTGTGAGTCCAAAGGAAGCAGAGAAAGAAGGAAGAAATGGAAGTTGGTGCTCGTACTGGACACAGTGAAACTCAGACGCGAAAGGAAAGGGAGCCATTCTACATCCCCGGGGTCATTGCGAGAAAATTAAATTCTTGCCGTGAGAATGGAGAAAATCTCCCTCTCATTGTCTTTTGCATTTGGGCCATGAAATCGCCCGTCCAGGACACGGGGCGGGAAGCAAATGGGAAGTTCTTTTTTTAGTTCTTACAAAGGCTCCTGCTTCGAACAGAAGAAAATGCCAAGCGTAACGATTCCTCCGACCACAAGGCTGGAAATCGATTTTTAGAGCCCGTTTGGAGTGCCGTACCTGCATCGCCAGTGGACACTTCATATTTCCCATGAAGTCGCAGCTAGCAGCTACGAGAGCTCAGGCTTTCTTCACAAACTGTACCAGAGAACAACGAAACTGTGTGTATTAGAAGAAAAAGAAAAAATCCCTCCCTAAGAATAAATTGAGAAGTCAACGTGAATTAACATGGATTCTCCCAGGGAAAAATTGAAACTGGGTCCCCACCTGACCCTACCTGTGACAGTGGACTTCGATGAGGGAGAGGCCTGGACGTGAGGGGGGGAAGTATAAAGTTCATCGCAGGAAATTCG
Organism: Rousettus aegyptiacus; assembly: GCF_014176215.1. NCBI lineage: Eukaryota > Metazoa > Chordata > Mammalia > Chiroptera > Pteropodidae > Rousettus > Rousettus aegyptiacus. Next base: position 48,036,481 of record NW_023416288.1, on the reverse strand, counting down.
GGGGGATTTCTGTGCCCTGGAAAATAGAAAAGGGCTTCTTAAACCAAACTTCTAAATCGAAAACCATTAAGGCATGCATGCCCCCGCGCACACACACACACACACAGATGCACAATTGCTTAGATCAAAAGTAAGGGTTCCCTCCCACGAGGGAGGCTGTGGGCACGGTCACACGGACAGAGGCGGGGAAGGGAGAGAGCAGTGTCCCAGACCGACACACAGTGAAAAGGGATTCTTGCACCAAGAAAAAAACGGCAACAGGGAAATGGGGAGGGAACTTAACAGAAGAGCGCTCCAAGGGGCATCAAGCAAATAAGGAAACTCGACGCCACTGGTTAGCGGAGGGCGCAGCGGCGGGTCGGAGGGCATCACGCTGTCCTGTCACAGGCGTTAGACCCGCGAAGGCTCGCGGTTTGGAAACGTCAAGCGTCGGCGGGGCTGCGGGGGTGTCACTGGCACTGACTCTGGAGTGCCACGTCCCCTCGACATGGCAGGGCACCCTGGCTGGGTCCCAGGCCCCACCGCGCCCCGCGGAGTCCTGCCGCTGCCTCCCGTGCGGCGAGGACACTCCCCGGCCCAGAGCCGGGCTCGCCCAGGCGACTGGCCTTGGCCTGCGGAACACGAAGGACAAGACAAAAGCCGAGGCCTCAGATGACTTCGAGCATTTTGTCATCGCCCCTTGAGCTCTGGGCGTCCACCACCAGGAGAGTGAGCCCCAGGGAACCCCCGTCCAAGGACCTGACCCTGACCCGCAGCCCAGAGCCAGGCGGCCAGTCCAGCCCCGCCCCGAGCCCCGCCCCGAGCCCAGCCCCGCCCTGCGGAGCCCCGCCCACCGAGGACCGGTAGGCAATGAGGTTCGTGCAGCAGCCTTGCTATGGTGACTGCGGCCGTGGCTGGTCCGCGGGGCATGGAGAAGGCATTGGCGGCAGCGTTGGTGCTGACCTGGTGTGACAGCGAATAGCGTCCCCCATAAGGTATGTGCATGTGGAACTGCACACGTGACCTTCTTTAGAAAGAGGGCCTTTGCAGATGTAATTAAGTAAGTGAAGGACCTGCAGATAAGACCACCCATGATTAGGGTGGGCCCTGAATCCAAGGACAGTGTCCTTAGAGGTGAAGAGAAGGGAAAGACCACCGAGAAGGCCCCTTTGCCCGGAGCCAGAGACTGGGCCGACGAGCGCCAAGGCCCAGGCCCGCAGGCAGCCACCAGAAGCTAGAGAGGCCAGGAAAGGTTCTCCACTGGGCTTTCTAGAAGGGGCCAACCCCGCAACACCCCAATTTCGGACTACTGGCCTCCAGACTGAGTGGGAACGTTTCTGTTGCTTGAAGTCACCCTGCGTGTAGTGCAGCTTTGGGAAACTGATGAGGTGGTCACCCTAAGGGGCCCTCGGCAGTCACTGCCCAGGAAGGACAGCCAGACTTCAGTCCCCAGGCCACAGCCCGCAGCTGGTAGAGCTGCCGGGACCCCCTTCTCCAGTCGGAGCTAGAGGGGGGAGGGAGATGACGAGAAGCTCCTAGGAGCGGCTTGGGCTCGTGGCGTCTTGGGACAGTCAGCTCTCTCTTCCAGTTCTTGGTTTCGATCTTGTGACACCCGCAGGAGACCTCCCCTCCCCTCTCAGCACGTGGAGGAGACGTGGGCGTCCTAGGGATCGGGGACAGTCCCAGTAGGCGATGGGATGTGGCCGGGAGGTGAGCCAGCAGCCCTCGGGGCGCCCTGCAGCAGGAAGTGGGGGGTCTTCTCTTGAGCCGTCCAGGAAGGAAACTGCCCCCCTGTTTTGGCGGCAGCAGCAGAGAGCTCCCCGAGGTGACTCATCCTGGCTGCGGTTCTGCATGCAGAAGCTTCTGTCACTATTTTAGTCTCTCCTCAACCCTGGAGGCTGGTGACAAGCCAGCTGGCCAGGAATAACACATTTATTCGGGTTTCGGTCATGCGTCTAGCAAATGTGAATTAAGGAAATGCTATTAACTCAGAATTTCCAAACAGACTTGATAGCACGGGTCAAAAACAGCTTAGCCCCGTAAAGAGGGGACGCACAAGGAGAGAGAGGAGGTATCCAGGTGTGCCGACAGAATGGGGGCTCCTGGTCAACCAGGAAAGGAACGCCAGAGGGACCGCACAGTTGGAATTCACGGGTTCCCCTCCCACAGGGTCTGCACCCGCTTGGGGTCACCTGCTCCGCTGGGCGTAAAGTAACAAGTCACCCTGCAGGTTAGCCTAACCTTGCAGGCTGTCAACCCCGAGTCCTTCTGTGGTTGTAGATTTTTAATCAAACGGACACAGGGACAAAGTTACACTCCCCAGGGGTGGGGGTGACAGCTGACTGAGGAACAGCAGGTCCTTAGAGAACACTGCCCTGGCATCAAGGTTAAGCCATTATGCAAATTAAGCAATCGTTTTCTCTCAGGTTGTGCGTGTGTGTGTGTGGCGGTGATTGATCCCTGCCCCGTCCCTGGCACTGGACACCTGGCTGGACACGGGCTTAAAGGATGAAGAAGCCCCCTCTGTGCCTTCAGGGAGCTCGGTGGCCCTCCACGTGTTCACAAGATTGGTTACTATAAGCAGGTGGCTGATTTGAGGCGTCCTCGCCAACACCAGCCTCAGTCACGAGTCATTTACAAATGGGAACTGAAGCGAACACCCCTGCTTCTTCCCACTGTCCTCCTCTCTGCATCTCTTCCCCACCCCCCACTCCGCCTCCCAAATGTTCACAGACATTCAAGCAACAAACACTCACACCCCAGTTTGGAGACCGTCTCTCGGTCCTGCAGGACCCTGCACTACCAGGCATGGCCGCTGGGGGGCACGCCCACACGCTGCTGGGCGTCTCGGCAGCGCGGCGGGTCCGCAGCCCGCAAGGCTGCTGGGAATTGTCCATCTCAATCAATTGCGCTTGAAGGACGGGGTCAGCGCGAGCTGTTTTCCTTTTAAACGCACCTTGGCCGTCCTAACAGGACTGCATTCCCCTGTGGTGGCTGAGATGTTAGCATCCAAGGTGAGTCGTCCTCCAACTATGCGAGACACAGCCAACCGGGAAGACGTAGCACAAAGGAAAGGGAAACCGGCCGTTAATGCGACCGCACGTTGGCGCCATGCCGAGATGATATTCGGGCACCTTGGACTAAACAGCACACTGCTAGCGCCCCGTTTCTTGTTCCTCCGCTCACGGGCTGGGCCGACACGCGCACTCCGCTGCCTTCCGCGGGGCCGCGGGGTCCCCCGCCCCCTTCCTGTGGACACCGGCAGGTCGCAGCCAGGCCGCTGCTGGACGCTGGCGAGGCCAGGCCCGCAAGGGGTCCCCCCCCGCTGCCGATCGTGGGGGCCGCCAGTCTGTGATCTGCCGGGCAGCCCGCGGCCGGAGGCCCAGGGAGAGGCTGGAGTCCGAGCGCCCGGCCGTGGGCTGGCAGAGTCCGCCTTCCTGAGCGAACCTCGGTCTTTTCCGCTTGGGTCTTCCTCCCCCCGCACCCCGCACCCCCCCGCCAGGACACGGTGTGTGCAGCCAGCCCTAGGCCTGGAGGGCGGATCGTCAGACACGCACTGCGACCTTCTTCCATGTTTTTTAACATGCACGTTTTATGAATTTCCAGAGAAGGAGACGCGAGAAACGCTGCACCGACTCTGCGTCCACGGGAAGCTCCGGGAATGGAACGCGGAGGCGGAGGGGGGCGGCGGGGGGCGGGGGGCAGGTGCTTTCCTGGCCGGTGGTATGCCCGGCACACGCATCCCTGCCTCTCTGGCTCGTGGGCGCGTATTTTTTGGTGTCCCCTTTCCGAATGGTCCGCTGGCTTTGGGGATGTATCTCTTTACACCACTCCACTCGCGGTTTCTCGAGGCATCTGGTTCGCTGACCTAACATGTCACACGCAGTCTGCTCAGACTTAATATTTACCATTTGAAGCAAACCGTAGAAGCGTGGCCACCGTATGGGCCCCTTCACCCACCCTGTGTACGTTACACGTCTCACGTTCCTTACGTGACCTAATTAACAAGCGCAGAAAATGTCATAATATTTGCTTTCAACAGTCATACATATTTTAATGAATTTAAGGAAAAACATATTCTGTTCACCTAAGCAGCTACCATTTCCGTTGCTCTAACTTCATTCACAAAAGTTGGCCAAGTTATAAACCAGAAATAGATTTTGATAAATTTCAAAAAGGAGAAATAACGTAGAAAATAGTTTCTAATACCGTAATAAAACTAGAGGTTGACAAAATCATGAAACCAGGGGAAAAGGCCTTCTCCTAAATTTTTCACAATTTCCCACTAATCCCTTTTTGAGTCAGAAATAGAAAGTGAAAATACGGAATTCCTGGAAAACGATTATAATGAACATGCTACATAGAATTCATGGGATATAAAAAGCACTCACGGACTTGAATATTTTCATCAACAAGAAAGAAGTCCCATTGATGCGTCGTCTCCCCCAAAAGGCTGGGAAAAGAACAGTATAACAAACTGATGTAAAGCAGAAAAAAAGAAGCAATAAAGACAACAGCACAAAACGCTCTGCAATCGAACAACAGCCGGACCCAGCTGGTTCATTCCTAATCAAAGAAAAATGAAGAAAATTTTTAAGCACAAACCAGGAAATGACCAAGTTCTGGAACCGCCGGGGCACAGGGCTCGGCCATCACTGTGACCCCAACAACGATGCCGTGATGGTGGCCGGTGACATCACCATTATATTTCTCTCCCTCTGCTCAGTGGGGCGGTGAGGCCCAAACAGCCCTTGTGACTCACACAGGTCTCCCAGCTACGGTAATGGTGCAACCAGAAGACAAACCGGCCGTCTGGCTGGCGCCTGATGCTCGGGCCTGGGCTGGCCCCGCCTCCCGGTGAGGTCAGCTCCTCTCTGGGACCAGGACTGCTGGAATCTGGTCACAAACATATCACTGTCCCCAGGACACAGCTGTGCTCCTTCCTCGAGCAGCAAAGTGGTTTGCAAGGAGAAGGCCCCAAAACAGGATGTGATACAATACGTCCTTAGGCCACTTGTCACTGAGTTGGTTAAGAAAGACAAGTGGAAACTGTGATCTAGAAAAAAGGCAAAGCCTTTCGCCTCCGTTGCCATCAGCCAGCGAGGTTGTGAAAGTCCGTTTCGACAGACGGGGCTGGAGACGGTGGCTCTGTGTCTGAAAAATAAAATAATGACCTACTTCGCTCCGTGCCCCCAAATCTGTTCCGGCTCTGATTAAAGTTAAACAGAACACACGAAGCACAGTGGTTAGGATCCTACGGAGGAAAACACAAGAGAAACTTGGAGTGAGGAGGAGGCTACAAGGGCTTGCGAATTAACAATAAACCACAAGAAAAGAAGGGCCGAAGATAGGAACGGGCTGTTTCCAAAAGACGACAACAAAAACCTTGCCCAACAGATATAGGAAAAGCTGCTCAATGTCGCTAATGATCAGTGAACACAAATGACATCAGCAAACACTTGAGGGGTTGGTGGCCTCAGAGCTTGCGGCCTCTTTTCCCTGATAATCCGTTCTTAGCCCCAGGACACCTGCTGCGGCCTCTGCTTCTAAGCAAATCATCAGCACGTCTTAGGTCCCTGGGGGGCCTATTGCTCAGGAGGCCCCGTGGCACCTGGCAGAGCAGTACCCCCAGTCCTCAGGGCACTGCGACAGCCCTCACGGAAGGCGGGGCCCCGCTGAGCTCGCTGCGAGGGGCTGAACGAACGCGCGGTTGGGGTTGGTGGCAGGGCGAGCCGGCAGTCGGGCTCCTGCCTGGCGCGTCGTCGTCTCCCGGGGATTCCCGTCCGGCACTTTTCGGGGCCGACCCTCCGGTCCGTGCCCACACTGTCGGTGACTCGGAGCTTCCTGCCAGCCCTGCACCTGGGTGCGTCCAGAAATCCAACGTCGCCACCCCCCACCCCGCGTCAGAGCCCCGGCCCGCAGGGCGCAGGCGCTGTGGGTCCCTGCGGCGCGTAAGCACTCACGTCCGCCTTCAGCGTCAGGCCCCACTGTCCCTTGAGGTGAATGTCGACTGGGTGTTTGAGTCATATTGATAGTCACCTCTTAGGTCATTAGAGCTCACCATTTATACTCACGCCGCCAGGTCCGCCCAGAGCCGGTTCTCGCCCCCCACCTTTCATCAGGCGGCCTGGGGGGCCGGAGGGAGGGCGGTGGGGGGGCGGTCAGAAGGGAATGACTCACGCCCCTTGCCTGGGAAGGCATCCGCCTCCCCGAGGGCTCAGTGTCCCCTCCCCCTAACTGTGACGGCCTCTCCCTCGCTCCCTAATAAGGAGAAAGCACGGCCTGCTGTCCCAGGTCAGCGGTGACAGCCCCTGGAAGCCGAAACACAGTTTCTTCTTTCAGACGGACTGAAAGGAAGTTTGCGCCGACTTCCGCGGGCTCTGCTTGGGAGCAAATTTCTGGGGAAAGTTATGAAAACAGTCAAGTGGCCTTAAAACGGGGACCAAGGAGAAGAGGATTCTGGTTCCCCCCGGCGGTCCCTGCAATGCCTCCAGCCCGAGGAGACTGGCCACGCCGTGAGCCCCCCGCTGCCGTGAGACCTGGGAGGAGCTGAGGGTCCCCGCGAGGGGCAGGAGTGGAGGTCGGCCAGTCCCAACCCCTCTGACCGCTTACACTGAGGGCAGAGGCGGGGGCGCAGACAGATCCCCCGCGCTGGGCACGGGAGAGGCCTGGGCAGCCGTCGCCGCCACGTGCGACGGTTAATTCTCCATGTCATCTTGGCCACCGGCTCTCCCGGCTCCCATTGCAGACGGCAGGCAGGTCGTGGGGCTCGCAGCCGCCGTAACCACGCGAACCAGCTCCTTCCGATGCACTCCAGTAAGAGTGTGTCTCCCGCGGGGCTGCCCCCCCCCCCCATGGAGCCCACACGAGGGCCGTGCAGCCAGGCGGGCCGTGGGCTCTCCCCGCCCCAAGCTCTCGGCTCCCACGGCCTGTCCCTGGCTCTGCAAGACATAAGACAGTGGCTCCTCCTGGCCGCCGAAGGACGGGTCCCGTGAGCCCCGGGCGCTAGGATCGCTGGCCTGCGTCCAGGCGTCTGACGTCACTGGGCAGCCTTCTCAGTGTCTGGCCCTCGGCCGGAGCCCTGTGTCCTCACAAGGGCTCAAGGCTGCGGGGGAGAGCAGCCCCGTCCACGCCCGCATCCCCTGCTGCGCTCGGGCGCTCAAGGGACCTGCTTAGGGGTGCAGCTGGGCGGGCAAGGTCACGACTCACGAGCAGAGACCCCGATCCAGCAGACCCCAAAGAGAGCGTCCAGCACCTTCCCCTCAGCCAAGATTTGCAAACACATCAGCGTAGCTGCTCGTCGTACAATTCTCGTGTTAACATATAAAGGGCTGATTATTGTTATTTTAAAAAGAACCAAGAAATATCTTTACGTATTCTTGGTTTTACTTCCCATTAGGACAAAGTTCGAATTGCCGATTTCTCGCACTGCACCTCACACAAATGCTCCATGGGTCCCCGATAGTGCCTGGGAGTGCGGACGGGTCCTGACACGGATGGTCACGGCCCCCTGCCCAGCGCCCCTGTCCTGCGCCCTCTCCAGCAAACCGACATCCCGCGTCCCTGGTCCCCGGTCACCTGGGCCTCAGGTGAGGGCCTCAGGTGAGGGGGCGAACAGTGAGCACATGGTGCTGTCCGTTTTCCGGGTGCTGAGCCCTTGGCAAACATTAACTCAGTAGATCCTCGTTTGGTGCATGAGCCGTGACCACCCCTGCGCGGAGGACGCTCGGAGAGGTTCAGACGCCGGCCCAAGTCACACACCAGGCGGTCTGGCTCCAAAGTCCAGGCCCTAGTCCTCAGGGCTGCGCCATGTCACCTGCCAAATTACTGGTTCTGGGAGCTCCTAGGCCTCTCGAACTGCGTTTGCATTTTAATAGCAGCCTTTGATGTCCTGGTCCCTTCGGAGGCCCCTCTCTCCAGGCAGTCTTCTGCCTACGTGGCTGTCCCTCAGTGTCCTCATCGCCTCCTGGCGTAAGGACACAGTCATGTTGGGTCCAGGTCCCTCCCCGCCCCCCCCCCCCAGTGACCTCGTTTCACCTTAATCACCTTTTTAAAGTCCCGTCTCCAAGTACAGTCGCGCCCTGAGGCACTTGATATGAGAAATGCTGCGGAAGTCTCACTTTATTTAAAACCTCGGCTCCATCCGATGACTTTCCTTGCGGGCCCAGCAGACTCGTCCTCACCCGCGGGGGAAAAGGGCCCACGGACAGCTGAGTCCGTCCATTTCTCCAGCATCTCGCCGCTTTCGCCTGTCCTTTGTGCGAGTGACCAGCTTACCTTCTGGATTAGCTGGCTGCTAGGACAGGTTCCCGTGGACAGGGACGCTCCCCCTGATTTGCGATGGTGCAATTCAGGGTGTCAGAGACCCCGCCGGTGAGGAAAGAGAGATGCGTTCGGAGGTGGACGAGGCTTTCCAGCGGCCCTCGCACGAACAAGCAGACCACATTGGGACGTGCCGGCCCAAGCAACCAGCCCGAGTCGCGCGGCACCGGTGAGAGGACCGGCCGCGGCACCCCGGCATGTGGAGACCCCCGCCAGAGTCGCGGCTCTCTGTCCGCAGGGGAAGGCCGAGGGGCCAGTCACTTGGGCCAACCCTCCGGTCATTGCCGTTAGTGGTTATTTCCGACAGGCTTTGACAGGTGTTGGCAAAATAAATATTGGTCCCGAGTCCTTTGTGGACTGATGAGGTTGTCTGTTCTCCCTGCTAAACTCGGACCCTCCGAGGCCTCCCCTCGCCCTTCCTCCTCCGTGTGGCGCGGGCCTCCAGTCCCCGGCGAGGGCTTCTGCCCCATCGCCCGGACCCCTTGTCCCTCACATCCTGGGGGCCGCGCACGCTCATCAGCACACTGCTGTTTCCATGGAGACCGTACTGGGAACCCGGGAAGCTCACAGGCTGGGAGCTGGGGTCTGGAACGATGCCATGGAGGCGTCGGGGGGCCCGCAAACCCACTGTGGGTGCCTCGGCCTGGGCGCGGGGGGACGGGGGGAGCGTGACCAGGAGGGGTGCCGGCAGGCTGGCCCTCAGGGCCCTCAGCAGCTCCCTCCAGGTTCCCCAAGGCGGGGTCCCGCAGGAGGTGAGGAGCAGCGCCACTTACTCGGACACCAAGGTTCCTTCCCGATGGCGACATGGGCTCAGTTTGGGGAAACGGGAGAGAAGGAGACCTGACCTAACACGCCGTCTCCCGGGAGAGCTGCACTGCGCACACGCGAGGCATCTGGAGTGAGCGATGAAGGGACTTATCTGTAAGCACAGATTAACGCGTTGCAGACTGCCTTAGGGCTGAGGGAAGTGATGCCGAAATCATCTGCGGTACGAGGTAATCCTGGAAGGCTTCCCGCAGGGGGCGAGCATCGAGCCCGGCTTCAGGGAATAGGCGTCGGGGACCAGGGGAGTACTCCACAACAAGGGTAAGACGCTGCCAATGCTCGCAAACAGAAGCCATTCGCTCTGCAGGTCTGTTTTAAGAGAAAACAGGGAGGGAGGAGGGAGGAGGGAGGGCCGGGGAGGGCCGGGGAAGGCCGGGGAGGGGTGACAGGGACGCGGAGCCACAGGGGCCTTTGCGCCCAGCGGGGAGCGGCGCACTCAGGCCGGCGACCTGGACCGTCTCCGAGGCCGCCGTGCCGCCGCCTCCCGCTCCTCTCTCAGCGAAGGTTCACCCCGGGGTCGAGGTGCCGCTCAGCACCAGTGGTCCAGGCTGGTTTGCTTAATTACAGTGACCACCTCAGGCTGCCGTGAGGAGCCTGGGGACCTCGGCCCTGCGGCCCCCTGGCCCACATCGGCGGCTCGCCCGCCCCGGCCTGGCGCAGGAGGCTATTTTTATCTGTCCATCTCGGCCCGATTAGTACAGGTGACTAAGCGGTCAGAGAAGCTCAGGGCCACGCAGACAACCCGAGGCACGTAGAAGAACCGTGACAACCCGAGCAGGGCTGCTGGGGACAAGCCCAGTGGTGTCAGGGTGGCCGTGCATAAACATCCCCTGAAAACTGTCAGGAAGACCTCGTGCCACCTCTGGAGGAAAGTTCTGGAAATCTGGAAGAGTGCCGCTGGGGAGGGCACGGCTGGCCAGGAGCGGCGGGACTTCCTGTCGCTCTCTCCCCTGGGTGGCTGTCCCACGGCGCCCGCGTGGGAGACACGACCCACGCACTGCTGAGGCCCCCCAGCAGCGGCCGAGGGCGTGGGAGCAGGGAGGTGGCGCGGGGCTTCAGGGCGGGCTGCTTTCCCGGAGAGCTTCGTGGGAAAGGGGCTCTCACCATCCCGAGAGCCACAAAACGACCCCTCGGCCGTCTGCTGAGCGGGGGCCGTCTGGTGAGTGGGGGCTGGGCGCCGCGCCCCGCAGGCCACCGGTCTGGCCCGGTGGGGACACCTGTGCAGGCCGGGCACTGCCCAGAAGGTCACCTGGGAGCGGGGGCAGGTTTAGGTCCTGACGACCATTCTGGGAAGCTACCTGGCAGCAGGTCGGCTGAGCGCCGAGGGAATGGAGCAGAGAGGCAGGGGAGGGCAGAGCCCGGGAGACAGAGGGAGGGAGGCCGGGAGCAGGGAGGGGCGTTCGCTCAGACCGCGGAGGCTCCAGGCCCCGCGGCGCCAGCCGGCCTCCTTCGCCAGTGCTCAGGGCTTTTCTTCCTTACGCCGGATCTGTCCACTTGAGCTCTCCGGGGAGCTTCCGTTCCTTGGAACCAAAGGCACCTAGATTCGATCCAAAGTCAGAATTGAGGCAGTCGACCACGCGGGGTGAAGGGAGCCAGTGACAGCGATGGCGGCCAGAAAGCTGACTCTCACACGCCTCCGCCTGCAGGCCCCATGCCGGGCTCTGGAGCAATCTATCGCCACGGCACACTGCCCGCGGTCCCCATGGCCAGCGACTGACTGTCTCGGGGACACTGGGCGTGAGGGGCGGCCCCAAAGGCACAAACCTCCAGTTACCAAGCAAGTAAGTCCTGGGGTTGTGAGGTACAGCGTGGTGACCATCGCGGCGACACTGTACGGCTCATTTGAAGGTTGCTAAGAGAGTAGGTTTTCGAAGCTCCCATCACAAAAAACAGCGTCACTCCGTGAGGGAGGGGTGTTGGCTAGACGCCGTGGCGACCACTCCCCAATGTCCACACACATCGAATCGTAATGTCTGCGCCTGAGACCAACGGCGCCGTCTTCCCATGAGACCTCAGATTCAAAAATGTAAATAATAGTAGCAACGGTAATAATCAAGGAACGGTGGGTGAGCTCCCGGGTTTCCCCGGGCGGCGAAGCAGGGCCGAACCACGGGGCGTCAGGGGGCTCTGAGGCTCTGACTCCGTGCTGGCAAAAAAGCAGAGAAAGGCCTCAAAGACGACTCCCTGGCCCTTTACGGGAGGTTGCCCGCGCCCGCCCCAAGCCCCCCGGCGCGCGGCTCCCAGACCCCACAGCGGTCTCCCGCGAGCCACGCTCGGGTCACCTCCGCCCCCGCGTAAACCTCCCCAGAGCTGGGCGTGGGTGTGTGGCCCGACCAGCAGGCCTCTGAGTAACGCCGGCCGCCCACACGCTGTCTGCTGCCCAGTCACTCAGTCACGGAGGAATCCTCTGTGGGCTCCACACCTGCATCGTCAGGAAGACAGTTCAGTTCTGGTTACACTCACGGCATGACACGGCACACATCCTCCACCCCGTCAGCCTAGAGGGAACACGGTCCATGTCCATTGCGGTCAGGTTAGGGTCAGGGGCGAGGCTAGGGGGGGTGGGGACTGCAGAGGCTTGGTCAGAATGTATGATGGCACCTAAACCCCCCACGGAAGGGGGACGTCTAAGTCCCTTTGACAGGTGCGCGTGCTGCTGTACCGTGAATTATGCGGAGGATGGGTTTGCACAGACGTGGGCATGCCCGTGGATGCGAAGGTTAGAAAAAAAATCACATCACAAACGGAAGGAAGCAAACATGGAGACTCAGCAAGGTTACCTGCGCGGCAGGAGGGCCTTCTCCACCGGCTCCGAGCGGGGCCGGCTCCGCCCGACTCCCTGCAACGGCGCGGATCCCCAGGGACCCCTGTGTCTTGAACTGGTTCCACGGTCACCTTAGTTTAGGGTTCAGGAGTTGGGTAGAGTCACCTTCCTCCCCAGGCGGCGTCGTGCGGGGGGCTTTGAGAGCCAGCGTAGCTGGACATGCTTGTGAAGGGCAGGACGTGGCGTGGCCCCCGAGGTCCCCTCTGCTCCCCGTTAAACGGGGACGTCGGCCTTGCTTGCCGGCCCGGCTCACTTTGTCGTCCGTGAGAATCACTCCGGAAGGTCAGAAAATCGCGGCTCCCCTAACCCTGCCCGGAGTCCCGGACTCCGCAGGGCTGGGGGTGGGGGCGGGCACAGGCTGGCCACGTGCCCGAGAGGTCCAGATGCCAGTGGTCGAGCACACTCACCACGACACTCTGCAGTGTGGCCGGTGCCTCTGTCCATGGGGTGAGTCTTCTAAGGGGCCAGCAGCCAGGCTGGCGGCACCCCACTGGGACCAGGGCCACAGGCTCAGACAAGGGCCTAAGTGGAGACAGGCTGGCCGAGCCTGAGCGCCGGGCCAGGACCGGGGCGTCTCCAAGAGTGGGAAGGAATCGCTTGACCAGCGCCTCCCGGTGAAGCGCACACACCGCCCACCGCCCCTGGCTGGCCGCCGCGCTGCCCGGGCAAGGCCGGTGGCGTCTCTGTTCTGACCGGCAGGACCCAGCTGGCCTCGCCAACGCCCGGGTCAGCGGAACCGTGGCCTCTAGCGATGGCCGGAGTGCCGAGGCCGGAGCACCTTAGGGGACAGGACCAAGGAATGGACAATGCATGTGGACTTCAGGGAGCCCGTCAGATGACCCCGAGCGGGGAGCGCGGCGAAGGGCCTTGCAGGTGGAAGGGAGAGGCGGGGGAAGAGGCAGAGAAACGCGTGGGGGAAGACGCCGCCACTGGCCCCGAGCCCAGGAACGCGGGCGCCTCCAAGCCCGAAACGGCCGGGAGACGGATTCCGCACTAGAGCCGCCGGAAGGAGCCACCCCGCCGGGCCGGCACCCCGGTTCCGGCCCCGTGAGGCCCGCGTGGGATCCCGCGCAGTGCAGACCCGAGAGGAAGTCAGCCAGGACGGGAGGCGGTGCTGGGGGGTGCTGGGGGCGGTGCTGGGGTGCTGGGGGCGGTGCTGGGGGGCTGGGGGGCTGGGGGCGGTGCTGGGGTGGGGCTGGGGGCTGGGGGCGGGGCTGGGGCGGGGCTGGGGGCCACGTGACCCCTTGGCTGTTTCAATCCGCTCCCGCCCTTGGCAACCTATTCATTTCTTGCCAGTTTTATGTCGGCTCAGCATAATAACGCCATCGCTGTCCCCGACGGCAGAAATGAGTCACGTGCCCCCGAGCGGACAGACAGGTGTCTGGGTGGCGGCGCTGAGGCAGAGGCGGTGTCCGCAAGGGCGTCGCGGCAGCTCTGTGCAGCTGGGCTGGGACGCGGCCTCTGAAGCGCCTGCCTCCCGGCTCGCGGGCGAGCAAACAGCTCTGAGGGGTCAGGTGACCGGGGGACTGTCCATCAAGTGACATTCCAGAGCCCACTTGGAAAAGTCGCTCCCGAAGGACCGGAATGCCCATCGTCTGCTGGCCGACTGAGACGTCGGCCTGGCAGTCCTCACAGTCACCTGAAGTGAGAAGGTCAGCCTCACAGTAGTTGGTGTCAGGCTTATCTCGGATTCCGAAGAGACTGGCCTAATGAGACCAGCTCCAGAGGTGTGACGCAGAGACCTGCTCGGGCGGTCCGGGACGTGGGGCCTGGCCGCCGTCCAGACTCGGTGTCCCCACTGCGTTCCGAACCTGACAACCAAACGCTCGCCCACCATGTCACCTGGTGGGGACAGGAGAACCTGTCTTCACGTAGCTTTTGACTCTGCAGTACACAGACCCTGGTTTGTTGGCTTCTGCTGTCGGAATTGTCTCAGGAATGTCACTTCCGGTCACTTCCGTCCAGTGACCGAATCCCCAATAGTATGTATGCTCTTTCCATGACCAAGAAAATGTGAGACCTTGGCCGGAGGTCCGCTCGGCAGGCGAGCCCCAGACCGAGTGTCCGAGGCAAACACCTTGCCGGGCCTCCGGGGGGCAGGACTGCGAGTCAGGATGGCTCCAGGTCCCACCCAGGTGGCGCTGGACCAGGGTGACTGGAGGGACGTCCAACCCCAGAACGAGGCTGGAAAGGCGGGTGTCGGGCAGACTGGTTTCTCAGCCTCAAGGACCTCTTGGCGCCTGGAGTCATAGGACTTTACCTGTGCCAGGTACTCAACCTCTTACCCCTCAGAGAAATGCACAGGAAACCAAAGTGCCTCTCCACTGCGCACTCACCAGCACACCTGAGTTATTTCCTGTCTTAATTAGGCCATCAAAGAACAAGACAAACACGGGCAAATGCAGCCGCCGTTAGAAAGCGCCGACCGGAGTGCGAGCCCTCCCCGGCGGCCTCTGACCCAGCAGAGCGCGTGCGCGGTTGGCACCTCACCCGACTTTTACAATGACGCCCCGGGGTCGCCGTGCAGGGGGCACCTTTAGCCTGAGGGTGCTGGATCGCAACCCCCCACCTGGGCTCGCGCCTAGAGCTTTCAAGTGTGGTCGCCGCAAGGAGAAAACTCTAGAAGGAAAGGCAGGAGCCGCGAGGGGCGGCCGCGAAGTCTCGCCGGCCCTTCTCGCCGTAGGGCGCGTGCGCGCTGTGCGGTGTGCGGTCTCCAGTCTGCGGTCTGTCGGTCTGTCTGTGCACCGGGCCTGGCGGCGACACGTCGCTCTCTAACGTGAGGCCCGTGTGTCTAAAATGCAACACTCCAGACCGACACCCAGAGGTTCTGACGACTGAGAGGGAGCCCAGAAATCCACGCTTTCTGAGAGATGCCCCCCCCCCCCCCCTGGGACGCAGGTGGTCACCTTCCCACCTTCACAGCGGGCGCTTGGGAGAACAAAGGCGAAGCGGTTAATAATTAAGCTGGGACCGAGCTTGCACTGGGGCTGACGTGGCCAGCCAGCGTGGCGGACCGCACTCCGGACGCGCTCCTTAGTCAGGGCGTCAGCGTCACCGGGGCTGGCGCTGGCTGCGGGATCCTGACCCCTGCTGCCCGTGGCAGACATCGGAAGGGCGTGTCCGGCCCGCCGCGGTGTGCGAGGCGGAGGGCAGACGTCGGAGCGCTGCCGCCCTGCTTCGGAGCACGACTCTGCTCCGACGGGCGAGTTCTTTCAGGGCTCAGGGCCCTTCGCTGTCCCTTTACTCATCGCCCGGTTTCCAAAAGGCGTTCGAGGCCCCAGACACTCCAGTCACCATTCTCAGAGGCCACCCCGCGCCCCCGGCTCCCGGGTAGCAGTCTCCACTACCCATCCTGCCCGTCTCCACTGTAAGGAGGGGCCTGATTCCTAGCTCTCTGTGGTCACCTCGGATAAAGATCCCTGCCCCACCTCCTCCCAGGGGCGCCTGGGGCTCTGTTCAGGCTCAGGACGATGAGAGGGAGGTAGACGTGGCCTGCGAAGCCTCCAGGAAGCGTTCCTAAAGACGTGCCCTTTCTAACCTTTTCCTCCTTCTGGCTGGACCGTGACGTAATGGCGGGCACTCGGGCAGCGGCCTTGGACCACGAGCCAAGCTTGGCACGGAGGCCGAGCATGGCGGGAGGCGGGCTTGGCAGGCGCCGAGCTCCCTGACCCGAGGGACACTGTTCCAGCTGCGGCTGTGTTTTTTGCCAGGTTCCTTGACCATGACGGAGTTCTTTGCCTGCGTGCACACCGGATGCTACAGATTTAGAATTGTGCCTTTCGCCGCCTCTCTCAGCGAGCGTTGGGGAGAAGGACAGGAAATCAGGGGCAGTGCTGGGGGCCTGGGGAAATGGGGGTGTAGGGGAAGAGGCGTCGTGGCGGCAGTTCCTCAGGACGCCCTGTATGTGTCCCTTTGATTCGATTCGGCCATCATTATGAGTCTTCCCTTAGACGCGGACGGCAACTTCGACACCAGGAGCTTCTCCAGGTCCTGTTCGTTTCTCTCACTGGCTTTGCGAGGTGGGCACGGCCGTTAGTATTAACCCACGAGTGGGTAAGGACAGGTGCCCAGAGAGGTGGCTAGTCCAGTGTCTATCTGGGGGAGACGAATGCTCTCGGAGTCTGTTTCTACCCCACCCCCAGCACGACAGGTGTGTCTGCTCCCGGTGTGGTCACACCTAGGCGCGTCACCCCCTCGAACCAACCCGTTCTTGAAGCCACCGATTCTGACTTGGACCTCGCCAGAGCCACTTCCGACCTGGTGGGCTCCCGGCAGCCTGCACCATGTCTCTCCCTAGGGGCTCCACCCCACCTCTCAGCTCGGGGGCACCATCCCCACATCTCACTCAATAGCGGTCCTCAAAAAATTAAAACTAGAACTGTCATTTGACCAGGAATCACCCTTCTGGGCACATATGGAAAAGAATGGAAATACCAAGGAGATGTCTGTACACCCACGTTCGCAGCGGCCGAGAGGTGGAAAGCACCCACATGTCTGTCGGCGAATGAATGAAATGCCGTGTGTTTCATAGAGCGGAATACTACTCAGCCTTGAAAAGGGAGAGATTCCGACACACGCTGCGCCACGGATGAACCCGGAGGACGTGACGCCGAGGGAGATAAGCCAGACACAAAAGGACAAGCGCCGCGTGGTCCCACTTTCACGAGGGACGTGGAGTCGTCGGCTCCAACCGACACACACCGGGGGGGTGGTGCCAGGCGGGGGAGGGCGACGGGCGCTGGTGTTTAATGGGGACAGGGTCAGTGGGGGAGGACGGGGTCCGGGAGATGGTGGCGCGGGGGGCCCCGCGCTGCGAGTGCCCCGAACACCGCCGACCTGGGCGCCTGAAAGTGGTTAAGTCGGTAAACTTCACATGATGAATGAATATCTCGCCGCGATGTTGAGAGTCCCTGAGCCCGTCCCCTCCCCCGCAGACGTGCTTCCTGTCTGCCCCTCTGACCTCGCGGCCGGCGCCAAGCGCTCGTGGTCGTCCAGGCCAGGGCTCCGTCCTCCCAGACCCGCCCCCCTCAATCCCCCACATGCAGCTGGTCACCACGTCCTCACACCGCGTCCAGCCACCCAGGAGCCCGGGCGCCGCCCTCCCCCCCGCGCGGTTCGGCTTCTGCCCCTGCTCCCCAGGCCCCGTCCCCGGTGTCCCCCTGCCGTCTCAGTCCGTGTGCCACGCAGTCGCCGGGGAGGACTTCCCAGCGCTTGCCGCGCCCTGTCCCGCAGCTCCGGCCTGCCCGCGGCTGACCCCTCCCTGTGGCTGTCCCCTCCCCCCTCCCCGAGCCCACCACGCACCCTGCCTCCCGCCTGCAACGTGGCTTCTCTCCCACGTCAACTCCTAAACTCACATCGCAGACCCAGAGCCCCCCGGGGGGCCCGGCATCCCCCGCGGCAGGGGTCGAGCCGGCCCTGGTGCCGCAGCTTCCTCCCCCGGCGCCTCGTGCTCCCCCCGCCTGGAAAAGCCGCAGTGGCCGCAGACACACGTCGGTGGAAGAAGCTGGAGGCAGGGAAGGTGGCCGCACGCCACCATGGCGGGCCTCTTGCTCCGTGAGCTCCGGACGAGCGGGCCCCTCAGGGCCACGCGGGAGCCAGGATCCCTTCGGCAGTGTGGATCTTTCTCACGTGACCTGAAAGAAATTAGAGATTTACTAGCTTCAGAGACCTCGCGTGCTCTCAGAACTTAAAAGCCAGTGTTGGTGATGCCTGTTAAGAAAGCACATAAACTCCTAAAGCCGGGGCGGAGGCGCGGACAACCAGAGTCCAACCTGAAAGACGTCTGGGCGGTGCTCCTTTGAAAAGCCGGCCAGCGGCCAATGTCCACGTGCATTTGCGAGCGTCCGCCAGGGCACCGCGTCCGAGGGCAGCGTCCTGACTGACCGACGCGCTGAGCGAGCCCCAGGGACGGGAGCTGGCCCTCACTCGCTCACCGCCTGGGTGCTCATGGCACACACACCCGCTTGTCTTCACTCGAGTGAATATTGTTCTTGTCGCCTTCGGCGGAGGGACAGAGGAGCCCCCAGGGGCGGTCAGGGACGGCACGGGGGTCTCTGCGCCTCCCACAGAGGCCAGGCACTCGGTGTCTGATGCCCGCGGTCACATATTAACCACCCCACCGAAGCCAGGGTGCTCTGCGGTCTGTCTGTGTGACTCCCACGTGGGGTCCAGGAAATCAGCAAGGAGGCAGGAGGCGCGGCACACGGAGCTGCGGCCGGGGGTACCCCGGAGGCCAGGAATGGGATGCTCCAGGGAAGGATGTGGAATGTCACCGGGTGGGGACCACGGCTTTGCGCCGTGGGGGAGAGGACAGCAGTGGAAGTCATGAAACAGAGAGGGAGAGAGGGAGCGATTCCCCGGCAGGCGGCTTAGCCCGCTCCCGAGGCCCCGCCTGTGCCCCTCCCTTCCCGGCCTGTGGCCTCCAGGCGGAGCCGAGCCGGGAGCAGGCTCACAGACACACTGGAGCCCAGCCCGGGCTCCAGTCCTCAGCCGACCTGCGAACACGCGAGGTCTCCCCAGGCCCCGCCGCCCGCCCCGCCTGCACCGGGGCCGCACTCGCTGTGGGCTGCAGGGCGGGGACAGCGGAGGGACCAGGTCTTCGCTCAGGGTCAGCCACGTCTCATGACAAAGGTGGTGTGACTCAGTCGGCTTCTCAGAACGAACCGATCTTCCAGAGGCGGTGTTCCCGCTTTGCACGGGGTGAGAGTCACGTTTCCCAAAAATATCCTGTTTGCACTCTTGGGTCTCCAGCGAGGGGCAGCCGCTGTACACCACAGCAGGGGTCCACGGGGGCTCTCGGGCGGGCGGGCTGCCACCAGGGTGTGGGCCAACGAAGGGGCGGAGCGAGGAGACCGGCGTGTTGTGATTGACCCGCAGCCTCCAGCGCACGAGGGCAAACGCCCGCGGCTCAGAGGCCAGCCGCACACAGCCGCACAGAGTCAGGAGGCGATGAGGTGCGTGTGGCGCGAGTCGCCGTGACAGCTCTGCCAACAGCGTTTGGGGAGACGGGAAGGCTGGGACGGAGCCGCCCCGGAGGGCCTGCACGTGCAGTGGGGCTCACGGGGAGACCCTGGCAGGGGCAGCGATCGATGATTCCCGAACGACAAAGCATCGACGCAGCTGCAGGGAAGGGCGATTTCGCAATGCGCTCTTGCAACACCGGCCCTGTGCAGGAAGGTGGCTTGCCCTCCCGGGTCCCCAACCTTTACCCTGAATGCCATCTATCAATACACGGCCTCCGAGGATAGGCTGCGGCACTGCTGGCGATGAGCAGGCGCTAACGAGGCTGTCACAGCAGACCCAGAAGCCGTCGCGGGATTATTATCCCTTCGTTAATAATATCCTAATTTGCATGATTAATATGTCATAGTCGATGAACACAAGCGGCTACGAATAAAATCACGGAACAAAATGCCACCTGCCGAGAGAAAAGAATGGGATAAATAAGTGACTCGACACAGCCAAACGGGCGGGGGACTCTGTATTTCCCCCTAAACCATGTTCGAAACGCTTGACATGTTGCCATTATCGGCACAGGGGCTGAGGAATGTGCAGACAGACGCTCCGCGTGTTTCTGAGGAAGAATGAGTTCTAGGCATTCGCGACTGGCGGGTCGCCAGAGGGCGATTCCAAAAATCCCGGCGCAGGCAGAGTCCTGCCTGCCTCCTGCGCGCCTTGCCCTGCCTTCCGAGCCGGCCTCAGGCCACAAGACAGAACATTCCAGGCCACGGTGGTGCCACCGTCAGCCCAGACCCAGTCTCCCTCCCTCCCTCCCTCCCTCCGGAGGGACGGGGCGGGGGCGGGGCGGGGCGGGACTGCCGCCAAGGGCGAGGTGGCAGCAGAGAATACAGGGAACGAGAAACAGAAAAACCCAGGAAGGGCCTGCGGTGGGCGGTCCAGGCCCTCCGTGGACGCCCGGCCGATTCCGCATGCAGTGCTCGGCGCTGGGGAGAAATCCGTACGTGGGTCCTGGCTGCAGACGACAACCCGACACCCTGGAAGGCAGAGCAGTCGCGGCGGAGGGCGGCCTGTCCAGCAGGACCTTCCGCCAGGACAGGAATGTTCTAGACCCGCCACGTCCAGGTGGCCGTCCCCGATCGGCCCCAGGTGGACCGAGAGCACCTGTAAAGGGACCGGGGTGGGTCAGGACTGCACTGACCACCTATCTCCATGCCATTTCGATTCATGTAAACCTAGGGAGTCGCATGTGGCCTGCCAGGCCCGTCCAGGAAGCGAGCACTAAGGAGCCCAAGTGGCAATAGCATTATTCAGATTCCGGAGGACAGAAGCCTGATTACCGACAGCCCAGGAAGTTAGATGTCGCTCCTTGCTTGAAGAACTGTGTCCCCGGGCAAAGCCGGGTCTGATGTCACATCCGACGTGATTTCACCTTCACCCACTGTTTCGAGGTGTCCCTGGGCCACACACTAAGTTGTTCCACACATTCTCAGATGCTACCTTTTCCTACTGACAAAACGTAAAAGAATTAAAGGGAAAAATAAAGATGCCAGGCCCCGAGACCATTAAAAAATGAATTGCTCAGTGTTGACCTAAGTAACCAAAAAGTCCCCAGCTTCCCCAAGGTTGGGATTGTAAGTGTGAAAAGGAAACCCAGAGAATTCAGAAAACACCGGCTTCGAATTGTCACCGCCAGGCACTGCTGCAGTGGCTCCTGCAGGCCACGTCGAGGGACCCTCATGTGTCTAGATTCGTAAAAATTTAAGAAAATGATTAACCTACATAATGAGAGGCGCTTGGCAAGGTCGAGGTATCAGGAAAAGTCCCGAGTGAAAAGAGAGGACCCTGGGATTAATCCGAGCACAATGTAAATATCTAACGCCCGATCTCCGTGTCGCCATTGGCAGGGGAGGCGGGAAAGAGGAACCCGCAGCCCTGGCGATGACAATCGGAGTATAATCTAATACGTCCAGGCTAAACCTTAATACTCTGAAGACTTAAAACCCTCTCTGAAACTTTAGAGGAAGCGGGCGTAAGCCGATTTGAGCAAAGCAGACCAGGGAAAGTTTAGAAGAGGACAAATATTATAATTGTGCAATAGCCCTCCTGGAGAACAAACTCTGAGGCCAGGAAAGGCACTACCGATCTGAAAGCAAGCCAAGAGGGTAAAGCACAGAAAAATTACCTGGCCTCGGGGCTGGGAGGAGGCTGGGAGAGCGAATGCAGTTATCCAGTAACTGCGGGGTCACAGAATTACCCAGCTGTGCTGTTCAAGAAGACCTCCGCCGTCTCCCCGAAGAGTTCCTAGCGACGATCTGCCCACATGGCACAGAGGCAGCCGGGCAGCGTCCAGCGGCACGGACCCGACACCTGCCTCGTGGTGTGGCACTGGGCCATCTACATCAGCCAGTGCGCGAAGCTGGTCCCGTGACCCCCATCGCCTCTTCCCGGGGCCTCGCTCTCAAAGGGCCCTGTTCGCCCGAGGACTCACGGCTGTCCTGTGTTTCTGCAGCCAAGCCCGGATCCTCCCTCCCCTCTCCACGCAGACGACCCCGAGTTTTCCACTTTGCTTTCGCTCTCCTCTCTTTCAAGTGCAAACGGCCTTCCACGTTCACCATCGGTACAGAACCGAGACTGCCAACAAACACGCTCTTCAACAACAACATGCTGTTTTTCTCAATCAGGGTGAAGAAGAGAGTCACTTCCCCAAGAGGTCAATGACATCTGTGTTGCAACCCAGTCACCGACGGCAAACATTACCCCGGCAGTGGCCACATCCCGAGACCTGGCCAATACTTCCCCACCTGTAAGACACCGCCCACCTCAAAGACCTGTCTACCTAGCAAGGGCCGAATTTTTGGCGGTGTCTGTCCGAGGCCCGGGGCCTGAAGACCCTGGGGATAGGGAAGGGGGGCCCCGCCGTCCGCCTTCGGGGGTCGATTCGGTGCCACCTGATATGCTCCAGTTGAGAGCAGTACGAGCTCCAAGCCCCAGGGCGCAGTGGTCATCATCCGACGGCCGTTTTGAGCACCTCTTTGCCCAGGTGCTGTGGGGAGCCATGGGTGACTAAGCCACCAGCCCTGCTGTCGGAGGGGTTAGAGTTTAACAGGGAAGCACCCACAAAAATGGATGAGAATCAAAGTCGTGAAGTCGGAGGTCGGGAGAGGGACGGCGCCTTCTGAGCGGAGTGTGGCAGGGCGGCCGAGCTGAGCCGGGCAGCGCAGCGTCATTCTCCTGGCCTGGGTTCTGGAAACGCAACCCCAGTTGGCACAAACTAAATCTCCGTGTTTGCCCAGGATCGTGTGACAGCACTCGGCCGCGTGAGCGGGCCTCTGCCATAATGCCCAGCGCCGCGCGACGATCGTTTGTTTCCTGCTGTGATTTCACAGCGGTCAGCTCCTCGTCGAGATGGGGAGCTGTGTGGCGTCTGTGGCCTGAACTCCGGGTGCAGAACCTGGCCGGGCGGCAGCTGCCCGGCGGTCACGGGGTGTGACGGGCAGCCCCGGGAACATCGCGATAACGTGGTAATAACGGAGTCCGGCGCTGGAGGGGCTCTAGATTTACCGGGCGGACGACTTTGTGAGTTGTATAAATGCCTCATCACTATGCTGTACACAGGAGGCTAATATAATATTGTGTGAGAACTGTAACTGAAAAATAAACAATTATTGAATTAATAAACAAAAACAAAAACAAAAACAAACAAACAAACAAAAAACCTGGCCCAAAGTAGGCACTGACAATTTGTGGATTTGTTATCTGATTACATTCAGTTTGTAAACCAGCTGTGAGATTCAGGGCCTACCCGCCTTCCTAATTCTCAAGGAACTGCATTACAGAAAGGACCTGTTTATCGTCTCCCGACTTGTTGGCCAAGGTCAGAAGGAAGGGGACCCGGGAAGAAGCCCAGCGAGGCCAAGGGAAGGCGGTGCCATGGTGTTCTTGGATACAGCGGATGCCCACGGAAACAGCGCTCAAGTTCACGACGACGGAAAAGAAGCCGCGAGGGTCAAGAGGACGCCACGCTACTCGGAGTGTGGTCGGGGACGGGCGGCCGGCACTGCCCGGGAGCCCCGGTGCCTGCTGGGGTGACCTGGGCAGGACCCGCGGGTCGGCCCGGCGGCGTGGGGGGCTCTGCAGTTGGAGCAGCACCGCTTGGAAGGGCTGTAACTCACAGACCTGCTCCCTCGCCCTTGCGGAAAGGAAACGGAAGCCCGGGGCAGCGCGGGGCGCCCACGGCCGGGCTGCTGGTGTCGCCGGGCAGGGTCCGCGGCCCACCCCTGGAAGGCGTCTGCGGCCCCAGGGGTCGGAGCTCTCTCGGCTCGGAAGGACACGGCACGGGGGCAGTGGACGGCGCTGAACCCGGCCAACGCTCTGACGCAGCAGCCGCGGCTCGTGACCGGGGAGAGGCGGGCAAGGTCGCACCTGCTGGGCCCCGAGGCCGCGCCGCCCTCCGGCTCCCCTCGGACCACCCGCGCCCACGGAGCAGCCGCGCCGGCCGCGGCGACCTGCTCGCTGACATCAGGACTTTCACTTCTCCCTCTTTGAGGGAAGGCGGAGTAGGTGGGGGAGACAGGGGGCTCTGGGGGGCGCCGAGCTTGCCCCGGGGCCCCACAGCGGGCCCCACATTCCACATGCCCCCGCCCTGGGCACGGGACCGTTCTGAGGCAGGGGCGAGTCCTCCGAGGCCTGCCAGGTGGGCTCGCCGACCCAGAGGTGCATGCTGGTGAATGTGGGACCAGTATTCGTACCCGAATCTGTTTGCTACAGTGACACAGTTCCACGGAAACAGTGGGGGGTAGAGGCCACGGCCAGGGAACCCCGCTGGCTGGGGCAGAATCCAGGCTCAGCCCCTGGGGACTTATGGCATGCTCACTGCTCACGCACAAGACCAAGCAATATTCCTAACCTTCCTTAAACTTTTCAATACTTTAAATATATGAATGTATCTATCTATTGCAGCACCTATGTAGATATAGTTAAATAATGGATAGATGATAGGTAGGTAGGTAGGTAGATAGATAGATAGATAAATAGTCTTATGTCTTCTTTCCAGGAGTTTATGTAAAAACGCTTAAAAACCTTAAAGCCAGGCGCAGGAGGAGAAAAGAGGCAGATTCTTGGAGCTGGGAACAGTCTCCAATGTCGTCTGATCATTTCTGGATTGTTTCCTGATGTTTGAGCAACTTTATGATTTTCTAGGTCAAAAGATAAGTAGCTGAATCTGAACCAGAACTCAGAGCCTCTGATTCACAGGCTGAGCTGCCAGACACTGCTAGCTGTCAAAATCAGACACATACACACACTTCCTTAGTTATGGACATATAGAATGTTCTAGTAAGTGAGAATAACACACTAAATATGGCCCCCGGATATATTCGAAGGAGCAAATGAGCAGACATAAGGGGAAAGCAACATTCAAATTCCTTATTATTCTTATTCTATTTCCTCTGCAGGAATCTCATGTCTGAAACTTATTAATAACAATGTTTAGAGCTTCTCGAGAAATGCTATGAAATAAAAATATCTTTCGAAACTAACAAATCAGCTGTAACACAGTAGTCACGATCCAAAGCAGCATGTACAACTTAGGAGTAGAAGGTTACAGAATAATTATGCAAAGTGCCCCATCAGAAGAGACGCCTGAGTGACAGGTATAAGACAGTGGTCCCAGGCGAGGGTGTCAGTACCTTCTGGACTTTTCAGAGACGATGGCACAGGCCGAGGGCGAGGCCTAGCCACTCGCACCGTCACCAGCCCTGCACCCCCCACCCCGGTGGCGGTCCGACGCAGGCTCAAGTTTGAGGGTAGGTCTAGTCACAGCCGTGGTTTGGTGGTGCCCTTTACGGCATCGGCTTGGGCAGAGAGTCAAAAGGTAACCGAGTGAGCCGACCGTAACACACCTACCAGCTGCGGGACTCGGTAGCCCCTTCCCACATGGGAGAAGGCCACCACAGAACCCATGCGATGGCTTGCTACGGCGGACGCTTGTACATAAGCGTCACGACAGGAAGAGATTCGGGGAGCGTGAGCGTGGCCAGACAGAATGACAGGAGAGTAAAGATACAGAAACCCAGCTTAGACCCCGGAGGACAGATCCCGATTGCCATGATGTCAGGAACCTCCGCGGACAGCAGGTCAGCAGGCGAGCAGAGAGCGGTCACCTCTGCGTGTTCAGCCTCGAGTACCGGGATAACGAGCGCGTGCCCAGGGAAGGGCGCCTGCCCTTGCGGCGTTTCCCAACGGAATGCGTAGCATGCCCACCTTTCAGGGTCGAGTCCAGGATGTCTACGCATCTCCGAGAGGTTAAAAGCTTCTCCCTGCGCGTGTGGGACCTGAGGCTGATGATGAGATACGGAGTCATGGCACGGGCTTCTGATGGCTGAAAAAGGAGCAACCCGATCACACAGCATCCCATTGTGTAGACGTGCCTCCATTTCCCTAACCAGTTTCCTATCGGTCGACAGGTAGGCAGCTTTTATTTATGTTCTGCTATCACGAAATTCCAATGTTACTCTGACAGCATACAGATAGATCGATCCATGTATCTTCACGAACTCATGCGAGGTGAGGTGGAGATGACGGCCAAGACCCGGATTACAAAACTCCTTAAAATCGAAACCTGTGGGAGCAAACCATACAGTGGTAAACGGGGTGTCGAGAGGAACAGATAGCGTGAGCGGGGAGAGACGAAGACAGAACCCCGCCATTTTGGCCACTCCCACTTTGTCTGGCTCTTGCTCAAGAAATGAAAACAAGCGACATTATTAGATACCCTATGCCTTGCTCGAACATAAAAGTTCGAGACCAACTTTTGGTTATAACCTATGATGATGACACTTTTTGAGACTGGTGCTCTCAGAGCGGTAGAAAAAGACTATTCGGTTTCACAGTGGGTCGGCATCCTGGGCGGGGTGTCGGTCACCCAGAGCACAGCCAGGCTGTGTCTGTCCTGTGAGTGAAAAGGGAAACCAATGTTGACTCTGGGTCAACAGTGACAAGCTAATAATTGGCAAATGTCTCTCCGCAGCGCTTCTCAAACATAGCCTTCTGCTTCTACACTTTCTCAGTCAAGGGATGGGGATACAGCTTCCGGGAACATGACTTTTCCTTGAAGTCTCCTGCTTAATCTTACGAATTGGCGTGAGCCCTCCTCCCAAGTAAATAAACTTTGAGAAAAACATCAGGAAGATGTTTCAGGTTTTGTTTTTAACCCTTAGTCACAGAGCTTGATGCATAAGATGCCACACGGATAGTTATTTCATGCTGCCGGAGGTATAGGGTCTCTTGGCTGAGATGGTTTGCTATTTATAGTGCAAACTTCCTCTATCTCTGCTCATCCACTGACAGTACAAAAGAACAGAAACTGTTTATTGTTGTAGAAACTCTTAAACATGTGATCTTGCTCAACGAGATAATGGCTTTTCAGCTGGCACGGGGCCTGCCCTCCTGTTTAGCTTGTGACTCATGTGGCGAGCAGGATAGAAACACACTCAACACCCACAGAATAAAACAGTATTCTATTTTTTCCCAAGTGCTTTTGATGGTTTGCTTTCAAAACGAGGGGCAAGACCACTAGAAACTGGAAGAAATTATTCCATGAATGAAATGTTTCCTATTTACATTTTCACAAAGGACTTTATGTCCCAAAAGGCTTCGGAACCACTCTGCCCGCCTGCAAACGTCAAGTGAATCGCACACAGCAGAGGACTCGCTGTGAGTGAGCAGGTGTGGGGACCAACAACAGCCTCGGGCGGCAGGACTCAGAATCCAGGTCGGAGCATCATCAGGTGACCCGACAGGTGCAGTGACTACCTGCTGATGACTGAGAGGAAGGGACCAGAGCAGAGGGGAAGCTTATCCTGGGGACACGTGGGGGGGGGGCTCTAGGGTCCGAGTGCCGTAACCGAGGGCGCCGGCTTTCCCGCCTCCCGGCGCGGGCGGAGCGCGGGCCGGGGCGGGGCGGTGCCGTGCGCGTCCGGCCGTCCCCGCGCTGTCCCCCGCCGCGCCCGGCCGCCGCCCCGCCCGGCCCAGCCCGCGCAGCGCCCCTGCCCGGCCGCACGCCGGCGGCCCGTCCGTCCGCGCTCCCGCGCCAGCGGGCCGGCGGTGGCGTGTGCTGACGTCATATGGGCCGCCCGCCCCCGATTGGCCGCGGCCGCCTCACCAGACCGCGGGCGGACGGGCGCGCAGGCGGGGCGGGGCGCGCGGAGGCCACGCCCCCGGGCGGCGGGCCGCGCCGGGGTCACGTGGCCCAAGCCTCAGCTGCCCGTCTTATAAGCCGCGCCGCGCACGGGCCGCCGCGGGCCTTACTCCGGGCGGTCCGGGCTGCAACTCTCTTCCGTTGCCTCCTCCGAGACTCCCCGCCTCGGCGAGCCCGCGGGCGGGCGCCCCTCGGCCAGGTACGCGGGGCGCGGCGCCGGCCCCGGGGCCAGAGATGGGGGGCCGGGCGCCCCAGTCTCCCTCAGCCGCTCCCTCCCGGGAGCGGGACAGCTTTCCATATGGGTCGGTGGCCCGATGACCTCAGTCTTGAGATGGGGGCTGCACCCCTGACCCTGGGTGGGTCGGGCCACAGGTCCCCTCCGTCCCGGAGGACCCCAGTAACTTGCCCTGGCTCCGTATCCAGCAAACTGACGGGGTCTGGGAAACTTTTGGACCGGACGGGCCAGCGCTTTGGGGTGCGTGTAGAGGGGCGGTGCGAACGGAGCCGAGCGGGCTCTGCAGCCCTTGGGGGTCCCTCGCACCCGACTGCCCCTGACTGCAGCCGCTGCGCCCCACTGCGGGTGTGTGCAGCGCCCCAGCCGGCGCCCGTCCCGCGCGACTGCGGTGTGGGCTGCGGGTTCCCCCGACTCCCCGGAGGGGCGGTTTTCCTGGACGTGAGGCGATGAATGAGAGCGCAGCCCCGCGGCCGACTGGGCCTTGCCCGACCTGCCCTGTTCCTTGCAAATGAACGCGGTGGGCCTTCCCCACCCGCTTCTCCTTCTAGGAAAGCCGGTCGCACTGGGGACACCGATGCCCAGACTGGACGACCACTGCTGGAGCTGTCCCTGCGCGCACGGCCCCAGGCACCCAGGCCGCCCGAGAGCCAGTGCCGGCGGGCTGGCAGCCAAAGTGGGAGAGATGATCACCTCCTCAGTGTCCCGCCCCTCTCTGCTGGTGGCCCGCGCTGCCCCGGACTCTGACCCCGCGCAGGGGCCTGGGAGCGCCGGCGCGGGGGGCGGCGGTGCCAGCTGGCATCACCGCCTGGTGCAGAGGGGCCTGGTGCTGTTCTCCGTCGGGGTGGTCCTGGCTCTGGTGCTCAACCTGCTGCAGGTCCAGAGGAACGTCACCCTCTTCCCTGAGGAGGTGACCGCCACCGCCTTCTCCTCGGCCTGGTGGGTGCCTCCCTGTTGCGGGACAGCAGCTGGTGAGTAGGGGTGCAGAAGCTTGTTGGGGCAAAAACGTTCTTTAGCCTTGAGGAACATTTATTTGAAAACGGAGCCTTCCATGGGGAAAAGTGGGCGTTTCCAGTGTGGGTGCAGCCGAACCCCCAAACGCTAGCGTGGGGGGGGGGGGCGATGGGCGTGAGGGGGGAGGAAAGTGGCTGCTTCCCGCTGTGCCCGGCCTGCCGGGTCCTTCCTCCTGCCCGGGCGCTCACCTCGGCGCCCAAGCCTGCCGCTGTCATCGCCGGCCGGCCGCCCGATTGGCCGCCGCAGAACTGGTGAGCAGAGGCGCTGGGCCGCTATTGGCTGCGCCCGCGAACATGCTACACGGCTGGGTAACTGAAAACAAACCGTCACGTGGGCGAGTGGGCCCGGGCTTGCCGGCGGCGGCCTCCCTACTTCCTTCTGGGGTGACCTAGAGAGCGGGCGGAAGGAAGCCAGGCCCTCCCCCAGGACTGTTAGGGAAAGAGCATCCCTTTGTTCTGAGCGTGGGCGGGGGCGCACCTGGCTGGCCTCAGAGCCTAGGGGAACCTTCCCCAGGCTCCGTCTAAGCTGTGGATAGACGGGCCGTCTCTGTTCAGTCGCATTTCTCGGTTCCTTGGCGGGTCTGATCCCCTAGTCCCACAGCGTTTGTTGGTTAGCAAACACCTGTCAGCTGCTTCCTGCAGCCCCGGCTCTGCTGTTGAAATACAGGGTGAGCATGGCAGCCGGTCCAGAGCATCCCACGGTCTGGTGGGCAGAACAAGCTGGTGACAAGTCCCACAGGAGCAGCGCCCTGTAGCGGACGTTCCCGGACGGCTCGCCATGTGTGTTGAGCTTCGTTTGCCCCCGGCAGCAGCAGCTGCCACAGCTACGTTTTACAGACGTGGAAACCAAGTCCCGGGTTCCGAAGCTGCGTCCAGGGACCACAGCTAGCGAGTGGCAGGGCCACTGCTCCCAACTCCGCATACCGTCTGCCTGCAGTCCAGGCGTGGCCCCCGACATGTGGGGCCGCGTCGCCTCCTCAGCAGACTCCCTCAGACCCGCAGGAGGCCGCAGTGGACGGCGGTGCGTGCTAGCCGGGACACTTAGGGGGCTCCGTGGTCCCTGAGCAGGGGGCAGAGCTTTTTCGCCGGGTTTCCAGCAAGGGCGGGTCCTGCTCTGTTTTTCTAAACCCTCTAAGTATACTGCTACACTGTTAAAAATCCTTTTTGAGAACTAGATCTAGATGCAGAATTCCATTTTTCATATACATTTGGTGCAATAGTTCCTTTGAATCCAAAACTTGATCTTAAAAAGGAGACACTTAGTTCAGGTTTTAGTTGTGATAGAAGCTTCCGGAAATTCCAGGAATATCTGAAACACGGTCTCTCATTTCCTTTTTTTGTTTTCACTGTCAGCCAAGAGCGAAGGGGAACATATCCTAGTACGTTTGCATATACTTTGCTTTTAACTTTGAAAGGTAAAATTAAGTTTTCGTGAAGTAAGTCATAGCACGTGGGCTTCCATTTTTCAAAACCCCAAAATTAGAACTTGATAAAACACATTGCGAAGTTGAAACTGAAATTCTTTCATTTGAACATTTGGCTAAAGCTCTGTTTGTTTCTCCGGTAGTTCCCTGTACCTGGCCCCCCAGCCCCTGTACCTGGGGGCCCGCGTCCCGCAGTCAGGCCCCGTGGCCCGTGTCCCCAGCAGTCACCGCCCCGCCGTCTGTCCTGCCTGCCTCTTCCCGTCCGTTCCTCTGCCAGAGAGCCTGGCCTCCCTGTCTAACGTCTGTCTACACTCACGCTCTAAAACTCTGAGTCTGAGAACCTCCTCGCTGTCCAGACCGCACCGAGCCCCTCCCCCGTCTCCTAGTTACATAATCCTCGTCAAGCCACACATGAGGGAACACCCACGAAGCGGGTCCCATCAGCAGGGACTGGGGACAGACGCCGGGGGTCCTGTGCCCGCTCCCATGGTCCTCCACAGGCCAGGCCTGGACTCAGGGGGACAGTGCAGCGTGCTCGTCCCGCCCCAGCACTGACCCTCAGGTGACAGGCCGCAGTGCTCAGGGTGAACAGAGGAAGTGCTGCCACCCCCTCACTGTCGACTCCAGTGCCACCTCTGGGCGCGTGGCCTCTGCGCCCCAGACCTCAGAGTCAGAGCAGAGTACATGTGCCCAGCCTCAGGGCCGGCCCCACGAGCAGTGACACCACTCGGGACCCGCAGCCTCGGGAGCCCCCGTGAAGCTCGCCCCTCGTCGTCACGCGGCGACCACGCGGACGTGGTGGAGGGCGGGCCCGTCCTGCAGGCCAGGCCCGCGTGGGCCACGTCTCCGCGCAAGTGCCAAGCAACGGCTTGGCTGAACCTTCTCCAAACTGATTTTGTTTTTCTTCCTACTCAAGGCGAACAGGACTAGGGACCGAGTCTCCGATTCAGCGTTGCGTGAGAGCGGATCGATTTCCTAGGGAAACTGGTCTGGCGACATGTGAGCCGCCTCACGGCGTCGCCTCGGAGCCGGCGCCCTCTGACGGTGGTTTCCCCTTGTTTTACCAGCTGTCGTCGGCCTGCTGTACCCCTGCATCGACAGCCACCTGGGGGAGCCCCACAAGTTTAAGAGAGAGTGGGCCAGCGTCATGCGCTGCGTGGCCGTCTTCGTGGGCATCAACCACGCCAGCGCCGTATCCTTCCGGGGACGCGCCGTACCCAGCGCGTCTTAGGGGACTTCGCCGCTCGTGGGCGGTGCGTGTGGCCTCTTAGGTCGGTCGGCGTCTTCCCCTGAGGGGTTCGTTTTAGAGCCTGTCGCTTCGTCTGCACTCGGCAGGAGTTGTCACACGCTTCCGGGCTGCCTCAGGAAGCCGCAGGAGGACTGCTTCCCCTCCTCCGCCACCCCCGCCTCCTGCTCCCTTGGGGCTTCTTCTGTAACTGCCCCTCTGCGCTTCCACCGTCATGAAGACCGGCTTCCTGTGGCTCTGTGACGTGCAGCGACAGGGTCACTCTCGGCCGCTTCCTCCAGGAGGCCGAGGAGGGCCCATCTCTACTCCTCTGCCCCGTCCCTGGTGTGACCACGGGAGTCCTGGGCCGGCCAGCAGCGGTGTCCTCTGGAACAGGGGCCGTAACATGGGCCCCGCACGCCCGGGTCCCCGGTGGAGCGGGTCGCACAGGACGTGTCGCCTGTCTGCACGTAAGCGTGCTTCGGAAGGAGGTCCGTGGCACCCCAGGCCTCAGAAGATTTTGGGTTTCTTCAGCACAACTAGTTTGTTTCCGAGTCTTAGAGAAAGATACTCTGGGGCTCCTACAGTTCCTGAGGCTGCTGCTCTGCTGTCTTAATGATGATGCCCGAAACGGGTCGTGCCAGAGGTCCCGGCTCTGAGGAGCTGGTTTTGTCTGCAGGTGACGGTGGCGGCGTGTGCAGAGCCACGTGCGTCTCTGCGGACGCGGGGCGCGGTGCGTCCGCAGAGGCACTGCGGGCGGGGGGCGGGGAGCGCGGGCGACCGCGCATGAGAGCAGGCTGGCCGCGAGTCCCTCGCGCCCCGGTGGCTCGGTGGCCGAGACGCCCGCGGACGGTCGGAGCTGGCTTCCAGAAAGTTCACCCGGAAGGTTTTTGCCCCACCGATTCACGAGAAGTCCGCGTCGTCTAGAGCGCCGGCCCTGGCGTCCGGCGGCCTTCACGCGCTGTCCGGCCATGCTTGTGGGGGGGGGGGTTGGCGAGGACACAGGTGTGTCCCGGGGTTTCGCGTGTGTGTTTCCGATCTGATCACAAATCGTTACATTTTCCTTAACTTTTACGTCACCAGAAATTGGATTTTGCCAATAACGTTCAGCTCTCCTTGACGCTGGCGGCCCTGTCTTTGGGCCTTTGGTGGACGTTTGACCGCTCGAGAAGCGGCCTTGGCCTTGGGATCACCATCGCCTTCCTGGCCACCCTGATCACCCAGCTGCTGGTGTACAACGGCGTCTATCAGTAAGCACGCGACCCCCGCCGTCAGCCCCCCCCCCACCCCCGGCGGTCGCCGCGCGTTAGGACCGGCCCCTTCGCTTAGATGTTCGCGTTTTATCTGCCCACACGCCCTCGGCTTAGGCACGAAACTCTCCAACGTGCGGCTCGTTGCGGTTGTCGTGTTGAAAGCCCGCCTCCCGCCGCTCCGTGCGACGGGACGGGCGCCGGCGAAGGGCGTCGGGGCTCTGCGTGCGCGGCGCGTCCCCGCCGCGGTGCCCCACCGTGCGCGGCGCGTCCCCGCC
Source organism: Rousettus aegyptiacus (assembly GCF_014176215.1). NCBI lineage: Eukaryota > Metazoa > Chordata > Mammalia > Chiroptera > Pteropodidae > Rousettus > Rousettus aegyptiacus. The sequence goes on along the minus strand of NW_023416288.1, from coordinate 48,003,952 downwards.
GCCGTGCCCCACCGTGCGCGGCGCGTCCCCGCCGCCGTGCCCCACCGTGCGCGGCGCGTCCCCGCCGCCGTGCCCCACCGTGCGCGGCGCGTCCCCGCCGCCGTGCCCCGCCGTGCGCGGTGCCACGTCCCCGCCCCTCCTCCCGCAGGTACACGTCCCCGGACTTCCTGTACATCCGCTCCTGGCTGCCCTGCATATTCTTCTCCGGAGGCGTTACCGTGGGCAACATAGGGCGGCAGCTGGCCATGGTACGTAGCCCCGTCGCGCTCCTGGGCCCGCGGCTTCTCGTCGACGCCACTGCTCCACGGCGGGTATCGTTTGTGTCGATCGATGTCCGGTCGGGACTCCATGGTGACGAGTGTTGAGAAAAGCCTATGTTGAAAAAAAGTAGGTGAGAGTAAGTAGCTCCTCGCTGAATCACGAAGGTGCCGGCGTTTGGGAGCCCCCAGTTCCGTCTGGAAAGGACGAGTGAGGTGCGGCCCCCACCCCGCCCCTGTCACGGGCACGGCCAGGGCCTCCTCACCGCTGGCCCCTGCAGGGAAGTGCGTCTGGCGATGGCCGCAGTCTGTGGTTTACTGTGTCCTCCCTCCCTCCCCTGGAGTGCAGGGGACTCAGGGGAAAGCGTGTCGGAGGCCGTGGAGACCCCGTGGGTGCCTGTCGGGGCCGGCTCGGGGAGCCCCGCCCACGGGCAGGCTGGCCCGGCTCCATCCTGGGCACGCCCGCCCCACGGGCGGACCACCCACCGGTGCCCGCCTGTCCCTCTGGCCACCTGCTGAGGGCCAGTCGGGCAGGTGACGGTGGAGACCACAGCAGCAGCTCTCGGTTCCTAAAAATGTGGACTTCTAACTATTATTTTGAGTTGATTTTTACTTGAAGTCTTAGATAAAATGAGCTAAAAAAAAAAAAAAAAACGGGGGTCTTCGACGGCCCATTGCAGCCGCAGACAAACGGGCGTCTCCGGGGCCGCCCTCCGCTCCGCACAGTGGCGTTCGGAGGCAGGACCTCTCTGTGCCAGCTAGCCCGGGCCTTGGGCTCTCCTGCCATCCCCCGAAGGTCTGCGAGTCCCCAAAGCCCTGTCCCTAGGCAGCTGGCCGCCCCCTCCTGGCACATGCTCCGGCTGCTGCAGCCGGGTCAGGTGCCCGTGGCCGAGGGCTCACCCGTGGGTCTCAGCCATGCTGCCGCCGCAGCAGGAGGAGGACGGACATGCGAAGCCGAGCTTGTGCTCACGAGGCGGGGCCCGCCGCGGAGGCCGTGGGCTTCGCTCCAGGCCGCGTCGGGGCTGGCGCATGAAACGCAGCCGCTACCCGGCCGTTCCCTCTCCTGCCGTCTGCACGCCTGCGCCCCCCCTCGAGAGGGGCGTGCGCAGTCCTGCCTCGGCGTCACCCGCAGGCGCTGCGACTTCAAGTGAAAAGACCCAAGGAAACCAACGGGGTGGACTTCCACGGCACGTGACCCACATGGCGACGACATCGTCACGCTAGGGCCGCCATGCCCGGGAGTCACGTGGGCCTTGCTGACAGTCGGGTAGTTGGAGCAGCTTTGTCTAGTGTTTGCTGTCAGCATGTTCAGAGGGAGGTCACGCGTCCGCGGCACGGGGGCCCGGAGGTCACGCGTGTGGCACAGGGATTGGGAGGTCACGCGTGTGGCACAGGGGCCCGGAGGTCACGCGTCTGCGGCACAGGTTCTGGAGTTCACATCTGTTGGGACACGTAGCGTGAAGTCGTTCCTCCACAAAGGTCAGGCTCCCAGCTGTGGGGAGGGCGGGCAGGTGCCGACTCGTGAGGCCCGGGGCGCCTGTCGCAGCGCGTCCCTGGCAGCGAGTGTGCGTTCGCTCTCCCCGTGTGACGGACCCCGCTGGGCCGCCGTGACTGTGGTCGCGGCGCTGTGGCCGAGGGCTGGCAGTCAGCAGCCCTGCTGTGCGCGCGGGCGGAGCTGGGCACATCCGTTAGCGGGCCGGTCCTCGTGACGCCGCAGGCGGGGGCCGGGGCTGGTCTCAGCCGGTTTGGAGGTGGGCGGCGAGCACCCTGGCCGAGTGGGTGCGGGGGGCCTCGGGCCTGCCCCGCGCGGCGGTGCCCTGCTGCCTGTCGCCGTCCTTCAGCTGGCGTCCGTCGTCCGAACGGGGCTCCCGTGGGTGTGCCACGCCCTGCTCCCCGCAGCCCCGTCCCGGCCGCCGCGTGTGCTCTGACAGCAGGGCGCCAGGGCCCCCCCCCGCCGTGGCCTCCCGCAGGCGCCCGCGTTCCCGTCCCTCTGCGTGTCCGTGGCCCCGGGCCAGTGTTGCTCCCGGGGTGGGCGCGCGCTCAGGACCGTCCTGTTCGTACGTGGCAGTTTGTCATGCTTTCAGTCGATGAGTTCCTGGAAGTCCCTGTGTCCCCAGCGTGGGAGTTAGTCACCAGAGCTCCCAGGCGACCACTCGCCCCCAGGCTCCTCAGCCGCTCGGAGGAGAAGGTCCCGGCGCGCGGGCAAGAGCTCTGAACGCCAGCACGCCGCCTGGCACCGGGGCGGGGCATCGGGGACGGGCCCTCTGCCGGCCTCTCGTGGCCTCGTCGCCTCGGGAAAGGCGTCCGGTCGTGGCACCTGCTCCTTCCTCAGCGAAGCGTCCTTCCTGTACTGACACTTCTGCAGGGTCTGGGACACTAACGGCCACAGGCCTCGCCGCAGGGGCTCTGAGGGTGACTGAGGGGGCCGCGTGGAGAGGCCGTCTGAAGCGCAGCTGTGCGCTCTGGCGGCGGGGGCGGGGGGAGTCGCCCTGGGCTGGGGGGGCGGGGGGAGTCGCCCTGGGCTGGGGGGGCGGGGGGAGTCGCCGTGGGGGGGGCGGGGGCGGGGGGAGTCGCCCTGGGCTGGGGGGCGGGGGCGGGGGGGGGGCGGGGGGAGTCGCCCTGGGCTGGGGGGGCGGGGGGAGTCGCTGTGGGGGGGGCGGGGTCGGAGAGCGTCGCCGCGGGCTGGGGGGGCTTGTCCTTCGCCGGCGTTCTCCACTCCCCTTTACTCCGTCATCTCACCCCAGTCAGAGGAATTTCTGCTCTCTCGCCTTTCAGCGTCTGTGTAATTGCCCATTAAAATATGTGCGTGTTCCGTGCTCATTTTCTCTCGGTCTTTCTCCTTGTTTTCCTCGCAGGGTGTCCCTGAAAAGCCGCACAGCGACTGAGTCTTCACCCTTGCCGATTGCGAAGACCAGTGAGATGCGGGAAGAAAACCCACACTTCGAATCGCGACAGAGATGATCTTTTTCCTCAATAATCTGCTTAGATCGGGCTGACTGTACAATTGACTCCTGGGAGAAATCCACCTGTTTTAGAATAGCCAAGGGGGAGGGGTCACCGCATACCTGAACGTCACCTTCTCGGCTGCCCCGTGCCTGCCCTGCAGACCTGGGTCCCGGGCGGGGCCAGCGGCCACTCTGAGGATTCGATGTCATTTGTAAGACGCAGGTCGCTGCATTTCAGAGCCTCGCTGGAACCCGAATCCCCAGCCGTTTCGTGCCGGTGCCCGGTGCGGGGCAGTGACGCGGGAAGGGTAATCCCACAGGGTTTGAGGTGGGGCGCGTAGGACAGGAGGCGGCTGCAGAGACACCGCGGGTCACAGCCCGAGTGCCCGCGCTCACGTGCCGGGAGCCGGGGGCAGTGACGAGCCAGCCCCACGCTGACGTGCTGGCCCCGCACCTCGGCGTTTATGACGCCTCCCGCCCCCCGACAGCGTGTGGCGCCAACGCCTGCCTGCCACGCACTTCAGTCTTCGTGAGCCAGACGTGGTTTCTTCGGAACTCCAGGACAGAGACGACTTTTCTCTTCCACGGCCCTATGGAATTTGCAATCTGTGATTGCCTTGTTAAAAAAAAAAAAAGGCGCGCGCCGTCCCCGCGTTAAACGCGCCGCGTTTCCAGACACGCGGAGGCGCCGGTGAGCACAATGCAGTCGTCGGCCGGCCTAGACCACGTCAGACCCGGTTTGCAAGTATTGGGTCGGTAACTTCAAGTGCAATGTACACGGAAACCAACCTGAGCCTTGTCTTCTCTTAAATATTTATTTTTTTTAACACGAGATGTTGAAGAGGGTTCTCCATTTCAGTGCTGCGCGGAGGCGCGACTCGGCAGTGACGTTTCGGCTGCGAAGTCATTTTGCTGTCGTGCCCTCCACTGAGCCCCAGTCCTGAGAAATACTCCACTTTCGTGGGTTTTCGTAAACTTATCATTTTACTTGCAAAGTCTTTTTTTTTTTTTTTTTTTTGTATTTTGTATTTTGAAATGGAAATGTTGTTTGGCTTTGTTTTAAATTTTGCAAAAGTGGCTTGATAAAAGACTCCTCGGGAGGGGAGGTGGCGGCCGGCAGACCCGGATGTGGACGGGCCTAGCGGCCGCCGCGCCCAACACACCTGGCTCCTCAGAACGTGACGTTCCTCGTCTCAGTGGGTCTGTTTTGAGGGAAATCTCATTTTAAGTTACTACAGTTAATTTGTTGTAGAGGAATTTTGTTTAAAGGAAGATGGGATCCTTCTGAACTTTGTGATGATCCCTCGCACCCTCTTTGAAAACGAAAATATGACTGATTAGCTCTGTGAAAAGAGTTTTCAGTGACGATGTCAGCATTTCATGAAAAACCCGAAGTCATTAGCCTAAAGCAGTCACCGAATCTTTAAGATATACTTGATCATGCACAAACAGTAAGTATTTTTTTTTCCTTAAACTGGAATAAATCTGTATCTGTTAGAAATAACATAGCCAAAAAATGTGAATCTGAGGACTTTTTGCCAACACTTCACAGCAGATACATGAACCAAAGTGGCCTGAGTTTGTGGGAGTGTCGAGGGGCACGCGGACCCGTCTCTCCGGAGCGGCGGCGGGGTCGCCCTTCGCACTGCGTTTGCAGCATTCTGTTCTTTTTGAATTCATTTTTTTAATTTCTATTAAAGGTTCAAAACCAACCGTTGTATTCGTGGGTTTTCCTTTAAAGGGCGGGCGGGGCGTTGGGTTAGAATTTGGAATGGAAATCGCAGCGTTTAACACGCGAGTCCCTGTCCCCAGGGCAAGGCCGGTCAGTGTGTCCTGCCCGCAGGTAACCTGCCGGCCCCTCCCGTGAGTGCCGCCCGCAGGGCGGGCCCCTTCTCCCTGGCCCCCTGGGCTCCCAGCAGACAGCACCCAGGAAGGGGCGGGTGCTGCCGAGTGTCCACCCTGCGGCTGGTCGCCTGCTGAGTCTGGTCAGTGCACAGGTCTGCGAGTCCACTCTGCCAGAGGCCCGGCCCGGCGCTGGGCGGCCGGCTCGAGGCTACGGCGTGAGTCAGAACCGGCCTCAGCGGCTCCCATCGCCGGGGGCCCAGTGCCGAGCCTGGACGAGCATGTGCGCAGGAAGGAACCGGGGAGAAGGGGTGCAACTTGGCACACCGCTGCTCCGAGGAGTAGGGGTTTCGTCATGCGACCTGGCCCACACCAGCCCGGGGACCCAGGGCCCTGCCGCGGGCTCCAGGCTGCTCCTGGGGGGGGGGGTGCCGGGGACGCGGGCGGCCAGGGCCGGGCCCCTCCTGCAGGCGCTGGGCGTGGGCAGCAGAGGGAGGGACTGGCCCGCACGGAGCTGTGGCCCCATCCTGCGGTCACGGCACACAGCGGCCCTGCCGCCCTCGGAGGCCGCGAGCCGCCACAGCACGGCGTTTGTGAGACGCCTTCGAAGTCGCGAAACGGCATCCCAGCGGCGGTCACAAAAGCCCTCGCCTCCTTCTACTCGGCCGCACACGCTTCATGACACAGCCCCAGCTGCGAGCGGACCCCACGCTCGCCGGGCGCGTCCTGCAGGGAGAACCAGTGTCGCAGGCGGCGGGACTCTCCCGTCGCACCGGGAGCAGGTTCCGCCGGCCGGCGACCCGCCCGCGCCGTCTCACACGCTGACGGCCACGGAGCCCGCCTGGCCGTGTCAGCATGCGGCCGCGGGCGGACCGTTCTCCTGGGATTCTTCTGGTCTGTGAGCCAGTGATCGAATGATCCCGTATCATTAAAGGCAGGGCGTGCGATTCACGGAGTCCCTCCCTCGCCCCCCCTCACGCGAGAAGGCCCGGTCAGCCTCTGGGGAAAGGTCAGCGCGCCTACAAGCCATCGAGAAGATCGCATCAGCGTTTCGCGGATCCGAAGGACGGGGAGTCCGCGCTGAAGCGCGCTGCCCAGGAGGAGAAGCGAGCCCCACGCCCTTTTAGAAGCGGCTCACGCGGAAGCCCTGTCAGGAGTCCCCGAGATGGAGAAAGTGGTCTGCAAATCAGACAGGACACGAGCCAGTCACTGAAAAGGCTCCCCGAGTCAGCAGGGAAACGTCCCCACGCTCGGCTCAGGTTAAAAGCGCCACTCGCCAGGTGGACTGTCAACACCCAGCGTCAGATCCCCCAGCTGGCACCCACTGTCCTGCCCCTGCAGCTGGCCCTGAGGGCGGGGGCTCCAAGGGACCTGCGGCGAAAGCCCCAGGCTGGAGGCGTCCTTCCCCCGGCCCAGGGACCTCGGTGTGGCAGCCCAAACCCCTGTCTTTGGCAGTCCCTTCCCCGGGAAGCGGGGGGCAAAGACGGTCCCATCAGAGCCAGACGGGGGGCCCTCCCGCCTGCTGGAGGCGGTCATCGAGGACTCAGGCTCCACGCGAGCCCCGCCTCAGCACCACCGGCCTGAAAAGCACCTCTCACGCCAGAGCGAGGCCTGAACTCCATTGTGAAACGTCCCCGCTGCCCCCAGACGCCGGCCCCTGGCTGGGTTTCGGCCCGTGTCCTCGGTGCAGCCGGCCGGGCCGTGCCCGAGGAGGGCACTCCTGCCCGGCGTCCGCGTAGGACACGTCCAAACCTGTCGCGCGCTTTCACGAGAGTTTATCCGAGCCGAAGTGACAACAGCCGACGGGCAGCGACATCTCACACGCTCCCGAGGAAGCAGGTCGCCGTTTCTCCTGTGCCTTTGAAGTGGAGCGGACGTGAGGACCGTGCCGCGGAGGTGGGGGAAGCAGGCGGGATGGGCGGGTTACGGGATGGTCAACGCGATCGCGTGTCCTCCCGAGGGCGGAGAGCTGTGTCCACATGGCGACGGGCTGGCTCACGGCAAAGACCGGCCTTTCACGAAAGCTACGTGCCTGGGCGCGCCCGCCCCCCGTGACCTCCCTGCCCCGCTAGGACCTTATGATCAGGTCCCGCCTTTCTCTGTGAGCACCGGGAACCTCTCTCCATCTCTTCCGCCCCTCCGCGCCCCCCAATCTAGAAGGAGCAGCCCTGAGCCACCCCGACACCTGCGGACACGCTCCCGTCTCCCCAGGCGCTTTGCAATTTTCGCTGAACGGTGCCCGCGCCCCCTGGTGGCCACGGCTCCACCTGCGTTCCCCACCCCGCCCCAACACACACACACCAGGACGCTCCCTCCGTAGAGATAAATCGGGGTGCACAGACAGTGTTTAAGAGGCCGATCTCAGTGGGCGTTGGGGTGCTGAAAACTGCTGTGTGTGATCTGTTCCCTTTCCTGAACTGCAGAGCCTTTGCGACGCATTCGCCGGGATTAGGGGGCTGGGACTGGGGGCTTGCTGTCCGGATTGCTGAAATGAGTGTTTGAGACAGGGATGGCATGTCAGTGGCCAAAGCGTCGACCACCAGAAGGTCAAATTACCAGTGCGGTGGGAGCGGCCCGAAGCCCCCCAGACCCCCCCAGGGCTCGCTTCGCAGCCTGTTGTCTGGGTTCCCAGCCGCTCACGCCTGGTCACGATCAGCTGCCTCTCCCTTCGACGGGTCCCCGGGGTCTGAGCGTGCTCGGGCCTCGGTGTCACAGGAGGGGGCGGGTTCTTGTTTAAGCGTAGGGATCGGTGTGGTGGGCACTGTCAGGGCTCAGGTGTGTGGGGGAGGGGGCAGGTGCCTCCGGCTGCCGAATTCATCTGCCTGACCTGCTGAGGAAATGGGCCTCCTCGACCCCCCCAGCTGCTCCTGCCTGCTGTCGCAACCTGGCAGACAGAGGAGACACCCCTGTGCAGTCACCTGAAGCCGGCAAGGTGGGGGTCTGCCCACGGGGGCCGGCTAGAGTGGCTGACAGATGCTGCCACCTCTGCCGAATGAATTTTAAATGCGTCTCTTTGGTGGCAGGCACATTAATAGAGAAAAACGCACCCCCTCAATTCCTGGGGGCCAACAGCTGGAGAGCGGTCAGTGAGGGAAATGCGGAGAAAGGCGGACGTTCTTCCCGCAAGCAGTGACCACGGGAGGCGGCCACACCGCTCCGGCCCGTGTCCTCTCAGAACATTCTAGAACACCCACACTGCACCTGAGACACTGTGGGCCGGCAGGACGGCATGCCTACTAATAAGGGGGTGGCGTCGGCCTGTGCACCCTGTCCTCTGCCCTCTGCAGGAACATGGACTCGAGGGGCTGAGCCGACCACGCAGGCCGGACCCCCAGTGAGCAGGCGGGGTCACCGCCCCGAGCCACAGAGGGGGCCCTTTAAAGGGGGGGCTCCACCGCCTGAGGGGGTGGGGCAGCTGGCAGAGACACGTTAGGCCCAGCGCGGCTGGATGGGGGGCGTGGGGGCAGGGCTTCTCCTTTTTAACCCGAGCGGCCGTGACGGCTGTGACCACGAGGCCTTCCACGCGTCGGCCAGGCAGAGCCGCCCGTCATTTTTCATTACGAGGGTCTGAATCAGAGACCTGAGCAGGTGCGATCGTATTGTTTACTCGTCTCTACTCCGTTTCCGAGGCCGCGAGGCTCCCCGGGCCTGGGGGGACGGGCTCACACCGCCTGCAGCGCCGGTCACTTCGACGCTTCCAGCGATGTAAAAGCGATGAAGCAGCAGAATCACTCCGCCGGCAGAACGTCAGCGCGATTCGCCCCCTGGACGGGAGCTCACGGGATGCTGCTTACACGGAGCTTCGTTTAGACTCGGATGCAGGTTCTGTCTCTAAAAGATGCTGCTGCAAGCGCAATTTTTTTTCCCAAAGCAAATACAATCTTGCCCAGAGGTGCTCAGAAGATGTCAGCTGTACACTGGAGACGGCCCTCGGGGACACCCCGCCATGTTCCCACTTGGCTGTCCAGGCCTTGGGCCTGCCGAGCGGCTGGACACATTGGAACCCGGGGGACAACGGGCCGTGCCCGTCATCCTGACCAAGCTGTTTGGTAAATGTGATCTCGTCAGCCACTCACAGGAAAACGGGGCGGTGGTGGGGAGGAACCGCGTCCCCAAGAAGTGGGATCCTCACCCTTGGAGCTGGCTGTAGACCTCCCAAGGGAAGGGACGTGACATGGATCGGTCACCTGGATCGGAAGTGAGGGTGGGACTCTCAGAGAGATGAACAGACAAGGCCCCCCTCCCCGCGGGAGCACTCAGCAGCCCCTGAAATCTCCCCACCTTGGGTGGCATGGCGTGTACCTTAGGCGGGAAGGCACCCCACCCCCCTTCAGTAGATTTTAATCAAGAACGACCTGTTAAATATTTAAGACTCCTTCTGGAGGATGATATTTTTAGAGAACCGTGTGATGAAGAGAAGAACGTGCAGAAGCATAAATCTTTAAAACTCGCTCCCTCCCTGCGATCATTTCGCGAGGCGTTCGCTGCAGCGCGGAGCGGAGCGGAACTGGCCACGAGTGTCTTGCCTGTGGCTGGTTCCTCCTGCCCTCTCCGCCCGGACCACCCGTCCCAGGCACCGGCCCCAGCTCCGTCCACAGAACCGGACACCAGGTGGCTGACTAGCGAGGTGACACGGGTCAGAACGAGGTCTGACTTTTTGTATTCCCACGAAATGGAGGGGTTCTCGCGCCGAATTTGGGCGTCTCTCTTTGGCCACAGGAAGCCAAGGTCAAAGCACATGCTCCTACTTCACGCCCTCGGATGCCACCTCTTACACCCCTGCTGACCCCCGGGCCACTGGGGGGAAAGGCCGGAATGGCGGGGGGTCATCTGCTCCTGGTCGGTGCCCATGCCAGGACCCAGCACCACCACCAGCTTCCTCTTTCCCACTGGGAGGGCGGGGCCTCCGACACCCCTCGACCACGGCTACAGAGGCACTGCGGCATAGATGGGCACTAGCAATGTGGGACACTGAGACACCCATCTGCCCACTCGTCCCGACACCATCGTTCCCTCTCTTCCCCGCCTGGTCCTCCCACAAACATCTTTGCTCCTCGGACCTTCGACTGATAGGGCAAGGCCCACCCGCATCATGGAGGACAATCTGCTTCCCTCAAAGTCTACGAATTAAGTGTTGGCTGCGCCTGCAGAACACCTTCACGGCCACTCCCCCGGTGTCTGACCGAACACCTGGGCGCCTGACCGCCATCGGGAACCTCCCCCTTCCGTCCCCTAGACTCTCCCCCATTCTTATAAATTTTTTGTTTCAAGTATTTTGTTTCGAAGGAAACCAGAAACTCTCTCTACAAGGCAGGATCCGGGCTGACTGTGACCCAGGGCGAGCGGCTGCGGTTCTTCCCTCTCTAAAGAGTGTCAAAACGCGAAGGCACAGACGCACGCAGAGCAGCCGCCACCTGGCCCATTGCGGTGGACGTCTGCCCACCCCGCGCCTCAGCCTCTCTCAGTTCCTCTGCCCCCGGCTTTCTCCACACGCCAGCACCCACCTCTTCTTAACATTCATTTCTTACTGAGCCTGAAGCGACGTTGTCAAGATTAAATGTATTTCGACTCTTTATCTCAGTTTTCCTGTCTGCCCCACTGGAAACTAGCCTCAGGGGTCTTGTCTGTCTTGCTCACCAATGTATGTTCATCACCTAGAACAGGACCTGCTCACCTCATAGCAGGTGCTTTAATAATACTTGTTGAGTGAATCAATGCTTCCGTAAATCAATAACACCTCTAACCAACTTTCTAGTCTGAAATTCTGTAATTGGAGAGCACAGCTTTGACTACAGCAAACAGGGGGATGGGCCTCTCCAGAAAGGCAGACATATGAGTGGTGTGCCTGAAGCTTCCTGCCCACACCGGATTTAGGTGAGACCAGCTGACTAGTCATTTACACATTAGTATAAACAAGCTCCCCATCCTAGTCATGAAAGATAAGTTTGCAGAAAGGAAAGACGAGCAGAATCAGAACACCAGACATCTGAGCAGGTTGAGGAGAGGGAAGGCTGACAGGGAAGACGTGGACGAAAAGGAAAGGCCAAGGCATCAAAGACAACCTCTCCACTCCATCATTTTCCCCTGGGGAGACTTCCTGGTTATTAGATCACGAAAACGAAGCCCACGTGCACTGTTGATTGGCTCAGCGACCATTTCCCCGCCGTGATTCTCCCGAAGAGCGCCGGAGTGCCAGCCGCCGAGCTGGCGGCAGACGCCACCCAGGAACGAGATTCCAGTTTCCATAAGGCCCCACAGGCTTATCTACTTTAGGACTTCTCAGAGCCTTTACTACGGGGACAGTAGCATCTTAACCGCAGGAGGAGCCAAAGACGCTGGGAGCCCCGCCCACTTCTGCCGGGGACCCCGCCCCTCCTCTCGGCCCCTCAGCTGGAGAGACTGCGCATTCCGGGAACGCCTCTGGGAAACAGCGACCGGGGTCGGGACAAGCCGGGAGTTCCCTGGTCCTGGCAAGACCTGCCCGGCTTCCGGGTCATCGGGCTCTGAGCGACGGTGCCAATCATTCTCGCAAAGGGGCCGCACGCCCCGAGAAACACACGAGACAAAGAAGCGCCGCACTCTGGCACTCATCCCGGCCACAGCCCTGCCCTCGGAGGGCGGAAGGCAGGAGGGAGGGCGGAGGAGGAGGCTGGGGCTGGTGGGGCGCCCCGCGCCCCTCTCTGCGCCTCCCTTCTCCGCCCAGCCCTTGGCTTCCGGTCCCCCCTGGAGCCCACGCGGTCTGGCCGCGGAGGGGCCAGGGCGGGAGACTCGCGAGCACCGCCCTCCTCTCTCGGCTGGGCTGTCAGTGCAGACAGCAACACCTTTCATCCCGTATTTCAAGACAGATGTGCGGCCAGACCCTGCCTGCCCCCCAGAAGGGAGCCTGGCACATGGTGCGCCCCCTTTCAAGGTCACGGGCCCGGCTCTCCCCTGCTCTAAGCGAACGCCCGCGGAATGCCGGGAGGGGGGCCGAGCAGCGGGCAGTGGCAGATGGCTATCAGTGTCACGTCCTCGCGCTCCAGGGTGACCCGCCAGGACCCCCGTGGTCTCTGGGCCGTGGGCACGGAGCGCTCCCGGGAAGCTGCGCGGCTGGTCTGCGGGCAGAGCTGCGCAAACACAGCAGAGCCACCCGCGACGTCGCCGCCCGGCCTCCTTCTGCCCCTCACTCTGACCTTGCATCCCCTTGGAGCCAGCGCTAGGCCTGGCACTCCCCCCGCGGGGGGCAGAGCTCTGCAAGCCCATAGCCTGCAACGCTGGGTCCTGCCTCTGCAGCCCCGGGGCAGCTCAGGTCCTGGCATGAGCGGCCACAGAGCTCCAACGCCGTGAGCCCTCAGGGTTCAGACTCTCTGGTGTTGCGGTGTTGAACCCTTTCTGGCTGGGGAGGACTGCCCCTCCCCCGGGGCCGCCAATGGTCAGGGACGTGGAAGGGCCCCTGGTCTGCAGACTAGCCCCTCCAGAGCCGCCTCTGCCTCTAGCCCAGGAGCCACCCGGGGACCAGGCGCCCAACACCTGGGACCACCCCCACGGCGTGGAGCCCCTGGTGTCATCCAGGCGAGCGGGTCCTAGGCTGCTGGCCCAGGAAACCCCTCCGTGCTCTGCTCACTCGGCCCGTCTGCGCCCTGGTCTCCCGTGCGTCCTGCTGGCCCTGTGCGGCAGGCGGCGACACCCGCCGCCTGGGGCCCTCCAGGCAGAAGAGCCAGCTTCTTCTGCAGCCTGGTTCTTGATTCCTATGGGCTTTGTCACAGCACACCCGACCCGGACCCTCTCGGGAACTCCCGTGGGCCTGATGACATCTTTAGTGGGGGCTGGGGCGGGGGGGAGAGGCAGAGGGAGCTTCCAGCACCCCACGCCCTTGTCCCCTGTGGCCTGACACTCCCTGTTCCTCAGGGCGGGCAGGCGGGACACGTGAATGTCACAAAGACCGCAGTGACAGCGCCAGGCTGGAGGCGGTCCTGCCTTTGGGAGACACAGCCCCCCGGGAGGCCAAGTGTAGAGGCCTGCTGGGCACACGGCCCCCCCGGGGCCATGGAGACCCTCGGGGACAGCTCTGGGGACCTCAGGAACACTCTGCATGCACAGACATGTTTCGATCCAGACAGCCCCGTGGGGTGTGGAGCGAAGGATGCAGTTAGCGAGTTCCTACAGCAGAGAGAGACGAGAGGGGTGGGGGCACCCGGCGCTCCGGCCGCCGGAAGCTCACCAGCTGCCGCAGGTGGACATCACGACCTAGGAAACCTGTTCACACATCACACAGCAGACCAGACTCCAGGCTCTGTCCCCACGTTCTGCTCACTGAATGAAAATCCATTTGCCACCTGCAAGGTGACATGGTGCTGGGCTCCCAACCTTCAAAGGCCACCCCTCCCCAGACCCCAGCCCTGCAGGTGACTTCCCCCTCACAGCAAGAGCTCGGCCCTTTTAATTTAAACTTTAATTTTGCAACTCTAGATGAAGTCCGTGCGGAAAGGGGTTTTTCATCCCCGGGAAGGTCATTGGTGGCTGGGCGAAGGTGACCCCAGAAGCAGGAAGGCCGGGGGGACACCCACGGGTTTTTGTCGTTTTTGGATGACAGTCGACAGGCGCAGGGTGCAAAAGCAGGGAGCGGGAAATGCCACCCATCTGCGAGCCCGCGGGTGAAGGAGATGCCCCGGGAAGCAGGTCATCTCCTGCCCCTCACCGCCAGGCAGCCAGCCTCCGAGGCTTGAAACCTGACCCCTAAACTAAGGGAACTCCTGTTCCACAGGCCACGGGGGTGCCGTTTTCAAGCTGGGTAGGTGAGGTGGGTGCCCCTGGGGCTCAGACGTGGGGGAAGGTGTGGCTCCTTCGCTCCACGCAGGCAACGTGAAAACGCACCCGAGGGGTCTTCACACGGATTCGGACAGTGCCCCGACTTCATGAGGCTCACGGGGCGGAGGACAGACACACAGGGAGGTGAAGCAAGGCTCACGAGGCAGACGCGATGTCACACGCAGTGCACCCGTGTCCGGGGGAGGCGGGCGGGAGCGGACACACCGCGGCCCAGCGTCCGCCTGGGACAGGGCCGAGCGGCAGCCAGCAGCGCGGTGCCTCCCCGGTGGGGGGGCCCTGTCTCCGCTCCCACGCCCCGTCTCCGCTGCACCCCTCTCCCGCCCGGTCCCCGGTCTACGCCCTGGCCTGGCATCCAGACGTGTAGGCACATGTGACAGTATGAGCCCGGGAGTCTGGACAGCGGTCAAGGGGAACGCGGGCCGATGGCCGCGGCCCTAAGCGCTTCATCTGCGTTCTCCTGCGTATGGTCACGGCGAGCACTGGAGCACTCGGCTGCTCTCTGTCCCACGTGGAGGCGGGAGAGCAGGCTCAGGAGGTTGGGAGGCTCACGCAAAGCCGCACAGCTAGGGAGCCGCACTGCCCGGCCCCGACCAGACGTGCTGGCCGCCACGATCCAGGTGGCTAGCTCCCCCGGTCGTCATTTGGGTTACAGAGTCTTGGAATGGGATGACAGCAAAAACCCTTTGTTTTCTTAGGGAGCCCAGTTTTCTAGGTGTCTAATAAGGAAGCACCTCGACTTTTCACATCATTTTACCCACTTTGGAGGAGATTGTCTAATGTGTTACTGAACACATCTCCTCGCTTTTCAGCGCAGTGTGGTAAGTGTACCTGACTTTCTCTCGCTGGGTCAGGGGACGTTAGCTCAGGGGGCAGTGCCGGCCTCACTCCAGCTTTGTCTGAGCCTGCCTGTGGGAAGCCGGCAGGCCTCGGGAACACGGGTTACTGTTGGGAACAGGTGTTCAGGCCAAGGAATCCCAAAGGGGCTGGCAGGGCCGCCCGGAAGTCGGAGAGAAACAGGTGGAGCGTGGCCAGGTCACCAGCGGGGATTAAGACTCAGATCAAAGCTGAGGACAGGGCGCCTGGGCCGGGGTCAGCATCTGGAATCTCTCCGGCCAGGGGCTCCTGGGCGGATGGGTGTGGGGCCAGCGGCTCCCTTTCATCTGGAAAGACTCCAGGTGTCCTTCACCAAGGCCACCCCAGGGACTGACCGAGAGGCTCGGAGGATTGGGACCGGGGCCCAGGCACCAGCGGGTGGCTGGACCTTCCTTTGGCCCCTTCTCTTGTCCCTCCTCATCTTTCCACGATGGAGGCTGGGGCTGTCCTCGGAACTGGCACCCTTTGTGACAGGTGGCGCTGTGCAGACGACCAATCGAGGCTCCGCCACTCGCCAGGCGGTGTGACCCGGTGCTCCTCCTCTGCGAAACAGGAAGGATGGACCAGGACCCACCTCCCGGCCCCTTCCCCCCGGCATGGCGCTGCGCCCGCAGAGTGGCGAGCTGGCCGCCTGAGCACGGGAACATGTCCCAGCGAGAGTTCCGCGGTCGTCTGCTGACAGGGCTACCGGCTCCCAGGCCCTTGGCCGGCCAGCCGAGGAGTTGACCCTCAGTCGCTCCAGTCTGTAAAGTCGACCGGTGCGCCGCCCGAAGCAAGGACCTAGGAGACCGGTGCCCCCCACCCCCCACCTTGCCCCCCGCTCTGTCACTGCCGTCCCCGCTGCACCGCCCCCCAGGCTTTTCATACCTGTGGGTGACGCGCCCTCCGCCTGCCTATGCGGAGAGCTGTCCCAGGCAGTGGGTGGGGGCCCCGGGGGTCAGGACTCCGGTGGGAGTCCAGATACACCTGCACTGGGGGCCATAGAGACTGCACTCAGACTCCTGAAGGCTGGAAAGGGTCAGTCTTCTGGGGAATATTCCAGAAAGGGATGGTCCTGTGCGCGTACGTTCATATGTGTCCCAGGGCTACCGCCCCGCCACTTGCCATCCGCTCAGAGGGGAAACGCTGCAGCCTGAGAGGCGCGGCCCCGCCCCGAGCCCCCCCCCCCAACACACACACACGGGCCAGGGGCGGCGGAGCCGCGGGTCGGCGCGGGTAATGGGGCACGAGCGGGGGTTTCGGTGCAGGGCGGAAGGTTCTAGAGGGGCCTGTTGGCGCTCCATTCGTTTCAGCTGTGACCAGGCGGCTGCGCGCGCAGCTTCTCCGAGAAAAGGCCAGGCTTGGGGGGCTGCAGGGCCAGGACCTGGCTCCCACGCCACGGGCGGCCCGTCGCAGGGGCTAATAAACTCGGATGACTGCGGATGCCCAGAAATCCCTGCGATTCGGGGCCGCCTCTGCCGTAGGGGGGGGGGGTCGCCATCCCACGTGCCCCCTCTGCTCCCTGACTCGGTGACGGGCCGCGGGGCTCCCAGACGGTCTCTCACCACTCGAACAGTTCAAAACTCGTCAAAGTGTGACGCGCTGCCTGGCGGCGGCCCCGTGGCTCAGAGAGGCCACAGGCACGGCTGCAGGGACACTCCGACACGCCGTGGACCTCGGGGCTCTGCGGCTGGGCGGGAAGCAAGACACGTCCGGTCTGGTCGCCCCGGGAGCAAACCTACGCACACGTTTCGGAGCATTCTCGCATCCTCTGTCATCTGGCTTCGCTCCACGATGAAGTAAGCAGGGCCGCCAGCCACCTCCGTGTCCCCAGCCAGTACCCTGGGCTCAGAGCAGGACCCCCGCGGGGGTCTGCGGGGTGGGTGCACAGCTAGCCCCACGGGGCAAACGTGAGCAGCAGAGCGCGGCAGTTCTAGAGCAGACCTTGGTCACCGCCTGGTGCCTCCGTAGAAAAGGTCTCTAACCTCTCTGAGCCCCGGTTGCCTTCGAATGCTCGGACCCCAGCGAGTGGCCGCCGGAGTAAGCGAAATAATGCTCGCCCAGCGCTGAAAAGCCACCTGGGCTGAAGGAGCACCTGAGGAACGCTGGTCATCGTCATCAAGGGCCTGGTGGTCCCCCGGCCCACCCCGCTGGGGCACCGCGGGCCCCCTCCGCCTGGCGGCTGGGAGGCAGACTCCTCCCGTGGCCGCTGGAACTATCCCCAGCCTCCCAGCCTCTGCTGAAGGCCCCATTGTGCAGGGCAGGATATTTTCATAGGAGCCTGGGCCCCAAAAGAACCTAGTCAGGAACCCAATCTCGAGGAGGTGCGCCGAACCCAGCCGCAAGGGCTCAGCCCAGCAGTCCTGAAACCCGCCGGGGCCGCGGGGGGCAGGCGGGGGGCCACCTATCTGAGCTGAGACCCACCGGCGAGCGTCCTCTCCTTTGTCCGCAAACAAAGGCAGCTCCGGCTCCCTGCACGGGGAATCACAGCGAGCTAGGGAGCCAGGCGGAGCGGAGAAGATGCAACATCCTCGGACTGGCGGTCGCTGGCGGAGCGTTCAGGAACCGACTCCCTTTTGTGTCTTCCAGCCGGGTGCAGAGGACGCGAGACCGGGGAACCGCAAAGTTTCGCGGCCAGATCCGCGGCCACGCTGCCGTTCCCAGGGCGACCGCAGGGGGCGCTGCGGGGCTTCGGCTGGGCGCGCCCCTCTGCCCTGGGGCCTGGTCAGCCATGTGGGGACAGGTGGGGACAGCTGGGGACCTGCAGCTACTGCTTCGCCAGGTGGGGGAGGGGCTCGCACCCTGGGCGCCAGCCCTCCCTTTCCTGGGAGCCATCAAAGGCACTAAGGCCTCGTCACCGCGATGCCAACCGCCCCCACGTCTCCGCAAAGCTTCTGGAAAAGTCTGCGCCCCTTCGTTCTGGCCTCCCGAAGCTGAAGGTGCCTCTCTGTGGGCCTCACCCAGCCAACTCTTGAGCAGGTTCGGGAGGGCGAGAAAGGCCAGCGTGGCTAGGACAGCGCCGCCACCACGCCGGGTCTCCTGGGCACCCCCGCGGGGCCGACTTGACTTTCGTCTCCCTCCCGCGCCCGCCTTCCTTACTCCGGCGTTACCTGTGGAGGCCTGGACCAGGGCTGAATCAGACCGCCAGTTCCGGATTAATTCGAGAACACTCTAGGGAGAAGGCACGTCCGCCTTTGGACTTGGCCTAGAGTTGAGGCCTGGGCGGGAGAGTGGCAAAAAATTGTGCGCGTCTTCCAGGCGACCGGGGGAACCTAGCGCTCGCGCTTCCGATCCTGGGACAGCCGGGGCACTGGAGCGGGGCCACGCGGCGCGAGTCACCAGCCGGGGTCCTGCCGCCCTCGGCTCCCTGGCCCGTCCACCGCACGGGGACGCTCGGGGCGTGCGGGATGGGCGCAGAGCGACTTGCGGGGTCCCTTCTCCCCGGAAATCTCAAAGCTCCCCCACCTCGCGCAGCCCGCGGGGCGGGTGGGGCTGGACGCTGGCGCAGTGAGCGCGTCCCAGCGCGCCCTCTGCCGATCGCTCGCGGTGGGGGCAACGCCGTCTCCATGGAAGGGACCTGGGCCCGGCGGCGGAGAGCAGGGGGAAGGAGATCGAAGACCATCTGGTTTAGCAACAAAATCTCCGAGCTAAACAAACAAAAGAATAAACCACTCCGGTGGGAACGAAGCGTGGTCGTGGTCGCCGCTTTTCTCTGAGCGATGCTGGGCCCGGTGTATGTGTGTGAGGGGGGGGAGTGGGGGGAGCGGGGATGGAGAGTCCTGACCCCCAGCTCCTCCTGGGGCAAAGCGAGGATCCCTCTGTGCTCGCGCCCACCCCCACTCAGGGCGCCCCAGTACACCAGGCCTCCCGCTGAGTCTACTGCTCAGGGAAAACTCGAGGATTCTGGACGTCTGCACCTTGAAAAGCTTCATTAAATAGGAACGCCGAAACTGGGGTTTAAAGGCCACCTGGGTGAGCTCCTGGCAGAGCCGGGAAAGCTGCTCCCTAAAAAAGGCCCGGTGACCATGCCAGCGGACTGGAATTAACAGTGTGGCTAGGGCAAGTCTGCTTCTGGATGCGACACGAAATTCGTCAGCATCTCACACTGCACACGAATCACCCCCGCCCCGAATTTTCGCTCAGGTTTGCTAGTTTCCCCCGACTTGCCTTCTGAAGAGCTTGGTTTGGGCCCAGCCCTGTGCCCTAGTCCGCTCCCCCAGCTCCACACCTCCCCACGTGGACCTTTGCGCTAGGGAGAATCCAGGTGCTAAAAATGGCCTAACTGCCGCCTCCTTCCTTGTCCTGTGTCCGCAGTGAGTTCTCCAGCCCGAATGGCCTGTGTGGCCTCCCCAGGCCTGGGCTCCACTGCCCACGCGTCCTCGCTGGCGCTTCTACCCTCCAAACACACAGACTCATTTATTTATGTTTTTTAATGTAGCAAATGGGCAGCTAAATGAATTGCAATTTGTAATTTTTATGGTTAATTTGAAACCTCGCTCTTGTTGGCTAATCCTGTTACTTGGTGGCAAAACGAGGGGAAACTCATGTCGCGGCTGCAGTAATTCTAATAGGCATTCGATGTTAAGTTACAGCCACCGTCCGGAACAAAGGGCGCCGCCGGACTTCCAGGCCCCGTCGCCTTCGGCGGGTCTCGCTGCCTGCGGGAGAGCAGAGCCAACTGACCCGAGTCCGGGCTCCGCGCGCCCCAGTCACACCGCCCTCACCCCACTTCGAAGTTAAGGACGCCAGTTTGGCACCCCGATTACGGTTTGAGTGTCCGCGGTGCCCCGACTCAGCGCCCCGCGGTCTCCGCGCCTTCCGAGCCTCGCCCGGGGCGCAGGTGTCTGGGGCGCCGCAGGCCGGACGAACGCAGAGGCGCTTCTCCGCTCCGGTCGCCTCTTTCCCTTTTTCCCCGCCCTGTCTGCCTCTGGGTCTGCTATTCGTGCGGGTCCCCACAGGAGCGACCTGGGGAGCTTGGCGCTTCAGGGAGGGACGTCCCTTCCCCCCCCACCCCGGCCCCTCCTTCCCAGACCCCGGCTGCCCAAGGCCAAGCGGCGGCATGTTTGTTCCGCAGCCGCCCAGAAGGGGGTCGGGGGGAGGAAGCGGGGCGGAGGGGCCCTCCCGCGCCCGGGGGGCGGTCCTGCGAGCCTTCGGGGTCCCCGCGAGCAGAGCGCGTGCGGGCGGGGGCGCTGAAGCGCGCGGCTCCGCATGTTCGCGCGTTGTCGCCCGCGCCGTGTTTCTTGTCCCTGGGGCCTGCTCGGTGCCATCCCAGTGAGTTTGATTGAAACCGCGGCGAGGTGTCGAGCAGGAAACGCGGCGTGCAAGGCGGGGGCGCTGGGGAGGGGGACCCGGACTGGGGCCCTGGAGGAGCCTGGGCGGGCGGCGGCTTGCCACCACCTCGCGGCGCTGCCGGGGGACTGCTATTTTGAAATCGGGCGGCCGTCTCCTCCGGGGCGCAGGATGCAGGGGTCAAGTGTCACTTCCTCTGGCAGTCAATCTTCAATATTCCTTGTAATGTTTCTAAATGGACGAATTCATTACGCGGGCGCAGCGAATGGGGAGAGGCGGCGGTGTCCACTAATGGCCCGTTTTGCACAGCGGACTGCGCTCTGGCTCCGTGGAAGGGGAGGACGCGCCTCGTCAAAACTGCTGACTTCCTGGCCACCGCAGGCGTAAAGGTCGCTTAGGGACGGCGGGAGCGCGCAGGCACCCCTGAGCCCTGGCTTTCCCCCTGCTCCCCGTGGCCAGCTTCCCCTGCTGCCCAGTGCAGAAACCGGTCTGGTCCAGAGACGCAGCGCGCATCCCGCGCACGCGCCTCGCACCCACGCCCGGAGTCCCTCTGCCGCAGCACGCGCAGCTCGGTTCAGCCAAATCTCACAGCAGCTCTTTAAAATACAGGGGTCTTCTACCTAAGGGGTGGTGGGACAGAGATGGACAGTTAAGAGGTACGGGGGCTGCCTACCCTCCCCACTGTTTTTAAGAGGAAGCCTTAAGTAAAATTAGAAGGGTAATACCCCGCGGAGTCCCTCTGTCTCCGGCCCCACCGGGACAGGCTGGGATCGGAGTGGGGCGCGCAGCCCGCAGGTCCGGGGAGCACAGCCGCAGGGACCCAGGAAGCTCGATGCCCAGAGAGGGGCAGGCCTCTCCGGGCGGGGAGGGGGCTTCCCGGGGGTGCTCCTGAAGTTCAGAGACAGGGCGGCAGCCAGGAAGTGCAGCCCCGCATTTGTCCTGGTAGGTTTCAGATGGTGTTGGCTGTTACCTGGTGACCTACTAAATCGGGGTGAGTTTGCTGAAAGGGGGTGGCATGGCCCCTAGAAGCTCCTCCATCGCTGCCCGCCTTGGGCAGCAGAAGGCTGTGCCTCTCTTTCCTGTCCTTCCCCGGGTTCCCACAGAAAGGAAGAAGCAGGCAGGAGGGGTCGTGGAGTCGGAGTCGGCTGCCTGGGGACATCAAATGGCCGTGTTGGACCCACTAAGACGTGTGTAGCTCTGGTTCCATGTGGCCGCCTTGCACACGCGTGTGTCCTGCCAGAAGGGCAGGCTCCACACACAGCCGGCTTGGCTGGAAGGAGGAGGGGCAGTGGGCCTCCGCTTGCGGGAGTTAACACCAAGTGTAGGGGAGGAAAGGGTCCTTCGTGGTGTCTGGTCCACGAGAAGCGGAACGGAGCTTCCTTGTCTTGGGCTGGGGGCTGCCGGCGACCCCAGGGCAGGCAGGAGGCATCTTTGCGTCCTGCAGATGTAGAGAATGGAGCGGAGCGGCAGCGAGGGGCAGACGGTTCAGACACGATTCTTACTTGGCGGTTGTGGCTGTTACATGTTTTTTTCCCCCCGAAGCATGCTCGTGGAAAGGCGAGGTGCAGGGGCGGCTGGGATGCCCATGTTTATAAGGCGTCCCGTCTTGGTTTCCGGTCAGATGGTTCGTGCTGAGCAGCTTCACTTGAGCAGAGTGTTTTAAACTGTTTGCGATTTGATTTAGCTGGGAGGCACCGGAGGAGACAGGATTCTCTCTGGTTCCGTTCCCAATGGCATGTGGGTTGTGTGTGAGGCTACGTCCACACCTCCTCACATTCTGTCCTTCAGCTGAACTCCGTGGAGAAGAGAGCTATTTGCTTAATTAAAGAAAGTGGCTGTATAAATAGGTAAATGCAAAATAATGTGACCAAGCTAAAATGTTTGGCAAATTAAACCTTGAAATTCCTTACAAAATTCCAAATTTTAAGTGATTTATTCAGCCTTCAATTATTATATTAAAAGCACAACCATTTTAGGGGCCTTTGATGCCAATATTTTCTAGAAAGCAAGCTCTTTCACAATTTCTTCCCAAAACGCATCCTTTTTATTTAAACTTGTCTATAATCGAGCTACTCAAATAATAATACGAATGTGTGTCCTCATTGCCCTACCTCGTCTAAGCCTCTGTACCAAAACACACGTCAAGAACTTGCTTTTCATTTCTACATATTAAAATTTCTTCTAAGAATGGAGCTTTCTAATAATACAACGTGTCAGGACAGGAAGCAAATGCTGTTTCAGGGGAAGGCTCTAAAAACAACCCCATTTATGCAAGCACATTAGAGCAGAAAGATTCATTTCTGTTAGTTAACATTTTTGAGCCAGAAAATTAAAAACAAATATTTAACTTCTCAATTTGGAATAAGGACTGGCATTTGACTGTGAAACTTTTATAATGCATACTCAATGAGTCAAACACCATCTTTACTAGCCAAACAAAACTGCCTTCAGCGTAGTTCAAAAATAAGTTGGAATCAGCTGAAGGATAAATAAAACGTGTGGGGGTGCCCGTGGAGGGAGCTGGTGTGTGTGAACTTGGCCGAGAGACTGGCTTCTGGACTCTGCTCAATTGGGGGGATAAGACACAGCTTGAAGCTATATTCAGAGAAGACAAATAGTAAATAAACATGTAAACTTACATGAACAGCTTTGCTTTGTTCTCTTCCAAAGCTACTTCTGCTGCCAGGGCATTGGTGCCTCTCGGCTCTCATCGCCAGGGCGGCCGGTTTCCAAAGCTGCCCATTTCTCTCTTTCCATTGGGGGTGCCCCACCTGATAAAGGGGTGCGTGACTGTCATGGACTTTACTCGTTTCCCCGAAGACGGCTGGCGGTGGGAAGCAGGTATCAGACTTCCCTGGCTGCCCGGGGCCTCTCCTGTGCTCAGTGCCCACCCTCCCAGCTTGCAAAAGAGGGCGGCCGCCCCCGCGTGTGACTCTTCCAGACCTGGCATGATGGCCTGCGCCTGTCTGGGCTTCCCTAAACTCTGGCTCAGCTGGCCTCCTTGGCCCGGGGGCTGAATCCCTGCCAAGCGGCTCCTAGTATTTCCCCTACTCTCCGCCAGCGCACTTCCCATCTCCAAACCCCCTCTTCCCAAGAACATCACATGCCTAACAACCGCAGGGCCAGCGGCTTGTCGGCCTTTGCGGGGAGCGGAAGGGCCGCTCTTCCGCGGGGAGCCCCAAGCCCCTCGCTGATCAGAGCCTGCCCGCCCGAAGCAGCTGGGCTTCCCAGGGCAGATGCTAGGCCCGGCTCAGTGGCTGGACCGCAGGCCCTGGGTCACTGGAGCGGCGTCCGCTGCCCACCAGGCACGAACATGGACCACAGGGTCGGTGATGATTATTTGCTGTGCCTTTGGGGTGGAGGTGGGAGGCAGGGCTGCAGACTTTAGAAGGCCTGGCTGTAGGTCTCCCCAGCAGTCCCTGGGTTCATAAGGAAAACCCCTTCCTCTGGCAGCCCCCTCCCCCAAATCTCCTCCGCGTGGAGCATGGCGTGGCGCCCCTCCCCTCCGTTTCAGCACCCTTCTCGTGTCCTCCTTCCCCGCGCAGGGTGCTCACCTCTACTTTTAATTTCTGCCTAAACGGGCAACACTATTAACAGGCAAAGGACAGTCTTGGTCCTGCACTCCCGCTGAGATCATACCTACGGGATCCGCGGAGGGATCCGAGCCCCGTGTGCACCCGGCCGCGCACCCGGCCGCGCACCCGCCGGCGCCCCGAAGTTCTCCGGCACCCGGCTCCCCTCACGCCGGCCAGGACGTCCCTCCCCAGCCCGCCTCTCCAGGCCTGCTGCCGCATCGGGACGATCGTTAACGTGCCCCAGTCTGGGGACCCCTCGGGGTCACATGAAGATCAGGGTCCCAGCAAAATGAGTGGAGGAGAAGGGTCGGGTGCGGGTGGGGGAGAACCAGGTGTGCGCGGTCCTACTCTCTCCTGTCACGCACATCTGCGCCCAGGGTCTCAGGCACGGACGCCGGACCCCTGGCGGAGTGAGAACCCCGAGTGGATCTGGGCTCAAGTAAAGATGGGGAGGGGGGAGCGGGCTCTCCAGGCCTTTAGGACTTTAAAAGCAGCCGACTGAGTAACCGGGACAGAGTTGAGGCCGAAGGGATCGAAGGGATCGGGGGTCTTATCCCCCCTAAGAGAAAATACCGGGCGCCTGAGCTCTGCAGCCACAGGGATGAGCTCCGTTATTGATCAGTTTCAAAGAGGGGCGGACGCCCGCAAACCGAGCCGGGAAAACAGGGCCCCAGCAGGGTGGGACTCTCCCAGGTCCATTCGCTCCTAGCATCTACGCTAAACACGGGAAAGAGGAAGGAGATGTAAAAATAAACAAAGACCCTGCTTCTCCGTCTGCCGGATTAGCCAAAATGGAATTGCAGACACCTCGCGTTGGCCTAAGGGTCCCCCCCCCCAAGGTCCGGGAATTCGCCAGCCAGGGGTGCACGAGGCCCGCCAAGCCGCGAGGCCTCAGCGAACCTCTCTCCCTTGGTTCCCGCAGCGGGAAGAAGGCCCGCCGCCCCGTTCAGACCCCAGCATCACCGTCCCAGGGGCCTGACTCTGCATAGTTATTTTGGGGACACCTGTCTCTGTCTATGGAATGACCTTCCAAGGCCGAGGGACCACCTGGCTATGTGCAGGGTCTGAAATGGAAGCCGAAATCCCAGCCCCGTCCCCTCCCCCAGGTCCCCCCATGGGGGCACTCGGGAGCGCCGCTCTCTCTGCTTTGGCCCTGAGCTTCTGCAAACGTGTTTCTCTCTCAGCTGGAACCTCAAAAACCTTTCAAATTGACTCTGTCCCCTCAGGCTTTCTGCCTGCAGTCCATCCTGGAAAGGACCTTCAGAAATGCCACCGGCAGTCAGATTCAATGACTTCGCCACCGCTGACGGACCAGCCTTGGCTACTGGGGCCGCGGCAGCCCTCTGCCTCCAAAGTTCATGGCCAGACGACTTGCAGACCTAAACCACTGTAAACGTCCCCTCGCCTCCCCCCAAAGAAACCGCGTTCATTTATGACACACACAAGACCGATTCACAAATCTAGGCTGCATTTATTTATTTGCATGTGGCAAAATGCGATACAGATATATATTTTTTCCACGGTATAAACAGCAGGTTTTTGCCATCGAACTTTCCTTCCTTGCTTTCAGGATCTACGGCCCGGTTCGAAGGCTTTTAAACGCGGACTTTGTCTGGGTGTTGAAAACTGAACCGACTTGCAGCCGCCTCCGTTGCCGGCGGGGAGCGGGGCGCCTGGCAGCCACGGCCGCCACCTCCGCCGCGCTGGCTGGGGTGCCCTTCCATCCGCGCGACGCCAGGGGGCAAGAGGCATTAACAAAGAACGTGGCGTCGTCACCGCCTGTTATCCGCCCGCCCGTGCGTGTCACACCGTACAAGGCAGAGTGTCGTCTTGCAAGGTTATGCATTTCCAGTTCCACACAGAGCCTTATCCCTCGCCATTTACCGCCTGGGCACAAACAAACAGCCTCTTTAAATAAGACCAGGGAAGGGAAACATACACCTTTGTACAGTTAAAAAATCGCGGGAGAATGCCAAAAGGCATTGAGGCTTGCTGCTAATCCGACTTACCTTGCTGATATTCTGCCCTAATCTTATTTCCTCCTGGCATGAGGATGCTTCTCTGCCAGGCCCTGTTTTGTTCTTCTGGGGGCGGGGAGGGGGGACGCTTTACCTGGCCAGTGGGCCGAGGGGTTCAGAGGCCCTGGGCACCTCGGAGGCCCGGGAGCAGCCTCGCGGGCTGACCAGCACGCCGGAGGGCCGAGCGCACAGCCTGCCCGGCCAGACAGAAAGCAAACGAAACCACTCAAGGGAAACTTGGCTGGAGACAAAACACATCCATTTCCTGGCTCCTTCTCTTTCTCTCCCGAATTATTTGCTTTCACACAGGCACGTTAAACAAAGTAAACGCTGAAAATGGAATCCCCTTTGCTCCCCACTCAGAAAATAGTTTTTTTGTTTTGTTTTGTTTTAAGGCTATGTGGCAGTAACAGTAATAAAAAAAAAATGGAGGAAAACAACAACCCTCTAGCTCTGTGACATAAACTCTTTGGGTCACACCAAGTCCTTCTGGCAAATTCTTCTCCTGCAGGGCAGTGTGGACAAGGGGCGCTTGCGCTAATGGCCACCGGCACTCTGCTAATGGTCCCGGGAGCACCTTCCCCTTGCGAATGGCAGCCCCTGGCGGTCCTGAGTTTACAGGCCGGGCTCCCACACCCAGAGCTGTCCCAGAAAGGGCCGGGATCTGAATGGGGTGACGGGGGAGCTGAGGGGCACGCTGGCTCACGGAGGAGTCAGAGGCCCCCGCCTCCGCGTTTTAGGATTTTGTTTCTCCTGCAGGGCCCTCCCCGCCCCTCCCCCCTCCAGGGATCATTTCTCTGAAATGTCATGAACTTGGCGCTTCCAGACCAAGCCGCCAGGCTCAGGCCCCAGACAATGGGATTGTCAGAGGGCCAGCGCTGAGCTTTTTCTGCGTGTTCACCGAGCGTTAAGCCTTTATCCCACAAAACGGCTTCGTCTGACCGGGTCAGACAAAAGCTGACTTCCATCTTCCGCCTCCGAGGGGCTCTGAGCAAAGCCGGGGTACAGCACCGTGCTGCCCTATGGGACCACGGTGGGGGAGGGGGAGCGGAAGGGGCCCAGCCCAACCCCCTGCCAAGGCTGGCCCCTCCCTGAAGCCCCCCCACCCGTGGCCCAGGCCAGCCACCCTGCCTCCCTTGGCCCCCTCCCCTCCCCAGGCCTGCAGGCTGCTGGCTCCTCAGCTCCAGAGCCCAGCGGGCCTGTGCTTGGGGCCCATTAGTAAGTGGAAAAGGCCGGGCCCTCCCCTCCGTCCTCAGACCCGGCCCCCAAGGGGCTGCAGACCTGCAGACCCTCCCCAGCCTCGGCCCCTGTGGTCAGGTTCCTGCGGAGGGTGGGGGGAGCATGCACCGGTGGGCGTGCGTGTGAGTGTGTGCACGTCCACGTGTGAGCGTGCGTGTGACTGTGTGTGCCGGAAGCCCGACTCCCGTGTGGCCTCAGGAGAAAAGCAGCCGGGGCGCGTTGGAGGGTCAGAGGCACCTCTGTCCCGCAGTCCCTGCCCCGCACACGCCGTGGGCTGCTGCCCCTCTCCCCCGACCTGGGCACAGGTGGAGGTCCCCGGGCTGCAGCTGGCCCCTGGGTGGGAGGATGGGCCGGGAATGTGACTGGGGGGAGGGGAGGCTGCAGAGTAGCTGGGGGTGGGGCCGAGGGGGGCGGGGGGCGGGGGGGAGACTGGCTGGTGGAAAGACACACCACTGAGCCACTCTGTCATTAACTGACCTGTGACCTTCAGTGTGACCTTGAGGACGTCCTCTCAACCCTTCAGGCCGGATGGCCTCATTCATAAAGGAGCTGAGTGGAACACCCGGGCCCTCCTTCCCTGTCCCCTCCTGCCCTGCCCCCGCGCCACCACGTCCTTTCTGCTGAGCGCCCGTCGATGGGGCCGAGTGTGCCCCACGCCTCCCCTCCCGCCTCCTCACAAGCTGAGCCCGAGCTGCCGGCAGGGCCTGCCTCGCCTCTGGCCTCTGCGGCGTCCTTGGCTGGTGGCTGCAGCGTCCCAGGCCATCTCTGTCGTCACGGGTCACACGGCCACCTTCCCCCCGAGTGTCTCCCGACATCTCCCTCAGCGTGCGTGGGTGACGCTTCTCCCCTCAGGCCCAAAGATGGCCCGGGGTGGCTCTGAGTGAGGACCACATGTCCCGGCCACCCATGAGGCCGCGGGGGACAGCGGGGCGCCCTGGGCCCCCATGTCTGCTGCTCCTCCAGCCCTTCCCCGGCCTCAGCACCCGCTAAGGGCAGGAATGACGTGTGTGCACCGCATAAGGCTGAGGAGGCAATGTGACCCCGTAACGGCCCAGACCCCCCGGGGCAGGTGCCTCGGGCTGCCGCCTCAGTCACATCAGTCACATGCAGTACCTCAGACCTGCAAGGTGGCTTTTTATCCCCACTGTCTGGAGGAGGGACAGACAGTCGGATGGTTGCGTGGGGGTGGGGGGGTCGGCAGCATCCGCAGAAAGGGGCAGGTGCCTCGGGAAGTGCTGAGCCCTGGACAGAGGCAGCTGCGGTTGTCACTGAAGCGAGCCGCCTTGGCGGCCAGACTCGAGGAAAAGTGGCCGACCTGGGCCGGGGGGCCGTGGTCTCCCCCACCGGAACGCACGGCCTTGCCTCCCGGCTCGGAGGGAGGGGAGAGAGCCACGTGGAGTCACGCGCATGCGCGAGTCTGTCACGGCCTTCAGGTTCTTCGCCCGGCAAGGGCTGTTTCAAACGAGCTGTGTGAAGGTCCCTCCAGCTCGAAACACGGGACGTGTTCTATTTGAAGATGGGGCTATGGCTACATCGCATCGGAATGTGGGTTCTGGGGGGCCGTCATGCCGGAGGCGGCTAATTAAATTCTGACTCATCCGCTGTCTCTCATTCAGCCCCTCCACGTCTAAAATGCAGAGCATCCTTATCGGGGTACAGTCATGGTTGTGGAAAAGCCGGGGTTCCGGGGGCCGAGCGGCCGCTGGGTGAGGGGGTGCGAGGTGGACCCCGTCTGCGCCGGGAGGTAGGGCGAGGTGCAAAGGGTGGGGGGGGACATGGTCGCCTGGACCTAGGGAGGGAGCCAGCTGGGCCTCAGCCACCCCACGGGCGAAGAGGAGGGAAGCGGCCGTCACTCTCCTGACCTCGGGTCCCCTGGGCCTCCCGCCGCCCAGGCCCTGCTGGGGCGAAGGTCACAGGGCCCCGGAGCCCACTGGTTGGGCCCCCGCCATTCCTTCCGGGGCCCTAGAGCAGGCGGGCAGGGTGGAGCCGAGTGGGTGGGCAGGTGGGAGAGACTCGGCCCAGGGGCCGCAGGGCTGGGTGTCCCCTTCCCCCTGACCGAAGGGACCAGGCCTCTGTCCCCCTGAGGCAAACAGATGAGTGCGGGAGCCACCTACTGGCTGTGAGGGGGACCGTCCCACAGAACCGTCCTGCAGGGACTTGCTCAAAGAAAGCAGTCCGGGAGCCCTGGCCCCCGCCCGCCCCCGCCCCCGCCCAGTGCCCGGTCCGTCCGTCCGTCTGTCGGCATCGTCGCTGCTCTCAGGACCGCCGATCGCCATGGTCCCAGGGGACGGGCGCCGCTGGCCGGCGGCACTCGGCGCCTCCGCCAGCTCTGGGGAAGCCCAGGGGAAGTGGGGGACTTCCCTCCTCAGCCGTCGGTGGGGGGGGGGGGCGCTGTGAGCAAAGGTGCCACCCGTTAAGCAGAGGGCAGCACGGTGTCCCCGGGTTGTCACACGCGACGTCGCCACCCCTCGCCACGTCAGCAGCGGGAACGATGGGCTCCGAACCAAGCGGGGAGGCCCGAGCTCTCTCACCCGCCCCGTGGAGCTCCTTCCGCTGCGCCCCTGCGTGGGGTGGAGGGCCGCCCCCTCCGGAGGCCACCGTGACCGCCGCGTCGCCTGGCTTCGTAACACAGACGCAGGGGCAGAGGCGGCTGGACCGACGGACGCCTCCGGACGGCCCAGGACTCCTCGAGCTGCGCTGGCCGCCGGGGCGGAGGGCGGGGTCTGGTCGGCGGCGGAGGTGCTGGATGCCCGGGTGGGCACACACCGGACCCCGCCTCGTGACAGGAGCGTCTTCCCCGGGCCTGTGCGTCTGCGAGGGGAAACCGGGCGCTATGAAAACTCGCGGCTCGGCGTCTCCGGGAAGAACCGCAAGATGAGAAAGCGGAAAGCATGTGTTTTCCAATTTCACTAAGATATGTGTGTGATGCCCCCGGGTGCCAGGGGCCCGCGCCGGCCAGCTGCGGGCTGGGCTGGGGGCTCCCGGGCCCGCCCAGCGCGGCCTCCTGCCCCTGGCTGCCGAGACAGTGGGGCTCAGTATGTGGGGTCCAGGGACGCAGGATTAGTGAGGACTGGGGGCAGTCAGAGGTGCAGGGGGGCTCAGAGCCTCCCAAATGGGAAATCAGGGCGCAGAGTAACTCTGCAGGGTTCGGGAGTTTCCGTCCTCCACATCGGGAGGAAGTGTAAAGATACAAAAACATCCAGAAAAGAAACAAACGTAAGAAGCGAGGCCAGGACGGCTCCAGCCGCCAGCGCGGAGGAGGGGGAGCTCGAGACAAGCTCGGAGGTTTCCCCAAGAAGTGGGGGGCCGCACGGGGCTGCTGGGGGCTGGGCTGCACCGGGAAGGCTGGGGCCCTTTCCATGCGGCTGGGGGACCGTTTCCGTGCCCACGCGACTCCGAGCCAGCACCGCTTCCCCCGGGTCTCTGCCGGCCGCCAGCAGGACGGGGTCGCGTTTTCTTCAGCTCTCGGCTTCACCGCTTTACTGAGAACCTGGGAAGACACCCCCGGGGATGGGGGCGCCTCGACTTATAATCTACCAGGGACCAGGGGTGGCCAGGGATGTTTCCGGAGGAGGGCGGCCGACCCGTCCTGCATCCGGGACTGTGAGGGATGCGCATTTTTGTGCCCACTGGGGTTGGAATACGTTTTCCAGGTGTGTGTTTCAGATGGTCCCCAGCTGACCTTGAGGCGGTCACCCTGAGCCCGTGGGGAAGTCCCTGTGCCCTCGTCTAGGCCATTGGCGTGGGGCTGCCTGATTCTCGCCTGGAGGTGGACACGCTCGCTCTGGCCTCGGTCCCTGACGCACTCCGGCCCGGAGGGCGCGTCCGGCGCCCGGGCAGTCTGTCGCCGCAGAGGCGGGCGGCCTGGGCCTGGGCACGGTTCCCCGTCCCCCTGCGTGCGTCACCCCTGCACACGCACACCGTGAGGGGGGTCTCTCCGAGGCTGTCTTCTGGAGAACGGGCACCAGGGCTCCCGTCCGCGTGGGGCAGGGGAGGGCGCCGTGGGGAGGGCGGTGGGGGCAGGTGCCGGGGCAGACGCTGCTCCCGCTGCGGGCGTCTCGGGGACAGTGAGTCGGCGTGCATGCTTACCCGCCCCTCCTCAGGGAGCCGGCACCAAGGCCGGTGGCACCCGCTGTCCCCAGAGGAGCCAGCCCCGTGACGCCTTGACCGTGGACTTCCGGCCTCCGTCAGGCCCTGTCCGTCTTTCCTCCTCATTCCCACCACGCTCGGCAGACGGGCAGACTGTAGACGGCAGTCGCTGGCCTCCTTGGTCCGAACAAAGACGCAGGGACGAGTGCTTAGCGCGAGAGCAGAGGGAGCAGCCCCCTCCGGCCACCGCACGCCCAGAGGCCACCACTGGGGGCCTCGGAGAAGAGCGGCGAAGGGATGGAGGGACCGGCAGGAGAGGCCAGGCCACCCCGGGTCTCCCTGCCAGACAGAGTGGCCCCGGGGTGACGGCCTGTGTCCTCGAAGCGACCTGTGCTTAGGTCCCGCGTTTCCGCCCCTGCCACACCCCTGCAGGAGAGCTGCCCCCGCCGACTACGGGGACAGGAGAGCCGGAAAGCCGCCCTGGTTTGAAGTTGTCAGCAGACAGGTGGATCAAAAGTTGAGCCCGAGGCTGCTGTCAGCTCCTCGAGCACACAGCTTCATACGGTTTCGGAGATCCCAGGGCCCGGCCGCAGCAGGGAGGCAGGCGGTGTGGGGGGGGGGCGGGGGGTGGTGGTGAGGGCAACCGCGGCCCCAGACCCGAGGTGGTGGCCTGACGACCCGAGTTCTCCGGGCGCTGCAGGGTGCTGGTCCCGGTGACGGGCAGCACATCAGCGGTCCTGCGGGTGCCCAGGAGAGGCACGAGACACCGCGCAGCAGAGCCCGGCGAGGAAGCCGGCCCAGGACCCGCCCAGGGGGGCGCAGGGCCCAGAGCGTCCCTTTGGGAGCCAGGGACAGCAGCGAAGGGCTGGGGGCGGCAGGCAGGGAAGGGCTTAATCAGGAACCAGGCAGAGCTCGGTCGGGGTGTGTGTGTGTCCCTTAGCACTGTGACGGCTTGCGCACGTCCATCTAGGGGTCATTTGTGCATCTTTGTGGGTGTTTTCACACACGCTACCCTGACGTGTCTCTGTGTGTCCCCCTCCCTCTCCTGCGTCCCCAAGTTTCATTCCTACGTCATCAGACACCCCCAGTGGACCCGCGTCCTCAGCAGGCCCTGGGCTGGGGCCGGGCTTCCTGCCCCGTCCAACTGCGCGGACAGAAACGGAAGCTTCGAGGGACTGTGCCTGATGCCTTGATGCCGTCACGGTGCTGGCCTTGAGCTGATCTTGTTTCACAAACATGTACACAGCACCTACCGGGTGCCCGGCCCCAAGGCGAGAGGTTCACAGACATTAACCCACTTCCCTTAACCCAGGTGGGCACTGTTCTTCTCCGCCTGAACGCTGAGGCAAGTGAGGACCCTCCCTCGAGGCCACACGGCTGATAGACAGGGCGGGAGCCCAAGCACTCCGGGTCGGGTCAGAGCTCTCCTCTCAGCGGCCGTCCTGCCCCTTTCAGCCCCAACCTGCCTCCCCTGAGTCCAGCCCACCCCCCAGGATCCCAGAGCCGTGCACATCTTCGTGGAGACCCACTAAATCTCCTAGGAGTGAAAGCTCACCCCAAAGGAATGAGCCACTAACAGTGAAATCCAGGCCCGGGGCCCCGTGATAGGACTGTCTCTGGGCAGAAAGGATCCCCCTGCCCCGTGTCCCGTTCTCACTGTGGACAGCCCAACCCCAACGGCCAGAGTCGGGTCACAGGGGGAGCACAGGCCACACCGGGCAGAGGGAGCTGCTGGCTCCAGCCCCATGTCACCGCGAGCTGCAGCCTGCGTGGGGTGCGCTGGGCTCGCTGACGCGGCCACATACCCAGAGGCCCCTCAGTCTCGTCTTTCCATTCCGGGCTCCCTGGAGGCGGTCAGGGCTCTGATACGCGAACCCCAGTCTCCCGGGGACCAGCCCTGGCCCGGGGAGAACAGGCAGCCCGCGCAAGTCCCTGCCACCTGGCCAGCAAGGCACCGGAGTGCACATGGCATGGCGCAGAGGAAATTGCTCAGATAGCATCTCTCCCAGGGACCACGCCTGGAGCTGGGGCCGGAGGGACGGGGGACCCACCCACCTGCTCCGGAAGGAGGTGGAACTGGCCTCGTAGCCTTGGGGGCGGGGGTGGGGGGGATGCACGTCTCCCCAATCCCTTCCTCTGTTGGAATTTCCAGGCGGAGTAGACCCCTCCCGGCTGCTCCGGACCCGACAGCTCTCAGCTCCCTACGACGTGCGTTTCCGGCACCTGCCGTGACAAACGGCCACAGACTCGGTGACGCGAAAGGACACGAGTTTTCCCTCTCATGGTCCTGCGGGTCAGAACCCCGGCATGGGCGTCACAGGCCAAAGTCACACGTGGGCAGCGCGGGTTCCGCAGGCTCGG
Organism: Rousettus aegyptiacus; assembly: GCF_014176215.1. Lineage (NCBI taxonomy): Eukaryota > Metazoa > Chordata > Mammalia > Chiroptera > Pteropodidae > Rousettus > Rousettus aegyptiacus. Next base: position 47,970,677 of record NW_023416288.1, on the reverse strand, counting down.
GGGGAACGTCTCCAGCTTCCCGGGGGGCGGCCACGGCTCCTGGCTCACGGCCCTTCCCCCACCCACAGAGCCAGCACCCTCGGCCCTTCGTCCTGATCACAGTGCGAGAAGGGCCCTGCCCACCACAGGGACCTCCCGGGTAGCCCAGGGCCCTCTCCTGTCCCAGATCCTTGACCACATCCGCAGAGTCCCTTTGTCACACAAGGTCACATAGCTTCGGGTTCTGGGGATCAGGCTGTGGACACCTCTAGGGCACTGCCCTGCTGACCGCCTCCGATCGCGAAGCGCCCAGGGACCTCCGAGTCCCCTCCATGTCTCCGGCCAGGAGTCCCCTTAGCTCTCTGCCTCCTCGCTTGTGACCATGGAGGGTGTCCGGTGTCCTTCCCCACCTTCCCCCAGCATGGGGAGCTGCCTGCCACCCCACTTCCCCCGCGTGAGGCCCAGCGGGGCCCTGCGGGCTTCGAAAAGCTCCCAGCGCACGTTCTGGGGCGAGGGAGGCATCGGGCAGAGCACGCGGGGGCCTCGGGCCTGACCCCCGGCGCACGCTCTTGTGCCCGCTCCGGACAGGCCCCGTGCGTGCAGCACAGCACAAGCAGAGAGCCAGCTCTGTACGTGCCACAGTCCCCCCCGCTCCCTGCCACTCCGCGTCCCCGGAAGACACCTCCAGTCTGCAGAGACAGAGCGAAGGTGGGGTCCCAGGGTGGCGCGGGCTCTGTCCCCACACTGGCCCTCGGCATGGGAGACGCGCATGGGATGGGGCTTGAAGGCTGCGGTGGGTTTGGCCCCGGGCCTCTGGGGCGCTTGGGCCAAGTCGGAGCGGGCGAGACCGGCGTCCAGGACGGTAGGCGGGAGTCATAGAGAGTGAGAGGACAAGCCGAACTGCACCCCGAAAGCCTCATCTCCGGGCAGGTGTGGCCCCAGGCTCCCCATTCCTTCTTCAGGACGCTGGGAGTGCCCAGCCCCGGGGTGAGGAGCCGGCGCAGCCAGCGATCGCACCTGGTTTCCGAGGTCGTTCATCCTACAGGTCTTTACAGCGTGCCAGCCCTGAACCGGGTCCTGGGGCGCCGTCTCCCCTCCCCGACTGATGGGGAGACCGACCAGGAGCTCGGCACCGCATCCCCGTTAGAGACCAGTGTTGGTACCGCGTTCTGGTTCATTCGTTTGCTCGTTCGTTCCTAGGACAGACGTTTCCTGGAACCTCGTCCCTTCCGGGCACAGTGAACACAGCGTGAATAAGACAGAGGGACGTGTGTCCCAGGGGATCACAGCGGACGACAATAGGTGGGTTTCTCTGTCACAGCGACCACAGGGCCCGATCTATGCCCGGCTCGAAACCTCGTTAACGCAGGAGAACAACCAACCAACCACGGGCGAAGCTGAGTCTAAAGCCGGGTATAAACGTGTAGAAACAGAGACACAGCATCCTCTCCCTCCTTCCCCCCTCGCCTAGAACATATATTTCTAAAGACCCTGAAACATTCTGAAGGATAAAATTTTGATTTCAGCGTTTAGCACGTGCTGGTTCTGTATTGCGTCTGGGTCTTTATTCTGATAAAATATGATTTTGAGAACCGCACACGGGAGGATTTCTGGAGGAAAAGTCACCGCGTCCTATCAAAGTCCGTGAATACACGGGGAGCCGGCGGTAGACCCCGCATGAAAAGGCAGGCGGGAGTCGCCCCGGGGCCCTGTCACTCTCCCAGGGAGGAGAGCATGCTCAGCCCTCCACTCACCGCCCGGGGGCCGCCTCGGGGGCCGGGAACAGGGCGGAGGGGTTCGGACCGCTGCAGAGGAGACGACACCCCCGGGCTCGGTGGTGCTCAGGGCTGCTGCCCTGGCCCTTGGGCGCCGGACGCAGGCTCTGCGTGCAGGCGTAGATCCCATGCGACCACGTGGAAACATGTCCCCCATTCCCTTTGGTACTGATCAGAGCTGCACCACACAGCTCATGTGTGCACACACATGTGTACACACATGCAGCCATGCACACGCATGTGTGCACATGTGTGCATGCAATCATGCACACACATGTAGCCCACATGTGCATGCGCATACACTTGTGCACCCACGCACACATGCACACACCAAAAGGCTCCAAGCTCCAAACAAAGTAACTCAATAAAAAGTGGGAGGCCCATTCCAGGCCAGCATTCTGGCCCCCCAATAAGTCTGTAGGCGTCAGGGAGCCCCAGGGAGGCGGGGGGAGATGGGACAAACCGCCTGGGCACCTCAACTGTCTCCAGGAACTCCGCAAACCAGCACAGGAGATATTTTTCTTAAGGCATTTTATTGCATTTTTTAAAAGATACCTTTTTCCTGTAAGGCCTCCGGTTTAATGACTATCCAGGGCTCACTCTTACATTCACGGGGCTCAGCGCTAAGGTCTTTAAGCCGGACTCGCCACTCATCAGGGAAGCGGCGGAATCCGCCCTTAGAGCTGATGGGTGTGTGGGCCCCGCACTCAGCTCCCAGGCAGGCAGGAGGCGCTGGGAGGCGGGAGACGACCCCGGAGGGTCCGGGAGCGCGAGCCGCTGAGCCGGCAGCCGCCTGGCAGGACACTGGGCCCGGCCGGCATTAGAAACAAGCTCTCCAGGCCGGGAAGTCTTCGCTACGGGGAGACTAGGCTAGGTGCCTTGCCGCCGTCTCACACCCGCTTCTGGGGAGAACAGTGCGCCTTCCGATGCCAGGACCCCAAACCCAAGGGTCCCCCACAGGGGCCGTGCCCGAGGCAGCAGTGCAGGGCCTCGAAGGCGGTGGGAGGCGGTGTCGCCATCACCCCAGCGCAATCCATGTGCGATCCTGGGACCCTCCCCTCGGCCTGCCTCCAGCTGCCGCCCCGGCCTTCCTAAAGGCCGAGGCCCGCGGTGTACACGGAGCTCCTGGGTGGGCACCTGAGGGCCACCCTCCGGGGCGCCTCGCGGACAGAAGACCGAGGCTCGGGGCGCCCACGCTACGGCCAGGTCCCGCCGTCTCCGCCCTGCCGTCCGCCCCCCGCGGCTCCGCCGGCCCCTCGCGGGGCGGGTCACTCGCCCTGCCTTCCGCTCACAAACGTCTCTTCCCAACGAGCCACGTGTCCCACGACTGCCCATGGCCCTGCCGGGCCACTCTCTTGGGTTGAAATCGTGACATGAAATCTTGGGTCGATGCCTCTCCCCCCCCCCCCCGCCCATCCCCTCCGCTGGGGTCTGAGAGCGCGCGCCCCTCCGATATTCTTGCGCTGAATCCCGAACCCCAAGGTGACGGCGTCAGAAGGTGCGGACTTCGAGAAGGGGCTGAGTCGTGGGGCTGGAGCCGCGTGGACGGCGCTCGTGCCCCAGCGAGCGTCCTGGTCCCTTCCGCCATGCGAGGACACAGTGCGAAGGCCGCGCCACCTGCAGCCCTCACGAGGGCCCCCAGCGGCGGGTGACCTCGGACTTCCCGCCTCCAGACTGCGAGGATCAAACGCCTGTTGTTTTTATGTGTTCGTTTGTTTGTTTGCTTATTTTTATTTATTTATTTTTGTGGCGACATTGGTGAAACGTCTGTCACTTGTAAGCAGCGGTCTGCGATCTTTTGTGACAGTATTTGCTTCCCTGCGTCAATCCGCCCGCGGAATCTCGGGTCCCCCTGGCCGGACAGGGGGCCGGAGGTGGGAACTAAAGCAGGCACCTTCTTCTGCGCCAGGCACAGCAGCACCATGTCCAACCGCAGGCGGCTTCGAGGCGGACAGAGACGCAGACACACAGCCATCCGTCGGGGTCTCCGGCTCTGAGCCGGGAGGGTCTAAGTCGACAGCTATTTCCTGGCTGTATAAGGAAAGTCAGGTGATTCACAGATTTCTCGTCTACAAATGGGGAAAAATAATAGAGAATTCGCGAGGGCCCTCACGCCGGCTTCACGGCAGCCCACAGCCCCCCTCGGCCCTGACCGCCTGCCCGCCACCGCCAGGGGCCCAGTGACTCCGATGCCCCGAGGTTGTCCTGAGCCCCCAAGTCAGAAATTCTGCACACCTACAATGCCTACCTGCGCCGGGTCCCAGCCAGCCAGCCAGCAGGTGTCCCTGCACCCAAGACAGAAAATCAGGGAGCTTTAAGGCTTCGGGTGGCTGGACACAGTCTCTGCCTCACCGGTCTGAGCCCCGGGACCTTGGCACCGAGTCTATCTGGATGCGAGATCGCTGAGGGAAACCGCCACCTGAGGAAGCGGAAGCCGCGTGTCCACCGGCCACACCGGCGGATCCCGTTTCAGGAACTAGGTCAGGAAGGAGGCTCTCGCCCCAGCTGCGAGGACCCGGTGGCAGTCGGATTATTCATGCAGCGTGCACACTCTGCTGTTTTAAACCAGACAATTGAACGCTGGCTTGGAAGGTCATTAACGCCCAGGAAAAATGCAAATGGTTTCTTCGCCTTTTTAATTGTCACAGCATCACCTGGAAATGAGATGGAAGGAGGCCCCCTCCCTGGTGGCAGAGACAGCTCCCAGTGCCACCTCCTTCTCGGCTCTGACCAGAGAAGGTCCCCGTGGACCACCACTGCTCCCCGGAGACCCGGGCTCGGCGGGACAGGAAGCAAATGAGGTGCTATTTAAAGCCACGTTTCCATCTGTGGAAAATCAAGAGCCTTGTCTCGGAGAGGGTGGAATTGGGGGCAATGCTCAATTAGCCTAGAAAGCGTCCCCTCCGCCTGCCACCTGTGGAAAGGAACAGCTCCGGGGGGAGCAGTGTCAGAAGAGACTCCCCAAACATTCATCGGGGACCCCGCGGAGCGAGGAATGGCCCGGGGCTGCTCAGCATCTTAATGATGTCGGAACCAGAATCCCCTCCTGGTCCCTGGCCCAGCGCACCTCCTGTCCCAGAGGACGAGGACGAGGATGCAGATCGGAAGGGTTTGTCGGCGGAGGCTTCACCGTCAGCGAGTGTGGGCTGAAAGAAACAAGTAGGTTTCCGCTTTGCATTCTGTCCCCGAGGGGTCCTGAATACAAGTCAAGGTCAGATTTTGCTTCCCGAACCCCCTCGGGTCAGTGGGGGGTGGTGTCCTGCATACCCCCGTCGACCTGAAGTTCAGGGTGCAGCCAGGGGTCGGGGTCTCCGTTCTTCCAGCAGCCATGGGCACCACAGCCATGGGCACCGTGAGACAGACGCCCCTCTCCTGGCCCCCACGGTCTGGTCGACAGAGGGGCCACACGCTGGTAGCAGGGGGAGAACGGGCTGCTGCTGGCACCTGGGGAGCCCTCGGACGGGGCGCGGGGGCCGCGGCTTTGCCGCTTCACTAGTCAACAACGCGTTTTGGCTAGAAGAGAGGCTATCGCATCTTCACGAACGGGAAACGACCCCAGGGCTTGTTAATAGTGCACACTGCCCATCCCCCGCAAAGCATGGCTGCTGTGGGCTGAGTGTCTGTGCAGGTGCTTCTTGGAGGAGAGGGAGAGGACAGGTGAAGCCGCAGGACAGGTGGGCCATGGCCAGGGCCACAGAGGTTGAAGTCGGGGGCCCTGAGCGTGCAGCAGGCGCCTGGGGGCCCAGGCACTGGGCAGGCCCAGGCTGTGAGCCCCGACTGTGAACGCTGACACCTTCCAATGTGATGTCCTTACAAGAAGAGGAAAGAAGACATGGGAAAGATGGCCACGTGACGCCACAGGCAGAGACCAAGTGACGTGGCTGCAAGCCACGGGGCGTGGAGGCGCGCGGATGACACCGGAAGCCGGAAGCGTCCCGCCGGAGGCTTTGAAGGAGCCTCACCTTGGACTGCTGGCCCCAGAACCACGAGAGGATACAGTCCTGGTGTCTTCAGCCCCCAGGTCACGGGGTTTTGTGCCAGCAGCAACAGGAAACTGAAGCCACCTCCCTGCACCCCACCTCAAAACAAAAAGTAAGGGAACCAAGCCTGCCCTGCCCCTCAGAGGCCACCCGGTGTCCTCCCGGGGCCTCCCCACCGCCCGCTGCCGTCCCCTGCGGTGATACTGTCTCCTCCCCCTCTTTCTCTTCCCTCGGTGGCCTCGGACGCCTGCACCGGCGCCTCCCAGAAGAAATAAAATGTGGCCACATGTGTAGTTCTAAGTTTTCTCATAGCCGCGTAGAGAAAATGAACAGGAAACGGGTGAAATTCATTTTAATAATGCATGCAGTTAGCCTGCTACATCCAAAACAGTATTTCCACAGGTGATCAGGGTGGTAACCCGCGAGATGTTTTGCGGGGTTTGGGCCCCAGGTCTTCACGCTCCGGTGTGCATTTCGCACCTGCTGCACGTGTCGAACTTCTGCGGTTTACGCTCAGAGCATCTCTGCGTTTTCGTGGGAGTTACAGACGTGCAGTCGACACCCAGACGGTTTGCAGTTGAAAGTCGCTCACATACCACGGGGTTGTTCCAACGCACACGGGGGTTCCCAGGAGCCACACGAAAATCAGGTTTTTTTTAAAAAAATTTACATTCCAGTTAATTCAAATAAAAAGCTTAATTCTTCAGTCACACTAGCCGATGTTTGAGTGGCTAGGGGACAGTGCCATTCCAGACCCACCTGAAGGGTCACCATCCCTAACGCTGTCCCCACCCTCTCCTCCCACCATCCCCTCCCCCAACAGAGGGGAGAGACAGGCACAACCCTCCAGCTGCAAACCTCTGCTCTGGGTCACCCAGCGGCCGCCCCTGCGGCCCAGGCTGTATAGCAGTATGGGAGGAAGCTCAGGTGAGGGCAGGGCACCCCGAGATGGGGCGGGACGGACAGCAAATGCGGGGCCCCCGAGCGAGGCTAGGAGAGTGCCCAGTTCCCCAGGCAGGTGTGGGGGTGTTGGAGGGAACGCTATAAGGCTGGAAGCCGATAGCACTTCAAACTCGCTTGGATGGCTACTATCAAAAAAAAAAAAAAAAAAAAAGAAAGAAAGAAACCCAGAACACAGTGTTGGCGAGAACGTGGGGAAGTTGGACCCCCGAGCATTACCGGCGGGAATGCAGAATGGTGCAGCTGCTGCGAAAAAGCGGGACCGTTCTTCAGAAAATGTGACGTGGAATTACCGTATGATCCAGCAAGCCCGCCTCAGGGTGTATATCCAAAAGCATCGAAAACGGGGTCGCAAAGAGACGTGTGCGCACCCAGATGCGTAGCAGCATTGTTCACAGCTGCCAAGAGGTGGAAGCAACACAAGCGTCCACTGACAGCCGGGTGTGGTGTACACGTGCACTGGGGTATGATCCAGCCCTAGAAGGAAGGGAATTCCGACACACGCCACCACACGCATGACCCTTGAGGACGAATACAGTGTGATTCCATTTACGTGAGGACCTAGCGTTGTCTAATTCGCAGAGACAGGAAGTAGATGGTGGGTGCCAGGGGCTGGCGGAGTTGGGGGGACAGGGAGAGTTCCTGCTGAACCGGGACCGGACCGAGTTTCAGTTTGGGATGATGGAAAGTTCTGGAGGTGGATGGTGGTGCTGGCTGCACAATGCGATTAGACCAAATGCTTCTGAACCGTGGCTTTGAAAATGGTGAAGGTGATACATTTTATGTATTGTTTTCACAACTGAAAAAATGAACTGCATTTCAATGACATATGACATCAAATTTTAGATCAGACCTATGCAACGATTTTCACTATTTGATGTTTTTTCCGAGTAGTGCTATTTTGAAAAATGTATACTTCTTAAAACCTTGAAGAGAACCCTCTTCCACCCAGGGCCAGCCACCCAGAACTCGAATTTGTCAAGAGGCAACATTCCTTTTCGAGGTCAGATTTTACCATTCTAACCGCCCTGGGGGCCCTGCTGGAATTTGGATCCTCAGGAGTCACATTGAAAAAAATAAAAGTCTGGAAAGGTGGAGGACGCCTGGTGATTTCCCCCTGCCCAGGAGCTGCGGTCAGAACCTGCAGGGACCGGCAGCTAGAGGGGGCGGGCGGAGGTCCAGGTCCCTCCCGACCCCCGCGAGAGCCTCCAGCGCCACTCCTAAACCTGGATGCCTCTCTCAGGGACATGGGTGGCAGCGGAGGAGGGCAGACCGCGGGGAGCAGAGCTTAGCAGGCCCTGGGCTTCGCAGCCAGCATCCGAGCCCCGCCCAGCGGCCGAGCCCCTCCCCTTCCCCACCAGCAGGCCTCGGGCTGGGTGGCGGGGAAAGGGGTCAACCTTCTGTCTCCAGCTGCCCTCCTGAGGTGCGGATAACAGCGGAAGTCTATAGTCCCCAAATCCAAAACTTCCAACACCAAAAGTCACTTTCACGCCTCGTTCGGTGGCAAAAACGGGTGTGCCCCACTAAGGTGACTGACTGCCCTGCGCTCGGCCTGTGGACACATCCCTGCGTGTGGTTACGGGTGGGGATGGGGTCACGCAGCACCCGGACTCGGTCACCCACGCCACATACGCTGTGCCACCTTCCCAAAGTAAAGACGCTGTGGGGCCCACCCAGTGCCGAGAGCTACAGGCTGCACAAAATGCATACCTCTCCACACCTGGAGCGTCCGCCGCTGAAGACTGCAGGACAATCCGTGCCTTCGTTCACTCATTCATGAATTCGAAATGTGGTCTGCCAATTCCCGGGGTGCCTAAGACCCTGTCGGAGGGTCCCCGTGCAGCTGCTTCGCAGTCCCGCTGGGCCGTTATTTACCTTGGTCGCTGCTCAGACATAGGCACTGACCGCGGTACAGGCGCCGGCGCCGCCTTTCAGGCCTTTTTGTCGTTTACGCCTTTCTGTGTCTTCACTGGACCTACTCACTCTCCCCCGAAATTCAGATTTTTTAAAAAGATGTCGGACACCCTTTTTCAGTGGTTGCCTCCCTGGGTCACTGAGGATGAGAGGGGTCACCGAGCCGTAATCCCTCCTCACCTCTGACCTCTCTCCTTCTCTTTAAACAAGTTCCCCCGCCGCGGCCCAGCCTCCCCTCCCCCTTCTGCGCTCCAAGAGAAAAAGCGCAGGCATTTTTTTTGTGGGGGGGGGGGTGGGGAGGATGGGGACTTAGGGGACCACGCGGAGATGGCCTCTCTTCGACACGCGCGCTTCAGGAACGAGTGTAGACTCCCCGGCGGGGAAGGATTTCCGCGGCGGGATGCGGTGGTCGCCTTCGCGGGCGACTCCTGCGCGGGCCCCTCTCCGCGTCCCGCCGCCGCGAGGGGAGAAGCCGTGCCCGGCCGCCGGCCTCCGCCCATCCCCACCGGGAAGAGGACGGAGGCGGCGAAAGGCTTTTCTTTAAACGGGGGGTGGGGGTGGGGGTGGGTGCGGCAGCGGGCGAGCTCTCTGCACCACGCAGCTGCGTAGCCGCGGAGACCCGCGCGGGGACGTCACGGGCTGCGGCCGGGCGATCGCGCCCAGCGACCCGGGGGACGCCGAGGACGCGCGCGGGAGGCCGGGGAGCCGGAAGCGCGGTGGCCGCGCGGAGCCCCGTCCGGGGGCGTTCCGGCGGGGAGGGGCGGGCCCGCGGCTTCAGACCCCGCCGCCCCCCGAGCGCCACGTTTTCCCTGAGCGCGGACCGGCGGCTTTGAAGTCGCTGCGCGGCTCGACCCCTCGGCGTCCCCGCGGGTCCGGCCGGGCTCCCGCCTCGCCGCGCGGCGCTCGCTGCAGCGGCTCAGGGGACCTCGGGTCTCGGAGCTGCGAGGACCTCGCCGGCGGGGTGACCGCCGCGCGCCCGGCCGGCCTGCGCTCCGGGGCTGCGCCGTCCGCGGGCGCCCGGGAGTCGGGGCGCAGGCTTCCACCTCGGAGGGGGGAATGCGCCGCCCCGCAGCCCCTCCCCTGGGCCCTGGTTCTGACGCCGGCCCTCGCCGTCCACCCAAGAGTCTCGTCGGGACCGGGGTCCCCGCCTCGCCTGCTCCGAGCCAGAGGGCGCGAGCCGGAGGGCGCGAGTGTAGACCCTCGCGCCGCCCGGGCCGGGCTGGCGCCGGAGCCACAGCGCCCCCTTCCTCCCTCTCCGGGAGCCGCGGGGCACCTGGCAAGCGGCGAGGCATCACCCCTAAAACCACGCTTACCCCGGGGTTCGCTGCTTACCCAGATGTGCAGGGCGCACGGAGACCCCAGGAGGAAATCTGCGCCTAGGCCTCCTGGGGGTTCACACTCGAAACTCCCGCGAGGGACCCTCTCGCCCAACCCGCTGCAGCGGCGAGGGGTAGAGGAGCCGCGCGTCCAGACAGAGGCTGCCGATTCTGGAAGGGAGAGACCTAGTCACACCCCGGCGAGCAGAGGCCGGCGCCCCCATGCGCCCCAGCGGAAAGTCAGCGTGGGGCTTCCCGCTCCGCCTCCGACACGGAGACCATGACCCCCGGGAGGGGAGGCGCTGTGCTCCAGCTCACCCCGGACACCTCCAGGCCACTCCCGGGTGATGGGGGGAGCGCTGGGGGCCCCACCCCTCTCCCACTCCGCGGGGCAGACGCCACCGCGGTGGGTGCCCAGAGATGAGCCCGCCTCTCCCCACCCCCGCCCCAGGCAACGCCCACCCGGCCCCCACCCGCCCCGGAGCCAGGGACTGCGAGACGCCCCGGTTTCTGGAGAGGGAGCTCTCCTCGCACCCGGACGCGTCCGGGCATCGAAGCTTTCCTTTTCGCTCGACTTCGCGTTTTCTAGTTGTTTCCACTGGGGAAAGTAGACTCTCGCCCGGGCGCAAAGGCCGAGGCCTGCGTTCGGGCCCGTCTCGCGGACCCTCGCAGACCGCCGCCTCTTCGGCGATCTCGATCCGAAACCCGTTCTGGCCGACTGCGGAGAATGCCCGCGGAGCCGGGTCTCCACCCACCGAGACTTGGCTTCGCATCCGATTTTCAGGGCTGAGCTTTGGGCGTCTGCTTAGCGCCAGAAGCAGCTGAACTTGTATCTGCGAATTAGGCAGAAAACCTAAGCGTTGCCCAAAGTGTGCAGTTTGTTGGGGGAACCCGCTCTTTGACCTCCGAGCGGGTCTGCCATGCCTTGGCGCCCAACCTTCGTGTTCTGTGGGCGGCCTCTGTCCCTTCCCCCACCAGGCACGGTTGAGGGCTCAAGGGGGGTGGGGGGATGGGGGGGTGGGGATGGGAGGGCAACATCTGTAACCCAGAGGCAGCACCGCCGCCAAAGTTAGCCCTGGCCTCGGGAACTTAGAGCTCAAAGTAGGCAGTTAATTAGAACAACTCTTCTTTCTGGATCCCGGCGGAGGGGCAGGTGTGAATCCGCAGAAATGCCAAGGCATTAGCTGCACATGTGGGAAATCCTCGTGCGTATCCCGTTTCTCCCTCGGAGCCGGTGTTAATGCTCCAAATGGCAGAGTTCCTGAACTTTGCCGTCATCCCAGAGGCTGTTGTGTCTTAGGGGATTAACTGATATGAGACACACACAGAAGTCTGAAACCCCATCGCATGAAGTACAACACAGAGAGGCCATCTGCAGAGAAACGGAATGATTCTTCCACGGTTGGGAGAGGGCACAGATTGTTTTGGGAGCATTTCTGCAATGTGCCTTAACTTTCAAATATTGCTTTGCTGGGCTTTTTCTTGCATGGGAGTGTCCTGCTGGGAGCTGGAGGGGGCGGTGTTAAGAGTCAGTCCCAGGCCCTAAAGGGCGTGGACCATATAGCTGCCCTGGGAAGGGCTTTGGGGCCCTGGCGAGGCGCCCTGAATGCTGGGACTGAGGTAGGCACCCGCCATGCAGGGCATACTGGCGTGTGTCCACAGGGCCCCTGACCGAGCCTTTGTGCTGGTGAAAGGCCAGCACTGCTCCCCTGAGCGCTGTGGGGGACTCACCCCAGGTGGGACAGAACCCCCCACACCCACCGCCCATACTATGCACGTAAGAATGACCATCAGCTAGACACTCATGCTTAAGGAATGACCAAGTTGGTTGAACTCGGTGGACTTGATCAATAATTGCATCAAGTACAGGGAATGTCTGAATTTGATTCACAGTTTAGTTTCACCCTTTGATAGCAAGCCACATATCTTAACAGATTTCTATTCGATAAAGGAAAAAGTAAATCAATTCTGTGACTAGCTTAAATGTAGGTTTTTTTAAAAAACTCTATCTGCCCCAGCCCACCAGCACGCACCTCTGTGCGGCTCCCCCAATGAAGCAAGTGTTTGGCTGTCGATGATTAGGGGTGGGGGGTGATGGTTTAGGTATTTTCTTTCTGACATGAAACCTAGACTAATGAGTTATTTGTCTCATTAGCTGTAGTCGGTTTGGCTGGGTTGGATCGAGTGGTTTAAGTTAAACTCCAACATGCCTAAAATTCTAGAACTCTCCAGCCACTCAAATCGTATTTCTAAAAATCCTGTAAAGCCAGCGCGTGTGAGTTTATGCTACGCCAGCCTCGCTGTGATGACCTGCGCCGTTAGGGAAAGAAAGAAAAGAAAAGAAACTTCACCGCTGTGAGGGAGGCGGGTGTCCCCCGGGTTCCTTCAAAGGTCAAAGGGAAGACAGCGGATAGATTCTAGAATTTCTTCCACAATCGGTTTAAGTAGTTGCAAGATTAGAGAGCGCGGCTAGGTGTCCTCAGAGCTCCTAATCCCTCTCCCTGTTTTTCCTCCGTGTTTTGGAAAGCTCGGCCGGCCTGCGCTGCAGACGACACTCTTCGAAACCTTTTGCCAAACCAGTGCTACTATTTGCCTCTGGATTATGTAGAACGTGTTGCTTTCTTCCAGATCACCGCGATTCCAAGGGGACATTGTCCTTACAGGAAAGGTGGCAGGGAAAACAACCAGAACAACTAGCAGTCTGTCTGACCCCCAAGCAGGACCCTGCGCAGCCTGACCAGGGAAGGCCCCGGTGGACCCCTCGGCCTGAGTCTTTCTGGTGGACACAGTGGGGAGCCTCCAGTGGACATGGGCCCAGCTTCCCGAGGGGGCCAAACTTACGGGGATCAGTATCAGCAGTTCAACAGGATGAAAGTGCAGGAAAGGGGTTCCCAAGGCACAAGGTGGTTCCCTAAAACAGTCTGGTCCTCCGTGGCCCCGGAGACATGCCGAGGGAGGGCGGGCCATGATGGAGGAGTGAGCTGGGGAGTGGGTGCACGAGTACAGTCCTCCTTCAGATTCTCCGTTAGCAGCCTCTGCTTCCAGGAGAAGCCAGGTGAGGGATGGCGCGTCTAGCTTCCAAGACCCCGGCCAGCTGTGCCCAGCCTACTGCATCTCCCTGCTCTTCCTGGCTAGCGCTGGGGCTCAGCCTCAGAAGGAGGTCCTCTCCCAGTGGCCTGCACAGGAGGCAGTCTCCAGTGGGTGCCTCGCCACTTTACGCCCCCAGCACCCAGGCGCTTCGGCTGAGACAAGCCACTTCTGCTCCAGCTCGGGCAGTGAGCGGCCAGCATTCCAGCTCCGCAGGCCTCCGCTGGCGCAGAACCCACCCAGCAGGTTTTCTGTGGCCCCAGGGTGCCTCTGGACGGCTGGGAGCCCCATGGAGGCTTGGGCAGGGACAGGAGCTGTGGCTGGAGCTCCCCGGTGTGCGCCCCCACGCCCCTGTACAGGCCCTCCGCTGTTGAGTTTAACCCCTTCCTTCCTGCGGTTCCTGGGAGGAAGTTCCTGACCCCAGGCCGCAGCGTCTACATCCGGGGCCCCAGGTTCACCCCCTGGGTCTGTAGCCTTGTGCTTGGCTCCAAGGAGAGCATAGACCTCTGCCTCTACGCCCCGCTGACCTGCTAGGCCCACGCCCAGCTCCCCGAGCCCCTTCCTTTCGGCCTTTGTCTGCCGGCCCGGTGGTGGCGGCTGCATAAGGAGCCGAAGGTGGTTCTCGGCCGGCCAGAGGCATTTCTCCCGGCGTGGCCCAACTCCCCTGTCCGCGCCCAGAAGCGCGCCGCAGCAGGGCTCCCCACCCGATTTTGTTGGGGTCGAGATTTCGGAGTCTCTGCAGACTCAGTGAGGAGGACCGCGTGAATGCCGATCTCACTGCGTTCATTTTCTCTCGGTGCCCCCACGCCCATCTAGAGGAGTGTGGGAAGCGAGGGGAGAGAAGCCGGAAAAGTCACCCTCCTCCGGCCTCGTTTGCAAGAGAAACGGAGGGAGGCCCCGCGGCCGGGCGCCCAGCGTCTCCGCGAGGGCTCCGCCACTCTCAGGGGGCGAGATGTTTTCTGTTGTGACCCCAGCATCGACGCTATAAAGCCCCCGTGTCGAGAAGCCCCTCCCCTCTCCCCGCGAGACCCGCTTTTGTGCAGCCCCCCGGGGAGCACGCGGGCCGGTTCTCCGTCCGCGGGCGCTCTCCGGACCCCGCGGACGAGAAGGGCCGCGGATCCGGGCCGGGGATCCGGGCCGGGGCCTCGCTCCGAGTGGGGGAAGCACCCTCGTCCCCGGCCGGCTCGGCCGGCTGCGCAGCGAGGCGGACCCTCGGCCCAGCAGCGTGGCTCGCTGGGCGCAGGGCCGCGGGGCTGGGCCACGGCATCCCCGGACCAAGAACAGGGACTTGGGAATGCGGGCGCCGCCGCACCCCACGAAAGCACAGCCAGGGCAGGGTCCCAGATCCGCTAGGAGGCCGGGGATGGGCCTCCGACACGTTCTAGAAGCTTCGTGGAACGGTTCGTTGAGATTTCCGCGTGCGTCAGACCGATGGCCTCAGGCCCGGGGCAAGCCGGCTCTGCACGGCTCTGGCTCAAATTCCCGCGGCCTGCGCCCGGGTCGTTTGAATGGCGCCCACTGCCAAGCGCGCTCTTTCTCGGAATGGTTCTCACGTTTGGGTGGGCGGCTTTGAGAGGCCGGAGACCCTCCTCTAATTCCTTCTTTCCTCATTCCTTTCTCCCTTCCCTCCCCCTCCTGCAGCCCCAGGTCAGTAACCCAGGATGACCCCTTCCTCAGACCAACCCGAGGGTGCAGCCTAGAGACCCCCGCACAGATTTGCCTGCGCATGACATGCTGCGTCAGAGTTCACGCGGCAGCCATGACTTTGGGTCTGGGCTGCAGGACAGAACCCAGCGGACAGCCAGCTCCGACCGCTCACTCACTGCTGAGGCCCTCAGACTCAGGATGCCCCAGACGCCGGAAAGTATTCCCCTGGAGGGGCCTCTTTGGTTTTCATGGGATGGGTGAGAAATTAACCCCTGGGCTCTGCCGGAAGCCAAGGCAGGGTCCTCCCTCCACCCACCCCGCCTCCCTTCCAGACAGCCAGAGTAATCAGACATTGCCTGGCCTGTGATGATGGCTCTTAGAGCTTCAGGAAATTGATCCCCCCAAATCCCTAAAAGTGTCGATAGAGTGTCCCACAAATCTCATCAGCCTCGTTTTCCTAGGGGCAGGCAGACTGTAGGGTTTCATATTTGGAGACCCAGCCAGGGCCCCTGGCAGGCGTGTGCCTAGCCAGATAATTTGGTGCTGACCCCTCCAATGTGGGGGGATGGGGGAGAGATGCAGAGTCACCCCAAGTGAGAAGCCTTCCCTACCTGTTTGAATCTCACAAAGGACCCAGGGGCTCCGGCCTCCAGAGCCTAGCCCCACCCTGTACCTACCTACCTTTGCCTCCTGGGTAGCCAGGCGACCTAGCCCAGCCCTTCCTCCGGCCCCTCCACAACGCCCCTCCCCCTTGGGTTTTGTCCCACCACAGCCCACACCCTGCGGCCTGCAGTGGGCAAACGGAGATGGAGTGGAGAGGGGACTGGACGTGAGTGGGGACAGGGCAGCTGAGCCAGGCTAAGGTGGAGCTTTCAAGCCTCAGGGTGGCCTGCTGATCTTATTCCTCGGCTCCCGGCCTGGCAGCACCCCAGGGGTCAGTCACAGGCCCAGAGTCAGCTCTGCAGTGGACTTCAGCTGCTGGGCTCCCCTAAGGCCACCTGACCTGCTCTCCCCTCCACACCCCCTTTCCACCCAGGACACTTGTGCCAAAGCTCCCGCACCCCCACAGCTGCCCTTTTGTAAGTTTTTTTCAAAGTTTGCAAATTTCCATCAAAATTGCCTTTTAAATGACGGGCAGAGGCACCTGGGGTGGCAACAGTGTGGGGGGGGTCTGCTACTGGGGGCAAGGGGAGAAGAGCAAACAGGGAGTTTAAGGGAGGACGAGGAGGAGGAGGAGAGGAAGCCAAAGTTCAAGTTGGATATTCGGAAGGCAGCTGGAAAGGAAGTTTGGAAAGGCACAGAGCAAAGAGGAGGGGGGAGGGGAAATCGAATCGCCCCCTCCATCGGCTGAGTCCTAATTCAATCCTAATTCAGTCCTAGTTTAAAGGATTTTAAGATAAAAGAAATGAGGCGCAAGGCCCGGTAGCCCCGGAAAAGGTGACTGGCTGGGAATGGGGGGGTAGGGTGAGGGGAAGATGGGGGGCTGCTGCTCTTGGGGTTCACTCCGGAGGGTTTTGAAGGTTTGGCTGAACTGTCTGCCTTCCTCTCCTCTCCGAACAAGAAGATTCAGTTCCCACCCCCAGGCTCCTTTCTTTGCCCACTGGGAGCCCCAGTTCGTGTCACCCGCTCTTCCGGGTCCACATGCATGTTTCATGAGGGCCGGCGTCCCCGCGGGATGCTGCGGTATGCACGCGCCGCCCTGCACACGCACACACACGCACACTTACAATAAGTGTCTGCAGGAGGAGGGTCCCGCGCGCCGGCGCTGCGTCTAACACAGGAATCTGCCGGGTCACCCGAGTCAAATGTAAGTGACAACTTCCCTCTCCACCGGCAAGGAACGCGGACTACAAAAGTCTCTTTGTATCTCGCCAGCTCATTTAATATGATTTATGCATTTTTTGTGCAAGGAATTGTGGGATTTTTCCCCACGGTAAACAATATGGAAATGTTAAAAATAGCGATCTTCCAGCGCGTGTCCACGAACGCACACCAGGGCGACCTGGCGGGGCTGTCGCGGTGGCGCCTCGGATCCCCGAAGCGAGGCGAGCGCAGGGGACGCGGTCGCGGTCTCTCCGGGTTCGGTTCAGGCGCCGGAGCCCGAGGACGCGGCCGCTTTAAGGGGAGGAGGGGCGGCGGGGGGGGGGAGGGGCGGCCTCTGTCACCGAGCGGCGGCGGGCGCGTCACGTGGGCACGCGGCGCCGCGGCCATTGGCCCGAGGCACGTGTCCAGGAGACCGGCCCGCGACGTCACTCGAGGGGGCTCTGTTAAAAATAAGAACAAAAATCCAGAGTGAAAGTGTCTCGGGTTGCGCTAAGTGGCCTGGAAATTTCCGAGCCGGCGCGGAGGCCCAGGCGGCGAGGGCGCGCAGACGGCGAGGGAGCGCGGGCGGCCCAGCCCGGCCCGGCCCGGCCTCCCGCCTCACACCCATGCGACTCGGGCCGCGGGGCTCGGCGGGGCTCGGCGGGGGCGCGGCCGCACGCCGGAGGGGCGCCGCGGCTCGCAGCCGGGCGGCGGCCGAGCTCAGCGCGGGCCCGCGGGCCTCCATGTGCGTGCTGGCGGCGGCGGGCGCGCTGACCGCTCGCGCCCCGCACCCTCGAGGGCCGGCCCGGGCGCGCGGGCGGGGGCGGCCGGGCGGCGGCGGCAGCCGGAGCGGGCCCGGGCGGGCGTGAGCGCCGGGGAGCGCGCTGGCTGCATGCGCGCGGCTCCAGCCCGGGGCGGCCGCGGCGGCAGCGCCGGAGCCGGAGGCAGCCGCGCGCGCAGAGCCGCAGGAGCGCGGAGCCCAGAGGCGCCCCGGGTCCCCGCCGGACCGCGGTGACTGGCTCGCACCCGCGTGCGCCGCAGAGGCGAGGACCGGACTCTTTGAATCTCCCGGCGCCCAGGCGAGGGGCGACTCTTGGTATTTTCGGACTGGACTCGTGGATTAGAACGGCTCAGCTCCGAGCGCGGCCGGCGACTCGTAGGACCCCCGCCCTGGCCGCGGCCGCCGCGCCCGCCCTCGGAAGACTCGGCGGGGCAGGGGTGCGGGCCGGCCGCGGGGCTCTCCGTGTGCGCCGCGGGCGGGCCGAGGGCTGATCGGAAGGGATCGCGGAGCACCGGTTTGGGATTTGTTGCGAACAGCATGGAGGAGGATGACCCCAAGCCCGGCGACGCGGCGGCGGCAGTGGAGGGGCAGCGGCAGTCGGAGTCGAGCCCCGGTGGCGGCGGCGGCCCCGGGGACGCGGACACTGGCCGCCGCCGCGCTCTGATGCTGCCCGCGGCCCTGCAGGCGCCGGGCAACCACCAGCACCCGCACCGCATCACCAACTTCTTCATCGACAACATCCTGCGGCCTGAGTTCGGCCGGAGGAAGGACGCGGGGCCCTGCTGTGCCGGTGCGGGCAGCGAAGGCGGCGCGGGAGGCGCGGACGGAGGCGGCGGCGCAGGCGGCGCCGAGCAGCTCGCGGGGTCGGCCCGGGAGCCGCGGCAGAGCGCGCCTTGTGCGCCCACCGCGGGCGGGCCGCTGCCGGGCGGCGTCAGCGACTCTCCGGGCGAAGGGGAAGGAGGCTCCAAGGCGCTCTCGCTGCACAGCGGCGCCAAGAAAGGCGGCGACCCCGGCGGCCCCCTGGACGGGGCGCTAAAGGCCCGCGGCTTGGGCGGCGGAGACCTGTCGCTGAGCTCGGATTCGGACAGCTCGCAGGCCAGCGCCAACCTGGGCGCGCAGCCCATGCTCTGGCCGGCCTGGGTCTACTGCACGCGCTACTCCGACCGGCCGTCTTCAGGTGAGTGCGCGGGGCTGGAGGGTGGCGCCGGTGCGGGACTTGTTGGGAGGAAGAAGACACCCGGACACTCCTTTCCCCCGACACACACAAAGACGCGCACACAGCGACATTGTGCGCGGCTGGCGCTGGCCGGGGCTGCGTCCAGGAGGCTGGGGGGCAGGACGCATTGTACAGGGGCACATACTGCTTACAACAGAAGCAGCAGATCTCTCTCTACCTTTTCGGAGCCACCTCGCACAGCGCCTTGCCCCCTCCCCCTGGCTGGAGTTTATTTGGTGGGATAGGGGGGCGCAGCTGGAAGACAGGCGGGCAAGCTGGCTGCACGACCCCCTCCCTGGTGCTTCTAACTCAGTCTGGAGCCGGGACGCGGCCCGCACGCCCCCAAACCTAGATCCATCCTGCGACCCAGAAATCCCAGATGCAGCCTGGGAAGAAAGAGTGCGGCGGCCGTCCACGCCTGGGCGCCCGGGCCTGGGCTGCCGAGGTGGAGCCGCGGAGCTGGGAGAGGCAGGCGGCAGAGGCGCCCTTTGCCCTCTCCCGGGTCTTATTTGCCAAGCGGAGGCAGGAGAGCGTAGCCCCATCTTGTGCACACGCGGCCTGACGGAGGGGGGCCAGCGGTCCCGCGGATAGAAGGGACCTTCTCCCGGAGGTTTCCTGGGGCGGCTGCTCAGCAGAAAAGGAGCAGACTTCCGAGGGGGCGTGTGCGGAGGTGCGGGGTGCATTTCTCATAGGTCTGGCATTTTAAAAAGCCGAGTCCGAGTCCCCGTAGAAACCGGCCGCCTTAAATGCGGGTCTGTAACTGCGAACCGCCATTAGGAGCAGACTCCATTTGTCGCCGAGCCGGCTGCGCGCAAACCGGACCCCCAGCCCCTGCCCCAGAACCCTCAACTGTTTTGCGGTGTCGTTTACCCAGACCGCAGCTCGACTGAGTCACCCCTTGGCTACCTTCCCGCCGAAATGTGTCTGTGTATCGCTGATGAAACCAGAATTTCTCCAGCTAGACCTGAAATTTGCTCCATTGTTCTCGCCTCCCTCCTTTGTTAATATTTAATTAACATATAGGCTCACAATGGGGCCGGCGAGGAGCCGCGGCCGGCTTTGTGCGCCGGGAGTCGCTGCCCGCCAGACCCGGTGGCCCGGGCGCCCCGCAGCCCCGCCTGCCCGGAGCCGCTGGCCTCCTGCGCTGAGAAAGAAAATTCCCCTTTAAGATCACATTTACGGTTCTCGGGGTTTACGGAACAAGCCAGCCAGAGTTTCCTTGCTGTGGGTTGGTGCCGTTTCGCGTACTCCTAAGTGTTTTTGTGTTTTGAAAAAAATCCAAGAAGAAAGGGAACTGAAAATTCTGCTTTTTGGGAGATTTTCTTTCCGTAAAATGGCGTGTCTTTTCGCGGGCTGGTTCGTGTGCTCAGGAGCCCCAGCGGCAGCGGCGTGTGGGGGTTCGGGCGCCCTTCCCCGCGCAGGGAGGGCGGAGAAGGGCCCCGGAGCACGCGGCGGCGCCGCCCCGGCCTTTCCGGGCCTCGCAGGGCCGCCTCCGCCCCCGCGCGCGCCCGGGCAGCTGGGCCCAGCGCCGGGTCCCCGCACCCTCGCGACCGAGGCCAGGCCTGCGGCGCGGAGCCGGCGCCCTTGGCGTGTGCGCGGCGATGGCTGTGCGTGCGCGCGTGGCGGCGCGGGCGCGAGTGTGGGTGCTTTAGAGTCTAAGGGGCCGGAGTTGGAGCCCCGCGGCCTTTGGGGCCCCCTCTCCGACGCCCAGAGACCCTCCTCGGGAGTCCGCCTCCCCCTACAGAGCCCAGGGCTGGCTCGGTCGGTGGGAGGAAGTCCTCTGCGCGCTCCGGGTCTCCGGACTGTCCCGGCCCCCTCGGTCCGCGCGGTCCCGGAGGCTTGTCGCTAGATGAGACGCCACAGCCGCGCAGCGTGGGCGGGTGGGTGAGGGCACAGGGCAGGGACCCGGAGTTCTGGCTGCCGGAAGTCCAGCCTTCTCCAGCCGCAGGGGCCTCCTCAGAAGTTGGGGCCCGGAGCTCCTCAAAGTTGATTCTCACACTTCACAGATTAAGAGACCCGGATGCAGTCACACTCCCTCCCAGCCGCCTTTTGGGCCCCATCCCTGAGCTCGGAGGGCTGTGCTTCCTAACAAAAAGGGGGGGGGCTTTCCCTCCTTCCCGCTGCTCCCCTCCCTCAGGCTCAGCCTTTTTCTGGTGGCGGTCCCGGGAGCCTCACCACCCCAGTCCCATTCCAGCCTCAAGTACTGTGAGGCGTCCCAGTGGGAGGAGGCCCAGGTGGGGGCCAGAGTGTGGACCTTCTCGCCCAAGGTCAGCTGGGCTCCCTGCATTCTGGGGGAGGGGCAGGCAGCCCTAGTCAACTCACCAGCAGGGACCTGTCCCCTCTCCTGTGCTGGGCGACTGAGGAGACTCAGGGTGAGAACTGCTCCCTCCCCACCCAGGAAAAGTAGTGTGTGTCCTCTGCTCTTGCCCAGAAAGAAAACAATGACCTTGGACCTGCAGGAGGGGGAGGCAGGAAGGGGGCCCCTCCTGCTCTCAGGACCCAGCAGCCCTTGGCATTCTGTGGGCTGCCCCCTTTGGGGGTCCTGTGGCAGCCCCCTCATAGCCCCAGGCACTCCTCCTGGTACTCTGGCTGCCCCCCCACTGCTTCCCCCTCCCCCCTGGCCTGGCAGAGACCCCCCCTCCCATCCCTGTTCCTGGATGGAACCTCAGGAAGGGCTGGAAAAAGCCAGGCCAGAAGGCGGTGGGGTTTTGCTTCCCTGCTGGAACTTTCCTCTTATCAGGAGACCTCTCGGAAGCCTGCCCTGTACCCCGCTGCAACCCCACAACCAGACTTACCGGCCTACAGTCTCCTTCCCCAGGGCGGGTCCTGACGGTGGGCGCGGGCCCACGCCCAGCCCCAAGTCCAACCTGCTCTCCTCCAGGCCGGCCTTGGCCTTGGGCTGCCCAGGCCGGCCCTGCGGGGTCACCCACCTCCGAGTGGGCAGGCAGGCCTGCAGCCTCCTAACCCGTGTGTCCTCTGTCCACTGTGCCCACCCAGGCCCCAGGTCCCGCAAACCAAAGAAGAAGAACCCCAACAAGGAGGACAAGCGGCCACGCACGGCCTTCACCGCGGAGCAGCTGCAGAGACTCAAGGCCGAGTTCCAGACCAACAGGTACCTGACCGAGCAGCGGCGCCAGAGCCTGGCCCAGGAGCTCAGCCTCAACGAGTCGCAGATCAAGATCTGGTTCCAGAACAAGCGTGCCAAGATCAAGAAAGCCACGGGCAACAAGAACACGCTGGCCGTGCACCTCATGGCGCAGGGCCTGTACAACCACTCCACCGCGGCCAAGGAGGGCAAGTCGGACAGCGAGTAGGCCGGGCGGGCGGCGCCACGCAATGCAATAATTTAAAGTCGCAAAAAAAGGGCCAGTGTATAAAGATTATACCAGCATTCCTAGTGAAGAGAGCGTGTATTAGCTATGGTTCTGCAATATTCTATGTATATATAATTTACAGGTGGTGTAAAACTCAAAATGTGACTATAAAATATTTTTTGATTTTTTTTGTGTTCATGAGATTATGTTAATGTTATGATTTTTTTTTTTTTGTGAACGGGGACCACTTAGGGTTTCATCTTTTTTAATCCCCTAAGCTCCATTATGGGACATTGGACACTTTTTTTTTTTAATTTCAAAAGAAGAAAAAATTAAAACAACTTGCTGAAGTCCAAAGATTTTTATTGCTGCATTTCACACGACTGTGAACCGAATAAACAGCTCCTACTTGGTCTGTGAGTTCTGCCACTTTGTTTGTGTGGGCTTGGTGAGGTCAGCAGGAGGGGGTCACACCCCAGCCTCTGCCAGGGCAGCACCAGGGCCATGGCCCGCCAGGAGATGCTGAGGTCCTCGGAGAAGCGTGGGAGCCTGGTCCGGGGAGTGCAGGCGCCCTGGGCCCTGCTCTGCCCGGCCCCTTCTCCCGCCCTCTCTCCCCGACCAACGTCCCCCTCGCCAGGCCCTGCACGCCCCCATCTGCTGTGTCTCAGTCCTCTGTCCCCCCACCCACCCGATGCCTGCGCCAACTCCCCTTCTCCAGGCACAGGGGCTCCCCGGCAGAGAATTCGTGAGTGGTAGGGTGACCTCTCCCCTCCTCCTGCCCCAGCCCAGGGGATCCGCAGCTCCCCCAGCCGCCGCCCAGAAATCGCCGGGCCCGAGCCCCAGAAATGGCGGGGTCCAACGGCTCCAGGTGAGCAGAGTTGGCATTTTCTTCCTCTCCGTTTTCTTTTTTCTCCCGTCTTTTTTTAAAGTGGCATTGCTGCTGTAGAGAGCGTTCTCTCGCGGTGAATCGTGTGTGTATACAGATGCACTACGCAGGGACACACACGTGAGCCCACAGTTCCAGGACGTGGGACCGCCTGGACTTTTAAAGGCACTCGGAATCTCCCAGCATCTAGAGGAAGGAAGAAAACGTGTAAATAATCCTTTCTTACCACTTTTTGTCTTTTATTGTTTTTTTAATATACATTTTATTTTTTTGAAGGCGTGGTACAGTGTAAATTAAATATATTCAATATATTCCTGCCAAGTACATATATATAAACAAACACATGACCCTATATATAATTCCACTCGGTCTTCCGTTTAGTGTATGGAAAAGGACTCGCGTCCAAATGTCTGTCTGTGGCCGGGACAGCCCAGGGTGTGCCCATGGCCGAGACAGGAGGCGTGGCTGTGCCCTGAGGACTGAGGGTGGACTTCTCTCTTTGCCTTAAACCTCTTTATTTCACTGCGATGATAGTTTCACTTTGTACATACTAGCGTAAACCTTTTTAAAAAGGAAACTATGAAACAAAAGTTGTAATTTAAAACTCTGTGAATAACCATCTGCTGCTTAGAACACTCGATGAAATGCTATGCCTTTTTAGCAGGAAGAAAGTTTTTTGGGTTTTTTATTTTATTTTATTTTATTTTACAAAACATGTGCGTTTTACAGTTCCAGTATCCAATATTTATAATCTTATGAGCAATGAATGTTTCTATTTACAACTGTGGTTATCAACATTGTGAACATTCCCCCTGCATTTTTGTGTGTTTAAATCCTTGAAAGTTACATTAAATAATAATTTTAAAAAACCACTTTATCGTAAAATACTGGCTGTCCAAGGCACAATGACTAGTTTCTCTGAGCGAGCGTGTCTGTGTGTCCGGGTGGCTGCGGTGGTCCTCCACGGCGCAGGTGCCAGTGGCCTTTGCCCCAGCCCCAGCGGGGGTGCACCTGCCAGCCTCGGCAGCCGGAGGAGTCATTTAAAAAATCACAATAATAGTGAAGACACTTCGAATAGCTCCTGTATGAGCACAGAACAACTGCAGTTATTTAAGTACACTTCTTTTGACCGGAAGGAAGTGTTTGAAAGTATGGTGCTAGTCCACCAAATGAATATTCAAAATCCCGCAGAATGTGACAGGTCTCGGACCCCTCGTTGCTCCTCCTGCTGCACCACGGTCCTGGACCCCTGGGGCCAGGACCCCTTACTGACTGACACAAAGAGGCTCTTCACTTTTATGTTTTGTTGTCTTTTTTTTACCCCCAAAGTAAAGGATGTGGACGACATCCCAAGGCGGATGCAGGAAAAGACCAGCTCTGCGGGAGGGGACTGGACGCCTGGGTCCCAGAGGTCCCTCTGCACTGAGAAGCGGGCAGGCTTCTCCTCCGCGGGGCTGGGCACGTCGCTCCACGTCAGCCTTGAGCACCGACTGCTCTGTTCCCAACCCTTATTGGCTTGAAAAGGAAGTTTCCCCTCCCACTAGAAGACACTCAGACTGCCACAGCATCATCTGCTGCTGAAGGACTTTCAGGCGGCCTCTGTCCACACCCGGACTCTCTGCCTCCTGGCAGCAGCCGGGCTGCTCCCCGGATTTGCAAAGACACCTCGATGGAGGGAGTTGGGGTCTCGGCGATGAGGCTCCCGTCAGGGAGCACCCCGGGGTCATCGCCAACAGGGTGCCACTCCCCTGGCCGTTCCCAGCATCTTCCCTGCTCCCACTTTTGAGGCTCCTAGACTAAAAAACAGAACAAAAGCCGCTAACTCGACAGTGATTACGAGGTTGGACTCTCTCACTTTTTAATAAAAGGACATTATAGCGACATTAAACAACCATTTTGTTTTTTAATCTGTTTGCAAATCCTAACACTCATAAGGGACAAGGCACGTTTTTGTAGGGCAATGAGTTCCCCGTCCCCAGAGGCATGCAAGCAGACACGAGGCCTACAGTAGCACAAGGAGAATTTTTCTTTTTTACCTTTTGTCTCTGGGAAGGGATTGGACTAAATGAGCCTTCGGACCCTTCAAACACTGAGATTCTGGTTTTGCTCTTATGTTTATTACAATTTTTAAAAAATCAACAGCATACCATCCAGGCTGATAACTCACGCAGAGACCCCGCGGCGCCAGCGGGAAGCTCTGGCTGGGAGGGGCAGAGGCCAGAGCCAGGCCTGCTGCGAAGGCCGAGCTCTGAAGTCCTGCGGCCAGCGCGGTTCCCCCTGGGCCGCTGAGTGCCTCAAACCAGGACTGGGAGGAGAGGTGGCGGATCCTCCATCCCACCCCCGCAAGATCCTCGCGCCCGCAGGAGGCGGGTTTGCTAACCGTTCCTCAGAGGAAAGCTTTGTGAGAAGTCCTCGCTCCTCGGAGCTAAACGTCCACCTCCCCGCACCGCACCCCAGCGCCAGGCCTGACTGTCCCTGACGCCTGACGCCCAGGCGGAGGTGTCAGGCGACCTCTGTGGCGAGGCAGGCCTGCCCGGGGCTGGGAGACCGGCCCGGAGCACAGCCGCCCCCAGCCCTGCCCAGAGCGGGCTCTCCTGCAGGGTGCGCGCCGGGGACAGGCCTGGCAGGCGCTCAGGGGCTTTTCTCTTCCAGCTTCCCACTCCTCCAAAAGGGGTCGGGGGAGTAGGGGCCCACCCGCAGGCTAGAGTCAGAATCTGAGGGTTAACACAGGCGTGATGGTCTCCCAGTGTAGACCCGCCATGCGCTTTCTTTGAGAAGACAAGGACGCCTCGCGGGTGACACCAGTCTGATCGTCAAGAGGGCTCCATCTTTTCTGTTTACTCCACGAATGAAAAGGGCAAGTCCATGGAGCTCCTGGCCCGTGGGCACAGGTGTGTGCGCCCCGGGCGCAGCGCGCGCAAAGGCCCAGGCACTGTACGTATATGCAGACTCGCCCGCGGCCGCCCAGGCCGGTGGGGGCGGCCAGTGCTGCTCCCGCCTGGCCGAGAGTCCTTCTGTCTCCCGCCCGTTTCATATGCGACCTTCGCGCTCTCCACCCGCCCGGCGGCTCCCCGAGCGCCCGTGGAAGGGTCCCGGCTCCACCGAAATGCGGCCCGCTGAGCGGAGCTGCGCGCGCTGGGAGGTTAAGGGAAACTGGCGACCGAGCGCCCGCCGCCGCAGGCCTCTGGGGAGACCGACTGTCCCACGCCACCTGCACCCGACACTGCGCGCACACGCCCGCAGCCCCCGCGCCGAGCCTGGGCGCGGAGACCCCCTGTCCGGACTTCTCCGTCCCATCGGGGCAGAGGGCGAGGCCTGCAGGCCTCGGAGCAGAGCGGGCGGATGGCGGGCGGTGCAGGCGCGCCGAGTCCCGGGACCCCGCGCGCCGCGGCCGGGTTCATGCAGGCGCCGCGCGAGGCGCGTGCAGACCATTCATGATTTTATTAATGTCGAACACGCCATCCTATTTATGCTAGCCGCACACAGAAAATAAAAGGCTATTCTTGCAATCATCCGAAATGTAGTAATAGTCATTAAAGTGGCTCCTAATTGCGGGATTTCGGCACGCTCGGTCTGCCGCGCGGGCTCTGGCTCGCGAGGCGGACGGCCACGGCGCCGTTATTACTGTTGTCGCTACCACTGGCCTCGAGCTCAGCGGGTGAGCGCCCTGCTGCAGTTTCGGCCCAGCCCCCCTTCCCCCCCCAAGAGCGACGTGGGGAGCCCCAAGATGGGAGGCGAGCAGACCGACTCGGGAGTCCCCGTGACTCAGGCTTGCTGCCCTTCGCCGACCTCGCCAGGCCGCGCGAGGCCTGTGCGACGAATCTGGACGCGGGTAGAGTGTCCCGAGACCCACAGGACTTCCGTGTCCCCGAGGGACGGAAGCCAGGGCAGGTTTCAGGGCTCGGGGGAACCTCGGGTGCGGAGCCAGGGACCAGCCCCCCTGGCAGTCCCGCCCCCTTCCCGGGCTGCGCCCCGCGCTTTGCCTGGAGCAGGAACAAAGAGTAGCCGAGATCTTCCCTCTGAGCCTGGAAGGCGTCCCAGAGGGGCCCCGCCCGCCCCCGCCCCAGGCTCCCGGAGACCCGGGAGGGAGAGGGGCTCGGAGCCCAGCGGGCTGCGCCGCTGCGGCCCGCAGCGCTGTCTCCTCGGCGGAGGGGTCGGGCTCGGAGCGCGGGCGGGAGGGACCCTGACACGCCGAGGTCCTCCGCCGGGCGAGGAACGTGGGGATCACTGCGTGCACCCCGCGTCTGGAAGGATCGGGCGGCCGCCGCTCGTCCCCATCTGTCGAGCTGAGAAACTTGGCCGCGCGGGGCGAGGGCGCTGCGCGCGGAAGGGCGGCCCAACGCCTTTCAGCCCGCGCGCCCGGGCTTCTCCGCTCCCGCCAAGTCCTTTGTCTGCGAGGGGACTGTCAGGCTCTGGCGCCCGGGTCTGCCCTCCTCCTTCCCCCGTCCTCGACCCCCTCCGCCAACCTCCCTTTCTTCCCTTCCTTTTCTCTCCTCTTTGGATGGGCGATCACAGGCTCCAGCTGCCAAGGCGCCGCGAGCCGCGGCCGCCCCGTTTCTGCGACCGTCGCCCCTCCCAGCCGCGGACGGGCCGCTCCCCTGCAGCCGTGCCGGGCGCCCGCCCGCGTCCGTCCTTGGCCATAGCGCGTTGCCTCTGCGTTCCCCCCCCCCCCCCGAGGGCCCAAACTTTGTCCCAAGGTTGTTGATAGTTTCGCTGTCTCACGCCCAGCAGCGAAACGTGAATCCTGCAAACCAGCCTTTCTCTAGATTCGGACATCCGGGAAGGCGGCCGAAGCGCGCAGCCAAGGCCAACGCTGCCGCTCCGTCCCTGCAGGTGAGGCGCCCGGCGGACTCAGAGCAGGTGAGGCGCCCGGTGGACCAGAGACTGCCGCCAGCCTGCCGTCATGCAGAGTCTCGGGGCGCGCCTTCCTGGTGCCCAGACGTCCGGGTGGGAATCCGGTCGCCGTCGGTCCCTGGAGTGGAGCGGGGCGGCTGTGGGGCTTCCAGACCCACGTCTGGGGAAAGGCGGAGGCCTGAGAAGAGACCAGGGGCCCGGCTGCCCCCCCCCCCATGCCCACACGCGCCCGCACCTTGGCTCCAGGACAGCTCGGCTGTCATGGGTTTTCACGCAAACCCTGACACAACACCACGCAGCTCGGAAGAAGTGTGGTGCTGGGGAAAACGGTGTCCCGTGGCAGGCCTTGAATCCGGGGAAGTCAACTGCCAGCGTTCTGCTCGGTGCCCCCCCCCCAGAAGCCCTCCCCCCATCATTCGTCCCCAGAATGGGAAGGACTCTAGGGCACAGGCTTCCTGTGGGGGCTGGATGGAGCTCGGTGGCACCCAGGGGGCAGGGCCACCCCTGCCAGGCCCCTCCTGGTCAGGAAAGGAGCCGGAGGGCAACGCCCACGTGGTTATCAAAAGTGTAATGGCCCTAGGAGCCAAGGGGAAGCGGAAGCCACACTTCTAGCACTTTCCAGAAATATCTCCTCCGCCCCCCTCCCCACGTGGCTTCCTTTTCTGGAACGCGGCTAAGTGTGCGTGAGCCTTGTTATCTGTGGGCTCCAGCGTGTCCACACATGCGCACACCAGGACGTCCCCCCAGCCGTCCCTGACCTCGAAGTGAGCAAGGTGCTGTGTCTCGGGTTCTGATAGAAGCCCCGCGATGACTCGACCCAGCACCTCCATCGTCCAAACGATGGCCCCTGTGCTGAGCAGTGAGGGATTCGACCCAAAGTGGAGGAAGGGGACCCAACTGGACCCTGCGGGCCAGAGGCCACACCGCCTGGCACGCGCGAGCCGGCCGCCCCCGCGCACGCCGCCACCCGAGCGCCTCTTCCTCCGGGAGCGAGTGGGCGTCCCCACGCAGGGCGGGCTGACTACGTCTAAATGGCGGAGGGTGTAAGGAGCCCTTTTAAATTAATTGCTGTTCCTATAGCTAAAAGCATAACAGGCTTTGATTACATGCTAACCAGAATGAAACATAATCCTGAATTAATTACGTGGAGATAATTTTATAATTCTTTCATTCAATTTAAGAAGCGACGTGTTGTTAACCTCCCATTTTCACAGGAGGGACGATTCGAAAGAAAAATGGTCCTGAATGTGGACCTTCTAAAAGACCTAACGGGGTCGTCTCTTCATTTGCCCCAAAAGGCAAAAGTGGCAATCAACGCGGCCCACCTATTGTCTCTTTACCTGCAGGTGCTCCCCCCGCAGAAAGTGGAAAACCCCGGAAAATCTCAGACAAAGGGGGCTGTCCGAGGAGCCGCTTTCCCAGCCTGACCTGCTCTCTGCGTAAAGAGGGTGATCTGCATTTCTATTCTGTCCAGCCTGTATGTGGAAGTGACACTTGACGCCCCCTTCGGCCCCCGGAGAAAGCCTGGGTCTCTGCGACACTTCAGCCGGGCGTGAATGGGGCCCGGGGCCAGGGCCTGGCGTGAAGGTCAAAACCCCAGCCACCCCTGCAGGTGGCTCATTTCCTCCCCAGACACCAGCGCCCTATGAGGGTGCCTGTGCAGGGCGGGCCAGGACCAGGATGGTTGTCACTATAACTTGGAATCAGAGGCTGCCCTTCTCCCTCCCACCCTTCTGTCCTCCCCCCACCCCCCACAAGTCATCGGAAGGAGGCTCTGGTGGCTTCTGAGGCAATGGAGGTGCCGGAGGAGGTGCAACCCAGTTGAGGCCCGTTCTGCCAGCGGGCTAGCCTTTCCCAGAAGTTCTGGGGATTTGTGAAGGGCGGGATGGAGAGTTAAATTGTCCCAGGCTTCCCAGGTGACCAAAGGTCGGCCAGACACATTCCCTTTGGGGACTGAGTAGGCCCTGGAATTTATTTTGTCCAATGAAATGTCACCTCAAAGTGGACGACTGACAGGTGACTGGGAGAGGTGTCCTTGGTGCAGGAACGGCCATGCACCCTGAGAATGCCTGGGTCTCAGGGAGACAAACCCAGAGCGTCAGAGGATAATGGAGTCACAGGCCAGAGAGCTGCACACCCAGCACTCGGGGGGCGACCCCAGCCTCTGTGAAGGAGCCAGCACCGTGCAGAGCCCACGGGTCGGGACGCAGGCTCCCACGCAGGTGAACACATCCTCCAGACGCAAGCCAGGGGCTGGCCCTGTAGGCCTTTGCGACCCAGAGCTGGGCGCCCCCTCCCATCCCCCGACAGGGGTATTTCAATTGCACCTTTTTTTTTTTTTTAAATGCTTCCTAGTCAAACCTGAATATGCAATGAGACGCCAGAGCTTTGTGGCGGAAATATAATTAAACTGGTGAAAGATGTAAAAGATGAAGAATGAGGATGACATCAGGCCGATTTCACACTTGGCAGTCGGATCCTGGGCCCAAGCCCTGCTCTCGCCTCGCAAGGCAGATCAAAGGCCCTGCCATGCTGAAAAGGCGAGGGGGGGGGTTAAGTATGCTAATCCCCGGGACAAATATATTTTAATCTTGTTAGAATACAAGTTAACGCTGCAGCTCAGTGGCTGCCGTGGGTCGGGCTGCAGAGGGCCATTTTTTACTTTAGCCGTGAATGAGGTAGACCTCCTGGGTTATGCATCGGGGGTGAAAGTACATCTATAAAATGAACCCCATCTTTGGGCGGCATCGCCCCCACCTCCAGCTTCCTGAGCTGGGGGACTGGGAATCTCGGAGGCTGCCCGGCGGCGGCGGCGACCCGGATGCCATTCGTCTGTCCTCACCCCTCACTCCCTCTGCACGGCATCCAACGGCCGGGAAAGGAACTCGGCTCACTGGGTGGAGAAGAAACAGGAAAACTCTGAAATTAATTAAAAGGTTCTCCTAAGCAATCTGCTTCCCTTCAGGCCCCAGGTTGGGCCACCACGCCGACTCCTCCCCATCAGCCTCCTCACTTCAATTTCTACGATGTCAGTTTTCATTACTATTAATTATTTGCTGAGCTCCAGCCGTACATCCTGTCTTGCCCTGGTTAGCGAGAAGCCCACAGGTCCTCGCCTCGCTAAGCCTCGGTTCCTGCGTGAGCCGTGCACACGTGTGTGCACATGCATGGTGACATCGGTCCGGGCTGCCCCGCAAACGAGGCCGTTACAGTAGAAGCAGACCTGTCTGTCCACCTGAGTGTGGGAGTGTGCGCCTGTGTGTGTGTGTGTGTGTGTGTGTGTGTGACAGCGAGCGGGCCCGCTGAACCGTGAGGTCACAGAAGGTTAAACCACCCCGCGGAACCAGCCTGTGAAATATTGCTGATGGCAGCCACCTAAAGGACAATTTCTGTCTCTCTGCTCTAGGGCGTGTTAGAATTCCCTCTGCCTCGGGCAGAAAACCTGACTCCCACTGAAGTGTGCATCCCTCATTGCATTCCAAAGACAGGCCTTGTCCCTGCTGGATCCCAGCTGACCCACGTCCCCGGGGAGGGGGAGGGGCACGATGGCAGCAGCCCCCACCGCCGGAGTGTGCAGGGACCAGCCCTGGTTTCCCGGACTCGGGACAGCTTGCCTCTGCCGTAAGTCTCTCAGTCTCTCGTCTCCTTCAAGGCAGGAAGTGATTCTCGTGACCGTCGTGCCCATAAGGCCGTCATGGGTCAGTGGTAGGTTCCCTGACTCCGGGCACTGAGGCTGGATGAAGCGTAGTGACCAGCAGCCTGAGCCTCCGGCACAGCCTCCCTGGCACTGCCCCCCCCCCATTCCCTTAAGGTCTTCGCCGTGGCCACTGGTCGCCTTACAGACGGTCACTTTACAGACGTGGGAGCGCTTCTGTGCTCATGGCTCCAAGACCCGTGGTCTACTGCAACTTTGTCTAAATCACAACCACACCCGACTGACTGAGCACCTCCTACATGACAAATGTATCGGTTTCCTGGGGCCACGAACAACCGAAATTGATGGTCTCGGTTCTGGAGGCTGGAACCAGAAACCGAGGTGTGGGCGGGATCATAACACTGACTCTCAGGTGCTCGCTGAAT
The DNA here is from genome assembly GCF_014176215.1 of Rousettus aegyptiacus. Taxonomy (NCBI): domain Eukaryota; kingdom Metazoa; phylum Chordata; class Mammalia; order Chiroptera; family Pteropodidae; genus Rousettus; species Rousettus aegyptiacus. The sequence goes on along the minus strand of NW_023416288.1, from coordinate 47,939,085 downwards.
GGGTTCCTGCGACTCCCCTTGGGTGCACTCAGCTTTCAAAGCCCCAGTATGCGGTGGAGCTTCTTGCGGGTGGAGGAGGGTGACCAGGAGACGGAGCTGCGTGCCGGGGTCCCTAGCGCCGCGAGGCCGGCCCCGGCTCTCGCGTAAACGCACCTGGGCAACGTGGTGGGCGGTGACGGTGGCGTCCTGGGTCTCCGTCCCGCCACGCCTGGGCCCCGGCTCACCCTGACGGGGACAGTTCACACGGGATCCGCCCCAGCTTCCATGTGGCAGGCACGGCCTATATCCCAGCCCTGGGGCAGGTCCCCGTTACCCCCACTACCCCGGGTGTGAGGAACTGGGGTTGGGGGCAGCGCCCAGACCCCACACTGGAGGGCTGCAAGCTGGCCCGAGGCTCTTCTACTGGAGGCAGGTAACGGGGCTCAAGCGACCCCGCCATGCAGTCCTCGGTGGCCTCTGTCTGGGCTGCGTGCCCCACGACAGAGGCTGGCGCCCAGCTGGGTGGGCGGGTGAGGCCTCTTCGCCCAGCTCCTTAGGCCTCTGGTGAGGGCGGCAGGGGCAGCGCAACTACTGACCGGCAGCGAGACAGCACTGTCCCTTGTCCGTCGGTCCCCAGGGCCCCATTTTCATCCCGGGAAGAGGCACACCCGTGTGGCCGGCCCGCGAGATCTGTCTGATCGGGGCTCCCTCCTCTGTGGCCACTGGGCTTTTCTTGGCCCTAGGAAGCCAGCAGGTACTTAACTGTCCCCTGTGGCCAGCTGTTCCTTTCAAGCATCCAACACCCAAGGGGCTGGTGGCTGCGGCACTAGATCATGGCTCTGTCCAGCCCTGGGCTCTCGTCGCCATCCCCTCTGTGTGACAGGGCTCTGGCCGTCGCGGCCCCGTGGGCACCTTGGCCACGATGGGGCTCTGACCCTCTGTCACTCACAGACTTGTGGGGGCCGGATCGATCAGGTCACCCTCCCCTTCACTTCCCGCTTTGTCTGACGAGAAACCTGGTCACTTAAAACTTTACTGGGCCCGGGGCTTCCGGTCGAGATGGCGGAGCCGGGGCTCTGTGCGGTCACGGCCGCGTCACCGTCACCCTGAGCTGACAACGGCCATCGCTGGGGGTCACCGAGGTCCAGCTGCACAGCGGTCCGACAATAAGGGACACACAGAAGAGGCCACCTGGAGACCGGCAGGAGGCGCGGAGACATGGAGCAGGCGGGTCCCCACTGCATGCGGCGGCCGAGAACCGGGGATGGGGATGGGGCAGCTGTGGGGGTCCCCCTGGAGCAGCGAGGGGTCCCAGCCCCACACCAGGCTCCCCGGCCCAGGCCTCCAGTGCCGGGGAGAGATGTCCCTATGACAGTGGCTGTGAAAGCCAGTGGGGACGGTGGCCGAGCGAGACGGGGGCTGAGGGCGTCACACGCTGTCCTCCTGGGAGCTGCGCGGGACTCGCCGCTGACAGACTCGCTCACTCTGGGCACCGGGGCCGCCGCTCGAGGGGCGCCAGGGAGGAACCGGGGTGTCGGGCTTCGGGCCAGGGCTTTGGGGCGGCTTCTCCCACACGGACGCGCTGGCGGAGGGCGCTGTCCCTTTGTCGAGCCCTCCCCGCCGGCTCCGAGTCCCGGCAACGCTGCTGACACAGGTCGCCCCATCCGGGTGACTTCCTTGGCCACGCCCCTCCCCACGGGGCCGCCCACGCCGTTTCCAGGGGCTTTTCCCCACGAGCGGCCTGTCTGGGCTCGCGCTGCGGACTTTCCTGCGGCCTCTCCGGGCTCACAAGCCCCAAACCAGCAGGATCCGGCCGCGGCGCGCCCCACGCCTCGTGCTGAGCAGCCCCGAGCCCGGCACGAGCGGCAGCTGATCCCGGTTCGCGGCTTGGCCTCTGGAGGCACCTCCAAGCCCAGCGTGGGTGGCAGACATCTACGGACTGCTGGGTGGCTCACGACAGGTGGCCTCAGGCAGGGCACAGGCCACAGCTGAACTCGGCCCGTGGTGAGCCCCCTCCCAGGAGGTCTCGGCCTGCAGGCCCAGTGGCTAGCTTTGTTTCAAGCCAAAGCATCACCTGGAGTCACACTCTCAAAACCAGTTAGTCTGAAGTCAGTCCCTCCCACTGATGAGCAAACTGCCACCAAGGTTCAACCACAACAAATGGGCACACTTGGCCCACATGGGGGCACACCTGGAGCGCCTGGCTCAGGTGGCCGGGGAGACTGCGCCTCTGGGCCCCACAGCACACCTACCACATAAGGCCATTCTACTAAGTCCAGGAGACACAGCAGCCCCACCTAACACACAGAAACAGGCCCAGGGAGGCAGCCACATGGGGGGACAAAGAGACACGTCCCACATGAGAGCACAGAGCAAAGATCCAGAAAGAGAAATAAATGAAATGGAGACAAGCGATCTACCAGACGCGGAGTTCAAAACACTCAGTGAACTCAGGGGAAGCGTAGATGAACTCAGTGAGAACTTTAACAGAGAGGAAACATAGAGGCGGAGATGCGAAACATAAAAGGGGGCCCGTCAGAAACAAGGGGTACGATCAGGGAGAGGAAGAGAACTTAGAGGGAATTGGCGGAGGGAGGAAGCAGGGGATCGAATCGGCGATTTAGGAGACAAGGCAGCAGGAAACGCCCGATCAGAACAGCAACGAGAAAATCGAATCCAAAAAAATGAGGACCGTTTAAGGGGTCTCTGGGAAATCAAGCATGCCAACATCCGCATTGTAAGGGCCTCAGAAAGGGAAGAAAGAGAGCAAAGAATGGAAAATCTATTTGAAAAAATAATGATGGAAAATTTCTCTAACCTGCTGAAGGAAACTGACATATACACCCAGGAAGCTCAGAGAGTCCCAAACAAGATGAATTCCCAAGAGGCCCGCACCAAAACGCATCAAAATTAAAATGCCAAAGATTAAAGACAGAGAGAGAATCTTAAAAGCAGCAAGAGAAAAGCAGTTAGTTACCTACAGGGGAGCTCTCGTAAGATCATCAGCCAATTTCTCAACAGAAACTTTGCAGGCCACAAGGATTGGCACAAAATAGTCAAAGTGATGAAATGCAAGGAACTACAAGAAAGACGACCCCACCCAGCAAAACTATTGTTTAGACTCAAAGGGCAGATAGAGTGTCCGAGATAAGAAAAAGCTAAAAGAATTCATCACCGCAAAACCAGTATCACAGAAAATGTTGGAGGGACTTCTTCAAGGAGAAGAAAAAAGTAGTTGTGAAAAATATGAATGATAAAATGGCAGTAAGGACAAATCTATCAACAGTTACTTTAAATGTAAATGGGTTAATTGCTCCAATCTGAAGACACAGGCTGGCTGAATGGATTCGGAGACAAGGCCCCTACATGTGCTGCCTGCAAGGGACTCACCTCAGATCGAAAGACACACACAGAGCGAACGCGGAGGGACCGAAAGACAGATTTCATGAAAACGGAAATGAAAAAAAAAAAAAAGTCTGGAGTAGCAATACTTCTATCAGACAAAATGCAATTTAAAACAAAGGCTAGGACAAGAGGCAGAGAAAGACCCAGTTACCCCACTTCTGGGCATTTATCCGAAGAAACCCCAAATGCTACTTCGAAGGGACATGTGCGTCCACGTGTTCACTGCAGTGTTAGTGACCGTAGCCCCGGGGCGCCCACCACCGGCGGAAGGCGGGGTGGTGCGGATACACCTCGCGCAGCCGGACAAGGGAGCGCGGTCCCGCCGTCCGCGGCAGCTCGGGCGGCCCGACAGGCAGGGTCCTGTGCTGGGTGGAGTGAGGAGGACAGAAAAGGCCAATGCCGTGTGATTTCACACGCGCGTGGACTCGAGGGGACAAAATAAGCACAACAGAAACAGAAACGAACTCAGATACAGAGGGGGTCTCGAGGGGCGTCAGGCGGGGCGGGTGGGAGCGGGGAAGGGGTTAAGGGGTGGGACTGGCGGTTGCTACGCGCGGTCGGGGGACGTGGAGCGCGGCCTGAGGGGTCGGCGGAGGCGTCGCCAGGGCACTGGCTTCGCCAGCGTGAGCTGCACAAATGCCTAACCGCTCTCCCGGCTGGAACTTAAAATTTATCTCCAAAAACTTTACTTGCCCGGAAGTACTTGCTGATGTCCGACCTGAGTCCGCGTGTTCGCTCCCAGCCTCCCCACTCAAGCGTCTCAGCTTGGGGGATGAACTCTGCGGTCACCTTGTAACGAACGTTACGGAGTACCCACGTGCTTTAAAGTCACCCCGGATCTCCCCACCGCAGGGCTCTGCGGGCGGTCCTAACTCTGGAGGAGAAGCCGGGGCTGGGGCTGTGGGGTGGGGGTGCGGGGCTGGGCGCTTTCCCGACCGAGGAGCGGGGGCTGGCCGGGAGGTGGGGTGCCCCGGATTCTCTGGGGTGAGCACGCACCCGCGTCTGGAGCTCGGGCTGCGGTCCGGGTCGGTGCTCCTGCAGCTACGTCTCTGCCCGCTTTGTCCCTCTGCCCCGCCCCGGGCCAGCGAGGCCGGCGCCAGGGGCCCGCAGGCATGCCCGCAAGCCGGGGCGCAGAGAGGGCACGCAGGAAGGACAGCCGGGAAGGCGGCTGGGGGGGTCCGACTCGAGTGGGTGGCACCGAGGAGCCGTGGCAGGCTGCGTAGGGTGATGGAGGTGAGGACTCTGTGACAGGCAGGAGAGGCCGAGGCGGCCGTGGGTACCGGGGCGCCGGTGGCTGAACTCCCAGACACGGAGGCCGAGAGAGGCACTGGCCTCCATCCGTCCCCGCTGGGTGCAGACTGGCCTCCTTGGGTGGGAGCAGAGGCGCCCCAGCACCCCAGCTTACTAAGGACCCCGGGGCCCAGGGAGGGCTGGCTGCGAACCGAGGCCGGCACTTCGTGGCTGTGTCCTGGGTGTGCCTGGCTCTTCCGTTGCAGCCCTGGCTCAGCGTGAGGACACGGGGGGTGTCTGCCTGGGGAGCCCCTTGCTCCCGGGGACTGTCCTGAGCACCACTGACCAGGACTTCACGGTCCAGGAGCCCTGGAGGCAGGGAGAATGGTGGCTGCTCGGAGCCCCGGGGCCGCCGGCTGCATGCATGGCTGCGCCTTCTGTCTGCCGCGGCTCTGAAACTGGGCAGAGCTGGGGCCCACAGAGGGACATCTCAGGAGGCCAGGGGCGTCTGCTCCTCCCAGAGACAGCTCTCCCAGTCGTGACCTGGGGCCGGGCCTGCCCCTGCCCGCCTCGCACTGGGGCAGTGAGGCCGCGAAACCTCGGAGGCTGGGATGGCAGGGGCCGGGGTCTTCCTGGAGGAAGGGGCGTGGAGGGGGGAGGGCTCCCCGGCTCAGACTGTGTCCTCCCCAGTCCGGACCACGTCCTCCCCAGCCCAGGGCCGCTGTAGGACGAGCCCCGTCTCCTCCGAGTGGGTGGCAGTGTGGTTTTCCTATCCTTACAATTACCTGCTAGATTTTAGCCATGCACGTCACCAGTAAGCAAGGACCTGCATCTCCACCAAATCCCCCTCTGCAGGCTGGGGCTGCCCGCCCCACACCCGGACTTGGGGCCAGTCGTCTGGACCCGTTTGCTGTCTCCCCGGGGCATCCCTGGGCTGGGGAGGCAGGTCCGGCGGGAGGCGGGCCAGCGGCAGCCCGCCCTCCCCTCCCCCGTTGCCATGGCCGGCCCCAGGCATCCGCGGGCGTCCAGGAAACGGGGTGGTAGAGTCCGTGCAGCAGGGGAGAACGGCGAACGTGGAAGGCGGCAAACAGTTTATAGAACCCCACAGAAACAAAAGGGGGGGCTCAGCCAACAAAGGCCAGAAGAGCAAAGGGAGAATCGGTGACAAGACGAAGTAACAGGATGGGGGGGGCGAGAGGGGGGGCTGGTTGGCAAAGGAGACAGCGGGCGGGGGCAGCCGGGGACCGGAAGCGCGGCTGAAGCCGGCGCTCGGCCGCCCAGGGCTGGGTGCGGGACCGGAGGAGAGCCGGGGGGCGGGGCGAGGAAAACAAACGGTAACAAAGTATCTGCACAACACGCCACCGAGGGGGGCGGCGCCGGAACTGCGCAGAACCGCAGGGCCGTCGGCGGAGCGCGCGTCACCCGGTCCAGCCCCGCGTCCCCCAGGGCGTGGCGGGGGCTGCCCGAGGTCACACGCCAGGTCTCAGGCGCCTCCGCCACCAGCTCGTGGCCTGGCGCCGCTCGGCCCGCCTTTCGTTCACGTAGTGTTTATTGCGTTGTGCACCTGCGTGCACGTATCACTGACGCAGAGCATCGAGCCCTTTCCAGGGGCGCAACGTGACGTTTCGAGACTCGTGCATGTTGCAAAATGGCGTGAGTCGAGGTCGCGATCCCGCACGGCACGTCTGAAAGTTGCTAAGAGAGTGGATCTCGACGGCTCTCATCACGAGAGGAAAACGGGGTGGCTGCGCGAGGCGGCGCGTTAGCTGGACTCGTCGGGGCGACCGTTTTGCGGTGTTCGGCCCCCCTTTCCGATCCCTGGGCAGACTCGAATTCCGGGGGCGCGGAGGCTAATGCTGAGGAAGGGGGAAGGGTCAGCGCAGGGGGTACAAGACGGGACAGGAGGCCAGAAGGGGCAGAGCTCGGGAGAACCCCGGCGGGTGGCGGCGGCCCGTAGGGAGGCAAGGGGCAGCCTGAAGAGGGACAGGGCTCGGCCCGCAGGTCGGCCGGGGTCAGCTGGAGGAGCGTGAGGCCCCGTCTTGGTCTCCGAAGCCGGGGGAGCCCCGGGCAGCGATGGGCAGCAGGGGCGGTAGATTTGGGGGAGACGGTGAAGGAAAAGACGATACCGCGGGGAGGCGGGTACCAGGGGAACGTGGACGAGGGTGGCCCTGGGCGGCGGGGGGAGGGGCCTCCTCCAGCGACAGCTCCCTGGGGCCTTCAGAGCGTCTTCGTAAAGGAGCGAGGGGTGGCCGTGCGTGCCATGCGGCAACCCTCGGCTTCAGCGACAGGAAGGGAAGCGGTCAGGGACAGCTACGCCTCTGGCTGCGCAGGCGCGGGGCGGAGTCCTCTGGCCGACCTCTTCGCTTAGGTTGTTAGTGATTTAGTCGAATAAATGATCGTGCACGTTTCTGTTCTTCCTGGTGTTTATTCCCAGAAACGTGGACGTCGGTCTGAACTTCCAGGGCCTCCTCCTCCCAGAGGACTTCATTTTGTAAAGCGCTCCAGCCACACGGGACCTGAGGACCCAGTGGAAAGATGCCACCGCCCCTTCTGCCACCGAAATATAATAAGCAGAGCTCGGCGTTAGCTTACTTGTGAATATTTCTTTTCAATCCGAGCGCTGGCCTGAAGGGTTCCTTTCAGCAGCCTGGTTAGATGCTGTCGCGGTCTCAGAAACGCGCGCTGGGGGCTGGAGTTGTGAGTCTTTTCCCAACAAAACGCCTTCTAACCCCGCGGGCGGAGCGCTCGGCCTGGGGCTCGCGTTTTTGGCATTTCTTCTCTTGTTTCCTGAAACGTTTTTCAGAACATCTTGTCGTTTGGCCTGCGATCTTCTTCCCTGAGTAGTAAATGCCGTCCACTGATCTTTTCGGAATTTTTCGGGACGAAATCTCTGGGTTAGTGTCATTTTCAGTCGGCGGTCAGCACTGACTGGCCACCGCGCTCGGCAGAAATCGCTGCCTGGGGCCTCGGACCGAACGGCGGCTCAGCGCGGCCATTTCGCCTGGAAACGGGGTCGCTTCCTGGCGTCTCCCCTAGGGTGGGCATTCCCGACGTGGCTTCCGTGAGCTTGGCCGCGAGACCCCGTCCTCGCTCTGGCGAATCTTCGTCCGCGGAGCAGGTGGCGCGGCTCCCCGAGGCTGCCGCGTTAGGAAAAGGTTAAGAAGCTCTGCTTCGGGGGGCCGTTGAGCGCGAAGTGAACGTCTCCAGGGCGAGGAAGGGAGAGAAGGCAAGTTCAAGGGACAGTGCTGTCACAACAGCGACGAGGAGGTAAGAGGCAGACCGCGTGGCGCTGCCCTAAATTATGTGTGTTCAGAGCCACCGAGTCCCTACCGGGTGGTTTCTGGGCCACTCCTGCCTCGTCGGGCTGTGCCGCCAGACGGGGGCACCGTGTTGGCCACCAGCGCCTGCCGCGTCTGGCCTACGTGGGCGGCTGTGGGTGGGAGTCCGGTCCCCGTGCCCAGCCCCACATCGCCCAGCACGTGCTGGGGCTGTGTCCTGCCTCTGGGTGACGTACATTTCCCCATCGTGGTCTCCAGGAGAGCTGTCCCCCGTGGACAAGCCCGCATGTGGCCCGCCGGAACGCACTGCAGTGACGCCACCCCCAAATCCTGCTCTCTGAGCCGGAAACGTCCAGTGGCTTCTGCCCAGGACCCGTGGCCCTGAGCGCGGCACCCCGCCCTGCTGCGTCCGGCCCCCGCATCAGAGCCCCGGGGCCGTGGGGGCCGTGGGGACGGTGCCCTCCGGCACTCCATCTCCAGGGCTCTCCTTCGCACTATCGGAGGGGCGCCCCCGGCGGCAGCCATGCTGGTGCTGCCTCTGCCCGGGTCACTCGTGTTCCTCCAGACCCCACGGGTAGTAACGGTATTTCCGCACAGGCCGCTGTGAGCGTGACAGGGGACGGTCCCCGTGGGTGGCACTCGTGAAGTGTGAGGGGCTGCGCTCATGTTCACCACCGGCCATTGCTGGAGCCTCAGCCTCCTCCCTGCTGAGGACGGGGCAGCCCTGCTCTGGGCGACGGGACCCCCGCCCCACAGCTGGGGACCCGCCAGGCAGGGTTGGGCTTGGCCCAGGTTCTCGTGCCCTTGGGCTGAAGACAGTGACACTTCCCACTTCCCAAATGGGCAGGACTCTTGTGGGCCCCCCTCACTTATGGGGATGCCATGTCCCCCAAGGGGACAAGCACGGTCTGGACCCCCAGACTGAGAGACCCAGAGGAGACTGGCAGACGCTTCCCTGTCCCCACTGGGCTGGCCCACACTGTGGGGCCCCAGCCGATGCCACACGGGCCACTCCTCTGCACCCCCCACTTCTGCACGTTCATCGAAAGGGAACTTGGAATCTCAGAGGTTCAGCCGGCATCATCTACCCCTGCACCATTCACGATGACAAAAAGATGAACGCAATCCAAATGGCCTAATGTAGGAGACTCGTCACATCAGTGTGCGAAATAAGCACTTGGCAGCCATTATGATTTATATCGTAGAAGAATGTCAAACAACGCTAAAAGAAATTCGCGATACGTTGGGTGAGGCAGCCGGGTCACAGACTGTGGTTAGACATCTAATTCATGTAGACACACACACATGCACACGCATGCACACACACACACACGCACGCGCATATACACACACTCATGGTGTAAGCAGTTATCTGGGTGAGGACAGCCGAGAACATTTTTGCTTTCTCATTTTTACATTTATACTTTCTGAATACACGTATTTATTTTTCCTTAGCAGAAAACATGTAGTTTCGGTGATTTTCATTTTGTTTTATCTAGTTTTAAAGAAAGAAATCCAGGCAAAGAGGCGGAATTGCCATCTCCAGGCCGGGGATAGACGGAGGTGGCATCGGTCACCCGCTCGTCCAGGCCCTCGGCTTGCTCGGGTCTGAACGGCACCCCCCAAGTGCTCAGATGCCGAGGGTCCCCGCAGTGTGGCCCCCTGGACCCGACTGGCCCTGCTGCCTCCGGACAGAGCTGGGGCCAGAGGCGCTCTGGTCCTCGTGCCAGTGGCCTTGCGAGGCTGAGTCGGAGACAGGAGCGCGTGGACTGAGTGGCTGGACACGCGGCAGCAGGCGCACTGCCGGCCACCACGGCCCGCGCGCCAGGGCTCGCTCACAGACCGCGGCCGCGCAGGGACCCTTGATGCCCGCCCGGCGGAGGGTCCCCCCCCCCCACCCCCGCCCCGCGCTCGGCTTTCAGAGGCGGCGGTGACCGGAATGCGGCTGGCTGGTCACCGACACGCAGTCCAACGGGTCAGAGCCGCCGTCTCCCCCCGCACACCCTGGTCACTCCTGGCCCCGCGAGAACCGAAATTAGCAAAGAGAAACCCACGGCCGTCCACGCGCCTGAAAATCACCGTAGATGGAGTAATTTTACAATCTGAGTTTGTGTTTAGCATGAAACTCCGCCCCCCCATCCACGCCCCGATGCCGAGTCTGAGACGTGGCCCCACGCCCGGCCCGCCGGGGCCGAGGGCCATGTCCACCCAGGCGCGGGCGCGGGGGGCCGGCTGGCCCGCAGCATCCCGCCCCGCGCAGGCGCCCGGGTCTCCTGAGCGTCTCGGACCCGACACCGAGGGCTCCTGACCCTTCGCCTCCGACGCCCCCTGCCCGACTCCCACCCTCGCCACCGGCTGGAGGACGCGCCCTCCAAGTCCGAGTCCCCCTGGCGGCGTTCGCGTCCGCGCGTCCTCCCCGCCACCGGCCTGGGGCTCCTCTGTCTCTGCGGACCTCCTGGTGGCCGCGTGGTCAGCGCGGGAGCGGTGAGGACCGCACCGCAGTCCCTCCTCCGCCCACGCCAGGCGCGCGCCCGCTTTCATGCTGAGGACCTCGGCGGCGTCCCTCCATGTCCCCTGCACCGCCAGTCCCTGCCGGACAGGGCGGCCACCCCGTTCGGAATGTGGAAAGGGCTCGGCCGGCCTCCTCCGCCTTTGTCACGCCGTCCTACTCAGCACCACCCACCGCGGGGCTCGGGGATCCCAACGCTCAAATCTCAAATCTCAGAGGACGAACGGAGGGGAGGCTGTCACCACGCCCCCGCCCCGCGGGGCTCCGTCCAAGCCTAACAGGTGTTTGCTCCTCTGGGACGCGCGGCACGGGCTGCTCAGAGCAAGGGTGCAGGACGACGCAGGGACCCCCAGCGCCACAGACAAAGGGGCGGCCGACCTGGGCCTGCGGCCCCCGCCCGCCCGCCCCTCCGTGCCAACCGGAGCCCTGGGAGCGTGTCACGTGACTGTCGGCCCCACGAGAAGACTGGGGCATCCCTGGCCCCACAGCTTCCCGCCCTGGGCGATGGCGGACTGCGTGGTGACTCAGCGTGGCTGGTGCCTGAGAAAACTCCTTGGGAACCAGAGAAACTGAGGCTGTGCTGGATTTGAGGCTTGGTCATCCAGTAGAAGGAAATGCATTTCTTAAAAAGTATACATGTGTGTATATGTATATATTCCTTTCTTAAGATTTAGTGCATCACACCCATTAATATGGAAAATCAGCAGCCTCTCTTCAGCTAAAATTAAGGGTGTTCGTTGTGACACGGACCTGCTCCAGATGGCTCTACCTCCCTGCAGAAGGCCCCTGCCGCCGCGCCGGAGGCAGACACCCAGTCGCCCAGCTTTCTGTGGCTGGGCGGGGAGTCGCCACACACCTGCCCACACACTGGTCTCAGCCCGGCCACGGCTGACCCAGGCCCCTGGGCCTGTACCTTCACATTGGTCCAGATGCCAGTCTCTGCAGAGTAAACACACATAGCTAATTTGCAACATCTCTGGTTCACCATTTGGGGGTATTGCTTAAAAAAAAAACAAAAAAAAAAAACACCACTCGAGTGACCCTTGCATCTGAGGCCATTAATATTTAATCATCACTTGATTACATATAAAGACAGTTCAAGGGTATACTTTCACCTAAAGCTCTAATAATTTAATAACACTGATCGAACCTGCATTTGTATTAGATTTCACTCGGTTTTAATACCACGTTGCTTTAAATAGGGTCCATTTTTAATGGGGACTGAATAGTCTATTTTTTGGTCCTCTGCTTTCTTCTACAAACCACGGGGCATGAAGGTGCTGTAATCAGTGCTCTCTGATGAAGAACAGCAAAGCCATAAAGATCATTTCTATCAGACAATGGAAATCACCTGATTGAAACCTTCTCTCTCTCTCTCTGTTGACAATGGTGTCACCTCAAGGATTATCGTTGCCCTTTATCTCCTGATATGTTGTTGGGACATTTGCATCTGTTCAGGGAGCACCTTGGAGGCAAACCCTTCATGGGAAATGTCAGGGGTGCCAGCTTCCCCGTCCATGAAGTTTGAAATTGTGTGAATATTTCACCTTAGCCCTTACGGGATCTGCCACGTCCCAGCCAGGCTTAAGGAGCCGATCTCGCCACCCAGCGCTGCATTTTGTACTGTGCATCGCCCGGATATTTGTTTATTAATATTCAGGAGATGGAAGTTGGTAGAATCTTCATCAGCTCCGATGGAAGGCACGTCGCCTCGGACTTGCTTCAAACACCAAGCGAGCCCACAGTCTAGGGACTTTCCCCGACACCTTGGTGTGACAGGACCCATTTAATGGCTCGCCTCATTATTACTGGGCTTTTACTTGGTGCTATTATGTTTTGGGGGACACCATTTGGACCCATGGTCTCTTGAAATCTGTGTTCCACAATAGTGAGCCATGTTACAATGAGATTCTAATATATTTTCAGTGTAACCTCGTGGCGTTTTTTTTGTTGATCTTTTATCTATTTAGGTGCTTGCTCTGAAAAACGAATAATGTGAGGAATTTAAGAAACTTATAAAGCCACATCATAGGTAGAAAATAATAATAAAAACACACTCGTATCTCGCAGGCATCTTCTTATCATGATGATTTAATATCGTTAGTTGCATTCTGGCAGAAAGCTGAGCCGTATGCCATTGAGTAGATGTCACAGCTTTGTATCCAGTTTTAAAACAGACCACAAAATCGCATCGAAGAACAGCTTTTTCTCATATTCCATTACCATCTGAATTTTGAGATTGATATAGAATGCAAATTTTTTATTTAGATAAAACTATTACATACATGAATAAATATCAACCTAAGCAGAGAAACAGGTATAAAAATATATAACCAGCTATTGACTCTATTTTTTTAGGGCTCATCTTAGTAAACAAAGTATTGATCTCTCCCGTTTGGGACTTTGGCTCATTTCTACTCTGCAATCCTCAGTGACGCAGATTCATCGGTCTTGGCTCATTCTTAGCAAATAGTAATCCACATAACAAATATAAACTGTTCATCTCAGCCAATTTGGTCTTTTCTTTATGAGAAGGGGTTCACAGAAGTCTTCCATGGAGACCCAAAGAAACCACCTCATAAAAGTACGATTTGAAGCCATCCACCCCAAACATGTCCTCTCTCCTCATTATTTTAATAAGCAATCCCCGCCCCACCGCTGCCCCCAGGAATTTTTTTTGACTTAGAATCAGGTTGCTTTTCTTTGACTCTGAGAAACTTTTCTGTCACATCCTATGTATTGTTGTTTGTTTGTTTGTTTTTCCCTCCTGGCTTTTTTATTTTGTCTTGTTTTGGGTCAACGAATGCCATTAAAAAGGCAGGAACATGATTAGGAGGGATGCTAAAGCAAACAGCTACTCTATCTTATTATTGTTCATTAGCAAAAGCAGCACAATCTAACTGTGACCCAGAGGGAAACGTAAGAATCATCGCAGCCTTAAGAAACACGGTGGTGTCTGTCTATCATTCAAGTGTAGTTTTAATCAGTAACTCAGTAAACTGCAAATAGATACATGAGTTTAATAAGTTTGATCTGGAAAGAAAAAATATCTTAGTCCTGGGATGTCAAATATCTTGTAAGAAACAAGACTGTTTTGACCGAGAAATAAAAAAACTGAAAAGTCATATTTAGCAAAACCTTAGATATTCGGTATCAGAGGCAAGATGCACGGTTCTCTCCAGTCAAAGCAGACGCACCAGCATCCAGGAGAAACACCCGTCAGGGGGAAGAAGGCTCACCTCTCCACGTACGCTCAGGTTGCAAACAGGAGCCCAGATTCTCTTCCATTCTATCAGCATCGGGGCTGTCTACATCTGAGAATTGGTAACAATCGCCGGTGAGAGTCTGATAAAACTGTGGTTGACACTTTTACAATTGCGAATGTTACAGTTTTAGCTGATACTTTGGATACTTTGTGCCAGCGTCTCTACCATGTTCCCCAGAAGGAACAACGTTTCTTTTTTTGTGTGTACATTTAACAAGAAAGCCCAAGTTAGAAAAATGTTTTATGACTTAATGAAGTGCTAAATTAATCTTAAATAGATCAGTTTCCATAAAAATATAGAGACTATGTTGTAAATAACGATTTTACTGCCCTACTGAAAAATGGTCCTAATTATCCTTAAATCCTATTTTCGTTTTCTATCAGCTGCTATACAGGTTTATTGGGTCACGATGTGTAGACTCTATACTACTTGACCAGCTACAGACAAACTGAACAGCTCAGTGTTCCCAAATACATACGAGACATTAACATAAAACTCTGACGCTTACCAAGAGTTGGGGTGGGAGGGAGAGGAAAATGGAAATGGTAAATATTCCTAAATTTAATAATTGTTTCCTCTCAAAGAGTCAGTTGACCGATTTAAAGAGTGTGCTTTCTGGATAATGATGCAACACATGGAAGATAGTTTTTGCTGCTTTAGGTCAGAATTTATATCGTCTTACTCAGAAAATTCTCACTGACAAGAATGAGAATTTCTTTTTTTAAGCAAGTGTAGAACGTGCCTTGATGTTTTAAATAATTAAAGTCAGATTCCACTGAACGTAAATTTAGTGGAGACAATAAAATCTCTGAAAATGAGGCGATTACTGCACTCCGGTACTAAGAGTGACCGGGAGGAACTTTCCCAAAAAGTCCCACCTCCCCTTCCATCCTCAAACCTACAAAAACCCACGTGTAGGAGAACAACGTGTTAGTTAGCAGTAAAGGCTGCAGTCAGTGTTAGCTGAAAGTCTTTCAAAAACAAGAATACAACAGGAGAATTTGTAGGAAAACAAAACATGGTCATTGGTGTCATCTTTTAGGAATACATGGCATAATAATAAACCAACTTTCTAAATCATTCGAGTTCAGAATGTATTGGTAAGAAAAGCCAACATAGTCAATGTTCGCCATAAAATTATTCACTATTTTTTATGCGTTCAATTACATTTTAGAGGTTAAAAAGTTTTAAAACTCTTTAGGAATTTAAATGTCATTCCTGATAGGAAATGAGTTGGCTTCTTTCACCAAGAGCCGTGTGTAACCCAGAAGACAACCTGGAATTTGTGGCAATATATTTTCTTAATTTCATGACCAATCCAGTATTTAAGGAATCAAGTCAAGTTCTTGTGAAATAGAACACTATGCTTGCACGTGCGTGTGAAGTGTACAGTACACGTTATTAAATTCTGATCTCATTTATGAGATGGCTTCTCTTTTTTCCTGTTACTGAATTAAATGCTTTATCACCAAGACTGTCTGCATCAAAATCCACAAAGGTAATTTGTTTTGTGCCCCAAGTTTCACCAACAGAAAGAATTGGAGTTTGTAATGATGCCAAAAAACAGACTTTCAACAAAATATCATATGTGAGAGAGCATGGTACAAATAGGAGATATATAATTTCTCCTCATGAAGAGACGGGAAGACGTAAGTGCAGGCATTGACCTTGGGCTGTGACCTTGCTCCTCTCTAACCAGCCACGTCGTCGTTCCTGAGTTCAGCACGATTAGCAGAAATCTCACAGACCTGGAGGGAAACAGAGCATCACGACTGCATTTAAAACTAGCCCATGAGTCCCTGACATTCTGCAAAAAAATACATTCACGTAGAAGTACATTTGAAAAAATTTTTTTTTATTGTGGAAAAATTAAAATATATGCAAAAGTAAAATGAGGGGTATAATCCACTCCCCAACACCCCAAACCTGGCTTCAACACTGGCCAAGGCTCTGTTACTCTTGTCCCATCTGCTAGTATTTTAAAACAAGCCCATGGCCACTTGTTTTAAAGTGTTTGAAGGAACACTTTATGCAGGGGCACTGTGAACTTGGCATTTAATTCAAGGAGCAGAGCTGCTCAGATGCACGCCACTCTTCCAACTATTAGCGATGGATGCCAACTCCCTTTAGAAAGGCTACGGATTGTTTTAGCTACATAATTTATTTAAAATAGGAAATACAGCGGCCTTAGAAAGCGATTATTTTGCATATTAGACTCTAACACCCCCATCGGCATGTTGAGAAGTCTATATAAAAAGGTAAAAATGCTTTTACTTAAGTGTGAGCTAAACATTTCCAGATACTTGATATCTTTGTCTATATGTTGCATTTAACATTATGATATGACACACTCATCAGGCTGATATTTTAAAACGTTGAGATCTGATACCAAAGGCAGAGTGATATGTGTACACCTTCACACGCTCTGTCTGACAGCTTCCCCCACAAACCTGAGAGTCTCCGTCCACTCATAATCAGGACCGACATGTTCTCTGCATTGAGTAGAATATAGCTATACCTATCATCACGACCTTATATGTTATTAGGATTTTAAAACATCGTTCTGACTTCAACCCATTAAGATGACAACCCAGAGAAGGCTGGGTTATGCGCCACGAAGTATTCTACGAGGAAAATCCATTGAACTCACTTTTATTTTTTGCCCAGGAAAAAAAAGGAGATCATGCAAGAGATAGCGCCCTCCTCCCAGTACTCAGTCCCCCTCAAGGATAGACTCGAAAACTTCTATTCCACCCGGTGACTGAAACGAGTGACTCTCACAGAGCCAGCCGCAATCCTCTAGCCTTCCACTGACATTTTTTTCTCTCATCGAAAAGATGACACATAATGTTTATGAAAATCTCACTGATGCATTATTTTTAGATCCAAACACAGTCATCTTAAATTTGACATAAGGGATGTTTTCTCTATTACTTCCCACTTGTTCATTTGTGTGTAAGGGGTGAATCTTGGAATCTCAATGTTTTAAAGAGTCATGTGTGTATTAATTAGCTAGATGAAGGGAAATCCCTTTACAGTATATATATATATCAAATCACCACGGTGTACACTTTAAATAGCTTATAACTTTCTGTCAATTATACTTCAATAGGGCTGAAATTCTTTCAAGTCTGTGAATATGCCCTCATCTGCTCCCATGTAATTATTTAAAATAAAATGAAATGATCTCCATTAAATATAAAAAAGCAAAAATGTATATGAACATTCATATAGGCATACATAAAGTATATATAAAATATAGAAAAAGACTAACCTTTTGACCAAACCTCTAGTTCTAGAAATATCTAGTTTTTAAAAAAATTGTCTATCTCCTTCAAAGCAACATGTGGACATTTTAACAGCTCTCACAATAGTATCTCGCACATGGTGTTTGTGGAGTACAGTTCATGGTGACCCCAACACACACACACACACACGCGTGCGCACACGGTCAGACCTTTAAAACAGCGTTTAAATCGTGGAGACTCGATCACAGTGAAGTTGTTGAACAACAGAACAAGTTAAATGTCGCCTTTACGAGACCGAGCACAGATGCCCGCTGCCACGGGCACCCCCCGCACTCGTGTGTCAGATTATGTCTGAAAGCACAGGACTGTCCTGCCCCACGAGAGTCTCGCCTCTCACACCGTCACCTGAAACCATCCCAAGACGCTAAAACACCAGACTTTCATGTTGCTGCACTCAGTAGTTGGAATTTTTCTCACCGTCATGTTGCCATAGCTTTCTCTGCGAATCGTTTGTAAGTTTGCAGACACTCGAACTTGTTATGTGATGTCAACTCGCTTCAGTAAGAGAGCGATTGGGGGTGGGGAGTCTAGTCTGTTCTTAGAATTAATATAGAGTCTCAGTTCTAAATTGAGGAATGGTTCGGAGCAGCCACAAATACGCTTCATGGAGAAACGCAGGGCGACGAGACCCAGTCCGCTTCAGCGGGCGGCAGCCCCAGGACTGCTCCCGCCTTGGGCGGGCCCCTTGCATCGCCAGTAGTTTATAGTGCAAACGCTTAACTGGTTTTTTACAACTCAAACGCCATTAAGAACTAATTATCTAATCGTGTTTGATTTCTACTGGTGTTACTGCATGTCTCCTAGGTTTACGCTTCACACTTGCATTTTCTTGAGGTTGATGTACGTTTTTATGTCCGATTATACGTATGCAGGAGGACTGAAAAGAGATCGTTAAAATCACTGAGATTTAGTCAAAGGGGTGCGCTTGGGAACAAAGTTCTTCCCAGAATCTTGTTATTTGGGGGCTTTATAGAGTTGCTGAAACTTTCTTATGTCCTTCTGTAATGTAATATCTGCGTTCGTCTTAGATGACTATGACACGTCCAAACGCTTTATGAGAAAAAAAAAACAGGAAAAAGAATATTTCCAATATCATTCACCATTATTTTTGCTTATATCTTAATGCATACACACATCTCCAAGGCATTGCCGAAACCTCAAAAGTATTTTCTTTGGGAAATCGCGGTTATGCACTTAGTCATGTGAGTTCCACGAAATACAATGTTACATATCCACAATCAACAGAAAAAGCTCTCAAACTCCTGGGCGATCCTGACGGTATCACTGACTGCACTGTTCTCTCCAGCTCCCAAGCAAACTGATTTTAAGCAGAAAACAACCCCATTATCTACTCAGAATAAGAAAACTTTCTACAAACAGGGATTTACAACTTTTTTTGTTTAATAATTTTCAAGGACATAAATACTTATCTATAAATGTGCAGTAATTACTATTTTAAGAACTTTGGCAATACATTTGATACTGTGGGCGGAGGTGTATTATCCTTTATTACAAGCAATTGCATAAAAGTACCGTCCTGGCTTTAAATCATCGCCTTCATATAAATCATTCTGTTTTCTCAAAGATATCTGAAAAAAATGCACAACTTATTCTTATAAATGGATTGAACAAATGTCAAAATGATAGATGTATGTTGAACCCAACAGATGGGAAGGCCAATGCTGGCAAGGTGTTTCGACTTTGTATATAGTAAGTAAAGCTCTGGTGATTTTTTTAGCTTTGGAGTGTGTGTGTGTGTGTGTGTGTGTGTGTGTGTGTGTGTTTAAGACTATGAGCCAAGTATTATTTTCCACCTCTGCAAGAAAAAAACAACTTTAAGAAGTAGCTAGCTATTCAGGGAAGGGAACTTGAAAAATATATATATATATATCCAGCATCTTTCCCACATAAACAAACAAAAACATTTAAAATGTCTTACTGAGTAAAGACCCCACCTTCTTCTGGTGAAGGTACTAGGCAAGTCACAGAGATTCTTTCTGCTCCAGGATGAAGATTTTAAACCTCTAAAAGTCTACAATGGAAAAGAGCTCTGGGTCCATCCCATTCTGACTGAGCATGTGCTTCCAAACAATTGACACAACCGGAAATCTAGTGCTTTCGAATTCACTCAGAATGCGGAGGAGAGGAAGGGCGGTTGTGTTCATTTGTGTTCTCTTACAGGATGTCGGTTTTCTGATTCAGTGGAGAACCGTTGGTGGCAGGGAGACAGACAGGCTCCGTTTGGAAAAAAGATGCTGAGCCGCTGAGCGGGAGGGGGCGGGCGAGGGAGCGGGCACATGTTACATCAGACACAGTACCTGAGTTCTCATTGCACAGCTTGTCAGCAAGGTAGAGTGTCTCCTGGGCGATGAGTGGGAGTGTTTCACCTCTGTGCTCTTCTATTACGGTTTCACGCTGCAGAGAGATAACAACATCTGTGGACGGATACGCACTCGCAGGCCATCTCACCAAAATTTCACTAGCTAAAGATATAAAACCATGTTAGCAAGGTGGTCCGTTTTTATTAGCCCTTTTGGTTCAAGACCTCAGCGCGTGGGATTAACCCTCTGCCTCGCATGCTAATTGCATCATCTCCCCCGGAGTGAATGCACTGATTCGTGGTCGGGTTGGAAGCTCAGAGTGAGGAGGAAGTAAACGGGGTCTTTATATCTGTTTCTCTTCCTTAAATTGGAATGCAAAGAATGGGAAGAAATGGGTTTCCTATTTATGAAGCTGAAAAGTCTTAGTTTTCTGTTTTCGCTTGTTTGTGTGTTTTTAGAACACTTCTTAAAGAACTGAGCTCTTTAAAACGGTTAAACCGTCCCCCTTCATATTAACATAATAATCCATTTTGTGGTTTTAAACCGGGTCCGAAGTGTGGAAACAATCAAGCTTCCTCAGCAATCGAAACGCAGGCATCCTTAATTTCACTGTGGATAACATGCCTGGAAGCCACCTAGGGAACTTTCTTTTCATATCATTTAGAGATCCAGCCATAAAGTCACTTTTCCTCCCCGCCCCCCACACCCAAACCTGACTTTCCAGAGAAAAGGGAGCTCAAATTTGCTCGTGCGCTTGGAAATCTTAAAATCTAGCTGGAGTCGGTGTCTGCCTCAGAGAAGCACAAGGTGACAGTTTGGGGAATTGCGGCGCTGCCTTGGGTCACTCAGCAGAGGCTTGTAAATCACCTTCGAGTTCATTCAGCAGGACTCTGAAATTTTTTTAAATAGCATTTTTAAATTTTTAAATTCCACTCCAGGATTTTTACTTGAAACCTGTGAGATACAAGCACACTTAACTCATCGCAATTTTTATTCCACAGTCCTCTTAACTCTGAACTATTGCCTTTACTTTCTAATTAAAATGAAAGTCTTTGGAAGTCAGCTTAAGCTCTCATTTCAGGATGTCAAATGCCTGAAATTTGGGCCAATGTGTGAACTTAATACATTTTTTAAAGCAAACTTTCCCATCACTTTGACTCAACAGCGTTGAGTAAAGTGAAATATATTGCACTATATTTTGCCAGGCACATTCTAGCGAGCCAGAGGCCAGCATTCATGTAAAATACTACACTGCAGGGAATTTGTCCTTAAGCCAGCCGCCATCCCTAAGCCTTTGTTTAACTTAGTTTGTGCTAAAATACTTGAATTAACTCGGAGGGGAAAAAAAATTCTCTCTTTGCGAAACCTTGGGGCGGGGAGGGGCCCAATGTGGGTCGCTCTCTCGCCACTGTTCGGCCGTAAATATTTGAGAGCGACATTCATTTGGATTTAGATTTTAACCCAGGGACCACAGCCCTTGACTCCCTACGAGGGAGGGAACCTCTGAGAGACCTGCCGGCACTGGGACCCCTCCCAAGTCCCCACAGGAGCGAAGCAACGTGCAAACGCTGTCCTACAGTCAACGGCACTTTCTGGAAAATCTCTCTTAACTCTCTCCACCGAGACAAAATCTCACGGCCCCAAAAAAGGCAAAATGCACGGTCGCCATTGGGAAAGAGGCAGGACAAAGCAAATAGACGACATTTTAAGGTCCAACGTCCTGACCCTAGACCACAACCCACACAGATGGCAAAAAGGAAAAAAAAGGGGGGGCGGGGGCGCCGGAAGCGAACCCCCCGGCGCAGCGCGCGGCCGCGGAGGGGGCTTACCGCGAATTTCAAGGGTCTGGACGCGTCAGAACAAAAAAGAAAGAAAAAAGAAAATAATTTTTTAAATTCTCCGTACGCGGCGTCCCCGTTCCTCGGCGCGAGTCCCCGGGGCGATCCCGCTGGGCGGCAGGGTCCTCGCCGGGCCTGCGGTCACTCGTCCGCCCACACGCTTCGTCCAGCAGGTCGCTTAGGGAAGCCTCGGGCTGGGCTAAGGGGATCTGTCGAGAAAAACCCGGCGGGAACGCGTCTTAACGTTAATATCCCTTAAAAGACGCGCCGGCGGAGGCGTGGGGACCCCCTTTCCCCGTGCCGCGTGGGCCGGTCACTGCCCGCCGCAGCCCAGACGGCGGCCTAAACTCCGGCTTTCCAACAGCGCGTGTCGCGAAGTGGACGGAGAAGGACAGATCCGGACTGGAAACCGCGCTGACACGGAGCGCGTAGAAGGCAGAACCGGCGCGAAGCACGGAAAATGGCTGTGAGCGCCGGAGACGGAGGTGGCGGCGGGGACGGGGACCGGGGCGCAGGGGACGGGGGCGCAGCGGGCGGGGGCGCAGGGGACGGGGGCGCAGGGGACGGGGGCGCAGGGGACGGGGGCGCAGCGGGCGGGGGCGCAGCGGGCGGGGGCGCAGCGGAAGGCGAGCGGAGCCGGGACGCGGGGAGGACGCGGGGACGCGGGCGAGCGGGAGGGGGACGGCCCGCTCTCGTCGCTTCCAGAACTCTCCTCGGCCCAGGACGGCTCGGGCAGAGCCACAAGTGTGCCCCGCCGCGCCGCCGCGCCCCGCCGGACGCCCCTGGGTGGCGAGGGAGCGCGGCAGGGGCGCAGCTCGCCGGTCGCCCTGTCGCCGCGCGGCCGCTGCGGAATCCGGCGAGGGGTCCGAGGTGCCCTCGGCCGCCCCCTCCGCCCCGCGCGGGGGTCAAAGAGCACCCCTCGCCCTTGGTAACGGAGACAAAAACTCGGGGGCCGTCTAGACAGGTCAAGGTGCCGGGGGCTGCGCCCCCGCGGCTCCTTCCGGAAGGGGGCGGGGACCCGCCAAGGGCGCCCGGACGCGCCGCGGGGCCGGCCCCCCGCGCGGGCGCCCCCGCGCTCCACCCTCCGCTGATCAAAGTAGGAAGTTCGCATGACAACCATGGTGAAAGCGGCTGAATCGCGAATGATCTCGATTTCTGCGACGTCGCTCCGTCCGGCCTCCATTGTCCCCTTTCGGACGCAGTGTGAACCCTTCCGGTGCCGGCGACCGCGCGCCAGTCCCTCGCGCGCTCCGGGCGCACAAAGGGCTCCGCGCCTCCCCGCCATCTGGCCGCGCGGCGCGGTCCTTCCAGCTGCCGTGCGCGCCGCGCCAGCGTCACCGCCGCCGGCCCCCGGCTCGGTGAGGACCCAACTTTGTAAAAAAAAAAAAAAAAAAAAAAAAAAAATGTTTAAAGAAACACGCGGCGAGGAGAGAGCAGACACAAACCAGCGCTAATTAACTTTCGCCGCCCCGGCGTGCGCGCGGCACGGTCCCCCTCCCCGGCCCCCGACCCCGCGCGAGGTGGGGTTTCCAGCCGCCTTCGAGGCCCCCGCGCTCTGCAGTTAGACTGCCATAGGACGCCACACTCATGTATTCACTAAAACGTCAAGTTTTTTAAAAACTCGTGAGTGTTTTAATATTTTAAATGTCTTAAGTCAAAAGGCCCGGGTGTGAGCGGTTTACAGCGCACCTTGCGAGCGCACGTTGCGTTTTATTTACACTTTAATGATGCCACTCGGGCGCTGCAAGCTGTTAAAAAAAGGATACGTATATCGGTTAGCAAGCGAACTGAACATCTGTTTTATTAACTTGCAGAAACCAGGAATTAAATAGCGGACCTGGAAAGTTGCAAAGCACAGAGGTAAATTCGCAAATTACAGTGAATCGAGCAGGTCGTTGGCAGAATGGTTGCTTTTTTCCTGCTGTGCATGTGCTTTAAGCCGATTTCCTTATGTGATACATATGAAATCTATTCATAGTACTTTCTGGGTGTCAACAAAGCAGCATTCTACTTCAAAGTGAAGAGAAGACTCTTTCAATTAAAAAAAAAAAATCTAACAGTAATCAAGACTCCATTCTCTCTCCCCTCCGTCCCCCACAGGAAAGTAAATACTTGGGGGGGGGGTGGCAATGATGTCAGGGGAGGGCAGGGCAGGGCAGGGCCTGCCGTGGGAAGCCGCCTCTGGAACACTGCGGCGCGTCCTAACATCACAGGATTTCTCTGGAGCTGATGCCACTGTCGGAACTGTGTAAAAACTGACCGAGTGTTCTGAGCTCTGTGCGAAAATTGTCGAGCACATCGGGGTGTTTACGTGTGAAAGGCCTTGCGCGCTCACTTTGGAGAGATGCTTTGTTTATCTCCTGGGTTGGCCGGCACTTCTTAAAAACAGACCTCGCATGAAAACTTTCCCCCAAACGGATGTTTTTTCTTTTTCTGAAGGTATAATTTTTACATGCTCGCGTGCAGTAGGATTGTGCCCGTTTTAACACAAATCTGTTATATCAAAGGATCAGTGTGAGTTTTATGTCTTTGAGGGCTAACTGGCTTTTTGATGTAATTAGCTGTCTCTTTTGAGTAAACCTTTAATAGCAGAAAACAGACAGCTCAGAAAAATGCTGAATTCCAATCTTCACTAAAAACAAGAAGAAGAAGAAGAAGAAGAAAAGAAAACTCCCAGCAAGAGACTAGTACAGTTCGTTTTATAGAAGTTCAAAAAAAAAAAAAATTGATCTTAAAATCCCCAAGCAGCCAATTCTGTGAGAGGATGTTAAAGGAAAAGATGCCCGTGTATTGCCGCTCTCCGGATATTATTAAAACGTATATGATGGGAGTCTAAGTGATGCCACTTAGCCGAGCCACCTTCAGTAAATTTAAAGACTGTTCATAGAATAATTGAGCCTCTTCCTCCCCGCAAAGTGGTTTCTCTGTGAGCGCAATAACTATTGGGACAAGTGGAATAAAACTAATTCTTTCTTTCTGTTCTATGAAGATTTTGAATAGTACTTGTCAGCAAAGCGACTCCCATTGTAATCTTAGAGGAGATTTGCCTCCACCCCGGATGGACTGTCTCAGAGATACTAACCTCATTAAAATATGAATGGAAAGGCCGCCATCATTGTGTCAGGAGAAAGCAGTCACTGGCACGATTTTCTTATCAGCCGTTACTTTTACACACGGACGCGTTTGGTGTGAGGTATAAATACGGCAATGATCCAATATGATTTCGCCGCTGTCTTGGAGGCCCCTGACCCAAGAAAGCCCTACCGTTTCCCATTGTGAAACCTAGCGAGGGCTCTAGATCATCCTCAGTATCCACAATGTCTTTTTTTTCCCCCTTTAGGCTTCTTCTGACCATGTGCTTGTTGTGTGCAATGAAATGGGGGTGGGGGTCCCCAAACCCCACCCAGAAAACGGAAACGAGCAGTTGAAAGTTTCGGCTTCGTTTTCTCTCAAAAAATGGAGTTGGGGATTTATCGCAGACCTCTACGACAAACTTTAATAACAGTTAATTACATTACTGTGTTTCTGTTCATCTTGTAGCAAATTTCTTGCTTGCTAGCTGTCACAGTCAGGCAGGACACAATTGTGTTACTATACAGTGGGATGTGGAAGCCGCCATCGTGGCGTGGCTGTCTTTTTCATAACAATCTGGCAATCTCAAATAAGTCTCACTTAGCGTGATTGTTGCTTTGGAGTGTCCTTCAGATATGAAACTGATACTTAAGCTACTTAGGGGCCAGTAATTAATTTCACATTGTTACGAAGATGCTCTTTCTACAGGCTTGGTTAATGTAGAAAATGTAATTGCACAATAGCGAGTATTGCATCGAGTTTAATCACTAACTTTTCATCCATAAAAATATTGAAATCATTTCCGATATTAGTTACAAGTCAATATTTAGAAGTGAAAATTCAAAGCCCCTTTGCTCTAGGCTACAACTGGGGAAGCCTGCATTCAGAAAGTCTTGTAAGTTGATGAGATATATAATTAGCTTTTATGTTAATTGGCTGCCATGAGTTTGTTGTAGGACACTTCTTCATATAATATGCAAATAGCACTGGCTGTTTAGTTTTATTAGTCAGTGTAATTAGAAATCTAAAGGAGTTTACTTCAGTGATGAATAATAAAAGTTGATACATTTCTTGTGTTCTGTATATCAGAAAAAAATGAATTGCTTCTGGACCCAACCAGAAAGAGAGATTTTAAATAGCCTCTGTTTACAGAGCCAAAACGAGGCAACATAAAACAGGATTAAGATTAGTTTTCCAGTTACCAAATTCGATGTTAAAACAGGTGACTTTGTGAATCAATCTTGGGGACAAAAATGCCAAGATTCCGGGACAATTTACCGCAAATGACATAGTAAATTTATGAAAATAACAGAAAATGTTACTTTCTTTAATTTGAATAATGAGAAAAGGTCACTCTAATTGAAAATAAAATATTTTGCAGTATTTTCTGTTCTTATTCATGGATGCATTATGACAATAACATAAAGTGCATACTCAAGTTGTGAGAAAAATAGAAATAATAAAATAAAAACAATGTGATTTTGGAGGGAAACTTTCCAGAATTCAAAACTATTAAAGTTTCAGTCACAATTTTTTATGCTGGGGCATATTTTCAACTTAACAGTGACAAAGCAGAATTAGAGAAAAATTGCATGATGGATCACCATTGATGAACCCCAAATGAGGGTGATCTAACCCAATTTGAAGTTTTCCTAAAGGTAAAAAAAAAAACACAAAACATGCTTTACTTTCATTATTGAATACAAAATTAGCACTGCCATTTGGTTTCCCACTTTAAAAAAATATTCTCTTAGACTCCCCTCCGAAAAAACAAAATGTTAATTTTCAAACATTTCAGGTAAAATAAAAAGAAATGCGAGTATCCACATGAAAAAATGTTGCAATTTGTCAACCTTTGTTAAAAAACCACAATCAGCAAGGGCTTTCGGCGCCCTTTTCACACTGTTTCTGAGCTTTGCCCTCGCTGGCACACCCCGGAAGGACTTTGCAGATTAGAAAAAAAAGACATAATAGAAAAAAGTTAGACGCTTGAGAGGTCAGAGGTGGCAGTGCCCCACCGTGAATGGAGTATGATGTAGATTTGTTCCTTCACTCAACAGATATTTCTTGAGGTCCGTCCACATGTCAAACACATATCTCTCAGTCAGACTTTCAGAAGAGGATTCGTCCAACAGACTGTGATAACTACACATGGTGTCAGAGGGACCTTAGAGTTATCGGGGGGATCGCTGTGTGTTATATAAATGTCTAATCACTGTGCCGTATGCCTGACACTAACATAATATTGTATGCCAACTCTAATTTAAAAATAAAAAATTATTAAAAAATAAAAAGATTCTTCTGTGGTTCTGAATAAAAATTAAAATTAAATACTAGAAAAAGACCCTGTGGCTTGTGGAGGTCCAATAAATACTGACTGACAATAACATGACTCCTCGTCTGTCAGTCAAACTCAAGAACATGTAAATACAATACCTGTGTCCTGGTTTTACAATTTTCTGCCCCCAAATCTGCGTTGTTTTCTCCATGTTGTTACTGGAAACGTAACGATAGGCGAGTAGTTATCTGTGTTTAACCACCTCTGCAAAAAAAACACCTCCCCAGACGGGAAAAATGAAAGTCACAGGCCGAGGCTGCGGTGGCATGTCCCAACTTTGCCGTCTGCGGCCTCGCGGGCAGGCGGTGAGAGTTCCCTAGAAACCATTAGCTGTCTCGGAGGAAAAGGGTCGAGTCAACTGGACACGTCGCCAGGAAACCCTGGGCGTCCCTTCTCCACAGATGTGGGAAAGCGCGCACACGCTGGTTCCCGCTGGCTGGAAAGAAAGCTCTCGCTCTCTTGCAAAACATTTTTTTAACAGGAAAGTAACACATTCAGCTGATTTAAAAACAAAATTCCAAAAGGAACAAAAGAGTAGAGTAAGAGGGAAGGCTGATACCTGGACCTTCAGGTGCCGCTCCCCTATCTCCAGAAATACTCCGAGCGCATGTCTATATGTACACGTAAATGAGCGTGTGTGTGCACTCACGTGCGTCCGCGTGTCTGCGCATATGCACCCGTGTCCTATGTGCGCTGTGTCTGTGTCCCTGTGTGTTCCTGTGTGCATGTGCGATGTGGCATGTGCAGGCATGTCCAGGTGCACGAGCGTGCCCGTGTGTTCCTGTGTGCATGTGTGTCTCATGTGTGTTGCGTTGTGTTCACGTGTGTTGTGTGTGCATGCATGTCTCTGCGTATCATGCACGTGTGTCCAGTGTGCCCTGTGTTCCCATATGTGACGTGTATTGTGTGCATCCCATGTGTGTTCAGTCTACATGTGTGCTCCAGCATGTCCACGTGTGTTCCTTTGCATGATGTATATGTACACACGTGTGTACATGTGTGGTTTGTGTTTCTGTGTGCGATGTTCATGTCCATGTGTGCACATGTGTGTATATGTTTTCCATGTGTTCTGGCGCGTTCCTGTGTGTGATGTGTCTACGCATGCGTGTGCACACGTGTGTTCCCGCGTATCCATGTGTGAGCATACGTGTCCATGAGTGCGGGGGTATGAGTGCCCCCTCCTCTTTTCACACGGATGAGAGCACAGAGCACACACTTGGGGAGGAATGTGTTCAGCCACGGTCAGGCGGCTGGGGACCGCATTGGCCGGTCACTGCAGGAAGGCGCTCAGCAGCAGAGGGGCAGAACCGGCCCCATCGCCGTGGGAAAGGACGCAAAATGCCACCCGCGCTGACCATCGTGAGCCACGGCAGGCGCCCCCTGGAGCACCTGTTACCAACGAGCTTTGGGATGAAGTTGCCTCACTCTGCGCCCAAACGGCAGTTTTGAGAGGGCGGGCGTGAGCGTTCTCAACCCCGTTCCCAGGGGCTGACCGCAGTTTTGCCGTGGCCCAGGCCCCAGAGTCTGCCTTCCATGGCCGTCATACGGCCGGTCATCCTTGCCCGTGTTCCCCCAGCTCCGAAACACCAGGGCACAGCAGCATGGACCGTGGAGCTGGGAAGAGCCTGGGCGACCCCGCGCAGACCCCTCACCCGCCGTGGAGGGACCGAGGCGGAGGGAGGAGCCTCGCCCGAGCACCTGGGCGGAGCCAGGCGTGAGCCCAGCGGTGACAGCCAGGCGAGCCTGCCGGCCATCGGTTTCCTGATGACCGCAGCAGGGTTTGCTGCCACCAACCAAGTGACCGAGAAGGGCCACTCCTCTGGGACGAGCTGTGGAGAGGCACTGGCAAGGCTGACCCGCGACCGGTGAGCAAGGCCGGGGCAGCCTGGCCCGTGCTGCTGTGGCCCGGCCAGCCCGGGCCTCTCCATCCTTCTAGAGTCCTCGCCTTTCAAACCGAGATACACATAATGCTGCTTCTCCCGTATCCAGTCAGGCCAAGTAACTGAGAAGAAAATCCTTCCAGAGCTTGACAGATAAAGTCTGATGGACGCTAACGGTTTCAGTTTGTAAACGCCTTTAAAAGGATGCAAATTTGGGGAGCACGGACTGATTCCGTGGTCTCCTTTCCGAGGGCTGGAGGGAGGGGAATGACGTCCTTCACCTGTGAGGCGCTAGGCCGTCTGTTCCCCGCCCCCATCTTCCCAGGGCCCTTGGCGCTCAGAGTGCCGTCCGCGGACCAGCAGCTCTGGGCTCCCAGAACGCGGGCCACCCCCTCCCCCCGGCCCCCCGGCGCCGGACCCTGCGTGCCACTCGCCCCTCGGGCGGCTGCGCGCACAGTGGGGTTTCCGCAGAGCTGCTCAGGGGCCCGATGGTGACAGAGGGGGACGCGGTGGCGGTGACCACGCGTGGGCAGCCACCTGAGCGCCTTTGCCCCTCGCCGCTGCGCTGTCCCCAGGACGAGTGTGCCAAGAGAGCCGGGTAGGAAGGGCCATTTGGGACAGAGACCCTGATCGGGAGGCTCATCCTCAGAAACACGACGGGCCGCGCCCCTGTCCCCGGATGGGAGCGGCACGTGCAGCCGGGTGCGCCCCTGATCCTGCCGAGAGCGGCGCGCAGCGAGACACCATGTCGCTGGTTCCGGACCGGAGACCCTTCATCGATCCGGACAGAAAGCAGACGCCGAGGGGGACGACACGGGCGCCCGCGAGAAGAGTCAGTGAACCCGCTCGCTCCCCGCGGCAGGGTTTCTGTGCCAGTGGACTCCGCCCGCAGCCCGCCTTCGCTGAGACAGACCCGGCCGCGAGCGGCTCTGGCTGCGCCCGCTTCCCATGGAAACGGGGCACGTGGTCTGCTCCTACGGGCGAGGTGGCGTCCCCACGCGCGCGGGGGACCCGGGAACGGCGGAGGGAGAAATGGCTGCAGGAGAGAGAGAGCTCAGCACCGCTCAGGCCCGCTCACGGAGCGCCTACTGTGCGCCACGCATCGTGTGAGTCGCAAGGAGGCAGCGGCAAGCAAAACCATCCGGTCCCCCCCCACCCCGTCCCCCCGGAATTTGCGACCTGGGGTCCGCACCTGAAAGCGCACAGGCAGCATGTCGGCTTTGGGGTCCCCAGGGGTCCCCACCTGTTCTTGTACAGCTCCCGACCTAAGACCGGCTCTCGCACTGATAAATAGCTGAGAAAAAATCAAAAGAAGTTAATACTTTGTGACACATGCAAATGACACAAAATTCAAATTTCAGGGTCCACAATGAAGTTTTATGGGACACGGCCACGCGGTCCAGGCCTTCCAGCTGCCGTGACAGAGTTGAGTCGTGGCCACTGGGCCCCCAGAACCTAAAGTAGCAATTCTCTGGCTCTTTCAGGAAGACACGTGCCCAGCCCAGCTGTTCCGTGCCCAGCCCCCTTGCCCAGGTGGCTTGGCGCCCACTGTCCCATCCTCTGATGCCAGCCTGTCCCCACCCCGACCCCCCACCCTGTACCCCATCCCCCCACATCTCCTGCCCCGCCTGCATCCCATCTCTGGATGCCAGCGCAGGACGTGAGGATAGTTCTTCTAAACGTGCTTATCACACACACACACACAAGTGTGCATACGTACAAGCACATGCCTCCACACACGTGCACACAGGAGCACACTCGCATGGGCACGCCGTGCACACACACACAACGAACGAGCTGCAGCCCCGAATGGAGAGTCAGGCTGCCGTCGCCCGCGCGACGATGCTGGCTCGCACGGAGGCCCCTCTGGGCCGGCCCCGGAGCGGAGCTTCGCACACCTGACCGGCCCAGCCCGCCCCACACCCCGGCGACGGGCAGGTTACTATCGAGCGTCCCAGGGAAGGGAGGCCTCGGGACGCTCCCACGGGGGTGTAGGGGAGACGCCGGCTCCGGGGCGGAGCCCTGGCGAGGGCCGGTGGACTGGTCTCCTCGTGGCCGTGCGCCCGGCGCTCTGCCCACGCCTCTCGCGCAGAAACCCCCTCCGCTCCCGGGCGAGGCCCACCTCTGCTGGCGCGATGACAGCGCCAGCTTGCGGCCCTGCGGGGGCCCCCGCCAAGGTCACGCCTGCGCTCGTCCGCAGCAGAAGCCGCGGACAGCCAGGCCCATCTGAAGCCAAAGCCCTGCTCGGGTGTCGGGGCCCAGAGGGGGGCCCCTCCCAGGCTGGCGGAGCCCTCCCCGGAGCGATCTGCCTCTGTCTACACTGCCCGGCGCGCCCCAGCAGCACAGAGACGCCCCTGAAGCCGCCGTTTCGAGAACAGTTAGTGTCGCAGAGCTCAGCCTCCCCTGCCGGCCACCTTTCTCAGACAGTCCGTGGGTCGCTCTTCCTCCAGAGTTTCCGCAGGGAGCCCCAGACTCCAGGCCGCTGCGCCAGGGCCGCCGCGGTCCCACCCACTCTGTCCCGGAGGGGGGGGGCACGGGGTCTGCCCCCCAACGCGAGCCCGTTATCCCTCCGTTCTTCGCCTGATTCGTGGATCCAAACAATCCCTATTCGGTAGAATAAGGAGCAATTAACAGGACCAGGGACTTATTAAGGATAAGTCATGCCACGCAGCTCTGACAGCTTGTTTTGAGTGTGACAGAATCACAAAATGCATTATGTATTTGAACTTGCGTGCAGCCTCTAACGCCAGGCGTGTGAAATTATTCTCACCAAATGGCCTGGAGCAGCTGGATGAGAGCGGTGTCATGTCCTGGGACCAAACTCAGAGACAGAGGCTAGGTGGCCGCCAGCCACGCACCCTACCCCCCCCCACCCCCATCCGGAATGGGGGGTGTGTGTGCTTCATGTGCTTCATGAGGGGCAGTGGAGGCGGTGGAGGTCAGCAGGAGAGTTCGTTTGCCTTAAAGCCTAATTTATTGATCTGGGGGAGAGGCCGAGGCCGGCTGCCACGCTACCTGGAGGGGGGGGGTGCAGCCCCCGTGGGGGGGGGCTCTCAGCTTGCAGCCAGCCACTCAGCAGCCTGGGGCATGGTGAGGACCCCTTGCAAGACCCCATTGCCGAGAACGGCTGGCATGGAGACAAACCCACTCAGCCTCGTGGAATCAGAAGGACGGAGTTGGAAGGCCCAGGGGTCATCAACTCCAGAGGTGTCGTTGGTCGAATCGTGACCCCAAAAGGATATGCCCCAGCACCTGACTGCGTAGTCGTGTTTGGCCGCAGGGACTTTAATGGGTTGAGGGGATCGCGTCTGGTTAGGATGGGCTCTGACCCAACCCAAGACGACCGTGTCCTTACAAGACCCCGAGATGAGTCACAGACATGCAGAGGGGTGGCCGGGTGCCAGCAGAGGCAGAGGTGGGGGGCACACGTCTCCAGGCCGAGGACGGCAAGGATTGCCAGCCGCCCCGAGAAGCCAAGAGCGGCGGAGAATCCGTTTTCCCTGGGAGAGAAGCGAGGCCGAGGCTGCCTATACCTTGGCCTTGGACTTCAGGCCCCCTGGACTGTGAGAGCCGGTTTAAACCGGTTTTAAGCCGCAAATCTGCCTCTGGATGGGTGGGGCCCAGCGGCCCAGGACCGTCAGGGCCGGAGGCGGACTGTGAACGAGCCCTGGAGCCACACCGCAGCGGGTGGGTAGCTGCATATCCCCATGTCCCCCGGGGTCTGAGAGACAAAAGGAGGGGTTTGCAGCCTCCTCGGCCCAGGGGTTTCAGTCAGCTGGGGACAGCTAGCAGGCTGGCGGCATGTGACGGTAGCTCGGAGCAGGCTCTGTCACGCCTTCTGTTTGCGTTGACAGAATGAAGCACCCGCAGGGCCGGCCCGCGGTTCGGTCGCCCTGACTCCGCGCTGGGCGCCTCCCATCTGCAATCCCGCCACCGCTTTCCGCCCCCCGAGAGTGCTTATTTTCATCTGTTCGGGGGGTTCGAATCATCCGTCTTACTTCTCCTCCCCGAGGGCAGTACAGCGTCCAGTCTTCCTGCACGCGCGAATGCCGGGGGCCCTGCCGCTCGTCCTGCAACCGGACTGTTCGCTGAGTCAGAACGTCGAGTCCCTCACTGTCCCTGCCGCGTTTTCCGTCCATGTGGTCGCAGACGGCAAGATTTCATTCCTTTGTATGGCCGAGTAATACACCACCCTATAGATGCACCACCCCTCTTTATCCGTCTCCCGCTGATGGACACCCAGGCGCCCTCCATACCTTGTCTATTGTAAATAATGCTGTGATATGGATGCACCTGTCCCTTCAAAGTGGTCTTGGGGTTTCTTCGGATAAACACCCAGAAGTGGGGTAACTGGGTCCTTCTTTGCCTCTTGTGATAGCCTTTGTTTTAAAGTCTATTTTGTCTGATATAAGTATTGCTAGCCCAGATTTGTTTTTCATTTCCGTTTTCATGAAATCTGTCTTTCCATCCCTTGGCGTTCGGTCTGTGTGTGTCTTTCGATCTGAGGTGAGTCTCTCGCAGGCAGCACATGTAGGGGCCTTGTCTTCTCATCCGTTCAGCCACCCTACCTTTGACTGGAGCACATGATTCTTTCTCGTTTGAGGTACTTGTCGATAGATGTGTGGTTATCGCCATTTTATTATTCCTGTTTGTGATACACATTTCCTCTCTTCTTCTTGAAGACGTCCCTCCCACATTTCCTGTAGCACTGGTCGGGTGGCGATGAACTCCTTTAGCTTTCCCTCGTGTGAGAAGCTCTTTCTCGGTCCTTCGATGCTAAATGGCAGCTTCCTGGGTGGAGTCATCTTGGTCGTAGGTCCTTGCTTTTCATCCCTTGGAATACTTCGTGCCGATCCCTCTGGCCTGCAAAGTTGCTGTTGAGAAATCAGCCGATGGTCTTACGAGAGCGCCCATGTAGGTAACTAATGGCTTTTCTCTTGCTGCTTTTAAGATTCTCTCCTGGTCTTTAACCTTTGCCATTCTAATTGTGATGCGTTTGGTGCGGCCTCTTCGGGTTCCTCTTGCTCGGGACTCTCCGAGCTTCCCGGGTGTGCGTGTCTATTCCCTTCACCAGGCTAGGGACGTTTTCCACCGCTATTTCTTGAAATGGGTTTTCAGTTCCTCGTCCTCTCTCTCTCCCTCGGGCGCCCCTACGATGTGGATGTTGGCACACTCGATGTCATCCCTGAGGCCCCTTAAACTACCCTCAGCTTTGTGGATTCTGTTTCCTCGTCGCTGTTCCGATTGGGTGTTTCCCGCGACCTCATCTTCTAAATCGCGGATTCGATCCTCCCCTTCAGCTAATCTACTGCCGACTCCCTTAATGCTCTCTTCCTTTCCGTTATTGTGTCCCTCGTTTCTGACAGGCTCCCTTCTCTGTTCTCCATCTCCATTTTTGCTTTCTATCTGCTTGATAAAGGTCCTCACTGAGTTCATCTACTCTTCCCCTAAGTTCATCGAGCATCCTTATCACCAGCTCCACTCGAAACACAGGACATCTACACGAACGACGCGCTTGTGAAGAAGACATGCTTAACTTCGCCGGAAGCCCACAAAAGGGAAATTAAGGCAGGAATGAAATTCCATTTTTCGTTTGGTAGGTTGCAAAAAGTTAAAGACCAATGCCATGCAATGCCGGTGGAAACGCAGGAAAGCTCTCCGGCCCTGCGAAATGCAGCGAGCTTTGGGGAAAGTCATCTGGCACCGTGGATTCGGGTGAAAATGTACATGCCCTTGACCCCTGCCCTCTGGGAATCTGTCCTGCGGAAACCAAATTCACAGTAGCCGAGGTCACGTGATCAGGAGGGTTGTTGCGATTTTCTGTGCGTGGGCGACGGCCCCGCAACGCCGCGCATGCGTCGGCGAGAGAAGGGTCGGGTCGGCGGGGCCGGCTCTCCGCCCAGCGCCCTGGGGGGCTCCGTGTCGCGCTTTCGGTGCGTGCGGTGCCTCAGTCGGCCCAGGCCGCCACGCAGAGCAGCGCAGACTGGGCGGCTTGAACAATAGGAGTTTATCTCCCACCGTCTGGGGCTGGCTCGCTCCCGGTGAGGACGGCCCCGCCAGCAAACCCCCTCCCTGGCTCGCGGCCAGCTCCTGCTTGCTGTGACCTCACATGAGGAGAGTGAGCTCTGGTGTCTTTCTCTTCTGATAAGGACACCTGCCCTGCTGGATTAAAGTCCCCCCCTCTCCATGACCTCATTTAACCCTAATCACCTCCTTAAAGGCCCAGCTCCAATACAGTCACGTGGGGATCAGGACTTCGACACATGAATGGGGGGGGGGACACACATAATTCAGTTTATAGCATGAAGAAAGAATGTTGACGAAGGATTTAAATGTATTTACCATTTCCACAGCCTTCAGAGGAATACAGATGACATGATTTTAAACGACAAAAAGCCAGAAACAAAGAGAAAGTATCAGAAGTGCGTGTGTTTACACCAGGTCCAGGAAGCATGGAGGAAGCTGGGGAGGGTGTGTTCTTACCATCGCTTGTCTGGGGGGTGGGCGTGGAGCGGGGTGGGGGGGGAGCAGACCATAAGCTTTTTCTCTGTATATTTCTAGTTAAAATCATCATGTGCTACTTTCACAACTGAAAATCTTTAAAGAAGGAAAAACTCGAAAACCCAAAGTCGAGCCATGAGATACAGGAGTGTCCCCTGGTCTGATTTACGTCAGCCCTGGAATTCTCCCAGCCCCTGCTGCCCACCATCTGGGGGTCCCAGGAGCCCACAGGGACCCTGCCTCTGGGGAGGGGGTGTGGCACCTGGCCCCCTCCATTGTCGGGTCAGCTCCGTCCCTGAAACGCTGGGACAGTCCGAGAGGCACGTGGCTGAAACCACGTCTTCTCAGGGGAGACCACGGGCCTCTCAAGAATTCACGCCGACCCTTCATTCCACGTTTTCGTGGAGGAAGGGGAGCAGGGCGCCCAAGAAGGCCCAGACTCCAGCAACTCATTGTGGCGGCTGAGACCTCCCTCTGAAGTTTCTAGGAGGTTCAGGAAGAAGGATGTGCGACGGACCCAAAGAGCCTAATTATTTTTTAACTTGGCGTAAATGCTGGGCTGGGGAGGGAGATCCTCGCCTTGTAGATCGTGGCGTCCCTCGGTTGGAGCCCGGTCC
Organism: Rousettus aegyptiacus; assembly: GCF_014176215.1. NCBI lineage: Eukaryota > Metazoa > Chordata > Mammalia > Chiroptera > Pteropodidae > Rousettus > Rousettus aegyptiacus. The sequence goes on along the minus strand of NW_023416288.1, from coordinate 47,903,543 downwards.
ACAGCGCCACCTTGGAGACCCCTTACTGGTGCGTAGGACCGCCGAGGGCCCAGGCCAGCCGGGGCTTGGGCAGAGGGGTCTCACCGCTCCGACGCGACGGCTGCCAGTCACCCATCCACGCTCTGCTGTCACCAACGTGGAGGCCACAGCGGAACAAGAGAGAAGGGGCGGTCACGCCCGCAGCTGAACACCACGAATCAGACGCCCCTCCAGCCCGGCAGGAGGCGAGGTCGCCCTCGCTCCCCCCACGGAGAGCCACGCGGCTTGCTTCTCAAAGCACGTGCCATCTGGGTCCTCCTAATGTCAGCGACATGGGCTCACTCGCAGGAGAGAGCTCCGTGTCCCGCAGGCCCTTGGGGCTGTTTCTCCCTCTGGTCACGTCTTTTTGACCTGTCCTGAGACGCGCCCCGTCCTTGCTTGGGAGGCGAACCCCTTTCCATGCCATTGTTTTGTATTATGGTCCCCACTTCCTCCTCCTAAAAACGCTGCTGGAAACTTTCCTTCAACCCGACGGAAGAGGATTTGCATTAAAACGTCCCACGATGCCGCTAGGACATGACCGCGAGCTCACCGGGCCAACGGCGCCTGGGGGATCGTGATACCCCGAGTTCGTCTCAGGAGTCAGACACCAAAATCCATCTCCTCAAATACTGTCCCCGCCCCCCCAGTCCACAGTCAGAAAACAGAGTGCTCCGATTTCTCCTTTATCCGTTGCTAACGACCCAAATTCTCAGATGGCTGTCCGATCACGCTCGCTTACTCACAGGCAAAGGACAGAGGACAGCCGGACACCGCGAGCGACGTCCTGCGGCCAGGGTGGGAAGCAGAACGAGCCCCAGAGCGCGTGCGTGAAGCGCCTTGGCACAGCGCGCACAGCGCGTGCAGAAAACCACGGAGCGCGGCTCTGGGGCGTCGCCCCACTGCGGTCACCTGCTGACCCACCGAACCCCGACAGAAGGTGCACGCGCTCCTCTCCCCCAGCGTCCTGCCCGCCCTCCCCCCCCCCCAACCGTGTGGACGGCCCGGAGGCTCTGCAGTCAATGCCGGAATGCGCCCGCTAGTCAGAGGGGAGGGAAACGTTTGCTCCGTCCCCACGAAGATCCCCAAAGCAAGTGCACCCCGGCGAGGGCGTGGGAGAGGCTGCAGGCCACGCTGCTAACCGCCAGGCAGAGGGACGCCCCGGCGTGAGGGCTCAGCAAGGGCCGGGCACCCTCCCGGCGTCTGCAGACCCACGTGCTCACTCCCGGTCCACACTCGCCCACGGGGCGACGCGCTATGCAAACCTCAGCGGCTCTGGCCGCCGGGGCAGCCGCCGTGGGCCGAGGCTGCGTTCGGACCCGGAGCGCGGAGCCGCCTCGCTCTCCCGGGACACACCGCGAGGACAGGACACTATCTCGGCCCCTTTTACCTCTGCTCACCCCTCGCCCCTCCACCCACACGCTCTGGGGACCGCCTGAATTTTAAGCCCTGTGGGTTGGGTGGGGGGCGGGGTCGACCCCGCGTCCAGGCCTCGCCGGGGCGGGAGCCCTGGGGAGAGCTCCCCCTGCTGGCGCCGCCGGGAACGGCACGGAGCCGCGGGGCCACCACCGCCCACCACCGGGAGCCTGGCTCAGGCAGCAGGAGAAAGGTGCCCCTCCCCGCCGGGGTCACCGCCAGCAGTCCCCGTGGCCTGTGGCCCCCACTGCGTCCCAGCAGGCCTGCCAGCTCGGGCAGCTCCCACCTTCCTAACCACACTCTGCTGACAGCCGCCCGCGCCCCTGTCTGCTCTGTGGCAAGGTGACTTCAGGCCAATGCGTGTGTGTCGTGTGTGTGCACGCACGCTCATACACAGCGCGTGGAAGGCCACTCCTGTCCCCAGCGTTGCCGTCTCGCCCTGGCCTTTCCAGAAACCTCTGGGGCTAAAAAGGGAGAGGATCTGGCCACAGGGGCACGGATCCCGGCTGCGTGGGAGCAGATAGGGCAGGACGGGCCCTTCTCACTCAAAGACGAGCGGGAGGACAGGAGGCGCCTCCCCGGCCCACGGGGTGAGCTGGGCGCTGGCGGGGTCTCGCTGCATGTGGCCACCTATGATGGGTGCTGCACCTCGGCCCGCGGTGGGAGCCCACCGGTGTTTCCCTTCTGAGGGCCCGTGAGTGCCGCGGGGGCTCCCCGTCTTCCCGAGCAGCTCTGGGGCCCCACTGCTAGGGAGCTGGATCTGCGACTTCCACGCGGGCCACAGTGCTGCCGATGGGGACGCGGGGCGGGCGGAGACGCGGAGCGGGACCACGTGTGCGGGAGGCAGGAGCCGCCGTGCGGGGCGCGCGCGGCCCTGGGGCACGTGTCGGATGGGACAGCAGGTCCCACGTGTGGCGTGGAGGGCGCCCGGGCCCCTCGGACGCCTGCCCCACCTCCGCCCGCGTCCTCCCGAGCCCGCGCCTCAGGGCCGCTCTCTCCCCGCCGGTCCTCCTCCGACGACCCCCCGCAGGACCTGGCCCAGAGCGGCTGATCCGCGTCCTTTCCGCCCGCCCGCCCTCCCCAGACTGGCGGCGGCTCGGGTGGCTCCGAGCGGATGGCCCCGCTCGGGATGGTCGCGCCCTCAGCTCCGAGGGTGCAGGGCAGGCCAGGGGGCCCTCCCATCCTTGGGGAAACAGAACGAAAAAGGCAAAGAAAATGCAGAAGGCGCAGGAAGACGTGTCCCGTCGCGGCTCTGGGCAGCCACGTTCCTGGGGCCCAGGACGCGCCGCCGGCGTCCGTCCGATGCGTCTCCGGCCCAGGCGGCCACGTGCTGCTTTTGTCCTCGGAAAACCCAGCCGAGCGCCGCATCCTGGCGCTCACAGCAGAAGGGCAGAAATGCCTGCGGTCGCCGCGCGGGGCACGGCCTGGCCCCTGGCCAAGGCGGGCAGCTGATGGCCCGAGCCCGCGCCAGCCCCTGCACTGAGGCGCTGGCGGGAGGAAGCAGCGCCTCGGGGTCTGGGTCGCCGGCTCTGCGTGGGCGGAAGCTGGCGCTCTCCGGTTTCCTGGGGGAGACCCCGGGTTCTTTAAAGTACTGGAGCCGGAGCTGCTGGGGGCTGTGCTGTGAGCTGGCTGCAGGCAGGGGCGCTGACCTCCACCCCCCAAGTCGGAGGGAGGGGGGCCGGGCAGGAAGGGGGGAGGGCCCTCTGCTCACCACTCACCGGCCTTCACTGAACAGGCTCTTCATGCTCCCCTCAGAAAGGAGGGACCACATTTACCTCGCAGGCGGCTGTCAGACCCGAAACCCCTCAGAGGCTCCCATCACGTATCAGGCTCTGCGCAAAGGACCGCCAGCTTCCCCCCTCCACAGGGACTAGGTCCTGCCCCTGCCTCGGCCCTGCCCGCCCCTCCCCTCGAGACCGTGCAGCCTCTCTAGAAAAGCCTTCTTCCTTCCTCCTGCCCCAGGGGCACTGAGAGCAGGCAGGTGGCCCCTGCTTAACCCGCGATAACATCGGCATTTACTTCCGTAGCTGCTCATGGCCGAGCTCACATCCTCCTGGGCCCCGCCTGCCCGTGGTGGTGCGGGCTCAGGAACCAGGCGGCCCCTTCCCTGTGGATCTGTGACCACGCGGACCTGGGGCACCCAGATGCAGGCACCCAGATGTGTGACAGCTGGTGGTGGGCGTGCTCAGGGTTCCGGGGTTCTCGCCATCTCTCCGCGACGGTATCGGCGATCCTGGTGTTTAACTTCGGGGGCAACGAACCCAAGAAAGGCCCCCTGGGCTCCCACCCTCGTCCACCTTGGGAAGAGCACCCCCGGCCCCTTCAGGGGGGTCCTTCTAACTCAGGCAAATTAAACGTCGCGCTCCGCATTCTGCAAGGGGCGTCCAGCCCTCACCCCATCATCTTCGATGGGCACGCAATTACAGGAAAAGGTGAAAGAGTAGACGGCCAACCCCGGTCTAAAACAAGGGTGCCCCGCACTGGGACACAAAACCAATCTCCGTTTAGCTCCCAGGGACGCAGAGGACACTGTGGGAGGACTTTTCCAATGATGTTTCGCTTAGGATGACATTAAAACTGGCTTCTGGGCTCTGAGCACTCGCCAGCCGAGAGCTGGGCGGGGGCAGCAGGCGGAGCCTGAATTCACAGGGGCCCCATGGCGGCCCTCCTGACTTCTCAGATGCCCCCTGAGAGCCCACCCCCACTCCCCTCCGCCACCATCGGATGCTCAGAAACTTCCACGTTGTCTCCCTGGAGGGCGGAAGCGCCCCGTCCCCAGACAAGGGCCTCAGTCCATCCTGGAGATGGGTCTTCTTGCATCCTGACCCCACCGGAAACCTCTGCAGTTATTGGGGGGAGCTAGGGGGCGCCCAGCCTCTGAGCCTCCCTAGGCAGCCCGTGCGGCTGCTTTGGGCACCCTGCTGGCCTTGTCCAGGAACCATTGACGCGCTATTTTTATCCTGATGAACAGTAGTGCCGAGATGTCGTCCGACTTGACAAGACACAAAATTTAGGTGCTGGGAGAGATACTTCAATTTCAAGCTTAAAGATTACTTTGGGTCCCCCAGGACTCAGAAGCAATTTAGAGCTGATACCCTGAACAAGAGAAAGGTTAGAAGATTAAGACCAACCGCTGTTTGGATAAATGGTTGGTAATTGCCCATATCCGCAATTATACACTGGCACGTAATTTCTTTCCGATACCTTTTTCCTCTCCCGTGTGCCCGTCAGGGCTGATTTGGAAGGAGCCCACCTTGACCTTCTTCTGCCGAGCCTTGGTGACGTTGCGCTCCACCTCATCGATCAGGGCCCTGCATGCCGAACGAGGCACAACGCACCTGTCACCACCGGGAGTGCAGAGCCAGGCCCCGTCTGAGCGGCTCCGGCTGCGGCGTCGGCAAGCCCATGTCCCCGGACACCCCGCGGCTCTCGTACTCCGGCCTCCGGCGGCTTCCGCACCAGCCGACTGGAGCGAGTCCCTTTGCACACCCTTTCGCACTCTTTGGGTTTTTTTTTTAAAAAACCACATAGGCTTTACTTTTCCATTTACAATCTGCCACACTCCGTGCCTCTCATAGACCCTGGCGCCCACTGGGCCACGTCGAGGACACCCGAGGAGCCCCCACACTATGGGAAAGGTTGGTGTGAATCTGGGCCCGCTCCCAGAGACTCGCTGCTGCTGGCCCCCGAAGCTCATCTCCCGTGGGCCGCGTGGCTGACTTGTCCCTCTCCCCAGGCCTGGCGGCCAGCTGAGAATCCTCAGCCACCGGAAGCAAGGGAGGGCCGCCTCAGTGTGCTCAGCAGGATGCTGATCCGGGACTCTCCGCCTTCGCCCTGACTGTCACGAGGGGGCAGTGGGGGACGGCCCAGTGCAAAGCGCCCCGAGGGGCCCTGCTCGCCTGGAGCACCGAGGCCCGAACGTTCTGTGGTCCCCAAGCGCCGTTTCTCAGGGACCCTGGGCCCAAACGGCGCACCCCTTAAATGCCCGACACGGATTCGGGTGCCGCTGACCGGGGCCTGATTTTCCTGCCATCTCCCGATCACACATCGGCATGTGACTGCTGATGGACGGCCACACCGAAGACGATGCGGGCCGGCCCACACCACGGCGAGCCACGCCGCGGACAGCTCCCGGCGTGCCTGGCCGCCCCCAGCCTCTCCCGAGGCACCCAGTGCAGGCCCACGAGGGTGTCCCCAGAGGCCAGCGGCCCTGGCCGCCGTTCTAGCACCCAGAGTGAGGGCTCAGGCCTGGGGCCAGACAAGCCGTGGTGGCTGTCCTGACTCTGCCCCTCACTGGCCAGGCGACGCTCGGTCCTCGTGAGCTGTAGTTGGCCACTGTGACTACCTAGCACGGAACGGTAAGTCCAGTGAGTGGCACTCAGTCCTTCCGGGTCCCGGGGAACCCCAGGAAAGCAGCCCGCCTCCCTAAGGCCCCTCCCGCAGGAAGGTTTACGGCCCATTGCCAGAGGGGTCGACGACGGCCATGGCCACCCACACCACACAGTCTGCCGGGCCACACGCCGCCTCCCCGGCCAGGCCCCCCACATCCCCAGTGAAGGGCGCCGCGCCCACACTCTTGGGGGACGCACTTCGCCCCAGGTCCCGGGTGCTGGCAAGGTTGGGGACCGCTGCCGTACGAGATGGCTCAGCACCACGGTTCCGTTTACTCGATTCCTGAATGAAGCGAACCCTCTGCCCCCAGGGCTGGAGCCAGGAAAGATGGTCCTGCATCTGCTGTCCCAACGGGGGGACCGTTACCGGGGGCGCGCCGGCTGTACCTCACAGGTGGCAGGCAGAGGCTTGGCGAGGCTGACCGCCGAGTGCCGAGGGCTGGAGTGCAGGGGGAAGGGTCCTGAGAGGGGAGACGGCGCGAACCGGTCTTTCGGAAGCGGAGGAGAAAGTGGCCAGCGTGAGGAGCAAGGCGGCCCCCTGCCCAGGCCGCACTGGCCGAGAGGGAGGGGCAGGCCCCCGCGAAGGGTCCCAGAGAGCAGGGTCTGCCTGGCAGGGCCCCCCTGTCGGGCGGCCCCTCCTGTCCCCGCCGAAGAGCCCAGGCTGTTAAGTCCCAGCCTGGCCTGGCGACCCGCCGGGAGCCAGGGGCCTGGGCCTCTCCCCGCTGTATCTGCAGACCTGCGTTTCAGGCCCCGTGGGGCTGCGGCGCGCTCGGCTCCCCGGGCCCGTGGGGCTGGACCTGGGCTCGGCGCATGCCCACCCAGGGTTCCCTGGTCCTGGGTTCGCACCCGCTCCCGTTGGCTCAATCCCCAGCACCAAGACAGGCCCAGCAAAGGACGGCGGCTTGAAGAAGCGCCCCCTGGCGTGACTCGGTCGATGGCGCCCTTGGTGGTCAGGGTGGTCAGGGTGGCCGGGGCGGGGTCTGCCTTTCTTCCCTCTGGCACCAGCTTCCTGGAGTCTCAGCCCCCGGGGGCAGGAAGGGGCCACTCACGCTGGTCCAACAGAACAGCTCAGGTCCAGGGCCGACCCGCCCACCTGGACGGGGGACTCCAGGACTGGCCGGGAGGGGGCGAGGCCCTCCAGGTCTGCGGCCCTGCCCTCCCCAAGGAGGGGGGCAGCGCGATGAGAAAAGATCATTTGCGATTTCTGCCCCAGGTCACACAGTAAGCTGGCAGACGCACGGCGACCTGGGCCTCGGAATTCTAGTCCGGCGTTAATTTAAATGTTAATCTGAAACCTTCACTCCAGCCACTGGAGTTCCGGGTTATTAGCGCAGGCAGCGGGAGCCGGGCCTCATGGGGGGGCTGGCGGGTCACGTTGCCTGCCAGAGGGCGAGCCCCCTCCCCGCTGGGCCACCCGCCTCCCCCGCCCTTCGCCCTCCCTGCCTCTCCCTGTCTTTCTCAGAGCGAGATCTGGTAACAGGAGGAGAGGCGGTAGATGTCAGGGCAGACGCGAATGGTCTCCGGGGCTCGGCACCCAGGCCCCAGGTGTGCGAGGGAGTCATCGTGGACCCCCAGCCCGGGGCGGGGTGCCCTTGCACAAGCACAGGTGCATCCAGCAGACCTGCCCGCCCACCCAGACCCGTGAGAGTGCGCGGTCTATATTTGGGCCTCGGAGCGTGGGAGGCTCACCCAGTCCAGGTGGGCTGTGACCAGGTGGGCCGTGTCCAGGGAGGATGGGCAGCTCCCTCAGAAAGTGATGGGTAAGACCCGGAGGATGAGCAGAGAGCTGGGTCCTAGCAACGGGAGTTTGAGGGGCGATAAAAGCAGTACCCCATTTACCTGAGAAGGAGAACCGGGGTGGGGGCGGGGGCCAGAGCAGGCAGAGCTCTGCAGGGAGAGGTGAGGACGTGTGTCTTACTCTAAGCCATGCGGAACCACTGAAGTATTTCGAGTAAGGGGAGACTTGGTGAAATTTGCGCTTCTCAAAGACCATCTAGGCTGCGGTGCAGAGAAGAGACTAGAAGGGACCAGGGTGCACGCAGGTAAGCCTGCTGCTAGGCTACTGCACCAGTCCCAGCAAGAGATGACTGTGGCTCCGATCGTAGTGACGGGGGAGGAGGTGCGGAGAAGCCGATGAGCTCAAGAGCACTGGGGGAGATCAAACCAACAGGATTCGTGATGCTCGGATCAGCAGGTCGGGGCAGGCCCTGCACCCCGCCACCCTTTCTGCTCCGCCTTCGTCTTCCGTGCTAATACAGCCCCCCTCACATCCGGGTCTCGGCGGCCATTCGTGTCTGAAAACTGGCTCCCTCCCAAGTCATGCCCCGCAGCTGCCAAGTGCCGGTTTGGGACGAGCACGTGTCGCCGTCATTCTGGCCAATGAGACATGACGAGACCTTCCCTCCTTTCCCCAAACTGAGACCTGCCGGAGGCAGCTGGAGAGGGGGCAGCCCGCCCAGCCTCTCGAGGCCCCGCGAGGAGCCAGCCCGGGGCTCGGGCCAGCGCGCGGAGCCGGCAGGAGAGCGGAGGAGCCCGGTCTCCGGCGACAGTGCCCAGACCACCGTGAGCCGCTTGGCATCTCGGCTCCCCAGGTGTGACCTCATTGTTTTCTCCTTGCTGTCGAAGCCATTTCGAGTCAGGGAGATGTCCCGTGCTTGCTAAGCCTGCGTCGGCTCTAGCGTTGTATTCGTCTCCTGGGGCCACCATCGCAAAGCACCACGGGTGGGGCGACCGATTGTCCCAGTTCCGGAGGCCGGAGGTCCAAGGTCAAGGCATCGGCCGGGTCAGATTCACTCCGACGCCTCTCTCCTCGGCCTTTCCGCTGTGCACGTCCACGTCTAGATTTCCTCTCCTCGTAAGGACGCCAGTCCTGGTGGATTGCGAGTTATTGATTATAATCCATTGGTTGTTGGTGACGGCCCTCGGGTTAGAACTAGGGTCCGCAAAGACTTCATTGTAACTGACCCTCCTTAGCGGCCTCATCTCTAAGTACGGTTATGTTCTCAGGAGTTGTGGGGAGCATGGCTCAGCAGAGCGGGGCAGCTCAGCAGAGCGGGGCGTTCACGTCTCCCGGTCAGGACGTCGCCAGGTCAGCGGCTTCGACGCTGGCTTGTCAGGACGTTGCTGACATCCCAGCTCGGTTCTGCCTCTTTGTGACATGCTTAGCTTTATGTCCTCAGCACAGTGGTGACGTGCAAGACGCTGTCTGAGGTTCCAGGCTTGAACCCCCCGACTCCCACGTCTAGGGCCACACGAGGCTCCTCGCCCGTCCTTGGCTGCTCGTGGGGAGCGCAGTCCTGGACGGCCTGCCGGGTCCCTGCCGCCTGCGTCAGCCACTCGGGCCGCGGCCGGCCAGCCCCGCCTCGGGCAGGAGAGCCAGATTGCTGTCCACCTCAGACCAGCCGAGACTCGCAGCCGAGACTCGCCCTACGGGGCCTGGAAGGGCACGACCTGTCCCGGGAGGCGCTTGGCCACGCTGTCACTGAACGAACTCAGGGTTCGCAAGGACGTGCCGGCCTGCCAGCCCAGGAAATGCCCGCCCCCCCACACTAATCTCAGCTCTGGGCAGCGAGTCGGGGAGGCAGCAGGTGGGGGCGATGCGGGAAAGAGGAGGCCACCAGCTGGCGCTAAGACAAAGCCTGGCCCCGAGGCTCACGCAAATACCCGAACACGCGACCGTGCCGCCCCCTCCCCCGCCCGTCGCCACGGCAACCCGTCCACCAGCGACTCCCCATCGAGTTTTAACCCAGATTACATTTTCCAGGTCTAAAATCGGAATCGCTGGGAGAAGAGCTCCTCTTAACAACTCGCAGGCGCTCTGACGGGAAGCCAGGCCGAGAGACGGACGGACGCGGAGGAGAGGAAGCTCGCCAGGCGCGTCCCGTCCCCGAAGCCCGGTCACTCGGCACCCGTGCGGCGGGCGCGTCTCAGCGAGGAGGAGCAACGCCGCGCTTGTTTTCCAGGGAACGTTCTAGACTCACTAGGATTCTGTTTATCTCCAGCCTCCCTCTGTCATCCTCGGTGTTCAAGACAATAGTGGCCTTTCGGTCCCTTAGTGGGGGGGGCGTCCACACGGCAAACGCTGTCGACTCCGGGAGGCGCGTGGCAGACGCGTGGTCAGACGCGTGGTCAGACGCGGCCGGCACTGACCGCGGAAAACGCGTCTCCGGCCTGCGGAACCGGAGATCCCACCGCCTCAACGCCGTCTAACGCTCACCGGGCCTCCGCCGCGATTCTCAGCTCACTGCTCTGAAAGTCTGCATCCGACGTTTCTTGAGCGCCAAATTCCTCTTCTGTGAGACTCGACGAGGTCAGGAAGCGTCCGGAACAAGCACAGAATGGGCTGCTAGTCACGCACCTACTTCCACAAGGCACAGGGCAGAGCTATGTGGGTGGAAACCACCACGATGTGGTTCAAGGTCGGCAGGGGGTCAAGTCTAGAACTTTCTGTGAGGGAGCTGGAGAACCAACCACATGAGGAGCAGCAGTGCATCATGGGGCTGAGGGGTAGGAGTTGGGCGACAGGGGCGATCATCTCGCCACCGCCCGCGAAGCTCAGACATGTCCCTGGACCCGTTTGGAAAACCTCACGTTCGAATCAGTTAAGAGCCTAGAGCTTAGAGTCTGGGGTGGCCGGGCACAGCCGGTTTGCGCCCTTTGTCTGTTCCGGTGTTTTCGCAGACCCGGCAGCCCGTGCCGGGAACGCGGGGAGGATGGTTTCGTCCCCGTTCGGCGGAGGAGGGCGGGTCTACGTGGCTGTCCACGGCGACGTCACCGGCCACACAGACACCGTGCCGCGGCACATCCTTACAGGTGTGTTGGCCACGGGTGCGGTGCGGCAGGCCGTCCTGCTCGTCCTGACCAGTGAATCGCGGGTGGCAAGGCTGCCACGGCGCCCGCGTCCCCGCCGAGTTCTGGCCGGGACCCCCCAGAGCCCTCCGCCTCCCGCCAGCCGCGGCCTCACCGCAGGGCTGGCTGCCTTAGCGCTCTGCTGCCCCTGCCTCGGGATTCTCACCAAGGAGCCTGCGCGTTCGGTTCTCACTGGGCCTCACAAATGGTGTAGCCGGTCCCATCACAGAGTAACTGAGTGGCCAGCCGCCCTCCCGGTTGGATGGGGGTCAAAGCTGAAGGCCGGCCCCGTGCCCCAGGCCAAGCTGGGGACCTGGGCTTGGGAGGAAGGGGGCACCGAGGCCAGCGAGGCGGGCGTTTCGGCTCTACCGGGGCCGATGGCAGTTGGAGAGCTGGTGGGCTCCGGCCAGGTCGCGCCCGGCGCCCGGAGTACGGGCCCAGACAGAGAGACTGTCTCCCCGAGTGCTCGTGAGCCGGGCTCCCGTCACCTCCCTGAATGCTCTTCCCTGCCGATGAACACCGGTGTCACCCATGGTCACGCAGGGGACCCGAGGCCAGGGCGCCCAGGCCAGGAAGCAGCCAGGCTCCCCTGACGCCCACACCCTGGGACCCAGGACAGGAAGGGCGGAGCCCCACGTGGCAAATGCTGAGCGCCCACGTGCAGGACAGCAAGACAGGAGGCTGCGGCTCTCAAGGGCAGCCACTGAGGGTCATTTGCTGGACGGGGGTGGTGAAGGAAGCCGGGCCGGAGGACAGGGACAGCAGGGCGCAGAGGGGGCCTCTATTGTCACAGCAGCCACACGGGGTGGTGCTGAGCAGAAAGGCCCAGCATAGAAGGAGGCGTCTCCCGTCTCCTTAAGGAAGGCGGGGATGCGGCAGGAGGCTGGGCTGCGGGGGAGCTTTTGTCCCAGAAGGTCCCCTATGAGTCACCCCCCCGCTTCAGGGAATGCGATCAGATCGGAGCCGATCCTCACCATCGCCTAATTCCGAATGAACTTGTTAAAGCGTTTTTAGTGTAATGAAAACGTTAGATCGATTCCTGGCGGTGATAGTTGTCACTAAATCAATAGCCCGCGTTGTCCATCACGCTGACGGCTGAAGGTCCGCGAACAATCGCGCAGAGCGCAGAGTGCCCTCTACGGAGCGCTGCGTCGCGGGGGCGGGGGGCGGGGCCCGGGAGAATCTGCTCTGCCCCCACCCGACCAGAGGCCCAGGGGAGAGAGGTGACCCTGTCGGGGAGACGCGGGGTGCTTCGCTGCGAGAGGCGTTTGCGAGGGCCCCGCGCGCCCTCGAATAGTGGCGGCTTTGCTAGGTGTGCGGGGTGCCCACCCGGCGGGATTCTCGCCGCTCACGCCCCCTTCTTCTCTGCTCTGACTGAGTCAGCCCGAAGGAGTGGGCGACTGGCGTGGGGGCGACGGAAACTCTGGTGCAAATCCGCTGTCTGCGAGCTCTGCTTTTCGGGGCGCAGGGCGCCCCCCGCCAAGGTTGGGCTTCGGCAATGCTCCCACGGGGCGCAGAGGCCACGCACCGGGCAGCTTCCCAAGAGCGGTCTGTTAGGACGGAATGGCCAGAAGGGGCTCACGGCCGGGGAGGGGGCTGCTCGGCGGCGGGTTCCGAGAGGGAGCAGGTGGGGGCAGGAAAGGAACAGGCTGGTCGCGCCGGGGCAGCAGCGCGTGGCGGCTGGACTCAGGCCCGGCCCCGTCCGTACCTGCCCGCGCATGCGCCGTGCGTGATCTGTGGCTTCCTCCACGCACATCCAGGACCGCAAGCCGGACCAGCCGGGACCTCCATCTTCGTCCCCGCTCTGCACTGGCCGCCACGCATCCCCGTCCGGGCCGCTGTCACCTCCAGGGACGGGGGGTGGGGCGGACGTGTGGGTGGCCTGGGGACCCCACTAATGGCTGCTGTGTGAAGTGGGCAGTCTTTTGGGGGACTGAGCCCTTCAGCCCGTGTCTCTGAACCCAGCTCTGGTGGCTGGTGTCAAACTGCGGGGCCCCTGTCGATGTCAGAATAGGGACAAAAAAGGGGGTTGGAGTTTCACTGTGACCATTTGTACTTTTGGGAGAAAAAAACAGTATATTTCCTATTTATGACTAATTACCTAAAGTTCAAATAAAGGTAATTTAAAGGTAGAGAAACCAACTGCTGTACATGAAAACCGTCACCTAAACACGAAGCAGCTACTATGAGCGGGTCTCAGCACCCAAGGGAGCGTAAGAAGACCTTGACGGTGGGCGCGGGGAACAGCCGCCCGGGGGCGGCGCCCAGGGCTTCCCGCTGGGCGCGCGCGGCTTCGGCAGCCTTTTTTTTTCATCCTCCGCTTGAGGTGGCCACCTGGCCTTGAGCACGCAGACCTCTGGCCCCGGGGGTCAGCGCGCTGGCGGCCTCACCTGGCAGACACAGGTGTCTTGGCGCGGCTGCTGGGCGGGGCGCGCTGGTCGCCGCGGGGCGCGTGGAGGACTCGGGCCTTCGGTGCGTCTGCGTCAGCGTCCGCGTCAGCGCGGGAAGGCAAGGGGCGACCAGCCGCCCCGCGGGACCCCGCGGGACCCCGCGGGACGGGGCAGGCGCCGGGGCCTTCGGCCGCAGCCCCTCCACCACAGGGCTCGCTTCTCTTTTCGTCCTCGGCTCTCCTCTGCGTTTCTCATGGCGCAAAACAGAAAAAGAGAAGGAAAACACTTGGCAGGTTGTTCCCTGAGGCCCAGGGCGCCAGGGCCCCCGAGCGGCCGAGCGGGACGTGGGGCGGGGCGCGCACGTGCGGACCGGGGAGGCCCCGGGGCCACAGGGAAGGAGAGCGCCCAGCGGGGCCGGAGCGCCAGCCACCCCCCCACCCCGGCCCGGGCTCGCCTGGCGCGTTCTCCGGGTCACCGCGGGGTCGGATGGGCGTCAGCGTCAACTTCGCTGCAGGTGAGGCTCGTGCTGCCTGCCCTTCGCCTCCTCCCCCCACCCCCAGCTGCGGTCCCTCCGCCGCCTGCGCGGCCCCGGTCAGTTGCCCTCCGCAGGCAGAGGCTCGGCCCGCCTGTCCTGTGTGGCCCACGGTGGTCGCGCCCCGCTTCGCCTCTCAGGCAGGTCCCCAGCGAGGCAGCAGGAAGCCAGGTGGCCTCCTCAGGTGCGGCGACGCGGCCCTCATCGTCACGGCTGCCTCCCTCCGCGGGGCTGCAGGAGCCGAGCTGAGACCAGTGTGTGTGTGGGGGGGTGATGGTGGGGCGCGCTCTGGGGTGCGCACAGCGCGGGCTGCCCCTCCCCTTGTCACCTGCGACCATCTACCTGGGCATCGCTGTGGCAGGAAAACCCTGGAGTGGACATCGCCGTCACGCCTTCGCTCTGTCTGCAGGCGCCTTAGGACTCGGTTTGTGGGGCCGGGCCGGGGACCCGCTCTGTGAGAAATGCCTGCCTGTCCCCTCGAGGCCACCCCGCCTGCCCGAGGCGCTTGAGTACCCGTCCCAGGCCTGTGGCCAGTGCCGCGTGAGGGAGGAGGGGGTTCGGTGCGTTTAAAGCGTCGCTGTTTCGGCACCTGATAGGCGCCCGTGAAGGATTCGATGGCACGTCGGGAGCCTTCGGAGCAAGGACCCGCCCGCCGTGTGGGGGTGCGCGTCCCACGGTGCCTTCCACCTTTGTTTGGGCAGAGTGGTGAAGCCCTTGCGCGCTGGGCCCCGCTGCCCGGACCGAGAGGCGCCGCGGCCGGGCGCGCATCGCCCCCTTCCCTGGAGACCCGCGCCGCTCGCTGGTCCTGCGGCCTGAGTGGCACGTCGCAGGGGGAGGGCGCGCGCCACCCCCGTAGGTGTGACCCGTGACGGGAAGAGGAGGCACTCAGGGCACCCCGTGGGTGTCGGGCGCCGTGGGGAAGCCGGTGTGGTCCTGTCACTCTGTGGGTGTAGTGCGCCCTTAGGACCCTGGCGGGCGCCGCTCTCCTGGGAGGGGCGACCCGCAGGGAGGGTAAGAATCGTCCAGGACTTGGGGCCGGTGTCGCGGCTCCTCCAGCTGTAGGTCGATGGCTGCGCAGGAGAAGCCAGCAGGCCCCAGGGTCGGTTCCGCAGCTGCGCGGCTGCCCAGGAAGCCGCGGGGGCCCGGGGGCCCCTCCAGACCAGCGTCCGCGGCCCGCAGCCATTCCCACTTAAAATCAGTGCGCTCCGCGTTCGCTGGGCGCCTTCGGCTTGTACTAACACAGCGTTTCGCATTTAAAGGGTTTCCGTGGCAAGGCGGTGTTGAGAGTTGTCCCTTAAGGCAAAAAAGAATGAATAAGAGAAACAGCCAATAAGCTCACACGCGCACACACCCCGCACTCCCCTGAGATGTCAAGCACCATCTTGTTTACCGAGATAGAGATTCCTCGCGTATTGAGTTGCTCTGTCTCTTTTACTTAGCGGGGAAACCTCCCGGGCGGTGTCCAGCTCTGCCCGCGAGCAGAGTCAGCAACCACCGCTTGCTTGAAAGCAGCCGCACCGCCGTCGCCTGCGTGTCCGAATAGACACAGACAGGGAGGAAAGGAGAAAGCAGGCACACCTCCCTTCTCTGGGGTCCCCCGCCCTGTGGGGACACAAGGGGATCCCCTCTCCAAGTGCCCGCTGGCTAAGCGGGTGCCGTGGCCGAGAAGGGGCTCAGGGCCGTCTGCTCTGCACAAAACTGGGCTCAAACGGTCTCTTTCGATAGAACATTAGCCGCTCTCAACGGTCGCCAACTCCTGCGTGCACCACAGGGCAGGCAGTATCGGCAACCTTGGGCATGCACTTCTGAGCAAACCAGCGAGCCGCCGGGCGTCTCTGACCAACGTCAAGCCTCCCCCGCAGCAGGGCGAGGAGCGGCTCAACCCTCAATTCTGATCTCAGCTGTAAGAGGAGTTCGGAGCCATATGCGCCCCGTTGCCCGAGGCGGCCCAGGGCTGTGTTTAACGAGCTCACACTGGGGAAATAATGTGCAAACGGATCATAAACAATATTGTATTTGCATTTCGCGTGCTTTCTCGGTTTCCTCTGGAAATTATCAAAGCGGCATGCGTTGGGATCGCCTGCCCGGCTGGTGTCGTTGGCAGCGTGCTGGGACCAAAACCTGTCCCCTGCGACAGGCGGGGGGAATCCACACACCACCAAGACGCTGGGCTCACTAGGTTTACAACGCATCCCACTGGGGAAAAAAAAAAAAACATTTTAAAGAAGTCATAGGACTTCTCTAATCCTGAACTCAAACTCCTTCTAAAAACAAATGTTTCAGTAAACAACCTCACAGGGGGAAAAAAAGTACCAAATCCCAACATTTGATTAGAAAAAGTGTTAGTTCTGCAAGAAACAAATTACCACCGATTGGTGAGAATTTTCTTGATCCCAGGGATTTGTGGCTTTATTATTAATGCTCCATAAACCTGAATCTGGGAAGTAAGAGACATGGCTATTAATTTTGATTCTGACCAATTTCCTGGTCCCTCACAAACTCAAGGGACACCAGCACTGGTTCTCAGGGAGTTTGGGGGCCAGGGGATTGTCACCATTGGGGTCTTTGCAGAATGCAGAAGCTTGGGCCACCCTTCCGTCCCCAAAGGGGCAGGCCGGGTGATCCCGTAGAGGGTTCTCCGACGACATCCAGGCCATCTCGCTTTGGGAAGTGTGGGCAGGTTCCTGGGCTGCGTCCCTACCTTGACGCCTCTGGAACAAGTCACATGCCTTGCGCCTGAACAAGGAGTCTTTGTAAGACAAGCCGAGTCGGTGACATCGGGTCACATTAACATCAGGGATAGCTTCCAAAGGGAAGAGAAGTCACACAGCGGCCAGAGGGATGAAGGAAGGCGGGGGGCCGCTGGGCTCGCTGGTCACCGTCCGCGCCAGCTTGGGGCTGCTTCGTGGCAACCCAGCCCTTACTGGGTCCTCGCCCCTCTGCCCTGGTCACTCACACTCCCTGAGCCTATTTCCTCGACTGCGGGGAGGCTGGGCCCCTTGGAGCAAGTGGTGCCCAGACCGCGTAGACCTCAGGGCGGAACGGGACGCTGTCACCAGAAATCAATCGCCTGCGTGGAAACTGGTTGCAAAAGGGCAGTAGCGAAGGACAATGGAGGGGAATTCAGGCTCGAGGTTTTCCGACTCTCGAATGAGGTTCTCGGGACTGAGAACCTGGGGAGCCGGAGGGGGGAGGTTCCCGTGGGATTCCTGCCTCCAGGGCCGCTGTAAACCGAAAGTGATTTCATTTGTTCCACCGTGTTCTGATCAGGTCGTACTGACGCTTCGCTGGCTGGAGATGAAAGGGAAGCCTGTCGGAGTCGTTTTCCGTCGTTCGGCGCTCTCGTCTGTCTAGATCAATAAACCCGCCGGGCGCCGAGGAAAATGACAGCATTTTGCATCCGAGGCAGCGTCAAAATCAAGGGGGACGCGAAGCCGTTCCAACATTATCCAGACGCGCGCTCATTTACCTTCGAACCCCGGAGAAGCTCGCTTCCGAGGTGATCTCAGCCTCTCCTCGTTTGTGATACCAGCCAGTCCATGCCGCATCTCCCAGGAGCCGGGCGCCCTTCCCGCTGCACGGAGCAGCGAGCTTCCTGAGGCCAACCCGCCGGCGCGACTGTCCCTCCCCGGCAAAGCCGTCTCTGGCAGGCCCCGGCCTCAGGCCCCACTCCGCGAGGTGCATCGCGCAACTGTGGGGGGTAGGGGGGGCGTCTGTCTAGCTTTGGGCTTCTTCAGAACCGCATCGGAACCGCGCCGCCGCTGAGCAGCTGCTGTGAGCTGTGTCTTCGGGGTCCCGCCAATGAGCCTGGGAGCCCCGCCCTGCGGAAAAGGCCACCACCGTGCCCTGGAAATGCTGGAAATGCATAAACTTTGCAGCGCCCAGGGGCTCCAGTCCCCAAAGCTCATTTCTGTTTTGTTCTGGGTTGTTTTAGACACACATCTGCTGGTCTGGGTCTCTGAACGAGGACGTCAGCCTTAGATGAAGGAAACTGTTAAGCTGAGAACTCGGACGTCCAAACAGGCTTATCTTTTAAATTCACAAATTATCAGCGGGTTCACAGACTTCAGGCGTGACAAGCATATCGCTCTGTTTACGTGGCCGAAAATGGGTCTTTTCTGCTCCCATAAATCAGCCCTCCTGCTCTCCCAACAGGAAATTTACTGGAAAAAAAAAAAAAACATTCTGACTGGGGAGGAAAAGAAAAATGTGCATCTTTCATCAAATACTAGAAGATAAACGTCTGACGAGTCACGTTTCGGGTAGAAAGTGACGAACAGTGTGTGTCCCCGTTGGCCCTCCCGCCTCGCTGTGTAACCCATGAACAATTCGTGTGTGAGAATAAAAGAGAATACAAGACTAATTAGATTTTGTGTTTCAAATAACTTTTAAGATACTGGTGCTGGTGCACTGGAAGATAAGTGACATGAAAAGTGTGTTAACTCGGTTATTTAAAATAGACAGAAAGTGCTGCTACTTAAAAGAAATATAAAGTATGTATGTTTTTTTCCTGACCGAGAAATTCCTTCGTAATGCAATCCGCCCATCGAGCTCTCCTTTCGAATGATCCGCCCCATGAAGCTGCAGTTTGGAATGTTGTTTTCCTGAGGCAGAATATTCCCACGCTGCACGCTTTGAACTTGTCCTCTTCCCGCTCTGTTTCCCTTTGGGTAAATGTGGTGACTCATCACGGTGATGTTTTTGTTCGGATTTCTGGACATTCTCTAAAGCGGGGGTCCCCAAACCCTGAGCCAGATACTGGTACCGGCCTGTGGCCTGTTGGGAACCGGGCCGCACAGCAGGAGGTGAGCGGCGGGGCGAGTGAGCGAAGCTTCGCCTGTCTCTGCGGCCGCTCCCCAGCGCCAGCATCGCCGCCTCAGCTCCGCCTCGGATCCTCAGGCGTTAGATGCTCATAGGAGCCCCGGTCCCTGGTGCCATGAAGGTTGGGGACCACTGCCCTAAAGGGTTATAATAATGTTGCTATTCGAGGGCCCTTCATACGACACTAACAAGCTCTCTGGGTGCCCATCCTTCTCCTCCTCCTCATCACCAGAGTGGTTGGCAATATTTAGAAACGAGACCGGCTGGTTTGGGAGCATTTATTCAATTGTTCATCACTTAATAGGCCTTTAACCACTTATGTTTGTTTATAAAATGCATCGCGTATTACCCAGGAATGTGAGACAGGCTTAAATCCTCGATGACAACTTCGGCCCACGTTGGAAAATAGGTCCTTTCTCAGGGAGCTGTCCACACGCGGTGCTGACGGCCGCCTGTGGGTGCCGTCACCAAGGCTCACACGTGACAGTCAGCAAGAGGGAATTCGAGTGATGTCAGGTGCCTACTGTGATATTGTCAGGACATCTAAGAAAGGCAAATTATGTTCTCTCTTTGTTGTTTTCTTTCTCAACGTATTTGACAACCCATCTTTTACTAACATTTGCTTTCTTCGAGATGATTCTTTTGTACGCCACCAGGCCACTTCAGCCCGAGGTATCAATCATGGGTGAAGAAGGACAAGATCCTATATAAAGAAAATTTATGTCTTAATTGTCTCGAACACTTGGCATGGTAATTGAACATTCAAAGGTCAAAAATTTTACTTTGTTCTTTTTTTTTATTTTTCAAGACATCAAGAGACCAACAATACAAAGATTGATAGAAATACATTCACCTTGTCTCTTCTGCACATTATACCAAGCAGGAAATGATGTCAGGCTGACAGGACTTTGTGATGTCTCCTATCTGAAGGTGAATATGCCTCAGTATGTCGACTAATAGAGATACTATGTTATAGGTAAAAGGACCAACAGACAAATCATGAAAGAGGCCATTACGAAGGAGAGTGAACATTGCAAAACGTGCTTAACCTCAACGGCAATCAGATACAGACGAAAGCTGAAACCGAGATGTTATGATTCCCCAATCAAATTACCATGCACACACAAAAACGTCTTAATCGCAAGTACAGTTCGAGAGAGCACAAGTTGACCCAACCTTTCTAGGGGGCTGTAGCCAGCCCTTCAGAAACATCGACATTGTTCATAGCCTTTGATTCATGCATGACCCTTCTGGGGCTCTAATCCAAGGAAAAAAAGTCTCAATTCCAAAGATGTATGGACTAGGCTGTTTATTCTAGCAGCACGTGCGACAGAAAAACACAGGACGCCTTCTAAATACAGCCAATGGAATAGTTAACTAAATTGTAAAATAGTTTGCTGACTAGATTCCATCTAGGCAGTACAAGAATGCCTATCCAGACTTCCAGAGATAAACGTCTGGAAGGATACGGGCAAGCGTCTCTCAGGAGTATGATGAAGGATGTTTTCCCCGTGTTCTTTTGCTCACCTGTATTTGTTAGTTATCGCCAATAAGCATGTTTATTTCAGCAATAAGGAAAAGTCTTAAAAGAGACTTTAAGACATATATTTACTAAGAGATGCCGATAGGTCGACAGTGATCGTCACTGATGCCGGGGTTTGGGTAATGCCATTCATTTTTCTAGTTAAAATTTCTGCGATGAGCAAGCATCACTTCTAGCAGCAGAAAGAAAAATTAATGAACGAAATGAATCTTGACCCATAACTTGGACTATCATAAGAACAAACTCAAAATGGATCATAGACTTAAATGTAAAAACGAAAATCCTAAAACATTGTGAAGAAAACATAGAAGACGATCTTTACAGCTTTGGGTTAGGCTAAGGTTACTTGGGACACCAAAATCACAACCCATTAAAGAAAAAATGGATACATTGGATTTCATCAGAATTAAAAACTTCTGCCCGTTGAAAGCTATTGACGAACAGGAAAATACGAGCCACCGACTGGGAGAAATTGTTTACAAAACACACGTGACGAAGACTTGCATCCGTCACGTGAAAAGAATTCTCAAAAGGTGATAAGACACAAACGACCCGCTTTAAAAATAGGCAAAAGGTCTGAAGAAGGATCTGTGGGTGGCAGATAAGCACGTGAAAAGGTGCTCAACGTCCTCCGTCACGCGAGGGAAATGCCAAGGAAGCCAGGAGGAAATGTGGCTGCGCACCTACTAGGACGCTTAAAAATCTGGCACGGCGGTACCCAGTGCTGGCCAGAAGTCAGAGCGACTGTCCACGTGGGAAGCCAGCTGGGCAGCTTTCGTGGTTCACATACACCCCCCGTACGACCCAGCGATTTCTCCCCTATTTGCCCAACGTAAGTGAAAACACGTCCACTCGAAAACCTGCGAGTGAACGTTTGCGGCATTTCATTCCCAGTCGCAACAGCTGGACGCAACGCGAATCGGCTGGAGAGCGTATCAGGAGGCTGGGGCCCGTCTCGACGTGGGCTGCCACTCAGCACTGAGCCACCCGGCAACGCAGGTGACCCTCAGAAAAAGCCAGACGTAAGAGGTGACATGTCGTCTGAGTCCACTAATATGACATCCTAGAAAATAAAGGTAGAAGCAGTCAGTCGTTGCCTAGGGTGGGGGTGAGGGGAGGAATTTGGGGAGAATTGGAACCCTTCTATATCTTGCTTGGGGTGGTGGTTATATGGCTCAACGCATTTGTCGGAGCTCGGAGAATCGCACACTAAAAACGGTGAATTTTACTCTCCGATTTTAAGAACGGAGGTCCCTGATCGTTGGGAAGACGGGAGGTTCTGGAGCTGCACGGGGCGATTGCTGGGCGACAACGCGAATGTATTTAACGCGACTGAACTGTACATGTAAAAATGGTTAAAATGGAAATTTATGTTTTGTGTGTTTTACCACTCCGAAAACCAAGTGTCGCAATTGCTGGACATTAACTTTTTTAAAACCCATTTTACCCGTGGGTAGCGATTGTATTTCAAAGCACATTCATCTCGGCTACTCGGTGGATTCTTACACCATCCCAGTGAAGCCCACTGGGCTTTAAATGACCTCCTTTAAAACGTCAGGAACTGGCCCAGAGGGCCCGGTGACCTGAGCCGCGCGGCCTGCAGGTGGCGCCCTTCCCCGCCGCGTTACCGGCTCCATCGGCCCCTTGGCCTCTGGAGGACGGGGCGCTCCTTCCTTCTCCTTCGCCGAGTGACAGCGGAGGTGCGGCCGGATGCCGCGTGTGGAGTGTTGGAAACGAGGCCAATTTGGTCACCAATTAATTTCATTCAGGAGCCCGAGCCAAGGATCGAGGCGTAAGCGTCCAAGCTCACTTTGGACCAGGGCCTCGGTTCCGTTAATTTTCTGTCACACGGGAAGTGAAAGTTTTCATGAAATAGCATTCCGGCTGTGTGCAGTACGCCCTGATGGTTTTTATTGTTCTAGACTGGTTTATAGCTTTTCTTTAATGCTGGTCATGACCCACTAAGTCGTGAGTCCTTACTGACACACGCGAATAATCGAATACACAAACGTGGACTTATGGAGAGCCGCCCCAGGACTGGGCTGTTCTCGGGGCCGCCACGCGGGGCCGTGGGCCGAGGCCAGCCTGGGGCTCCCGGGGGCAGGGCCGCCGCTGCTGCCCGGACGCACGGTCTCGGAGCCGGAGCCCAGCGCTCCTGTCCTCCCTCCCCACGCTCAGGCCTGGGGGCCTCTTCGCCAGTAGGAACGCGATACATCAAAAAAAAAGGGAAGAAAACGAATTTTCTCTTTCCCTCTCCTTCCCTAACTCCGCTTTTGCCGTTGCAGGAAACAGCGGAGGAAATGGGATGCTCGGAGCACTTTGCGGGAGGACGGAGCATTTATCGGCCGGCGGAGCGAGCGGGGCGAACTATGTCACGCACGAGCTCGGCCTGGTCAGGTTTGTTCCAGTTTGCGCAGCTCTGCAGTGTCCGCGCGAGGGGCGTGTGAGTGTCTGAGGTTTCACGCGCGCCTCATGACTCAGGATGGGAGGGGGAGCTTCGGGTCGGGGTGGCAGGTGCGGTGAGTGGGGGCGGAATTCCCAGACCATGGGTCTTACAGGTCGTTTGTCTTGCGACCTTGGCGTTATCAGAGCCCTTGCAGGATTCTCGAACAGGGAGAGGGGACACGGAGGCCATAAGCAGGAAGCAGCACTTGCCGGTGCCGGCACCTGCTCGGCGGACTCCCATCCGAAGGCTGAGCCCTGATTGTAACACGACAGGCCGTTTTACACAGTCCTGTTATTCCTGCACGGCTACACGGATAAGGAAGAACATTAGTTGGTTGGCGAGCCGTGAATCAACGGATGTGAGCTGGAGGGTCCTTGAGGTGGGGGAGGGAGCCGTGGGAAAACGTGGCCAGCACCGGAGGGCAGAGGCAGTCAAACGGGCTTTACCCGGGCCGAGGCGTTCATTCCTGCAAGCCTTTGCGTCTTTCAGATACCTCCTCTCCTCTCTTATTGCCATTGGCACAAAAACGCCACCCTGGGGGGATGTCCTCGTAATCTGCCCAGACTGCGACGTACATACTGGACTGCCCCCGAGCGGACCCCCCATCCCCTGCCTAGCGGACTCCTCACCTTGGCCTGCCGACCCACAGAGATGAAGTCCTCACCCCGTGGAGCTCTGACGTCCTCTGGGCAGCCCTCTTACGGGGGATGGGGTCTGAGTCTCTGACCTGGGCCAGCACTGTCACCGCCGACACGTCCTAATGGCGTCGGGGTGAGATGGCGAGAAGGGGAAGGTCTGGAGAAAGGGAAGCGAAGGGCTCTCAGGTCACTGTGGAGTCTCGTCTTGATTCCTCACTTTCATCTCGTATTTCCTTCAATGCTTCATCTATTTTCTTTTCTGATAATTTCAGTGTCTGAGGTCCTGGGGAGGTCGATCTATAGTTTTTTTTTGTTTTTTTTTTGACTCTCAATTATAGTGGTTTCTTCCTTTGTGTATTTTGTGATCATTGTAAGTTCGTAGTTGGTTGATCTTAAATTGTGGAAAACGTGGCAGTGTCATTTGAGGAAGTCCTTCCAGAATCTCTGGCTTCATCTGGGAGCCTCCTGTCCATCTTCTCTCTCCCCAGCAGGGGCCCAGGAATTTGCTCCTATTAGCACTGCTGCGGGGGTGGCCTGTCCTCAGGGAATCCCTGCCCTTCTTGTATGCTCACTACTTACTGTTCAGGGTGTCTTTTTTCTTTCTTGATCCCCTGAAGATTTAATTTCTAACACCCAGCAATATGACAAATGCTTTTTGCAGAATCTGTTTTGCATTGGGGGTGGGGCCCTAGAATTTCTAGTCCGTGATAGTGACAGAAGAGGAAGGCGACCGTATTCGCTTTTAACTAAAACAAAAACAAAAAGGAAGGTTTTAATAGTTTCGGCAGGTATGTACAAATTGTAAGCGCTCGCTAGGTCTTTCCAGGTCTAACCATATCCACTCATGCACGTTACACTTGGCAATGGCTTCGTTTAGGCAGAGCCCCCCACGACGCTGGCAGGGACGCTTTGCGCGGTCCTCGCTGCAGTCCACGCAGGTGTGCACGCGCTCCCCGCGCACCCCAAATGCAGCCCAGGTGCAAGATGAGGGTATGGGAACTGCTCTGGCTTAGGAGCCCTTCACTCAGTATGTCTCATAATAGTTCCCTGAGTTTATCTTTTAGATCAGTATGGCTTTCCTGACAGGTGTTTAAAGTTATCCAGCCCTCGCAAGCCAGAAGCCGCTGGAGGGCATTTTGGACACAAGCAACGTCGTTTTACAACGTCTTCGATATTCCACCTTCACCAGGTTTCTAGAAAGAGGTTGAAAAGTCAAAGTGTATTTGTCAGTAGAGAAGAAAAATGGCTTTGCCAGACCTCGACTCAGTCATTTATCAAGATCTTCAAATATTTGGTGTCCATGCTGAAAAATTTTTCCAATGAGTATCGGATCAAAAAAGTTTAGACTCGTGTCCTTCAGAAATTGTTTTAGGTGGCTTATAACTGGGATGGATGTCTTTCATCAAGCATAATATGGCTATAGAATATCTATGAAATTGTTTTATCTTTGTAAATTGGTTTCTTGCAGCATCCTTTTCAAGATCACCAGTGAAACCACCCTGAGAAACATCTTCTAAGTTAGGAATTCTATCTTCCACAGTTCAAAACCCGATAAAAGGTGATTAGGTGTGCACAGATTTTAAATCCGGAGGATATTACTAGAGTTTGCTTGCCAAGCTTATGTTATTTATTTTTTGCAGTGATCACACACAGCTGAATCCAAAATGTTTTCAAATTTTTTGTCTTTATTTTATAGATGAGTACATCATTACTCATTAATATAGGCATGTTTATTTTTGAACATTTCATTTTGAAGAATTTCACACGTACATACACATTGAAAAAAATGTACAGTAAACATTCATTCGGCCACCAAGATGCTACCATTAATGTTAGTTATAGTTGTTTCGTCACACGTCTATCTATACATCAGCAAATCCATCTCCTGCAGGGACTGCGGTGACCGTGACTAACAGGTGTCGGTACCTCCAGTTCACACGTCTCTACGCAGCGTCCTCTGGAGGGTGGTCAGAGCCGCCTCTCTAAACCACAAGTGTCCCCGCGTAACTTCTGTTCTTAAAACCTTTCCCTACTCCCTGCTGCTTCAGAAAAATGCCCCGAAGTCCCTAACGCCTTCTGGGCAGTGCGACCCTTTCCAGCCTATGGCCTCCTAAGCACTTTCCTTATCTCCTCCTGCAGCAGCCAGGCGCACCGCAGTTCTCAATCTTGCAAGCCACCCGGCTTCTTTGAGGTCCCTTTCCACCTAAACGGTTCTTTCCCTTCTCCATGATCCCCATGTTCTGGGCTATGGAATCCACGCTGGCACCTGTGTGCGGTCGAGGACCCAACGACAGACTGCCAGCTCGGACGAGCCTTGTTCGGACGCCTGGTCCCAAGGAGCCCTCGGCCTCCCGGGGTCGCTGTGTGTCCCTTCCCTCTAGGGAAGGTCGTTTTCTGACCTTCGTGCTGCCCAGAAACGCACCCCCTGGTTCTCGTCCTAGCCCCCGTCTCGCCGGGGCCCGGTGCGGCGCCGCCCGGCTCCAGCGTCCGCGTCCGCACTCGGAGGCCGGCCTCGGGCCGGTGCCGGCGGCCGGGGCCCGCTCGCCCTCACTTCCGACGGGAGAGCGGCGGCCGTAAAGCGCGGCCGCAGCTGCTGCAAAGCGCTTACGACAGCGCCCGGGCCGCCCGACGCCGGCAACCGCCGCGCCCCGCCCCGCGCCCGCCCCGCACCCCTGGGTTTCTGCAGCCCGGCCGGCGGCCGTCGCCCCCGGCCGCCCGTGCTCGGCCCGCGGCCCGCGGAGGCGGCGTGGGGCGGCCGCAGCTCGGAGGGGAGGGCCGGCGCCGGCGCCTCCCGGCCGCCATCATCCCGGCGTGCACCGCGGCGGCGGGCGAGCCGGCGGCCATGTTGCGGTAGTTTGTTGTTTTCTTCCTGCGGCGGAGCAGGGCCGGAGCGGCCCGGACCCGCGGCCTCGCTCGGCCCTCCCCAGGCCTGGCCCAGCGCCCGCCAGCCGCCGTCCCCGGCCGCGCGTCCCGCGGCCCCGGCCGGCCCGGCGGCGCCCCAGCGGGCTCGGTGGGGCGAGGCTGAAGCCGGGCCCAGCGAGCACCATGGCGGCCGCCCTGGGAGCGGGCGGAGGAGCCGGCGCCGGAGGTACGTGAGGCCGCCCGCGGGAGGCCGGGGCCGGGCGCCCCCGGGCCCCTCCCCTCAGCCGCCGTGTCGCCGCGTCCCCGCGCCCCGATCGCGGTTGTCCGCGAGCTCGGCGTCCCCCCGCCTTCGAGTCCGCACAAAGCATCGGGCCCCGTGAGCGGGGCCGGCGGGGGGCGGTGACCGGCCGGCCCCGGGCCGGGGACGGCGCCCCCGCCGCGCGCGCGCCCCGGGGGCGGGCGGGGGTCGTCGCCGAGGGCGGGGTCGCGCGGACACGGTCAGGTCGGTTCGGAGCTGCGCACGGAAACACGGCGGGCACCGTCACGTGTGCGAGGGCGCCGCGTCTCGCGGAGGACGGACCCCTCCACACGTCGCCTCGGCCGACGCGCCCGCTTCGTGTGTCCTTAGCGGCGTCTTCGGAGATGGAAACGGGACGCAGCGCGTCAGACGCCGCGGCGGCCCCCCGGGCCCTTGCTCTGCGGCCGTGAGCGGCTCGCACGGGGCCCGGCGCCCTCACGCCGGGCGCAGCCGCCTCCTGGTGAAATCACGTTTTGTCGCTTGACGGTGGTTTGCTACGGGGAAGTACTTGAGAGAGACTTTTCTGATTATTCGGAAACGCTGACGCGGGAGACCCGTAGGTGGCCAGGCGCGGACGGACCAGGGGTGCGAGGGGAGCCCCGCTGACTCCGGGCCGCCCTGGTGGCGTCCCCGGGGACGCCGCGGCCAGGTCCGGCCCCCGCACCGGCGCGGGCACCGCTACTCGGACGGCGGCGCAGGGACGAGCGCAGAGACGTCGCCTTCGAAATGTGACCTGGTGCATGTCGCTTTTTGCCAGATGATCTGCGAGTCAGAACTGAGCCTTTCCAGTTAAACCGAAAATACGGTTGCTTACTTTCCGGTGTCAAAATGGTGGTTTTTTTTGGGGGGGGGGGCGGGGATCGTCCTCAGAGTGTTGTCTGGGCACTCGGGTCCAAACTCCCTGTTTTCGTGGCTGACACTACCGTCACCTGCCTGCTTCGCCATCTCACCGGTGTCCAGAGGCGGCGTGACACGCGAGGACATCAGTACACAGCTGGCTGGCTAATGGAGTGTGCGCTCGCACACTCCTTCGAGTTTCTCATTTTTAACGTCTAACGTACTAAATATCGGTGAATATAATCCACGCAAACAAGCGTTTCGGTGTCTTCGATGAGTTGGGAGTCCCGGAAGTTTGGGGATCGCTGTTTTAGGGGGTTCGGCAGGCTTCGCCCTTGATGTTTTGGAGTTTACCCTTTCCCTTTGCTCCTGCTGAAGCCAGCTGCTCACCCAGGCGCAGGCTCTGCCGGAGGTGGCCATGCTGTCGCCTGCCCCTCTGCGGCTGGCTCCAGTGGTCCTGTCCCCCGCCGCCCAGCTCCTGCCTCTGCGGCTCCCGCGTTTCCTTCAGCACATTTGTCCTAGTTCGTGATGTTACTCAGCCCCGTGAGGACAGGAATGCTGCCTGCCATTTATCCCAGGTTCCTGGCAGGTAGTAAATGCAGCAGATATTTGACACATGAGCAAATTAAAGAATGAAGTGTTTTCTTTATGAATCCCCGTATGCCACCGGTCCCCAGCCTTTCCGGCTTCTGGGACCAGTGCTCCTGTGAGAATCCAACACCTGCCGATCTGAGGCGGAGCTGAGGCGGTGATGGCGGCGCTGGCGGCTGCTGCAGATGCAGATGCAGCTTTGCTCGCTCGCTGGCCGCTCACCTGCCGTGAGGCCCGGCTCCTCCAACCCCGGGGTTGGGGACCCCTGCTTTACGCCCTTTCCCGTGAATGTGTAAGTTGCACGTTGGCAGCTGTGTGGCCTCTTGTGGCCTGCACAGAACCGTGCGGTATTCTGCAGTTCACTCCTGCACCCCGGAGCCGGTCCTGGGGGTCTTCCCATGGCAGGTAGCCGTGGTGTGGCTGCCCCGCTGGTCGATTGTCTAACCATTTTCTTACTGATGGGGACTTCATTTATTTATTTATTTTTCACTACTGTGGAAGATGTACACTAATCATTTATGCTTAAGCAAGGCAAATATTGGTATGCTTAAGCAAATATTTCTGGAGGGTAGATACCTCAAGGAGCGGAAGTACCATGCAACAAGGTACATAACATTTTGATGGCCACTCTCAAGTTGTCCTCAAAAAGACAGGTACCACTTTATCCTCCCATTAGTAATGTATGAAAGTACCCCATTTTCCATACACTTTCTAAGGATTTTTAAAGTTTATTATACTCTAGAGACAGAAAAATAGCGTCAGTGTTGTAAATTACATAGCCCTCCACCTCTTGTGAAATTGTCTTTTCATATGTTGTATTTAGTTTTCTGCCTGCTTATGTCATTTGTCTTTTTTTAATTGGGGTGATTGGTTTTTTTCTCATTATTTTAAAGCCTTCTTTGTCTAGTATGTTAGGATCATGGCCCCCCCTTTTATAAGTTTGTTTTAATATTTTATACTTCTGTGCGTTAAATTTAGCTTTTATTCCTTGTGGGATTTGATTTTGGGTATGGTGTGAATTTGGGGCTTTTAACAGTTCTAATATGATTTATTGTGTTCTCCATCTTCCTAATATATTAAATTCCCATCTATAATGAAAACAATTATTGCTTCATTGTATGCGTGTGTATTAAACAGCGTGTTCTTTTTTAGAAATTACTTGATTAGTCCCGTGCTTTTTTTTTTTTTTTAAATGAACTTCAGAACTCTATATTTTATAAAGAATCCTACTGAAATTTTTATTAGGACTGCATTTGGTTTATAACATAATTTTGGGATGATCGATACTTTTACAATATGGTTTCTATCATCCAGGAATAAGAATGTCTCCGTCAGGCTGTCTTTTGGCTGTCAGTCGTCTGACAGGCGTTGAGTGAGCACCTACTGTGTGCTTCTCACTCACCTCTGAGCTTGGGTGCATAGTGAATGGACCAGATTCCTGCTCCTAGGGGACTTGCTTTAGTAAAATTTTTTTTATATAATTCTTTTTTGTTAGTTTTATTCCTTAATATTTTGTTTGTTGTAATTATGGATTGCATAGATTTTTTTATCCTATTACATTTTTAAATTTGTTACTGATAAATAAGAAAAGGTTTATTTTATTTTTTATTTTTTGTAATTGGATTATATACAATTGGCTTATTGGAACTTTGTTCTAATACTTTAGTGCTTTAGATTTTCTAGTTAGATCTGCACTCTTCTATTCCAGTATTTATACCTTATTTCTTTTTCTGGTACTTCTTGTCCTAGAAATATTCATTGTCAAGCCCTCCAATATAATGTTGAATGATATGAGTGACGGCAGGCATCTTCGTCTTATCTTGTTCTGAGTTTAATGAGTGATTTTTTTTTTCTGTTTTGCCATTGAGTACGGTATGTGCTGTAGATTTCTGATCGTTTTTTGTTTACTGAAGAAAGTTTGTTGTTTTGAGTTGGATCTTTAATTTTTATCAAATACTTTTTCCGATCTGTCGAGGTGATCCGTGAGGCCCCTTCTTTAATCTCTCAGTGTGATGTAGCGTATTGATGGATTTCCGGTGAGGAACCCACCTTGCACTCTTGGATCCAAAATCTTGTTTCGCGTGTTTTTTTTTTTTTTTTTTTACTATATTGTTGATTTCATTTCAGAATTTACTTATGATCATAGAGAGGTTTGCTTATACTTTTCTTCCTTTCTATTTGTGTGTGCACATGTACTATCCTGTTTTTTATGTTGAGGGTGGCTTCCTAGCGTGAATTGTGAAGTTTTCTGGAACAGCGTAAAAATTCCTTTATTAAATGTTGGAGGAATTCTTGTCTGCAAAGCCTTTGGGTCTGGCGCCTCTTTAAGTTACTTTTCCTTCTATCGTTATTGCCCTACTTTTTAAATTCACTGGTCAATTTTGATGACTTTTTCTGGAAAAGTTAATCTTTATGTTATATATTTTCAAATTTATTAATGTAAAGTTGAATGCTTCAGCTTCTAAAAATGGGTGTGTTGAGGGCAAATTTTTTGAGACCCATGCATGTCTGAGCAAATTCTTGCTTTATTTTAGTTGAGTGATGATTCGTTGGGTCTGGAATTCTAGATTTGAATGCATTTTCCTTAGATTTTCGGTGGTATTGCCATGTCGAGTTCTGGCTTCTAGTTCTGGTCTTGAGAAGTCCGATGACATTCCGATTCCTTATCATTTGTATGTGGCCTTTTCCTTCTTCTCCAGTCTTCTAAAATGTCCTCGCGGAGGTCTTTTTGTACTCATCGTGATGTGCTTTTGGTGGACACTTTAGTCTGGACATATGTATCCTTCAGTTCTAGGAAATTTTCTTAATATTGTGTTTCTACCTTTTTTCTGTTTTACCTTTGGGAAAACTTATTGGATTTTAATCCTTCGCGTGCGCGCGTGTGTGTATACATATATATACACATATATAAAATAAGAGTGATGAGACAGTTCCTTGAGATTTTTTGGGAAGTCGAGGTACTTTGGTAGTTCACAGATTAAAGAAAGGGTTGGGATGTGGAAGACTGGAGAAGGGCAGAAGCCGGCGGCTCTGCGACCCGGGGGCAGGGCCAGGCCTCCCACGGCTCGGAGGCTTCCTCCTAGACAGGCTCTGTGGCCGCCCCGGCCTCTTAATTTTTTCTTGTGGATACAGCACCGTTGTTCCTTTTGGTCAGCTGCTGTTTGTCTTTAGCTGATCGAGGTTCGGCTGAGCGTAGGTGCACTGTTTTAGTTCATTTGGTAGTTTCTCCCCTTTTTTTGAGAGCAGATGGAACTCCGGTAATATAATTCTGTTTTTAAAATGTTGGTAACTAGGTCAGTTAAAAAAAAAAAAAAACGTAACAGATAATTCAAAGAGCGCACGTGTCTTGTAGCCACCAGATCGGAACCTGGACTTCAGAGCGATTCCGCCTGCGTGGTTTTCAGCTGGTCCCATGAATGAGCGATCCGCGGCGAGCGTCCAGGAACTTGTGGCTGCTCTCCAGTGTTTGTGTGGGAAATCAGAGGGGGTGTTACTACAGTTGTTTCCTGGAGAAATTCAAGAGCACCGTACTTGGCAGACCCGAGTTTAAAATCTGGTTTTGCCATTTACTAACTTTGGTTAGTCTCAGTCTTCACGTGTGCGACGGGAGGATTTGGGGACGGATTAAATGGGAAAATAACGTCCAGGGCTAGCCCGCCAGGGTGCAGGGAAGCCCGTGTCCCGCCCTCCGCGGCGCGGGGCTCCGGGGTGGCAGCGTCGCGCAGGCAGGCGGAGCACACCGCGCGCTCCCGCTGAGAAGGGCCGCCAGCTTCTCGCCAGCCCCGTCAAGGCTGGAGCGCGGCGCCCAGCACGGCCTTTTCGGTCATCTCGGCCTGGTGTAGGGCCCGGCCCGGAGCCCCGTGACTCTGAACACTGGGGAGGCTCCCGTGGGCCGTCTCGGCCTGCAGCGCTGGGCGTGTTGACTTCTGACGGTCTTGGGACAGGGAAGCCGCCGCACACCGTGGCAGCCCTTGGGAGTCCAGGCGCGACGCGCGGTTTTCAGGAGCGCCCCGACCTCTGAGAGCCTCCCCTCTGCCTGTGTGCGCCCTGCCTGCGCCGCCCGAGGGGCGCGGTGTGGTAGTTGTGACTGTCGCCTCCTGGGTGTCGCCCCGCGGACCCCGAGTCAGGCGCCCGGGGAGGGCCCGGGCCGCGCCCCTGTTGCCTGGTCCGTGGGAGGACGTTCTCCCTGCCCTTGACACTTCTTCCTGTGAACTTCTCCAACTCAGCAGCTGATCTTTGGGATTCTAGAAGGTTTAACTTGCTGAAAAGAGGGTCTCCATTCTTGGGAAAAGAAATGGTGTGATTTCCTTTCGATTCTAAGTCGTGATGGTGACACCCCGGTGTCTGAGAAGGGGCAGTCGATGGTCTAGCTGTGACGACGTCTGTGGTGGGAGGAGAGTCCCGCCCTCCCTCAGGACGTGGTGATTTATTTCCCGGCACAGGAAGGGGAGGGCGGTGGCAGACAGATGACCTTGTGCACTATGCACGAACAAAACCCGAAGGCCGTGTTAGGGCCCAGATGAGAGCTTTTAAACAGTGACTACAAGTTATTTTTCAAGCAACACGATACAGGGACTCCTTCTGAAAATTTTGCTTGGTGACTCAGAATTCGATAGTTTTACTGTAGGGCTGATATGCTCACTTTCAGAGTTCTTAACATTATCCTGGTTCTTTTTCTGGTTGCTGTTTAAATAAAGGGCCTGGATTTCCTTGCCCGTAAAATACGGGTTGTTGACTCTGTTACTGATTCAGATCATGAGAATGGTGTTGAGGCAAACGGGAGTAGGTTTGGACCTTTAGAGTCGAGCAGAGATTGGCGAACTTTGTAAAGGGCCAGCGGGTAAATATTTCAGGCTCTGCAGATCAGGAGGCTTCTGCGGCAGTTTGCTTTGCCCCTGCAGCTTGAACGCTGCCGCAGACAACATGTCACGGAGTTGGCGTGCAGTGTCCCAGTAAATGTTATTTACATAAACAGGCAGCAGTCAAATTTGGACAAAAACAGGTGGCCTGGGACTGTAGTTTGTTTGCTGACCGTTGGACCAGACAGTTGCTAGAACCTTATTCCGAGCTAATCCGCTGTAGAGATTCCAATCTGAGTTCCAGGTTCCTGTGAGAATGCGAAATAAGAGAATTACAGCCGTCTGGCGGACTCGCTCATTAGACCGGAATGTCGAGTACCAGGTTTGCCTGGAAGGAGTCTCCAGGCGAGGGCACTGGCCACTCTTGTCCCTGGGAGCTCGTCTTCCCCCGGCCTTCGGGGATGTGCTGCTCTTCGTTTACGGCGTGGGACTGTCGGGGACACGTTTTGTCCTCTCGGTTCTGCTCAGCGTGGCAGGCGTGTTGCCTCCGTGCTGAGGGAGAGCAGAAGGGAGGGGCCTGCAGGGCGCGTAAGCGTGGAAACGGGCTCGGGGCTCTTCGCCCTTGGGGCCTTGAGTCATGGTTCTTTCCCTGTCCCTTTTACATCCCATGGTCCAGGGAAGAAAGTGTGTTCTTGCCTTCTGCCTCCTCAGCGGTGGTCTTCGCTTGACGGACCTCGTCCAGGAACGAAGTTGCCCCCGGTCACAAGCATTCCTGACTCCTTTGGGGGATTCTGTGTTTTCCCGTTTCCGTCTGCTGCCGTAGCATTTTGTCACTGAATTACTTTTTAAATTTCCCTGTTTCCTTGGTGTCAGGGGATGAGATTTCTTTCTTCTTGAGAAAGTAGAGGTCTCCGCTTCTTACCTTTCAGCCACAGACTTGTCCTCCTGACTCCCACGAATTTACTCGTGCGCTCGGCGTCCCGGCACTCCGCCTTGTAACGAGCTCACTCAGGGACGATTCCTACCGGCTTCACCCTCCTGCTGGGTCACTTTTCCTTTCGTCGCACACACCTGCCCACGGTCCGCTTGCTCCCGCGGCAAAATCCCAAACACGCAGCCTTTCTCGTCCATAGACAGCCCCTCGGGCAGCTGTTCAATCGCTGTACGTTCCTGGCCAGAGCGTCCGGAGGCAGCAGTCTGCACTGTGTCGCATGCGGCGCCGATGCCCGGGTCCTGCTCACACCCCTCCCCATTTCCCGTCTTCTTTACCCTCCTGCTCTACTTTCCTATAAAGACCTTAAGTTAGATCGCAAATGTGTGTGTTGGGGTTATTGTTTGTCCCACTCTAACCTACCCAGGGGTAGAGGTGTTTGTCATCTTGTACACTCCTGTATGCTGAGTGTTTAGAACAATGCCTGGCATTCATTAGATGCACAAGAAACAATTGTCAAACAGATGAAGAATACAGGTTTCGTGACCTCAGTTCTCGTTAGAGTTTTTGCGTAACTTGTATTTCCTTATTTTGGAATTATTTTATATCCAGTTTCCTTGGACAGGTTTTGGGTTCCACTCACAGTTTGTCTTTTGGGGACACACAATGTAGTCAACTACAGAGAATCATTTATTTTTACAGAGAGTGACAACATATTTCTTCTGGTTTTGTTTATCTCTGAATGCCTATTTCACCTTTTCGATAGTTTTGCTGGGTATAGAATTGCTTTTTTGAGCCCTTTGTATATGCCTCTGATGTCATTGTTTCTGGGGAATCAGCTGTCGATCTTACTGCAGTTTTCTTTTTGGGTTTTCTCCTCATCTCTGAAATAGCGTGACTATGATACGTGTGTTTGTGAATCTCTATGTTCTACCTTGAGTTTGTTGAGCTTTTTGCATGTGTAGATTAATATATACCAATAAGTTTGGGAAGTTTTCAGCTATAATTCAAATATTTTTCCCCTGCTTCTTTTTCTCCTTATTTTCTGTTCTTCGATTACACATGTATTGGTGTTCTTAGCGGTGTCTCACATTTCTCTGAAGCTGTGTTCATTTTTCTTCATTTTTCTTCATTTTTTTTTTTTTTTTTTTTTTTATATATTGGATAATCTCTTATGGTCTATTTCCAAGCCTACAAATTCTTTTGTCAGTCAGTTAAAATCTACTGTTGAGCTCCTTTATGAATTTTCCATTTTGTTGTTTTTCAATTTCAGAATTTCTGTTTCTGTGTTTTTTTTTTTTTAGATTGTCTGTTTGATGCAACATTGTCGTCACGACTTCATTTAGTTCTTTAATCATGGTTTCTTTAAATTTGTCTTTTCCTGTCGAATCTGACACCTGGCCCTCTCAAAGGCAGTTTCTGCTGCCTGCTCTTTTTCTGCTGGGTTACGGGTTATACTTTCCTGTGTCTTTGCATGTCTTATAATTCTTTTTTGTTGGAGATTGGACGTTTCGGATAATATATCATCTCTGGTTGCTGGTCTCCCCCTGCCCCCTTGGTTTATTATTGTTTGCTTGCTTGGTGACTGGGCAGGTTGTCTGGGAAGTCTGTCCCTATCCTCTCCCGCCCCCAGCACTGTGTAGCCTCTGATCTCAGCCCTCGGGCTGCAGCCTTGGCCTGCCCAGTCGCCCTGGGCTGGCGGGGTTTGGCAGGGTTTGGCAGGGCTCTGTCTGTCTCTCCGCCCACACCTTTTACAGTGCTCTGGGGTCTGCTTTGCTTTACAGAATGATCCAGTCAGTTTCAGGCCCCTTTGAGTGGTTGGGGTCTGAGGCCAATGACCGAGGTCCGTTCTAACCCACGCGAGGGCCCTTCCCGCCCGCCTCTCCGTTTCTCCCTAGCACACCAGGTAGCCTGGAGTGCAGGCCTTGTCTCCAGTGACTCTTCCATTCGCCTCTCTCCAAGACCCTCGCCTTTTTGAGAGCACCTTGGGCTTCAGTTCCAGAGTTTTGGAGCTCTCTGTTGTCCGAAGGCTTGCTTTCCCCCTCCCCTCGGCATGCTCGTGTGCTGTGGGCGGGGACAGCGGGGTACTTGTCTCTGACACTCTTACTTGAGGAGCTGAGTACCTGGGTGGCGGGGGCAAGGGGAGGTTGGGCAGGCGCCCTAGGTCTGGGCTTACCTCTCAAGGTTTGAAACCCCCAGCCCAGCCGTGTCCCAGTAGTATCTGTGCCACGGTGGGGCCCGGATGAAAGAAGGGAGCCCGTGCATGTCACTCGCCCTCACCCAGAACCTGGCCTCAGTGCCGGGCCGTCGGGCAGGGCGAGGCGCGCAGAGAGGCCGCGTGCCGCTGCGCGGGCGGCGGGGGGTCCATTCAGAACACGGGTCCCCGCAGGTGTTCTCACCGGATCCGAGCGGGTGTCTTGAACAAGTGTTCTGTATTTGCTGCATGTTTTTAGCACCGATTCTGGACACTTTAAGCAGTCGTTTGATTAAGAATGACTTGTCCAGTTTTGCAGGGAGTGGCAGGCAGGCCCTCGTGCTCTTGTGCTGGAAGGTGAGCTCCTCAGGGACACTGCGTCCCCCGTGTCTCCCGCCGGGGCTCGAAGGAAGCCCTGTCCTGTCCGCCGCCACAGGGCGCGCACTGGTGTGGCGACCTCGCAGAACTTCCCTGGTTAATTACAGCTCTAGGCCGGAAAAGTGGCGGTCATCACCGATGTGTATGTCACCTGGCTCCCCTAGGGGGGCTTTCCTGGGGACACACCTGGCTCCCCTAGGGGGGCTCTCCTGGGGACACACCTGGCTCCCCTAGGGGGGCTCTCCTGGGGACACATCTGGCTCCCCTAGGGGGGCTCTCCTGGGGACACATCTGGCTCCCCTAGGGGGGCTCTCCTGGGGGCGTCTGCTGCTCGCTGCTGCTTCTCAAGCCTCTTCGCTCCGCGTGCATCTAAGATGAAACACTTTAATTCCAGTTCTTTGATTTTCCTAGTAATAAAAATAGATTTAAAGATGAGATACAGAATGTGCTGTGTGTGTGTGAAATATACACTTAATGTGGGAAAAGTGTAAAATGTCTTATTAATATTTTTTGTGCTGATTACATGCCGTAATGCTTTTTTGGATATACTGGTTTAAATAAAATGTGTTTTAAAATTTCACTTGTTAAACTCATGTTTGTTTTTACATTTTCAACATGGCAGCCGGAGCATTTAGAAGTTTAGCTTGGCCCTGGAGCTGCACGGGTTTGAGCTGCGGGGTCCAGGGACATGCAGGTTGTTTTGGTAAACGTGCTGGCGGTGCCCGGTGTCCCGGGTTTCAGGTCCGCGGAGTCGGCCAGCTGTGGCTTGAAGGCCAGGTTCGCGATCTGCTGGGAGGAGCCGCGGACGCGAGTCGCAGAGGGCTCCGTCCCAGGGCTCCATCTGTGTGGTGCGCGTCAGGGACTCGGGCGAGGGCTTTGGTGTCGGGGGAGGGGGTCCTGGAGCCCCTCCCCCATGGAGACCAAGGCATGGCCATGTATAGTCAGAGGTTCCGCGTGGGTTTCCGTCTGCGCGGTGCGGTGCGGCGCCCCGACCCCGGCGGTGTTCAGGGGTCGACTGACTGCGCGGGGTCCGGCCGCTCCCGCCACTCAGCAGTTCTCTGCGTCCCCGGCTTCCCGACGTTAGGGCTCTGTTGAGTATCAAGATTACGAAAAGTATTATAAAAGTTTAACTTTTAGCAAATCAGCAGTTTTTTCCTTTTACATAGTTGTAGTCAAAATAAACTCAAATCATTTTGTAAAAGTGTTTTATAATTTCTGATTTAAGAAAACTTTTATTAGTGACTTTTTCATGCCTAATAATGTTTAATAAGTTGATTTTCTTTGAGTAGCTTTGTACTTAAAATTTCTTAATTATTAAAAATGAGTAAAGTTTTTATAATTGTTACACAGGAAACTTATGTATTTTAAGATATCCTATTGGGAACCCTCAAAAAAAAAAAATCATTTCAGTGTTTGACTGTCGCGACGTGTCTGTTTTAATTGCCGAGACTGACCCTCTGCCTCCCCCTCACAGATGACGACTTCGACCAGTTTGACAAGCCCGGCGCAGAGCGGTCCTGGCGGAGGAGAGCGGCCGATGAGGACTGGGACAGGTAGGGAAGCTCCCGGCTGCCGCCGGGGCCCACCGCGTGGGTGGCGGGGGGCGTCCGGGGGGGCTCCCGCTCCGGGCCTGGCCTGCGCCGTATGCCGGGGTGCTGCCGGCGGGGCCCACCGCGTGGGTGGCGGGGGGCGTCCGGGGGGGCTCCCGCTCCGGGCCTGGCCTGCGCCGTATGCCGGGGTGCTGCCGGCGGGGCCGGCGCGGCAGGTTGGGGGGCACACACACCCAGAGCTGTCAGATTTCTGCCGTGTCGGTTTGTATGAAATGGTGTCTCACTGTAATTTGGGTTTGCGTTTCTCTGATCACTAGTGAATACGAAGATATATCCGTTTAGGAGCGTGCGCACACGCGCGCACACGCGCGCACACACACAGTCTGAAAGTATAAGAAAAGTAATGATCCGCTAAGAGCTGCTATTTCAATATGAGAAAACTTGTTCCCCATCACTTCAGAACACAAACACGCTGACGGGAAAATTGCAGGACGCCACTGTGACTTCCGCGTCACAGTGAGATGAGCCCCTCAGTCCCCGTGCTTCACTCGCACGGCCGCGTCAGCGCCGTGCTCTGCGGTGTGTGGTTTCTGCCGCCCCGTGAGTGGCAGTGGCCTCGCCGTGCTTCTCCTGTTTGACGTTCCCAGTTAATGATGCGGGGCATCTTTTCCTGGTTCAGCGTAGACTTTTAAAGGTAGGAGAAAGCATAGATATTTTTATAGTTCATTGTTTGACTGATTAGTGAACGGGTCCAGAACAATGAGATCTCATATCGAGGTGAAAACTGAGGTTAGAAGTCTAGCGGGAGCCACCTCCTGCATCGTAGCCTCATACTGAAAGGACCGGTGTTACCTGTGTATTCGAAAGTAAGTTTTCGTTCTTAATAAAGAAAAAGGAAAGTATAGCAGACATAACATGAACACTCTCCTGAAGTCCCGGGAAGCTATCCCAGTGATCTGCACACTTTCCAGTGTAACCGGGATAATACATGGCAGGCCTTTCTTTCTCCCCAGTGAACTGGAAGATGACTTACTTGGAGAAGATTTGCTTTCTGGCAAAAAGGTAAGAAATATGAGCATCCCTGAAACTAAATGACAGCCATTTAATTACACTTAACATGTGGGAATACTTTTTATGTGTGGGATACATTACTGGAAAGTTCGGTATAGATTAAAATTTTGTGAATTGAATTATTTTTTAAATGCATAGAGAGCTGACTGTTTATGAGTAAGTTCTCTGGTAACGTAGAGTCCAAACAGTAAATTCTTCGAAGCAAATATTTCGGTTCCTGCTGTGTCCAAGGCTCTTAGCAGGTATCGATTGTGTAAGTAACACCAAACTGCCACTTGCCCTGGTGAGGAGCCTGCTAGTTAGAGGTTCATATTTGGCATGCTGCATCCGGAATTCACTTTTTGGGAGCATTCAGAGACAAGCTTAAAGATAAACCTACTCAAATACACAGATAAATAAGAATAAAAGTCTAAAACCTAATGTAGATATCTCTAAACCTTTTCGATCAAGTAAAAACTTTGAAGAAATTATCATCTCTTGTGTGTATTTACATATTGTGTGTATACATGGATATATCACTCTACCAATATAGTTTGAACATTATAGAACATACATTAAAAGTAGAAATAAAAAGCCTAGGATTAAAGTGAAATACTAAAGTTTTTATTTATTAACAGTTCAGAAGCACTTACTCTTCTCATCAGATGTTAAGATAGGTCTGCGGTCACGCTCGCGCTCTTTGTACTTCAGGTGATCAGGTCACGCCATTCGTCTGGTTTATCGGATTTGATTAGGTTGCTCTTAATCTCGTCTGTGATGTAGTTATGACTTCGCGCTAGGAGACGTGCCCGTTCTGCCATTTTCGTGGAATTGCCGTGTTGCGTTGCGAGCGTTGTCGTCTCTGATGCAGAATCCGTCATAGGAGTCTTTCGAAACCACTTGCCTCGGTGTGTCCTGTTTCTTACCGCACCATCAGCCTACAGGTGGCCCGGTGGGGGCCTACCCCATCCTTTCCTCCCGTAAGTGGCTCTGCCATTGCCTGGAGCTCTGAGTAAGAATTTCTTTAGTTGCCCGTAAATCTCGGTCTCACGTTAAACGGGGACACGTCGGCAGAACTGACGGCGAAGCGAGTGCGCCCCGCGTGCCGGGGGCTCGTGCTCTGGCCTCAGGGTGCCATCCGCGCGGTGCGGTGCGGGGTGCCGGGGCTGGTCCTTCCCGTGTCCTGGTCACAGGCGAGGTGGTGTGCGCGTCCTTGAAGTGCCCTCCCTGTCCTTGGGGCCCCGCCATCCTGACGCGGCCACTGCTGTGTGTAACCGTTTAAGATGCTTTCGAGGAGAGGACGGGTCAGACGCCACTCGTTCAGGTGCAGTGAGTCGTCCTCCACGAAGCTGGGCCCGGGCCCGGGCCACCTGCCGTGTCTCTCCCCCGGCGTCCGTGCCACTCGCCCTGGTCGCCCCTTGGGGCGGGCATGTCCCCGTCTCCTTGGCCAGGACTCTGCAGCCGGTGGAGAAGCACCGATTGGTTTGGACAGTCGTGCTGCCTGTCCTGGGCGAGTCGCCTTCCCTTTTTTGTGTTGAACTGGCTGGCTTTTGCAACTCGCTCCCGTTTCGGATGGAATAGGCCGGGCGAGTGACGTCCACCTTTCCGGCCCTGGGCGGGAGGGCTCTCGTTCGCCTTGGACACTCTGGAGGTTTAATTCGGAACAGCGGCTACTCCTCTCTTTCTTTCCTGGGGTAAAATAAATATATTGTACTTTATAGGAGTCAAAAGATTCAAATATATTAAAAAAGAAATAATGGAAAAGTAGATATAAACCCTTATGACTGAAATTTTGCCATGTTTCCTTTTATTCTTTTTCCATGTGTTTTTAAATATACATTAAATACAATATATATAAAACATTACTCCTTTTATTTTAGCGTTGGCATTTTCCCTTTGTCATAAAGTGTTATTTTAAGATATTTTATAACAGCTACGTCCTCTTTCATTGTTTGTGTGGACTTCAGTGTACCTAGCCATTTCGATGTGCAAGGGGGTTGTTTCCAGCTCTGGATTTTTAAAGGAAAAAAACCCTTTTTTTTTTTTTTTTGGAAAATTTTAAGCATGTGCAAAAGAAGAGGCAACAGACAGCGCCCCGCGCGCCTGCGCCGTGCCGCGGGCCGTCGGGCCGTCGGGCTGGAGGTCCCGGCGCTGTCGCCCCCACCCCCGAGCAGACTTCAGGCGCCACACGCCGTTTGCATGTTCAGAGCTTACTGTGCTCTTGGGATTCTTTTCTTCGGGGATTTCCGTGAAGGGGAACTTCTGGCCCGAGGGGCTAGGTGTTTTTAAGGTTTTCATCCCACACTGCCAGGTTGCTTTCCAGAATGATCGCACCTATTCCTAGCGGCACTTTGGGAACGTGTCTTGCATTTTCCCGTTCCTCGGCTTTGATAGCACTTTTAAACTCTTCGGCCCTGAGGTCGATGAGAAATGATTTCTCATTGGTTTACTCTGTGTTCGTTTGGTTTCTGACGAGCGGATATTTCGTCAGGTGTTCATTAGCGAGTGTCTTGTTCTGGGTCTGTGACTGGAGCTCCTCGGGATGGGGACACGGGCCGCCTGTCTGCAGCGTCTTTCCTGCTCGGCCTGGAGAGACACTCCCGGGCTGCGGGCGGGCGGGAGATGTGGCTGGCCCGCGTCGCTGAAAACCACGGACTGAGTGTAGCAAACGTGTCAGACTGTCAGGGGCTGCTTGAGGACAAGGCCATCTGTGTCAAGAGGGTAGGGTGTTAGGGTCACGTTTTAAACATGGGCTAAAGATGAAAGGGCGCGGCCGGGAGAGGAAGCAGGCCACCCCGACGCGGCGAGGGCGACGCAGGGGCCGTCCGCTGTCACCCCGAGCTGCGCTGCCTTCCTCCTGCAGCAGCTGGCGCTGGCCCGGTCCTCTGGCCACCCAGTGTCCCTTCAGTGTTGGGCATGGCTGGGGACCCCCCACCCCACCCCCTAGTCTCTCAGCTCCTGCTCCCTGTGTAGTCCTGCGTCCCGGGGTCAGGGGCCTCAGGGCGGTGGGGCGCAGGCTGCTTCCCCCCGGGGGAGGCGTGCCCTAGCGGCTCGGGATTGGGTGAAGGGTTCCCCGGCATTTGTGGCCACTGTCTCCTCCTCCCTAGGTTCTGTGTGCCCCACTCCCGCAGACCGTCCCGAGGGAAGCCCTCCCAGCCGCCCCGCCCCTGAAACCGGCTCCCCCGGTTCGCTGACATGCAGTTGATAATCAGTTTTGGCCTGAAGGGCGTTGGCTGACTCTCCACTCCAGCTGTCAGGAAGTCTGGTTCTCATCACGTTCAGAGTCAACACAGAAAAGTGAATCTGCAGGACTCAAGTGAGATTCATCACCACCAAGGGCCATTGCCACATACATTCCTGCTTCCGTTTGGTGAATTATTTGTTGGTTCACTGATTTCTGACACAAAAGTTGAACTAAAAACTCATGGAAGCAGGCTCTTATTGAATGATACTTGGCTTTGATACTTGGCTTCATTGAATGGTTGATTTTTAAAGATTTCCTGTGGTTTTGTTTAATGAATCGGGTAGCTAGACCTAGGCAGACCTGGCTCAGTCTTGTTGATGGCTTCTGCGGTCACTTAGCCTGGGCCTAGTTTGGATGACAGGTTAGGGGGGGCCAGGAGAAACTTCATTTCGAGTCTATTAAGTAGTGTTTCATGTTCATACAGATCCAGCCTCCCTTCTTCAAGTAAACTAACTACACGGTCTGTTTTTTTACATCTTACTTTAATGTCATTGATTAGGTGGAGTCCTTTTGGACTAATGAGGACATGAGATTGGTATATTTTTGGCCTATACCAAAAATACTATAATGAAGAAAGTACAAGCTTGAGAAACCTCATGAGCTATAAAATACTGGGAGAAGACTGCTCATTTGCTTCATCTTTAAGTAGAAAATCAAGTCTTCCTGTCTTTACTTTTCTTCTCTAATGTATGTGTGGCGGAGTGGGACTTGTGTCTTTTGAAGGGAGAGTGGTAATTTACATATACCAAAGAAAGAAAGTGCAAAGTACCCCCCCAGAGACTGGTATATATTTAATTTAAAGCCTGGAACTATAGAAATTTCACAGGTTGACAAAATCACCAGTCTTTCTCTATTTACTGATATGATGAATGCACAGGCCTGTCAGGAACAGGACCGAGGACCTGAACTAGTCGTATTTATTTCCGTGTGTCATCTGTATCAATTTTATTTTAGTCCCTTATTTCAGTTTGACGATCCAGTTATCTAAAATCTACCTAGATTTCTAACATTGCATTTCCCCTCTTTTTTGTTCATAAAGTCTTTAGATTTTGGATACCAGCAGTGTTAAAATTAGTAAAGTCTTAAGGATACCATTTTTTTCATGTGTGTATAAAAAGACACGAAAAAAATGGTATCCTTAAGATTTCACTGCTTCCATACTTGACCGTCCATCTAAGAATTAGTCGGAGGTAGTTAGTATGCCGCATTGGGATTTCTCGATTGTCACTGGCTTTCTCAAACTGAGAAAACTTTCTGTGTGTCACTTGTTTTAATAACAAATGTCCCAAACAAGCCAGTCGACGTGATTCTGCACTTTTGTAATAAGTGTTTTTATGGAAGTTGTGTTCATTAACTTGGCTTCTTATTTTGATTAGAATCAGTCGGACTTGTCAGATGAGGAGCTGAACGATGACCTGTTACAGAGTGATAATGAAGACGAAGAAAATTTCAGGTATTTTTTTCATTATTATTATTATTATTAGCGCATTAAAAATGTTCTTT
The DNA here is from genome assembly GCF_014176215.1 of Rousettus aegyptiacus. Taxonomy (NCBI): domain Eukaryota; kingdom Metazoa; phylum Chordata; class Mammalia; order Chiroptera; family Pteropodidae; genus Rousettus; species Rousettus aegyptiacus. Next base: position 47,860,263 of record NW_023416288.1, on the reverse strand, counting down.
AAATTGATCGGAACTGTTTGTGACTTAGAATTATAATGGGTATAATTGATAGTTATTTTTAACATATGATTATATTCTAAATGGGATATCAATATTACTCTGATGCGGAAGCCACATATATATTCTTATAAGTAGGTAAATGTTTAAAATTAGTGTAGGTCTTGCGTTGAATGACCCCCGCGAGCTCTGTTGAGTGCAGGTTGTAAGAAAGCTCAGCGCAGGCGTGTGCCGCCCCTTAAAGGACCGCTCTGTCTGGGCGGGCGCAGTGACCTTGGACTCTTAATGTCCTTCATTGCAGTTTGATGCTGCTGCTTCCGTTTTCATTCTAGATAGTTTCTGTCGGTTTGCTGAGTTGCCGTTTTGGGAAATCCTTTATGTCATACTTTAGACTCCAGCTGACTATCTGAATATAATTGTTTTAGTCAGTTCGGGTGGCTGTAACAAACTATCGTAAACCAGGTGGCTTAAACAACGAATTTATTTTTCACAGTTCTGGAGGCTAGAAGTCCAAGGGCAAGTTCTAGTGAGGACCTACTTTCTGATCCATAAGCGGTGGCTTCTGTCTGTGTCCGCAAGGTGGGAGGGGTGAGGGGGTTCTTCAGGGTCCCTTTTATAAGGCTCTTTACCCTCATGACCTAACCACTTCCCAGAGCCTTCCCCTCCAGACACCATCCCATTGGGGGTTAGGGTTCAACACATGAATTTGGATTCAGCACATTCAGCCTGTAGCAATAATGCTTATCTTTCTGTTGTTGACTTTGTAAGCTCTGTTGTAAGAAGAGGAAAGATTACTTTTTTTTATACTCTGGTAGGCGGAGTAATTTTTTCAACTTTATGAGGAAACATCATGGAAATACAGACTCTTGGTTATAAATGTAATTAACAAATTTATGCCATTATTGAGCTATGGATTTGTAACAGGTTTTCTAACATAAAAATCATTATTATGGGTAAAAAGACAGTTTTAAATTAATTTATTCTGTCAGGTATTTAAGTTTCCCCATTCCATTCATTGACAATAAGATATTTTGATCTTTCGAGTTAAATTGCCCTTGAAATATACCTTTGGAGTTTTTTAGCCACATAATAGCTTCATGACTACATGGCATATTCATTTTTTTGTTGTTGTTCTTAGGATCGGATACTTAAGATTTGGGACGGATATTTTCAAAACCTTGCATTTTAAATGTTATCTTGCATCTTATTGTTGATATTTAGCTTTCGTGACTTAATAGGTGGAATATGATTTTTTTTCAGTTTTAAAAACCTGTTATTTTACTCAGAAATTAGGAACTAAGTTTTTGACATTTGTGACTAGTATAAATTTAATTTATTTGAACACCGAAATGTATACTATTTTGATTTTTAAGCAGCAAGTTATCATTCGTGCCATAGATTTTTAAGAAGAAAATATATTATTCTTAAAATTTTGTTGATGATTTTCCGTCTATAGAGTAACGCTCCTATTTGTACTTTCGAATCTTGAAGAGCGGAGGCCCCGCTTTTCCTTGCGGTTGTTAGGAGGAAGTGCCGCTGTTCGCGTTCAGTCCCGAACGTGCCCTCGTCACACCCGTTTCCCGAGCGGTCCATCCGATGCTCTTGGTCACACAACCTGCAGCTGACGGTGGGGCGCCGCGCACAGGGGAGGCCTGTGCGGGCTCAGGGCACCGCACCGAGCTCCGCGCCGTCACGCTGGGGTCAGTGTGCTCCTCAGGACCGGAGCGACCTCTCCCCGGGCGGGGCGTGAGCCTTCCTAACCGTTAGTTTGTGGAATGACTTGGTTTTGAGCTCTACTCTAAGTGGGTGCCTGTCCTTGTCTTTTTGTCCTCTCTAGTTCTCAGGATGTCACCGTTAGTCTGAATGCCACATCCGGCATGGTCACATCATTCGAACTGTCCGACAGCGCTAATGACCAGTCTGGAGAACAGGAGTCCGAGTACGAGCAAGGAGAGGATGAACTCGTCTATCACAAATCCGACGGGTCCGAGCTGTACGCTCACGAGTACCCTGAGGAAGGACAGTACGAAGGCCACGACGCCACGCTGACCGAAGGCCACATGGAGTACGTGGAGGAGCCGGAGGAGGAGCCGCTGTACAGTGACGAGGTGTTAGACATCGAGATCAATGAGCCTTTAGACGAGTTCACAGTGAGTCCTTCTCCTTTGTGTGGCCGAAGATAACATGGCTGCCAGGGTCCAGGTTTCTAGACTGATTTGAAATCTATTTACCTCCCTCGGGAGGGAGGGAAATTAGACCTTATTATCACTGTCTGCCAGTTTCTTTATCTGAGCTATGACAAAGTTTGTGTTGACAGCTTGTTTGGCCAGAGGTAATGCTCCTTTGTCATTCTGCAAGGCTGCAGGGTGCGTGACCTTGAGGATTGCGCCCTCAGGAAGCGGCTGGCTTTGTGTGGCTGAGATGCTCTGTCAGTGGTTAGGAGTGCTTAATGCGGAGCTTTCATCCAGGCTTCAGACCAGATCTGATAAAGTCCTTCGAAGGTGAAAAGATTATTGACCTGCTAAAGACATCTTTACGGTGCTAATATTCCGGAGTGATTGATGTCCTGCTCATTCACCCTTTGTAAGGAGAACTGTCTAAGCAGGAATAAAGAGATGGGAGGTTAGTTTAGGAAATGTCACACAGAATGTTATCTGTGATCGGGAAGCGAAGATTGTGCTGATTTTTATTTCAGAAAGATGATTTTGGTAGTAGCGTTTTATTTTTTTGTAAGTCGAACCATGGAGAAAGGAAGAGGTGCCTAGTGGAAGATTGCTCATCTGTTCATAATGATTCATCATTAAAAAAGATTTGTTTTTAAAACAAGCACTTAATGAACCTTACGTGGGAAGGACGTGATCTCCTTAGTGGCATAGACTCTAGGGTTCTCAGGTCATCGGCTGAGGCGCGGTGCAGATGGGCTGCCTGGAAGGGGTAGAGGCGGGCAAAGGAGTCGCTCTGCCTGTTGCTCCGTGTCCTCATTCAGGGGAAGCTCGCATTCGAGAAAAGAGGTCAAGAATTGCAGGGCTTTGGCCAATGACAGATACGTGTGTATAAATTTTAAAGGGGATAGTTTATGTGGAACCTTAGGATATTTATTTCTAGTCATGATTGTGTTTAGTTACTCAACAGTTATTTCTAAAATTGGATTCTTTTTGAATTCTTTCTGTTGAGTAGATAGAGTGATGAAAGATGTTTGTAGTTTTGGGGGGTAGAATCACATAAAAGACGTCGTGGGTGCTTGCGATGGCTGTCCTCGCAGTCCTTCGCCAGCGCGGACAGGTGCTCTCTGATTTGCTGGTTTGAATGCCATCTTCAAGTGGGGTGCTGTAATGTAGAACGCTTCTTAAACATCGAGCCAGGGTATTTTAAAATCGCGCCCTCTTATTCCCCAGTTGTGGCGTTTTATTAGTTCTGCTACTCATCAGTAAGATCAGAGGATTGACCGTTCGTGTCTGGGTCCTCTCCCTTGGAAGTTCGACAGTTCAGCAGATCTTTACTGATGTCCAAGCACTGGGGACACAGATATTGCTAAAGCACGAGACATGATGCATGGCCCCGCCTCCGCGACCTTAGAACTTAGTGGAACACGTCACCGTCGGGAAGTGCTTTCCACGTGAGTGCGCACGGCCGCCTGGGAGGTCTCTGGGCCGCGGCGGTCCTGCAGCATGTGTGGCGCAGAGAGTTTCTAGTGAGTGAGGAATTTCCCCCTTGTGTCCCATTGTCAGACCTCACTTACCTTTAGGCGCCTGGTCGTATGAAATCCAACTGAGTTATCCAGCCTCCTGGGCTCTAAGATTCAAGAATGTTGCAGTTTAGTACACTCACAGTACTTTTCCACATTAAAATGAAATTTTTTTCTGAATTGAAAAAAATTACTTAGAAATTCTGAAAGCGCCCTCGTAATTTCAGAGCAGGTGACACTTGAGGGTCAGCGCCTGCGCCGAGCGCCCAGCCCAGCGGGCCGCGGTCGTTCTCGCCTCCCTCCCTGCTTCTCCGCGATGCTTGGTTTCTTCGCAGCTGCCTCAGTGGCCGAGCCGGGCACGGCCGCGTCTGCGGAGGGGAAGACGGGTGGACTCGGGTGGACTCGCGCCGCGAAGCGCCCCGCCCCGCAGCGAGGCTGACCCCGGTGCGCGCGGGAGTTCTCCGTCGTCAGGCGAGCGAGTGGCTAGCACCCCGCGCCCGGCGGAATTTCAGTTCCTTAAATGGTGTGTTTACCCGGCCGCGCATCCCCGCTCGCGTGGTAACCCCGTGCGCTAAAGCCGGACTCGCGCTCTGCGGTGCGGGCCACGAGCACCCTGCGGTCACACGGAGGCCTCTTCGTGTAGCTGGGGTAGAATCAAAACCGGAGAATTTTGCAGCTGGAAGGAACACTTAACGCGTGGAGCCGAGGTCCACCGTGAAAAGCTTGCAGAACGGCTCTGGTGTGTTCTTTCCTGTTATGCTCAAAAGTAAGAAGACTTTTAAGTTTGGGGAATTTTGCTGGTCCTGTTCTTAAGAGTGAATTGGGATTTCATTTAAAAACTTGTACTCTCATCTTAGGAAGGAATGTATATTATTATTTAACAAAATATTAGAAAATTACTTGGCGATTTATACTTTTATGCAGTTTATTTAGGGCCATCCAAGTGGACACAGAGCGAGAGTTCATGACACCCTGCTCGGTGGCGGCAGCTTCGGGCCGAGCGTCGATAGCAGGGAGCGGCCCGCTGGCTCCTGGGGACACCCCGGCGGTGTGGACCGGGTTCGTCGCGCGTGAGCCGGACGTTCTGACCGGCATCATCTGGCCTCACTGGCTCTGCGCTCAGCGACTCCCGGGTCGTGCCAGTTGGTGTTTGGATAAGATGCGGGCGGCTTCTTCTGGAAGGTAGAATTCAGGGTCTGCAGGCGAGCCGAGAGACGGTCGCGGGAACTAAGGGGGCTCGTCCTTTACCACGGCCGCGTGTCCTTGGGGTCGCAGAGACCGCCGTGTCCTCCGCCGAAGGTGGCCCGGCTCCCTTAGCGCGCTCACTCTCTGCGCCTGCCCTGTCGCCGTCTCCTGCTCGTTCGCTCGCGCGCCAGGGAGGCAGGACGCCCGGCGCCGCGGGGCAGGACCCGCTCTCGTCCCGCGGCGGCAGTCCCGGCGCGAGCCCTTCGCCGCTGTCCAGTGGCCGTCTCCAGCCCGCTTGCGCCGTCCATTTCATGCAGCCTGGCGCCAGCCCTCTTGCTCGGGAGGGGCTGACTGGTTTTCGGTAGGCTTCCGGCGTTGCATGGGCTCGCCACACTCGTGTTGTCCTTGGCCACCAGAGCGCCTCGGATCGGGCTCGCCCCCGCCCCAGCGCGGCGGCCTGCGCTGTGCGAACGCGTGCGCGCCTGCCTCGTGGGGCCACGTTCCCTTGGCGCTGATCTTAGCGAGCGCCGTCTGTCGGGGCGCCCGGGGGTCGGGGCAGAGCCGCCCTGCACTCCGCCCTCGTCAGCGCTGGGCGCCCTGTGCGGGCACGCCGCGGGGCACGCCGTGTGGCTCTCCGCGCCGGCGCGGTGAGGCAGGAGTCGGGAAGACGGACAGCGCCTGCCGACCTCCAGGAGCTGACGGCAAAACCTGTTCCCTCTGTGATGGCTGTCAGGGCGAAGAGTTCCTGGGGGACCGCGTGGCCGGGGGTGCGCTTGGTGCCGTCCCGGCGCCCAGGCTGCCCCCCAAACCCGCGAGGCGTCCGGTCACCTTTTTCCTTCCTGGTTTAAAACAAGCATCTTTGAGCAGTGGTGACGAGTTGACAGCACCTCCCCTCCGCGCTCGGGAGCGCAGTAAGAAACCCGAGCTCTTCAGGGGCCCTGGTTTCCAGACGCTGTTTCCCCGTTAAGGGTTCGGATATGTTAGATGTTTGACGGGGATGTGATTAAAAATCTTTTGAAATGTGATGTATACGTTAGTACTTCGAAAGGAAGACTGCTGTTATTTAAAATTGCTTAATTTTGACCATTATTCAAAAATGATTGCAAGGCACATTAGGTATTAGGGCGCGGGCTTAGGCGCTGGGCCAGAGGAGCGAGGTTCCCGAGCCGAGCGGGGCCTTGCAGCCTGCCGGAGGCAAGGTGTCGCGTGGCCACATTCCCGTGACGTGGACACAGGAGGAACAGGCCCTCCCACGGGAGACGCAGGTGCACGCTTCAGGTGCTCGCAGGGGAGGTTGCACTCCCTCTCTGTAGTTTCATGTCCTGTTCATGAGGTGGTGGTATTTTGAAGTTGGAAAAGTTCATTGACTTTTTTTCTTAGAATTCTTTCAGTATTTTAGGTAATATTCTCCTTACTGGAAGTGACAGGGTATATATAGCTTATTGATCTGGGTAGTTCAGACTTCAGTTCCTGAACTGTATTCGTTAAAATATAAAAGCTGAAGTGGCTTATTATAAAAAAGTGTTTATCCTGCCTTCCGTTTTCAGTGGCTCCTGAGGGGAGAGATTGAGGGGGGCGAGCTCTCCGGAGGGACATTAATGAGCAGACGCAGCCTCAGTCGGGGAGCTCAGGACCCGCGAGTCAGTACGGCGGAATGGCGCAGCACACTTAGGGAGGGAAGAGCTGCCCCTCGCGCTTGCTCCTGCGCCTGTGCGGATCTCAGATCGCACGAAGATTACAGTGAAAAAAACCCGAACGTACAGGTGTGCACAGGCACACGCACCAGGCCGTAGGTGTGTGAGAAGAAAACACCGTGCTAATGCGGTGTTAGCTTAGGCTTACCTGCACACCCCAAACTCGCCGGCTTTGTTTCCCACTGAAAGATCGCAGAGGGCATTGCAGGTCCGGTACTGGCGCTCCAGGTCACAGGCGCCCAGGCTTCTTCAGGACTGGCACGGTACAGTCCCCGGGCTGCTGCCCTCTCCGAGGTCCCTGTCCAATCACGGCTTGCAGGAGGACACACGGGCCACACCCACCCTTTGAGACACGTCCCAGAGTTCTCCAGTGCTTCGTGACCATCTCACAAGTTGCACCTTAGTCACATGGCTGTACCTCACCGCGGGGGAAACGGGTGACAGCAGTGTTTGATTAACTAGTAAAACCATTCCCCCGAGACTGGGGCGTCCCCGTTACAGCTGTGACAGCGGGTGCGTGCCCGTGGACGCCCAGCGGCCACGCCACTCGCCCTCTTAGGCCTTTCAAACCGCGAAGGAAAGAGTCATCTGGCCATCTGTAAAAACCCTACGACAAACGAGGTCACACAGATGACGGATGTGGGGAGATACTTACGTATGAGCCTAAGAATTAATGTATTTAGTGTGTGCGGTTAATGTGAGGGTATGTAGTATGTTTAATATATATAGATAAGCACTTCTATAGAAAGGGTCGATAATGTGAGAAAGTAATCCAAAAATAAGGTAAGCAAATGACCAGTAAATATATAAAATATATTTAATAAAACAATTGAGAATTTTAACCTATTTTAATGTTGGCAGAAGTCAGAGCGACTGTCGGTCCGTTGTGAGAAGCCGCTGACCGCCGGGAGGCCGTTTCGCACGGGTCTGTCATGTCGCGTGTTTTGTGAGCAGGGGGCCGAGGCCCTTTGTTCCCGGCTGTCTTTTCAAGGACGTTCGCCGCGCAGACAGCCTTGAGAGACGTCGTACCGTCCCCTGGAGCAGGGGCAGGCGCGCTTTCTGCTCGTCACAACAGACTCGTGTTCCCTGAAGTCCGGGTCCCTGTGTCACACAGCCCCCTCTGTGCAGAGTCACCCAGACCCCCTCTTCACATGGCCCAGTGGGCCAGCTTCCTGAGCCCCCAAATGACAGTGCTGCCGTTAAAAATAACGCACGGTCCTAGTCTCTGACCTGGGGTCTCGTGTCTTCTCACAGCCCCAGGAAACAGTGGCTGGCCACCTTACTGGCTTGCAAGGAGGGTGAAGTCGCAGGCCCTTAATTATCTTTAACAGTGTCAGAAGCCTTAAAGTCCTTCGTTTAGTCCACCGTGACGAAGTTACCCGAAAGAGTTCATCCAGGCTGTGTTCAAAGATGCGCACCAGGTGACTGCAGCCTCGGAGGTAAATGGGACCGACATCAGTTCTTCTAGGGGGCCGCATAACCTTACAGGGGCCTGTGGGTCCCTCTCCGGTGCACGTGGAAGGAGGTTCATGGTGTGTCGAGTGAAGAGAGCAAGGTAATGGGCTCCCTCCCCTTAGGCCCCCTGTGACTCTGCTTATCGAGGCGCGCGTGCGTGACCCAGATGGCCCGGACGGACGCAGGCGCTCGCTTCTGGACGGTGGGACTGTTTAATGCTATACGCCAAGTATTTGAAAATATTTTTGCTACGAGCAAAATAACTTTTATCAACAGGGAAATATAGGCTGGTTAAAATTTTGTCCCCTTAATTTGGAGGCACAGAACTAGATTGCATTTTTTTCAAGTCCTAGTTCTGGTTGCCGTTGACTCTCCCATGGAACTCCCTGACGGTAGTGTTCAGTATCAGTCTGTATAGAGCAGAAAGGAAACTCTGAAGTAGGTTACGTAGTTTTTTCTTACTCCACCTGTTAGGAGGTGTATTCTTTTTTTCTTCTAAGCTGTATGTCCCTTAATTTTAAATTTACTATTTAAAAATGTTTTTAAAAAGTTACTTACACATGGTTCCTTTACCTTGTTTACGTTGCTTGTTTTTGTGTTGACCGCAGATTCTTTGTAACGCTCTTCGCTCGCAGACACTTAAGAGTCCCCTGGGAGGTGGGCGGCGGGCCGGCGTGATTCCACTCCGAGTGGGACCTCGGACGGGCAGGCAGAAGGACCGGTGCCGAGGACCTGTGCGACGGTGCCGTTCCCGGTGCCGGGAAGTAGGCGGTGTGTGCTATTTCGGACCTCGCGGCAGGCTTTGCTTTCGGAGGGCTGTCGTTCCCTCTTTTAAGAAGTCTAAACAAACTACCTGGTCCTCAGGGAGGAGTGACAGTTTTAATTTGCCACGTAGATCTGTGTTTCGGTGTCTCCCTAGTTTTGTCCCATTTTCTTAAACGCCTGTAGGGCGGCGAACCAGCAGCACCCGCTCCCCGGCCTCGCGCGCGGCCCCGGGCAGCTCCTCGGGCAGCTGTTCGTCCCAGGGCCTGTGTTTAAGTGCATGTTAGTATCCGAATCATGGACCCGAAAAGTAATTTCAATTTGAAAAGCCTATTTTAGGCGTCTCCTTTTATTTAATGAATGTTCTTGCTTGGTTAATACAAAGAAATCACTATACTCAAAACAAATTAGAAAGATCTAATTATAAAGACTGTCCCGCCTTTCTAATTATGTGGCCACATCAGTGCCAGTCATGCTATTGTCTCCAAAAATTATTTAAAAGGTTGCTATTTTAGATAGTTTGGCACATATGGAGGAAGAGATGAGAGAAGTTTTAAAAATCTTTGTGCTACTTAAATATTCACTTATAAGTTGCGGTGACATTTACGCTCAGCGACGGGCCCGGATCCGCAGTGTCCAGATCAGTGTTCTGCTGCAGGGCACGTCCGCGTCGCTGTCGGTGGCGAACAGGTCCGGTTCCCCAGAAAGGTCCCTGCCGCTGCTGTCGGGCCCTGACTCCTCCGAGGCAAACACCGCCCTTCTTTCTGCCGCCGTAGTCTTTCCCATTGGAGAACGTCACGGGACTGTGGCCGTGGTGAGCAGTGCAGTGGCAGGGTGGCCGTGTCTTGCTTCCTTTGCTCGACCCCCTGCTTTTGAGACCCATCCGAGTACTTGGCGACAGCAGTTCAGTCCTTTTTACAGATACATCTATTCGTTCATTCTCCGTTTTTTTTGTTATGATGAACGAAGTAGCTGTGACAACTATTTTACACGTCTTTTTGTGGCCGTATCTGTTCTTTGCCCTTGATATTAACGGGGGGTGGAGTTGTGAGGGCCACAGCCCGTTCAGCCCCCTGAGCCCCCGCCACGCGGGCCTGCAGAGCGCGGCGCGTGGCGTCTCCAGCGCTCTCCGTCACGCGACACCGATAGTCTTTTCCGTTGCGTCCTCCTGCTGGGCGCGTTATCGTGGCCCCGGCTGCGTTTCTCTGATAGCTGAGGATGCTGGTACCATTCCTCGTGATTATTGGTCTTTCATGTATCTTGTGTCCATTTTTAGTCTCTTTTAGAAAAGTGGGTTGTCTTTATTTTTTGTGTGTATATGCTGTATGTGATCTGTGTAGGCAACGCAGAAAGTCCATGTTGTCTGTGCATGCGTATGTATTGTCGATGTATTTTCAGTGTTAGTATATGTTAATCCATACATCCTGCCTGTATAGTTTAGGTAAATAGATGCCTATATATGCTGGATATAAGTTCATTGGTGTGTGAACACACACACACACACACACATATAATGAATATTTTCTCTGAGCCTGTGTTTTAATTTTTTTTAAGATTTTTTTTCATGGGCAGAAAAATTTCATTTTGATGAAGGCCAAGTAATTTTGTGGCCCAAGAAATCATTGCCTACTCCAGGTTGCAAAGATAATATCCCACGTTTCTTCTAAAGCCTTTATGGTATTAGCTCTGTTTAGTTTAGATCTCTCTCAGCTAATAGATATGTGTGTGTGTTATGAGATTCACTTTTTTCTGTATGTTTATCTAGTTGTCACATCGTGATTTGCTGTAATGACTTTCCTTTTCTGTAGAATTGCTGTAGTGCTTTTCAAAAATCAGTTGATCATTTAAATTTGAATTTTTTTCTGGAATCTCTTTTTCATTCCGTTCTAGTACTGCACTGTCCTGATTTCTCTGGCGTGATGACGTTGAGTGGTATAAATCCACCAGCGTTGTTCTCCCTGTAAAAATTATTTGAGCTGGTGTAGGTCCTTCGAATTTCCATATGAATTTTGTAATTGACTTGTCAGTATCTACTAAAGATCTCAGTGGATTTTGACAAAGTTCTTTGTAACTTTAGATCAAATTGGGGAAAAAACTGACTTCTTAATGATCACATTGCCTGTTGAGCGGTGTTTTATTCTTCATTTGCATCCTGTCTTTTCCTTTCTTTCTTTGGCCTTGTTGACCTCCAGGACCGAGTGGAACGGGAATGCCTCGTTCTTGTTCTTGACGGTAGGGGGGAAATGTCCGCTGTTTTGTGAAGTAGGTGGAGGTTTTTATATCAGATTGAAGAAGTTCCTTCCTATATATGGTTTCCTGAGATTTTATAAAAAATCAGAAATGGATGTTTGAATTTTGTCTGCCTTTTCTGTATCGATCAAGTCTTGTGGCGTTTATCCTGTGTTTTATTAATGTGAATTAAGTAGGCTTTGAAAAAATTATTAGCTGCGCCCCAGGCTTTATTAATTAGTGTCCCCTTTGTGTCCTGGGACCCAGTCCTGTGGGCCACGTGGTCGGCATGGCTCCGGCCTGTCACAGTGTCGGCCTTCCCTTGGGTTCCGTGACCTTAACAGTCTGGACAGTGCTTGCCGGGTACCCTGTAGAGTATCTTACAGCCTGGACTCGTCTGAACTTTATCTCACAGTCGGATGGGGGTTATGGGTTTCTGGAAAGTGTCCCGCGGAGGCGAGGTCCCTCCTGTCCCGTTGCAGCCCTTATCGGTCCCTCTGCCCTGCGCTGTTCTTTGGGAGCAGGTCACCAGGTCCCCTCGGCCTGCCAAGCAGGGGGCCCTCCCAGCTCACCTGGAGGCGGGGTACCTACATGTGGTACTTAATTCACAGTAATGCCTACCTGGAATTCTTCACCAAGTAAAATTTGGTAAATTGACTGATTTTTTTTTTTTTTTTTTTTTTTTTAGTGTTCAATCAACCTTGTGCTTCTGGCTAAACCTCCCTTGGTTGCGATGTATTTTCCTTTTTATATTTTGCCAGATCCCATATACTTTTCTTATGTATTTATGAAAGATACTGGTCTGTGATTTTCTTCTCTTCTAATTTGTGCGCGATTTGGTTTCTCAATCTTGTTAATTTGTAAATTTTCACTGTTGGTAGAATTAGATACTTTGATTTGTATTTTGTGACAGAATAATTCCTATGTCAATTATTTTATAAGCATTAAAAATTTTTGGCAAGTTTTTTTAAAAGCTGCATTCTCTGTAGTTTTTTTTTTTTCTTTTTTCCTCCGTTTTTCAGAGAACTGCCCATTTTTTCCCCTTGAATTTGGGATGAAATATTGAATTTTTCAAAACACTGAAATCCCATTCATTTTAGAATTAGCTGGAGAATATAAAAAATACATGAGTCTGGGTGTCGCTCCCCTTAGACTCTCTGATTCTTCATGTGCATGATAAGGCTTTGGTGGACTTTGCTACTTTAGAGAACTTCCGTGACGGGTTTCACATCCACCCTCTGTTAGGAATGCCAGTTAACATCTTTCGTGTTTTCAAGGTCAAAGTGACTAAAAATCAAACCTTTGAATATTTTTAGCAATGTCTAGGATGAAACTAAAGATTCACATATTTAAACTTATGCAATATAATCTTAGGATAATTTGATTTTTATATTGTTACCCAATGCTGCCTGTGAAAGGAATTTCACTTTTGAATGGAATGCTAGGTAATATTTGTTAAAAACTGCAGAGAAAGTTGTTTTGTCAGATAGGTTGGTTAGTTCTATAAACCACATGGCCCAAAGGAGATGCCTTTTTTTTTGAGCAGCAGGCAGTGGCCGCAGGGGCGGGTCTGGCTTCGGCTTCGGGAGCGTCGTCAGGTGGCCTGCGGTGAGGCACTGAGGCCACGTGATGCCTCCGGGCCAGTTCGGGGACTGCAGGCCGCGGAGAGCTGAAGACGGGCCTCCCCGTGAGATAAGATTATGGCAACAAGGATGCGCGTTTGCGGTTGATCTTACACAGGAAATTTTGAGTAAAGAACACAAAATGACTGTACAGTGGTTTATTTTAATACATTCTCGCACATTTTCTAATCAAGTTCATTTCTGTTTCTATTCTGAATAAAAGACATTAACATTGTGAATCATGAGAATAAAGGGACAGATTTTGTTTTTAGTTTGTAGAAAGTATTTAAATGAACCTGGCACTTGGTAAGCAGGTAGCTAACAGTATGGGTCACTGAGGCCTCACGTGCGGTGGAAAGCGAAGAGTGACAAAAGGCACGCGAGCGATACGGGCGCTAAGAATCGCCGAGGAGGAAGTCGCTTGCAGTCGGGGACCGCGTTGGGCAAAATTTTTGACAGATTCCTGACGTGGCAACACGTGAGGTGAGCGCCGGTTCTCGCGTGAGGAAGTGACTGATAAATAGCTTTGCTGCTGCGCCGGCCTGAGCCAGAGGTGCGTGCCGAGCCGGCTCCGGACAGCGCACGCGGTCGGGAGGGGCACGCGCGACGGAGCGGCGCGATGCAGAAGAGCAGCCCCCAGCAGCCGCGGGGCCCCGCGGGGCAGCGCAGGCCCTCGTCGCCGGGCCAGGAAGCACCGCAGAGCCGGCCGCGTGGCGGGAGGGGGTGCGCTGCCGACCCGCTGAGCGCCGAGGCGGGTCACGCGCTCACAACGCGCTCTCGGGCCCCGGCCGGACCCCGCGTCGCGCCCCGAGCCCCCGGCGTTTGGGATTCGTGTTTCTCTCTCGCAAGCGCACGTGGCAGCGGCGTGTGGGACTGTGTGTGTTGGCCACGTGCAGAGGTTTGAACTTTTCTAACATTAAGTAAATTTCTAATGTTGGAATTATTTTCTCCTGGAAAATAGTCTCCGTTTAGTGTTTCATATGGCCTTATCATAGGACGTTTCACAGTATTTTCACCTCAAGTATAAAAAACATGTATTTTATTCTTCAGTATTCAAGAAAACATGAACTCACTCTTATTCCCTTTCTGTTTTGTATGTCTGCCATGTAGGGGAGTATGGAAACTTTGGAACTGCAAAAGGAAATAAAAGAAGAATCAGATGAAGAAGACGATGACGATGAAGAATCTGGACGATTACGTTTCAAAACGGAAAGGAAAGAAGGAACAATTATTAGGCTCTCAGATGTAACTAGAGAGAGAAGGAACATTCCAGAAACTTTGGGTAACTTTTTTTGCCTGTCTCCCATCCTTCTTCATTTTTATTTCAACTTCCTCCATACTACTGTTAGATTAATCAAATAGGTAAAAAATAGTAGATTATTATGCCGTCAGAGGGTAGATGGTCTGTGTGAGGTTAGAGCTGAGTTAAGGTTCTGTAAAAAAGTCATCTATAAAAGTGACTGTCTTCTGGATTTAAAATGTTTGAATAAAATATTTGATTGTTAATTTTTTAAATAGTTTTCCTTTTGGAGTCTGTGGCCTAGACCTACTCCCGTGTGAACCGTGTGGTTCCCGGCTGGCTCTGGGGGGCGGCGTGGGGATGGTACAGGTCCACGTGACCCTTCCCGAGACCCACAAGGTCGCCAGGACTCACTCGGGACCAGACGATTTTCCGTACCTTTTAGCGTCATCGTAACCATCTTCGGGTTTTCTTTTTCTGTATGCTGTCCCTCGGTGTCCGGCGAGACAGCGTGTCTTGATTATAGACACGACCAGCCGAACAGCATTCTGGGCAAGTCCTGCTGCTGAAGTGACGCAGTGGGCCGCGGCGGCCAGCGGGAAAGGTGGCCGTTCGGTGCCGCCCCCGCGCTGCTCCCCGGCGTCCGTGGCAGTTCTCAGTGAGTGAGCAAGAGTCCCCCAGAAGGCGTGGTGACACGCAGACTCCTGGACCACGTTCAGCTTTTCTGATTTCAGAAGCTTAGGGCAGAGCCCAAGAAAGGTGCATTTCTCATAACTCCTGTCGCTGGAGTCTTGTGTCACGTTGCAGCGGAGAGGGTGGAGGATTGGACCTGCTCGCTGGTCTTAGTCAGAAGGATGGTCAAGAAACTAACGCTTAGTTACTGGCTTTATTCTCAAACCCATTATTTGTCAGCCATTTTCGGTCGGAAACGAGCTCGTATCCGTGAGTGGCAGACAGGAATTCTGCGCGAGGACACCAGGCCCCAGATGTGCACAGGCCGGCGGTAGCGAGCTAGTCCTGCGTTCCTTTACCGAGTGAGCTTTGTGGAGAGACCGTTCCAGAACCTTAGTTCTCCACTTCTTCCCTCTCAGCCTCTTGGCCCAAGATGTCCCGACATTTTTCTGAAGACAGTTCCTCCTCTTCAGCGTCGCTCGGGCCAGTGCAGAGTTGCCAGTTGGTCCGCAGCGGGACAGCGTGTGCTTCTAGGGGAGGATCCGCAGTTGGCCTTGGGTGGAAGGCGGTGTGGCAAAGGTCTGAAAACAGGAGGATGGGAAAGAACACGGTGTCCTTCAGCGGGAGGAATCAGTAACGTTGCCGAACGAGCTTCGCAGTCGCGGGCCAGGGTGACGGACAAGGGGAGGGTGGCGCCCCCGGCCGTACGCCGGAGGGCAGCGGGCAGCGGCTCAGCGGGAAGGTGCCATTGGGCTTCATCGGTCTCTGCGGCTTCGTTAGCAGGGCGTGGCTTTGCTACGTTAGTCGAGGAGCCTGACGTCACATCAGAACTACTGTGGTAGCCACACGTTCGAGGGTGTGAAGTCACGTGGTAGTTGCCATTAAGAATGGGGGAGCCTTTCCCTTCTGCAGCCAGCTCCCCGTCAGCCATGGCGGATTGCATGGGCCACCCTCCCCTGACCCTTCATGCCTTGGCTCGCCCCTGGCCACCAGCCGAGGTCATCTCGGTACGCTTCACCTCGGCCTGAGCACGG
The DNA here is from genome assembly GCF_014176215.1 of Rousettus aegyptiacus. Lineage (NCBI taxonomy): Eukaryota > Metazoa > Chordata > Mammalia > Chiroptera > Pteropodidae > Rousettus > Rousettus aegyptiacus. The sequence goes on along the minus strand of NW_023416288.1, from coordinate 47,844,688 downwards.
GCGGCGGGGGGCGTCGGCTCGCCTGTGTGCACGATCTGTGTTTCACGCCTGCATCTCCTTCTTTGGAGACCCTTCGCTTCATTTCCTTCTCAGGGTCACGCGTACTGGCGTTTTAAAGAAACTTGTGTCTTTTCAAGACATCTGGCATCTTCGCACTCATGTCATCCTGAGACAGGAGACCGGAAGGGGCTAGTGGCAGGCAAGGTGGCCCCTTTAAATATGGGGGAGAGGGTCTGAGGTCCTGAGAGGCAGAGTAGCTTAAGCATAAACAGTTTGACCAGATACCGCTCTTTAAACATTAAAAAAAAGCTTTAAGTGCATTTGTGCAGAAGTGATTGTTTGGCTAGATAATAGGGCAAGTAAAAATGGGGCTTCAAAGCATCTTTCTCGGCTCCGCGTTTACAAGCCCTCGCTGAAGAAAGCTTAGTGTTTGGAGCTAAATGCGTTTTCTAGTAACTGAAAAGTTGGGGTTATTCCCAGTGTAAAAAGGATTTGTATGTATAAGAAAATTAGTTATTGAGAAAGAGAGATTGTTGCATTAATTGGTAAACTAGAAAGTTGCATGATTTTTTACTTATCACTCTACTTGTGTGTTCCTGATGATAGAAATATTAATTTCAGGTTCCATCTAGAAGTATTTGCATTTATTTGACTATGTAAAGCTGTTTACCTACTCCTTGTAATGGATTTAATGTATCTTGCTACCAGAGTACACATGATAAATATTTTTGATGGATGTCTTTCAACATTGTGAATTCGAATAAAAACAGTTTGTGAAATCATCGATTAATGTTGAGAACACTCCACTCTTTAAAAAGAATGAAGTCATGCTCTGGTATCCCTCACTTCTGAGCCTTCGGTCTGCGGGTGGGGTCGTGAGCTCTCTTCAAAATCTAGACGGGTGCTTTGGTCACTTTTAGTCTTTCTCACGTTCACATATGTAATGTGACCCTTAGATACAGAGAGCACTAATTCATACATGTGCGACGGTCTTGGCAGTTACGGAGCCCAGCACAAAGGTCTGTGTTCTGAATTCAGGTTGAATTAGAAGTAGAATTTTGGGCTTTCATCTAGGTTAATATCTTTAGTAGTGAGCTTTTTTCCTCAGCCAGGATTCTGGAAATTAAATCTTACAGAAAATGTGTCCATTTTTCAATTTTCCCAAGGATGGTCCAAAACTCCATACCTAGGAAAGAAGCTTGTCCTTTGCACGTAAGGATGCTGCAGGGTAGAAGGGATTCTCTCTCTCAGAATCCGATTGAGAAGGGTGTCCAGAGCATATGTATGTAAGGGAATGATTTATTTTCATTGGAATTTTTTCACTGGAAATTTCAGTGGAAATGTCAAATGCCATTTCTAAAAAGTGGGTGTCATTGACCAGTTTCCCTAACGTGTCAGCTCAAAAGTTCAGAGCTGCCAGTTCTTTGGCCTTAGGAGGTAGACCCCAGATTCTCTGTGAAACAAGCAGCACAAGCAACACATGGAAGGCCGTTTATTTCAGTTAGGCCTTTTTCCATTATCTGTGCGTAGGTAGCTGGATTTTACAGTATTGTTTCATTGGTGTATGTATTACGTTAGATTGTTTGCTTGTTCTAGCCTATAGAATATTGTTGTGATACCTATTGTCCTCGTTAACTAATGTCCTAAGTTAATTTTGTTTAAGGCATCGGGTCTGTGGGAAAAACATTTTCATCAGGTCATAAACAGTTCGAGGTTGCTAGTGCCAGCGGTAGAATACTGTCCTGAGTCTACACACTGGACCTTGCACCTGCAAGGATTTACAAATTTCTTGACTTATCTTGTAAAAAACTCAGACTATCATTTGTTGTTTTTATTTTGCCAAATAAACTATATTCTATAAATATTCATCACATACTAGTCCAGCTATTGTAAAATTATTTGTATGTATGTTTTTCTTGAGCGCAGTTTAGACAGGTTCAGTGCAGTATAAAACTTTATTGCATTGAGCTATATCTCTCTACTTTAAAGATCTGGACATAGTTCAGAAAACACTTAAAAGGAAATTAACATTTCAGTTGAAGTTACACATGTAATTTCCATCCTGTCATATTTTGGTGACCCTTTGTGACAGCTTGTCTCAATTGGAAGAAGGCATTTTTACTTGCTGATTAAAGATGTCATTTGAAACCATTTTATTACTGGGGTTGGTGAAATTAATCTTGACACTTAGAACCACTAGAAAAATAATTGCTGATTCACCACTTAAAATGTGTGTGTGAACCAATCATGTCGTTGAGATTAGAATAAAGTCTGTGCTTGTTAAAAGATTAAATTTCTTTCAAATGGGGTCTAGCTTCATGTGAAGGGGAGGAGAATGCCATAGAAACAATTTCAGGAAAATGACATGTGGCTTAGAGATGTAGGAAGAGTTTGGTGATGATGATGGCATCCCAGGTAGGAGACAGACCGGCAGTATCTAAAATGCAGCCTTCACTGTGGAAAAGGCGCGGGCGAGCTGCTCAGGATGCAGTGAAATCTCTAGAAGACGTTCGTTTATCTGTGTAAGATGACATAGCACAGTAGGCAATGTTCTCAAATAAAGGAACCGTATTTCATTAAGTCAGCTTTTTTTTTTTTAGGAATTTAGAGTATATGCCAACCAACGTTCCGTAGGGCCAGAGTCTGTGTGTGTTTTGTACCCCTAAAGCACGGGTCGGACAGGCGAGCACCTCTGGGTGCCCCGCAGACCCTTCATCGAGGGCTTTTTCTCACGTGACTCTGCTCTGGTGATGTTCAGCCTTCCCGATCGCTGCATGCCTGTCTTCACACGGTCAAGTGGCGTTTTTCTACTAAATCTGAGACTTTGAAATGATGATAGCATTAAATGAGTTTTCCATTCTTCATGAAATTAACTTTGACTACAGGATGATTTCATCAGTAGTTTTGCTTCAGAATCAGAAGAGTCAGGAATTTGTTTTATATTCCTTTTGTCCCTGTGTCACTGCGCATTAGTCATCTACCGGTTTCAGTGAGAAAACTGTACCCTGTACCGGTGTAGGGCGGGCGGAGCCAGGTCTCGAGTGACGTCGTCTCGTCGTCTGCCGGAGGTGGAAGAAGCGGTGGCGGGTGCCCGGCGGGCGGCGGGCGGCTGTCAAATGCAGTGCGAGCCTCTTGAGTTTCGCTCGCCTCAGAACATCCCGTGGCCCCAAATGGAAACACTTTGGTTTGTGCGGGAGGCGCTGGGATGTTATTCCCAGGGGAGAGGCAGGCCGTCCCTGAGCCGCCTGGCGAGGGCGGCAGGCGCCGCGTTTGCGCCCCGCGCGCTCCTGCTAGCCCCGCCGTGCGCCCGGGGTTCGCGGAGTGTCCGTGGCGCGCCCCGGCCCCTGCGCCCTGTGAGTCTGTCCCGCCTCTCCCTCCCTAACACGTGTGCATCTTTTCACGTAGAGCTTTCAGCGGAGGCCAAAGCGGCGTTGCTCGAGTTCGAAGAACGGGAACGGCAGCACAAGCAGGGCCGCTACGGCTCGCGGCGGGGCGGCCGGCGAGGAGGCTCCTTACTGTGCCGCGGACTGGGGGACCAGAGGAGAGAGAACAGTGACAGGGGCCGGATGAAGGACCACAGGCCTGCCCTGCTTCCCACGCAGCCTCCCGTCGTGGTAAGGTTTGCAGTGTCTTTGTGATCCAGCTCCGGGCACGCGGAAATGCGCTTTCGCGGGTGCTGCGCTTTGCGGTCATCGCTCAGCCTAACGGTACAGTTTGCTGACAGGATTAGTGGCTTGCGTTTCTTTATAGCCTATAACCGGTGTTATCTGCGGTCTGGTAAATCCTCTCCTCCGCCATCTGGGGAGTGGGGACTCCTGGACACAGCTGCTCGTGAGGAAGGGAGCCGCGAGCCCTGCTTCCTCCGAGGGACCCAGAGGAGCCTTGCTGTTAACCCCCCCCAGGGCGCCACCCTCAGGACTGAGTTCGCTACCTCCAGGATCTCGGCAGTCACCGTTTATTTTATAAAAATGCTTTTTTCTCTGTCCTGTTTGCCGTAGGTTCTTCCTTAAGTACAGCAATTCCTCTTAGAGTAACTATAATATTCTATTCATGGAAATGTGGTTGTCTTATCTTAGCCATAGCGAGTTTTCATAGTTTAGGGACAAAGCATATTCTTGTAATTTTGGCCTACTTTTAATTTCCCTGTATTTGAAAGATGAGACATCTCAGAAGTAAGGCAGGAATTACAGTGATTTGTGTCCTCTGAGTCTATGTTCCTCCTACATTTTTATCCAGATTTAAGGGAAAACCACTTTGTTTCTGTGTAGAAATGTGAGGTTTAGGAGGCATTCATTTTTGAAATGGCAAAAGTAGAAAAAACGACTTACTGTTTTAACAGGAGAATCCCATTGTGACGGAAAGGAAGGGCCCAGAGGTAGGTGGCCCATCACAGCCTGGAGGGACCAGTGGTCCTCATGGCTGTGCTCGTCTGGGCTGAGGTGCCTCTGACCTCGCGAAGGCCGGCCTGCCCTCCTCGTCTGCCCCGTCCCGCGTCCCGGCCCCAGCCCGCACGCGGCATGTGTCAAGCGGCCAGTGTGGCCATTTTGGCGTGCTGGGGGGAGCAGGTGCACAGGAGACCTGTTTTTGTGGGATCGTGTTTCCACGGTCCGGTACCGTAGCCAGGCTCCCGTGTCCTCACCCACAGTGAGGGGACTGCTCCCAGCCTCCTTCAGGGGTGAGCCGAGCGGCTGGGGGTGCTGTGGGACTTCCCAGTGAGTCACCCGAGCCCGCCACGGTGAGGCGGCTCCCTGGGTCCGTCTGGCTGACGCGGCCCCAGAGCTCCCTGTGCGCGGACCGAGCCTGGGTCCGAGATCAGGGCCGGGACTGGGGCTGACCCAGCCCGACCCATCCTGGCCTCTCGGGGCTGCGGGCGCTGCGCTCGTCTGGCGAGTCAGTGCTGCTTTAGAGTGGCAGTTTACCGGCGAGGCCGAAACCGTCTGCTGTGACCGTCACCCCGCTCCTACCTGTGTCCGCCTCAGGTCACAAACACCCGTGACCCAGGTCCCTCCGCAGCTCAGGCCCAGCGCTCTGGAAGGAACGCTCTCTGCCCACGTCTCCTCGTCCTTCGCCCTGTCCCGCGTGTGCTCTCGGGGTCACCCCTCCCCTTGCCCTTTCTGGTCCCACCGCTCTGGGCCTTGGGCGTCACCGGTGAGCGCCCCTTTCTTGAGCCTCCGATGTGGGCCTGAGGTTGGGGGTGTACTCGCGCATCTCCTCGGGCTGCCGCCGCCTCTCCTCCGTCGGCTGACCGCTCTCAGGTTCCGTCCTCTGTCCTCCTCTCATCGTAGCTCAGCCACGTTGTCCTTGCCGCCACCTGCCATCACCCTGCGCCGAGTCTCCAGCCCTGACCTCTGTGAGCTCTGATCTCTTGTTCCCTTGCTCCCTCTTCGCTTTCCACGCGGACAGCTCGCAGGCCCCCGGCTGCGCCGTCCGCGACACACGGTGTGCTTAAAACTCCTGACACCTCGGGTACGCGACCCTGTGTCGCGCGTGTGCTCGGTTCCGTTCGGGGCACCCCGCTGTCCCTGTGTCGGTTGCAGCGCACGAGACACGGGGCTGAGTTAGAGGAGGGCACGCACGCCTGGGTTCGGGGAGCGCGTGCAGCGCGGGTCGGCACCAGGCCCGGAAGGACAGGCGGCCCCCCGAGGAGGGACAGGCGGCCCGTGGCGGCCCCCGGCCTCCGCTCCCGTGCCAGCCCCGGGGCGGCCTCGCGCCCGTCGTCACGCGCCTCCTCGCTGTGCACATCGCGTGTGGCAGGACGGCAGACCCTGAGGGGTGCGGGAGCTGCCGCAGTTCGGCGGCGTGCGTGGGCGAGCAGCTCGCTGCGCTCGGGGCTGGGCGGGGTTTTCTGCCGCCTCTGCTGAGTGTGGCCGGTCCGACTCGTGGCCACAAGCAGGCTGGGGCCGTCAGGTCCCCTCCAGGCTGGCTCCGGCTCTTCAGCTCTCCACGATGGTCGTGTAGGAGGAGGAAGACAGCCAGGACCCCGTCGCAGGCTCCCTGGGACTGTCCAACAGCGGCCCCGGGCCTCGGCGCTGCGGGGCACGCGCCGCACGCCACGCCCTCCCCGTCCTTTCTCCGGCGGGGGCCCCGCTGGCGTCCCTGGTGTGCGCGGCCGCGTGTCGGGCCGCCCGCCGCCCGCCCCTGCGCCACCAGCGGCACCCTCCGCGCGCCGCCCTCCCTCCCCTGCTGCCTTCCCGTCCGGGGCGGGCTGGGCGGGGCGGGCCGGGGGCGGGTGCCGTCTGGGGGCGTCCCCCGAGGCGTGGGGGGGGGGGTGTCCCTCTGGAGCCGGCGGCGCTGCTCCGCTCCCCGCTGGCCCCGCAGCTGCTCCCGCGGGGCCAGCGCGCGTCTCTGCCGGGTCAGCAGCCTCCGACGTGGCTCCTCAGCATTGACGTCTGCGAACTTGTCGTTTTGTGCTTTTAGACGCACTCGCCGAGACTGATTCCTCCTCCGCAGCCTCAGCCGCCGCCGCCGCCGCCGCCGCCGCAGCAGCCGATCCGGAGCCTGTTCCAGCAGCAGCCGCTGCAGCCGCTGCTGCCCCTGCAGCCCCCGCACCACCCGTCCCCTCCGCAGGGGCTGCACGTGCCGCCCCAGATCGAGGCCCCGAGGGTGATGATGACCCCTCCGCCCGTGACCCCACAGCAGCCCAAGAACATACACATAAACCCCCACTTCAAGGGGGCCGTGGTGGCGCCCGTTCAAGGTACGTGTCTCCTTTGCGGTCGTAAAGCCGCAGGCCCCCGTTCGGGTCTGTCAGGACGACTCGGCTTCCGAGAGGCCGCCCGCCCTCGGGGACGCGGGCTGGCCCCGCACGTGGCTCTTTTTTCCTGACTGAGTAGAAGGTGCCGGATTTCGAGGGGAGCAGGGGCGCCGCGGCCTCTCCAGACGCCCCGCTGGGGTGTTCACGGAGCGGGTCCCCTCAGGCCGCTGTCTGAGGCAGCGAGCTGCGGGGCGACCGAAGCAGACGGAGCTTCCGCGGGCAGGCGGTCAGTGAGCGGCGAGCGCGTTGGTGGCTGCGTGGCAGGTGACGGCGTGCAGGCCAGTGACAGGGCGGGCCGGGGCGGAATCGGCTCCACTGCCAGCATACAGGCCGTAGGGGGCCAGAGAGCTGGTGGCGTGACCTCTTCAGGGGAGAATGTTCCAGGCAGAGAGGGCAGAAGGAGCAGAGGGCCTTAATTCAGGTGAGACCACGCCTGCGAGTTCAGGTCGCCAGAGGAGACAGCGTGACGCGGTGCAGTGATGAGCGGAAAGGACGTGGGCGCCCGGGCCGGGCGGGGCTCCGGCTCCCCTCCGCGTGGAGTGCTGGCTCAGGGTGGCCCAGGGCACACGCCACCGGCCGTGTTTGAAACGGGTCATTCTTGCTGCCGAGGTGAGAGTGGCCGTAGGGCGACGAGGGTGGAAGCCAGGCGCCCGGCTCGGACGACAGCAGCTCAGTCGGGGACCTGCGAGCTAGGGTGCCGGAAGCATCGTCTCTGCCAGGACGCGAGACAGGGCCCCGCGCAGGTGGCGACGGTGGGCTGGGAGCTGAACTCTGAGGCACGTGAGCAGCCGTGGAGCAAGAGGCGGACAGCAACAGGTGGCGGGTGGTGTCTTCAGGTGACAGGAGGTGCAGACAGCACCCAGGGCCGAGAAGGGCCCCACCTACCTTCAGAGCCAGCAGGAGGAGGGCTGGGGACAAAAACCGCCTCGTGTGTTGGGATAGCTAGGTTTCCATTAGAGCGAGAAGGGCACAGGCTGAGGTCGTCGTGGCTTCTGGTGACGGTGAACTTGGAATTCCAAAGGGTGCGGTTGAGAAGTTCGCACCTTGGGGAGCAGCCCGAAATAGGACTTGGGGCGTAGGGCAGGCCAGGGGCCTGGAGGCTCTGTGAAATGGGGCCGTGGCCTCGCAGCAGGGGGCCGTGACAGTGGCATGCTGGCCACGGGTGCAGGGCGGGGGGTCAGCGGTCTCGAGTCGCTCTCGTTTCACACACTCGGGAGGGTCAGGGTGGCCTTAGTGCCTGCGGGTCCCGGTCCCCTGACTCACCCCTGTCCTCGTCCCGCCCCTGTATTAGTGTCAGTGGCCTCGCTCTCCCCAGGGGCCCCGAGCCCCCCCGGGCAGGCTGCATGGCGGCCGCCAGCACGCCGCCTGCATCTCCTTCAGTCGCCGCGTGCGGCGGGAGGACGGCGCGTGCGAGGCGCCCTGTGCTCCGCGGGTTCCCGGACACGCGGCCGCAGGAATCTAGTCTGTTGGGGGAATTTTACTCACGTCAGCATCTGTTATTGTGTATTTCCTGGTAAAATCGGAGGAAAACTGGCCGTCGGTAAGGCTCACGGCTTCCTGTAGCCTGACAGACAGCGGTACGAGGGCGCAGAGAAGGGGAGAGCGCCAAGGAGACCCCGCAGTGCCCTCCAGGCGCGAGGGCAGCGCGCCTGGCCCAGGCCGGCCTCCGGGGTGGGAGGCGGGCGCGCTCAGCGCGGGTCGGCTTCCCGGCGGCAGCTCCTGAACCATTAGAGGCAGCGGAGCTGCTTATCCTCACTAAGCCAATGCCGTAGTGCCCGCCACACACACGGTCCTTCTCTTTGGCACACCTTCGATCTTGGGATACGCAGACGCAGGAGAGAGCGACAGCTGTCCTTGCGGGGTGTACGTCCCGAACACTGAAGTGGTTGTTTATTCACTGGTCACGAACGGGCTGAAGTAGAGAGCGCTGTGCTTCTTGAGAGAGGCTGAGCGTCTAGCTGCCCCTTGCACGTGGAGACAGACGACCCCGTGATTCTTGGAGCTGGAGGCAGTGAGAAGGCATGTTAGAAACCGCTTCGTCAGAATTAACAGTGGACGCGTGTCTTTTCCTGATGGCACATGTTTTCTTTCGAGGCTGAAGGGTGTTCCATCGTGTTATAATGAATCAGTTTCGATGGAAGTTTAACTTTAATTTTCACCATCACAACTGTCGTGATGAAAGGAAACTCAGTCCAGTCCCGTTAAACACGGGGGACAACAGGAGATGCAAGTCGTAAACGTCAAACATGCAGAGTCCGCGGTGCCGCCGGAGCGGTCTGCCGGCAGTGCGGGTTTCAGCTCCCTTCTGTCCCAGCGCAGAGGGAGGCAGGCACGGCCGGGGCCCCGGCCGGGGCCAGCCGACTCGTCCGCCCGGCCACACCTGTTCTCACATGCTCACCTGTCAACTTGTATTCTTTTTTTCTTTCTCTCGTTGCTTTTTACAGTTCTTTTTTTTTAAGTGCCAACAGTCAGAGGGCTTCTGAGTGAGAAATCTCTTAATCATAATCAGATCCCTTCCCAGAGATCCCTCCTGGGTCTCTGGCTCTTGCTGCCCCCAGTTCAAGAAACTTAACATTTTTACCTTGGAATTATTTAATAGGAATAGATATTTAAACCCCCAGTTTAAATAAAAGTAAGTGATATGTGTTCGTGACGATCTAGGCATTTTATATCTGATACTTTGTTTTAAAAATGCTGTCTTCACATTGTTTAACATGTAGTTTTTTCTTCCTTTTCTAATAATCTTTTAAACTCTAGTTTTTTTCTTTCTATGCTTCCCAATCTAATATTTTGCATTAAGTATGTAATTGATATACCCCAGTGCCTTTCAGAATTAATTCTAACTATATAGAATTAGGGGCTGGATCCTATTTTATATATAAAATCTTGCAAATTGACCCACTCTCATTTTGAAATTCTGACTCATTGGATTAGATGCTCAAGAGAGGGATCGACTCCTGCCTTTCAGACAATTTCATCAAAGTAAGTTTCTTTCAGTCACACGTTGCGTTTGATTAAGCAGTCGCCTAGGCCCATATATACTGTCACTTTAAGTTGGACGGGTAGAAGTGTGATGCTAAGTACAAGGCTTAGTGTATGGAATTCCTCAGGTAATCGTAGTAAATAAACATTAGTTTATCTCAGCACTCCGTTTAAAGTAAATTTGATTGACTTTTACGCTGTATCAGTCCTGTAGTTTTCATTTACTGGGAATTTCTTAAGTTAGAAATACGCTGTATTTTTACTATTATGTACTTACATTTCTGATTGACAAGTTGTTGCTCTCGCTCTGTCCTCACTTGCTCACTCCTCTGCGCGTGTCTATGTCGTACTCTCTTCTAGAGATACTAGCCACTCGTACTGGAGTGAGGCCCACCCACGTGGCCTCATTTTACCTTAATTACCTTTTTAGAAAGGCCCTCCCTCCAAATACAGTCACAGTCTGAGTTCCCGGGGTTAGGAATTTGGGAGGGGCCACAGTTCAGCCCGTGATGCCTGACACTCAGAGCTCCCGAGAGGCACCCAGCCATACGTTGTAGCGGAAGATGCAGCGGTCACCTACCTCTCCGGTGATTTTTTTCCCTCTAAAATCAAGATCAGTGCATCACATAAGTTTTTTAAGTAGTTTAAACATATCCGATTTAGCCAGAGGATGTGAAACTGAGATCTGGTTTCTTCCTTGGTATAAAATGTCTGTTTTCAAACGATTTGATTCCTTGTTCTGTAAATCCATGGAACAAAACAAACAGACAGACAGACAGACACAGCCTCGGCTCAGGTTGTTCTCTGCAACAGTACCACGGACTCGTGTGGTCCCCTCTCTCTGCCTCCCCGCTCCCCCCAGCCCTCGCTCTTTCATGACGCGAGAGGATTTAGATTTCGATTTGTATTTGATTGGAGTAGGAAAACATAGCTAGGATTTGCTAGCCTGGATGACCGGATATGGGTACTTTAGAGGAATAATGTCTTCTGTTGTCACAAAATATTTTAATTCTAAGTAAGAATTTACTGTTAAAATTTCAGCCTCTGCTCATATGACAAAGACAAAAAGTTCTGCTCTCTTCTTTTGCCTTATGGAATTATAAGACTTAGCTTGAGTGTAACCGTAATACAGTTCACACATGGTACACGTCGCATGTAGCTTATGTTAAACTCAGTGTGTGGTATCCCTTTCCTGGGGGTTTGGGTGGGGACTAAACTGTTTGTAACGAGAGGTGTCTTCCTGCAGTGCCCTTGCTGCCTGCCCCGAGCCCGCCGAGACCCGCCGTGGGACCCCAGAGATACCCAGTGAGTAGCAGCTGCACCTTCTGCTCTCAGAGAGATGAGCACACATTTACTAAGAAATATTAATATAGCAAATACAAATGGGTCCCGCTAAATACAAGTTTAAGGATTTGTAAATATTGACCATAATTTTTGCAGTGGGAAATGTTTGTTAAAAGCTTAAGGTCAGTGGGTTTTTGAGAATGGAATTAATTTTGTTTAACTGTAAAATTGTTGAATCAGGATCATCAGTGGAATGCTTTTCATCTTAAAGAATATGAATTTTGCTTTTATTATTTCCTCGCATTAAGCGAGGAAGGGCCTTGCTTTATTATGGTGTGCATGCGTGTGCATGAGCACGTGTGCGTTTGTGTACACGTGGTGTGTGTATGAAGCGTTAGGGTATAACGATGAGCGCTCATTTAAAAAAACCCTCAAAAGTCTTAATGAGCCTCTGGTTTTATATTTTAACACACACTTTCCATAATTTTATTCATTCTTTTAAGACGGCTTACCTAGAAGAAAAATGTTCATTAAATAGTTGTATCTGTCTGAGTAACCAAATAATCAAACTTTATTTATTTGAGTTTTTGGTTTGATTTGTAGTTGATTCATGGTTTTATTAAACTAGTGAGGGCAGGTTCTTTTTAAAAATAATGTTGACACACAGTAGACCAGACAATAAAATTTTAATGTTATTCGTATGCAAAACAAATGTAGTTTTTGTTTAGATCAGCAGTAATACCTAAATGACTTACTCGACCCCCGCTTTGCTACTTCAGTAAATACGTTTAGCATTTCGCAAAAAGGTTTTAATGAAAGATCTAGATGATTGTTCAAAAATCAAGTCAGTATTGGATTTAAGGTTGAGTTTTTTTAGAAACTTGTTGATTTATAGTTATTTGCAAATTATAATATGGTTTCTGAAACCGATTCTTACTGGTTTCATTCCCTTACATTAGCTAACTTTTTCTTTACTCATCAAGTTCTAAAAACTACTTTTTAAAAATTAGGTGATATTTATTGAGTACAATTTCCTATTCGAAGCACTTGTCTAAATAGCTAAGATTTATTAATTTATCACCCCAGGATAAGCTTGTATAAGTTTCATCATTGGATATATTTCTTCTAGTGGAGTAGTTTACCTGCTAGTTCTTATAAAGCACTCTTAAAGTTTTGAGTACTCAGCAAAAAGGCATATGTGTTGAGCATCTTTGTCAAATTATTTTTGGACTTTTTTCATGTTTTTGTTTTATAGGCATAGATTTTATTGTGAAAAAGCAGCGTAGGTTAAGAAAAACAATCTTGTATTAGTATTTTTGTAAAATGTGTTTAGTAACATAAAATTAGAATAATTATTTACAATTTTCATTAACTCGTATTTTCTAGTTGGGCAGATATAATTGTATCTGATACTGGAAGAAACAAACCTCATACTTGAGTATGTTGCAAGAAGATAATAAAAGAATATTTGTTGTGAGAAACGGAACTTATTTTAAGTTACAGAGCAGTCTGAGGATAGTAAATATTGTTGAACTGCATTTGGCAGAATTTCTGCAAGATGCATGTTTTGTCTTACTGTTTTTGAGCCCAGAAGTGTGCATGGATAATAGGAAATAGTTGGGCCAGAAATTAGTCACGTGGGTGATGGCATTTGAGAATTATTTTTTTAGCTGTTATTTATTGCTATTTAACGTGTATCTTTTTTAAGGTCTGAAATGCCAAATCTTAAGCTGACGCTACAGTGAACTTGGGTTCTAATTCTATAATCAGTCAGTGTCCTTTGGAGGAAATAGACATGGAATCAATTTTTTAAAAATATAGTAGCAGTATTAGTTTTTTAAAAGTCCTCATCAGAATATTTTCAGAAGGAGGATTAGTTCTAGGCCATCTGATGCTTAACTTAGGCCACGTCTTTTTTGAGTAGAATTCTTTTTATTTCTTTTCTATGACTGCATGAAACTCGGTTGCTGTAGCGCACATAGTTCCGTGAACCTCCTGTGAGTTTTGCTTCAGGCGAGTGCTCTGCGGGAGCTAGTGCCTGAGCCACCAGGTGGCCCAGACGTGCGTACGTGAAGCCCAGCCTGAGTCCTTGAGCCAGTTTCCCCTGAGCGAGATTGCAGAACCGAAGACGGGGCCGCGGTGCCTCGACACAGCCGGAGCGCTCGCAGCGACGGCGGAGTGCCCCGCGGGCCTGGCGCTTCGCAGCGGGGGGCGGATGCGCAGTCCGTGTAAACCGCAGGGAACGCGCGCGTGCGAGTGCAAACACGCGTCAGGTCGGGAGCCGCGCTGCGGGGTCGTCGTGCGGCGCGTCCGAGTCGTGTGCCTTCGGGGCACAGAAAACGTGCGCCTTGCAGAAGCCCGGGCGGAGCGGCGATGCCGGCTGCGACCTTGCCTCTCCCCGGCCTCAGCCCGTCCGTGACTCCCGTTGCTCTCGCCGCCAGCGGCGTGCCGCATGCCGTGTGCGTGCCTGGCTCGGGCCGTGGCGACCCTCCGCGGCGTCCCCATCACGCTGTGCCCAGTGGGGCCGCCCTGGGCCTCGGGCACAGAGGGCGCGGATCGACGGTAGTCGCGTGAGTGCGCACAGGACCTGGTATTGGCTGGCCTTGCCGCCTACTAGGAGCTACATGAAGGGGGCGACGTAGGGAAGGGCGCGTTTCCCGGGTGCGTGTGCGAGTTTGCACCGAGCGCCACAGGGGTTCAGCGCTCCCGTGCCGACCGCAGAGCAGGCAGGGCGGACAGACGCAGGGGCCTCCAGGCGCCCCCCTTTAAAGGGAAGTGCTCTGCGGTTGGTGTCCGTGTGAAGGTACCGCTTCTCTTCCCAACACTGACAGACTTCGCTTTCGTGAAAGGCCATTTTGTTTGACAGTTTTATGAGAACTCGAGAGATTCTTAGTTTAGAACTAGTACGCCTAGAAATTGCGCTAAGTGATAATGCCTTCAGTGCGTCAATAAAAAAAATCACGGAATTCTAGGCCACTTAATGTGAGACACTAGTTTTTATAGAATTGTTTAAAATTAGCTTAAAAATTGAAATCTTAGGCCAAAATATGATATTCCGGGCTATAGTTAATGTAGCAAAACAAATGTTTAAAGAATTGAATAAACAGATTTTAAAGCAGATATTTAAATGTCAAACTCAGGAAAAGGGGCCTTATTTTTGATCCTTTTAGAAACTGCTGCTTTAGCTCTTGGCGCCGAGCCGTCCCTGCTTCGGCTGCGTTGGCGTCTGCGTCGGCCGGGTGAGGGTCCGCCCCCCGCGCCCGGGCCCCCGGGGCTCCGCGAGGCGCTTTGTAATTTAGGCGCTGTCTACTAGTCAGTCACGGGCACAGCCGGCGCTGCCGCCCTCAGAGTTTCTTCTCACTCAGACTTATTCCCAGGACGACTTTGGTTCGCTTTCTTCAAATCAGAGTTACGAATCTTTTTTTTGGAAATATATTTCAATCGATAGCATATTGGAATGAATCTTTTCCATATTCATTTTCATATCAGAATATAAATCTCCCGAGTGGAACTTTACTTCAGTGTTTTAGGTGGTGAGTGCTTAAAAGAGCCGATCGGCCCAGGAAGTGAGCCTGTTCCTTAGCAGTTCGAGGTGCCGTCTAAGGGACTGTTCTTCCTGCCACGTCAGCTGCTTTTTGTCCCATCCAGTCTTGCCATCGAGCCACCTTCCAATCCCCGGTCCACTTTTCCTCCAAGTCAGGACCTTTGAATGGGACTCCACGGAACAGTTTATTGTGTGTTTTTGTAGGGCGGCGGGGATGGGAAGGCTAGTTTATACTTCATGCAAGTCAGCTTTTGTTTTTGTGTCTGTCCGAATTCCGTTTTTAATCCAGACGTCTTGTTTTGCATGTTGAGTAGTCTAATAGGTTTCTCTTTCCACAGAGGCGCCCCTGCTGTTTCTACCATTAACATGGAATCCTTTTCTTCTCTATAAGTACATTTTTTCAGTTAGTATTTGTACTCAAAGAGATGTTTATTCTTTTTAAAGTTTACCCACTTTGAAAAATGACACTGAAATGTCGATCGCTAATATTTTATTGGAGTGTTGCTTCGAGAGTCTGCCGACCTCTCTCGTTTTCGGGGCCAGCGCCGTCGTTGTGTTTAAGTGTGGTGGTAACTCCCGGGTCACGCGTTTGGTGAAGGTCCTTCGCCGGGGGCCGTGTACAGCCTGCGCGGTCGTTCATTCTGGTATTTCCAGGGCAGCCAGTGAAGTGAATAATTCTTCGTGATTTTTGTTTAAAGTGAAAAAATTAAAAAAAAAAAAAAGACGATGCCTTTAAGCGTAAACTCGTCTGAGCAGCTGCACCGCCGAGTGGCCCGCCTAAGCGAGACCCGCGTGCGCGCGCGGTGCAGTCGCAGGGCCTCGCGGGGCGGTCCGGCCGCGTCCCGTCTCCCTGTGACGGGCGCGTGGTATCAGGTGGTGGTGATTGGCAGTTACTGAATGTGTTTTACATGGCGTTTCATGCAAATCATGTTTGACGAGACTGCTGCATCAAATTACATTTCTTTCTGATTATAGCCTTTGCAGATGTGAATCCAGACTTCATTCCATCTAGGAAAAAAGTCTTTCATTTGAGCCCTTCCTGTTTTTACTCCTTGCCTGCAATGCCTCGTAATTATTAGCACTTAGGTGGGCATTTTCTCCTATCAGACGTATCCATGAGCAGTAGCAGGCGAATGTGGGATGAGGGCCTTCCAGCTGTCAGATATTGTCAAGCTTGCCGGGAGAGAATGCAGTTTAAAATGCGGGTGACATAATACCCAACATCCTCCGTTTGCTGGTGGGTTTCTGATTAATTACGATTACCATACATTATCATACCATCAAATTTAATCATATCAGTGAATTCCCATCTGCAGCAGGAGCAGCTCAACACTGCCGTACCAGCCATTAAACATTGTGGTGATAAGGTGCACGCCCCGTCGACTGGACTGCGGTCCTGCCAGAGTACATTGCGTGTGCTGGGCGCAGCGAGGTGGGTGGGGTACACGGGAGTGACTCTAGGAAGCCAGACGTATGGAAATCGGTTTTCTTGTACAGTAACTGACCCATCCAGTCACACTGCAAAAGTGTGTGATAAGCCGATTCGTTTAACGTTTGATTGAGTAAAACTGTTGTGTTGAAATGAAACCCTTTCCCAGGACCCCCCCACCCCCCACCCCAGGTACCTACAGTGCCGTGTGTGGTAGCCTCACCTCTGAGCACAGGTTGCCCATCCGTTTTTTAATAACTCAGCCCGTGAAATGTGCGCAAGAACGTAAAGTTTCAAGGTCTTCGAACTCCTGTCTGTGTCAAGAAGATTTCTGGCCCGTTCCTAGTGATGCGTCCTGCGAAACACACCAGTTTTTAAAAAATATTTTCCCGGGAGTCTTTGAAGACCCACAGTTCTGTTTAGATACGTTTTTAAGACAAACTTTGGAAGAGGCCTTAGTTTATTATAAAGCACCTGAAAGCACTTCTTCCAAAAGATTAGAATTTTTTTAATTTTGAAAATGCAGTGCTTTGGGCGTGCGCATCTGCGTCGTGACGTGAAGCGGTTACGGAGTCAGCACAGCGGGGACAGGACCAGCGCTGCCGCCCGGGCTTCTTGCGCGGCCCCTGCAGCGGCGGGCCCTTCCCCGGCCAGCCCCGGCGGCCACCGGGCTGTCCCTGTTCCTAGGACCGGCGAGAGCGGCGACGTGGCGTCTTCGTGTTTGGGACGCACGCCCCCCGCGGCGCCTGTGCGAGGTGCGCGTGTTTTACCGGTAGCCCTCGTCCCGCCGTGTGGATGCAGCAGCGTGTCCACTGCCCGGTCGGACTGCGGGAGCATTTCTTGTCTTGGGCTGTTGTAGGTCACGTTGCCGTAGACATTCGTACGTGGGCGTCAGCGCACGGAGTTGTCAGTAAGTAGCTAGGAGCGGGACTCTGGGTCCTGGGGTCGGCGTCTTCACAGACGCGAATTTCAGAACAAGCAGACTGTGCTTTCGGGTGACAGGGCTGATTCCGTGGCGTCCTTTTTGTCAGTCCTTTCTCGAATGAGGAGGTCCGGCCTCCCTGGCGCGGACGCTGTGCTGGACGAAGCGCAGGGAGAAGTTGGGCGGGCGCTGTGTCCAGCGTCCGCGCGGGGCGGGTGTTCAGCATGTGCAGCTGTCATCTTCTCCAGTGTGCAGGTGGTGCCACCGAGTCTCGGGAAGGTCAGCTGGCCGCAGCTCACAGAGCGCGTGCCGGGGCGGGGCCGGAACCGGGGCAGGCGTGAGTCTCCAGGCGTGCCGCGCCACGCTCTCCGTCTCCAAAATCCACACGCCCCTCAGCGAACGGGGCAGAGTCATTGGGTCTGGGCAGGTGAATCACAGCGACATGAGGTGTCGACCGTCACCGAGTGCTGAAGTGGGAGAGTTTGCCGCAGTGGGGCCTGTCATTGGTGGGGGCGAGGTGCGGGAACTAAGGGCTTTCACTTTATGAAATGGGGTAAATAGATCGTCTTTAGTCGCTTCATCAGAAGCAGTATTTTGTGCCGAAGAGACGGCGTGACTCGCGGGGCGTTCTCTGGTGCCAGCGCCGGGACCGCGGGCATCGCCACGCCGGTGCAGCCAGCCGCCCGCCCCGCGCGGGTCCTGGCGCGCGGCACCCGCCTCCACGGAGCTCAGAACGCGCTGCAGCGCGGGAGGACCTTCCGAGGAACCGGGTGAAGTACAACCTGAAAGAAAGAAAGGAATCGCGGACGTACTGAATAAGAGGATTAGCGCGGCGATAAAGGGCGATGATTTTAATTGTCAGGGGTCGCTGGGGTCTTTATTCTTTTCACTTAACCCATTTAATCAGAATTAACTGAGAGGCCTTCTTGAGTGTCTGTTGGTTTCTTATATAGTTCTTTGCATTTTAAGTGAGATTAAGAAATGAAAACATGTAGAGGAAGGTTGTAATTTATTGAAAGATTCATGAAGTTTCAATGACATTGTTAAGATATTTAATTAGTCTTATTAAAATATAGCAACTGACCCTTTTAGGGAAGCTGATAAGTCATATAATAGCTGTTAGAGCCTCTTTATTCTTTGCATTATACGATTAACTTTGTGCTAAGCAATTTATGCAAAGTTTTCATCTTTTTTTTTCCTAAGCGAAGTTATCGGTTCTTCCTGAATGGGATTAATATAGATAACATCCTGCAATTAACTAGAGATGCAAAAAAGTGAAAGTACAATTTGTATGAGAATTAAATGAAAGAGAATGATAAAATACCTTGTTTTTTTAAAGAGATATAAAGAAAAGCAAAATGGCAGTTATTTGAAAGGATTACGGTGGCCTTCTCTTTCAGAAGGCAGAATTAGAGTAGCACTGAAAGTCCTGGTGCTGTGTTCAGGGCAGGCGCTGCTTTCGAATGGCTCACGTCTGGTGGCGGGTGGGGATCGGGGTGGGGGATCGGGGTGGGGGATCCTGCTCTTCGCACCCTGCGAGGCGGGCTGTTAAGCGAACGGCTCACCGAGAGAGCCTCGGGCAGAGTGCGCCAGACTTGAGCCGTGGCTTTGTTCGGCGTCTCTGGAAGGCGGGTTGGGCAGCAGATCAGTGGCCATGGGGGGAGAGTACTTTATAGACCGGATCTGAAAATGCGGTTCGTGCCTGGAGTTGTTTTTTGACGGCGTAACTTTGGATATTTCGCTTATAACTCTGTAAACCTGAGTTTCTTCATCCTTTACAGGAAAAGTCATTTGTTCTGCCTGTTTCTTGCCGCTGTGTTTACGAAGGATTTGTTGTACTTGGCTTTTGTCAGTCAGGACGTGAACGAGGCCGCATGTGACAGAAAACTCTGTTAACGGTGACTTTAAAAACCAAGTGTTTTATTTTTTTTATGTAAAAATGAGTGAGTTCTGGGTTGGTGTAGCTACTCTCTGATGTTATCAGGAAGCAATTTTTCTTCTTCCAAATTCCAGGCGGAAGGGGGGTGGGGCAGAGGCCGAGGGCGGTGGAGGCGGCTGCACCCCATGGTGCCAGCCGGGGACACCGTCGGCCAGGAGCTCGTCACAGGGGCTGGGCTCAGTGTCGCCCTTCCGTCCCTGAGGAAGAAGAGAGGATTTGTGCTAGGGAAGGGATTCGGAGTCTGTTCCGTGTGGCTCAAATTTAACTAGTGTAAATAAAGAGAAAGACGGCGACATCTGTGCCCAAAGTGGAGCAGGAAGCGAGGGGAAGCGGCGCCGTGAGCTCAGTGGCACCGGCTACTTAAAGTTTCTCCTGTTTCAAAAAGGCGATGCCAGTGACAGCCAGGACGCCGCCGTCAGCGACTCAGAGCTGGAAACTGCACGCTCTCGAGCTCTGTCCGGCGAGGCGAGCAGGGGCCCCCGCGGGTCCCCCCGCGGCCCGCAGGACCTGCCGACTCCGGGCGTCGTCCGCGTTGCTCCGTCTGCCAGTCGCCGGCTTTCCTTCCGGGAACGTCTCGGGCCGTCTGCCCTTTTTCCTCATGCCGTTCCCACCTGACCCTGTGCCGGCATTTGTCGTCTCGAAATGGGCTTCCTGGTGGCATTAGCTGGGTCGACCATTAAAGTCCTGTCTTTCCCAGGGCCGCCCCCCTCACCTGTACAGCGCGGCCTGTGTTCAGCCTCTTCGGGGTCAGTGTTGGAAATGCCAGAATCTTTTCTGCACCCGCTGCCCCCCACCTGGCTGGCCCAGGTGGCCGCACCGTGCTGGTGGCAGTCACAGGTTCGAGGCTGCGCCCGCACTGGCCCCTTTTCCATTCTGACTCCCCGGAGCCACCGTGCAGAGCTCGACACGTCCTTGCTGACGCAGCTGTCAGCCGCTTCTCTCGAGGCTGTCGGTGGCCCCTCCGGCCCTGCCACCCCGTCCAGGGCTAGTCTCTCCAGCCCGTTCCGGCCAGCCATGGGGTGTCCGCACACGGGGCATGTGTGCGACAGCGAAGCGTGGGGACGGCCGAGGGACTGGGAAGGCGGTGCAGGGGTCCTGGCGGCGTGCAGACGTGTGCCCGCGCCGAGGCTTCGGCGACACCGCGCCTGCTCACGGGTCGGCGACAGCAGAGCCGCTCTGCAGAGTCCAGGATGGGGCCACGGGGGAGCAGGGCGGGCGAAGGCGCGCAGGGTTTGGGGTGGGGAGGGGCGGGGCCCGGAGTCCTGAGCACAGGTGGCGCCTCGGGCCGTCCTCACAGCAGCAGGCCTGCCGAGGGACCACCTCTGTACGTGGCCTTGCCGAGGCGCACCCCCAAGCCTGTGTCGGGCTGGCGCTGCAGGCTGCCGCACGTCTGCCCCAAGGGGCCACAGCTCAGCGTGCCAAGAGAGACGCCACTTGCCACACTTTGGCGTGGAAAATGTTTGGTCTTCGGGTAGGGGTTAATACTTTACTAACTCGTAAGCTAAAGCGTCATGAAAAAGAGCTGGTTTTCACTTTAAAAACACTTTAAATGTCGGTACTTTCTCCTACCTTTGACATCGGTGGCTTGTTTCAGCCCGTGGCGCTGACCCTCCTCAGTGTCTTGGCAGCATAGTTTCGATTTGGGGGTTTCGCATTTCCAGATGTATATGTTGAAGTGGTTTAAGGAAATGAGCTGTTTAACTGAAAATGGGTTTTACTGTGGGTGAATAAATTGCATGAATTGGAGGCAACGCGATAGTTAGACCTTGCTGCAAACCAGAGAGGGCAGGCAATTTTTAATCTTATTTTTTGTGCCACTCCAAGAAAAATGGTTTAAACGGTTCTTTGAAATAATAGCAGGACCTTGATTATTGATTTATCACGTTCAGAGAGTTTCGAAGATGATTTTAAAACACATTTTGTGAAATACACGTAATACGTGAGAGAAAGTTATATAAAAGTAAAGATAGAATGCTCATGCTATGTTTTATAAGTAAGTACTTCATTAACGTTCCGTTTAAGTTACCTGACGAAATATGCACGTAGATGCACACTACGTATTTCACTGAATGTAAGCAAGAAAATAATATTTTTAAAATGAGGAAAGGGTGCAGCAGTGGAGGACAAGAAGGCAGGTCCCCGGGAGCCCCCCGCGCACCCGGAGCGAGTGAGCGTGCAGGACCGCCTCGTGCGGCGGAGGCGTCCTCCAGCCCGTTGTCGCCACAGTAAAGATGTTAAGCGTTGAAGACTATCCGTATCACAGCATCGCATCAGTTAAGTCTCAGATGAACGGTGTAGAACGTGTACACTCGTTAGGGGTAGGGAAGCTTTCTGATGCAGTATGACTGTGTGCCGTGTGCTTGCTCATCATAAAGCTTACCTCAGTTACTGACACTTACAGCTCTGGTAGTATCTTAACTGATGTCTTTATCTAGAGGCGAGAACTGGCATTCCCTAATGTCAGACCTGGGAAAGGTGAGAATTTCCTTGATTTCACCTAAAGTAGTAGACACAAGACTATGCGAATTGAAGCGTGGAGCCTTTGTGTTTCATACGTTTCAATAAGTACCGGCTGTCTGTGCTTTCACAAAGATTTAGTATTTATGTTTAAACACAATTTCCTCGTCACGTGGCCGTGGGTCTGCGAGGGCTGTGGTGTCCACGCCAGTGTCCACGCCGCGTTATTCGTGAATGCCGTGGGCAGAGCAGGCAGGCGCCGTAGTGGGCAGGGGCACCGCAGTGTTACGAAGTGAGGGCACGGGGCGAGAACGGCTGGCTGGGTTAGGAATAAGGCATCGGGATTTGAAGTTTACGGGGGAGTTTATGAAGTTTATGTGACTTTTAGAAGCTGAGGAATGCTGGTTGGGTTTGAAAGAACAAGGTGTTATTAAATGCAAATTATTTTGATGATGTGTAAAGTTAATTCTTTCTGGAAAAGTGAAAAAATTTGTGAGGACTTCTTTACTTATATGCCTCACAAAACGTGAGGCTTTCTTAAGCAAATACGATGTTTTTTTAAAATCGAATTCTTGAAAAGGACCACTGAAAAATAATTTTAGTTTGTATACATAGTAGTATGTAGTTATTGAAAATGTTAATTTTTAATAAAGAGTTCAGAATATTTTATCCAAAGAAATCCAGTTGTGTACTATTTCTTTGCAATATGGTTTCTTAACTGTTTTGCATTTTCCTGTTTTGCCAGAGTGCTGATTTTTTCACGGGATAAATTCTGTTTCTGTTTTGAAGTAAAGCAGCTTCGTAGCTCTAGCTTATGGTTGGAGGACAGCACGTTTGAGAAGATGAGTGTCAGGAATGTCGGAAGCCTAATCATTTTCAGACGCCGCGTTCTGGCGCCTGGCTGTCCCTTCGTGGCGGAGTCGCTCCCGTTGTGCCACGCGGTTGCACGTGGGGGGGGGGGTGGAGCGGGAGCCGCACGAGCCGCTGCCGGGCGTTTCAGAGGCGAGCCGGGGCCGCGCCTGCACCTCTGGCTTACAGGTCACTTTCCTTCCTTTCATCCTGTTTCCCCTTTGTTCTTCAGGGCCCTCCAGAATTCCCGCAGCACACCCCTGGACCTGTTCCCAACAACTTCAGCCAGCCCCCCCGACTTCCTCTCCAGGACCAGTGGAGAGCCCCGCCGCCTCCCCAGGAGCGGGACCCGTTCTTCCTAGGAGGTGAGGGGGGCGCGGGGAAATGGGACGGAGCCTGCCGCGTGGCTGCCGCAAGCCACACTGAGCGTCCGGTGGGTTTTGTTAAGTGTCAGGCTTTTGTACAATGGCACACACGCCTGTCATTTCCGATGCCAAAATTGGACACGATTGGTATCCGAAATGTGCAGATCTCACACAAAGGAGGGGATCATTTATAGACAAGGGCCAACGAAGCGAGCGAGAACACAAGAGGCAAAGTCGAGGATTTTTCTCACACACCCGCACCCTGGCACCACGTAGCTTCGGTCTGTGGGGAGACGGCGCCTAGACCGCCCTCCCGTGGGCCGCGCGCTCTGCGTAACCAGCGGCGGCGTCGGCCCCTCTTCTGTTGCAGGTGAGCCGAGGTTCCCGAGCCATCTCTTTCTGGAGCAGCGGAGCCCTCCGCCCCCGCCCCCTCCTCCCACACTTCTTAGCGGCAGCCACCCCGTGCCCGCGCCCAGTCCGCTACCGTTCACTCAGCCCGGGCCAGCGTTTAGCCAGCAGGGGCAGCAGCCGGTGTTCCCCAGAGAGCGGCCCGGGAGGCCCGCCCTGCAGCCGCCGGGTCCGGTGGGCATTCTTCACTTCAGCCAGCCGGGCGCAGCGGCCACGCGGCCTTTCATCCCTCCTCGCCAGCCGTTCCTGCCCGGCCCGGGGCAGCCGTTCCTGCCCACGCACGCGCAGCCTAACCTGCAGGTACGCTGGCCGCGCCCGCCGCCCGGGACCTGGCCGCTCACAGAACGAAGCGTCGCGCTCGGGCTGGTCGGCGACGATGTGGGGTTTGTTTAGAGGACACAGGTGCTAAACGTACTGTTTGTTAAAGAAAACGTTTTGACTGTATCGATTATCTCCTTAATCATAGGAGAAATGGAAAAAGTGGTTGTCACTTTTTGGGAAATGAAAAATTCAGTATTCAGATTTTTAAAAGGATACACCACTAATACAATTAGGACACATTTTGATACTAAATTTGCTCCTCGCTGGAAGAATCATAAAAGGTTTCCAGTGGAGATAAAGTCCTTTATGGGATTCTGCTTCCTCGGTGCGCGGGGGAGGGGTCATTGCCGGGAGGACGCAGGGTGGCCGGTCATCCCCTCCTTGTCAGAGAGAACAGCGTGCCCTCTGCTGGCGGGCCGTGTGTCACGGCTGCCGTGACGTCTGTGAGGTCGTTCCTTCCTGCACTCGGCCCTCACTGTTAAGATAGATGACGACGGTACGCATGAGCCAACAGTTTCGGAGCACGTGCGGTTTGCGTCTAACGTGAAAAGAGGGAGGTGGTGATTGTTCAGGGCGCACAGTAGGCTGGAACGGTTTTCTGGTTTTCTTTTGCTGAAAACCACACCGTGACTACACGTTTATGTCTGAGAGCTGATGGATATTTAAAGAGGACGCCGAGTGAGCCGGTCCCCGAGGCGGCCCCTGCCGGCGGGTGCCGGTTCTCAGGCCTCTTCAGTGCAGCCTCCCGGTCTCCGTGCTCCCCCCGCTCACCGGCGGCACGATCCTCCCTGTCCCCAAGCTGCCGTCTCCAAGGTCGTGTGGACAAGCCGTGCAGGCTGCGTTTTGGGCTGACGCTTCTGCACACGCTTTGTGTCCACACCTCGGTCTTGGAAACGGTGCTGCAGGGAGCATCCTGGAGGCCATGCTGGCCACCTTGGGGACTTCCTGAGGACAAATTTGTGGAATTTCGGGAGTCGGAGGATTTGGGGCTACTGTAGTGTCACCTTCATCAGCACACCTAAAGTGCAATTGTGCCACGTCAAGTGTCCTTTTGGTGCCAGGGTTTAAGAAGGGGCGGAGTCGGGGCGTGACTAGCATAGCCGTTTGTAACCGTCCTCTCTGTCTCCTCCGGCCCGGCAGGGGCCCCTGCACCCCCCGCTGCCCCCGCCGCACCAGCCGCAGCCGCAGCCGCAGCCCCCGCTCCAGCCCCCGCTGCAGCCGCCCCCGCCGCACCAGCCGCCGCCGCCGCCGCACCAGCACCACCACCTGGCCGCGCCGCCGCCGCCGCTGATGCCCCTGTCGCAGCCCCAGTTCCGGCCGCACCTGCAGACGGCCCAGCCCCCGCCGAGCAGCAGTCGGATGCAGTGCCCCCAGCGCCAGGGCCTGCGGCACGTGAGTGTCCTCCGGGCTCCGGCACCTTCCGGCGACGCCTCTCAGGTGTCAGCCCAGTGGGGGCGGAGCTCAGGAGCCCGAGTCGCTCCCGGTCCCTGCTGCGAGTGCGCTCGCAGCCGCTCAGGACCTCGGTTTTCTTGACTGCAGACATTGACAGCTCTTCTGTGCGCGGAAGGCTGTGTTTACGTTACTTACTTCAGCATCCTTTGTACATCTAGGTGTTGCTGTAGTGACGACGTCTTTAGTTAACAGACATGTGACTCCAGAAAATGCTTTCCGGTGACAGTCACTACCTTTTGCCGGTGGCTTGTGTCCCATGCACAGCTTATCTCTGTCTCCTCGGGCTCTGAGTAAACATGCGGACGAGCTCGGCGGGGGGTGGGGGGTGGCAGCCCTCTGCTGCCGGGGCTGCTCGTGGAGCTTGTGGTTAACGGCGGGAGGGCAGCTCGCAGGGCCCGTCAGCACGTGCGCGGCGGCACGCGCCTAATGCCTCGAAGGTAAACGGCAGTGGTCACTGTCGCAGCCGGCCCTCCACCGGACAGCTCGCCCTCCGTAATCAGCCCGATCGCTGGGGGTCTAGGCCGTAAAGGGAGAGAGTTGGGTGTTTTTCCTTTTTGTACTGTTCCCTGTGACCTTGAGCTTCGAGCATGTCACTTAGCTACTTTTGATCTCAAATCTCTTTGTCCCAGCATCTTTCTATCTTAGAGTCACATTGAGACTACAGTGACGTAAGAACTAGGAAAGGACTTGCAGAGCCGGGCAGAGGGGTGGCCTGTGACCCGGGCTCGTTGTGCCAGGGCAGTGGCAGACTGCTTGCTCGGCCCTGTGCCTGAACCTGTCGGTCGACTCGAATGAGCAGCCTCAGCCGAGGCCCTCGCCGCCCCACGTGTCCCCAGACTCCAGGGGTCGGGTCTCTGCAGAGCCCAGAGGATGAACATGACCAGGAGTTTGCCCTCTGGGGGAGCCCGCGGGCACCTCTGTCTTCCCGGGGGTGGGTTTTCTTCAGACACCGACTTGTGCCTCATTCTTTTCGTGCTTAAATTTAGGACCCAGTAAAGGCGGCGCCCACTCCTGGTGCACACGGAGTCGTGTGTTGGCTCCGTCCTTTCTATGAGAAAGGACAGTTCCCAGACTCAGGCACCAACACAGCCGCGGTCCCTAGTGAGAGCCCCATAAAGCGGAGCCAGTGCAGGCAGGCGTGGTCCCTCTGCCAGCCCTGTCCCTGACGGCCAGGCGCGCTCCGCACAGAGCGGGGACAGTCACGCCTGAAGGAAGCCGTGACCAGCAGGAAGAGTGCCTGCTCGCCCCCCTCAAAAGAGGAGCCACCTGCTGATTAGAATGATTCTCACATCTCTTTATTCCTGTGCCTTTCTGCATTCCTCCTCCCAGGTTTCCTGTCCTAATTCACATTTCTTTCTTTTCGTACTAGAACACGACTTCTCAGAATGTAAGCAAACGGCCAATGCAGCAGATGCAGCCGACGGCTCCAAGAAACAGTAATCTGCGTGAATTGCCAATAGCACCGTCACACGTCATGGAAATGAGTAGCAGTCGCTGCTCCTCCACACCTGCAGCTCAGGTAAAGCCTACGACCAGCACGTCGCCGCCCCCGAGGCCCGGCACGGGGTCCAGGAGCGCACAGGCGAAGGCGGAGGTGAAGGGCAAGCCGGCGAGCCCCGGGGTTCAGCCTAAAGAAGACGCGAAGGCGGAACCAGAGGTAGGACTGCTCTTTTAATTAAAAAATAATATTTGGCCTCAGACAGGGAGCCTCGTATTCAGGTCGTACCTCCTGGTTCACTCCGATCCAGCGAGTTGTTCACCGAATCGTCTCACTTTCTCCAGCTGGGTCCTTCTTTTAACCTGAAGCCGTGTTCACGTAAGATGCACTTTTACTCTCAGTGGCTTGCAGTGTAAGATTTCGAAAATCGTTTGCACAGTTACAGGCGTCCACGGTGGACTGCGCATTCTGTGGGCGCCCAGAGGATGACTGTTTTAGGCTCTGTGGTCCAAACGTCTCTGGTGTTCGCTCAGCTCTGTCGTTTCAGCACAGAAGCGGCCGTAGACAGTCCGTGCGGCAAGCGGCAAGGCGCGTTCCAGTCGGGCTTATGACAGAGTCGCGTGTCGGGCCGGATTGGGCCCACGGGCTGCAGTTAGCTGATCCCTGGTGTATACTGTTTGGTGTCTGTGACTTTGTTTTACACTGAACACAACAGGATGATAGTGTACAGACTTATCTTTTTTTCTTTTGACCTTTAAACAAGATTTTTGGGGCGGGGTCGTTTTGTCATGTCTATGGATATGTATCGTTGCTGATTTTTAAATAGGTGTAAATGTGAGGAGTAAATGCAAGTCAGTATGTTACATGGTTTCCAATTGAGATCGTATTTGCACCTTGATTTAGTTTTGGTCTCTCGTTAAGTATTAGTAAAATCTATAGCTGGGACATACCTGTTGAGGCCACTGGTGTCCTAGAAAAGAAATGGATGTGCTTGCCTTATGCTCTGTGCCACTGAGGTCTGTCCCCTAGAAATGCAGGTACAGAAGGTGGGCAGTGTCTGTGGAACGGGTTCTGACCAAACACAGGCGTCTCGTGCAGGAGGTGAGAGGCCGGCCGTCGGAGTGACCCACCGTCCAGCATTAGGATCCTGCGCCCGTCACTGCACGAATGACAAGCCTCAGTTTCCTTAACTGCTGTGTTTGTGTGCCTGGGACGGGGTCTTGGTAAAAGTTACATAGACTGTCATGGGTTAGCATCGTGCATTATTAACGTAACATGATAAAAAAAACCAAGGGCATGAAGTGTTTCCTTAGATAAAAACGTAGGCAAGGCGTATTTTTCTAATTATGTAAAAAACCAGTTTGCACAGTTTATCTTTATCACTCAGTTAAATTTGCGGTGGGGCGGGGGAGGTAGTCAGGTTTTCTTCTGATAAACTAAGGCAGTTACTAAACGAGAAACAGAAACATGAAGTCAGAACATCTCGCTGCTGCGTAACAGGATCTGATCAGAAGAAGGGTGACTTTTGGTTTTAAAATCAGTATTTGAAAAAATAGTATAGGTTTACAGACTGGATTGAGATAGTTTACAAAAAAAGAAATCTGCCAAAAATTTCATCTGGTTTGGTTTATATAGCTAGCTCCTAACTTATATATGTAGACTGATTTGGTTCAGAAAAATTAAGTCACATACACTTTGCTTTTATAGTATAGTGACAGTGGCTAAATAAAACGACAGAAGTGGCCTTTGAGGCATACCACGAGCCCCGGCTGGCTGTTTTTCCGTGGTGGCTGGTTACGCAGGGTCCTCTAGCATCTTCTGCAGGGCCAGGCGGGCTTGGTGCATGAACTGGGACTTGCAGGTAGTCATTGTGTAATTTTTACCTTTTCTTTTAAAAATGTCTTCCATTTGTTTTGTTGAGGTAAGTGTGATTTATTTTTTTTAGCGTTCGCCCAACCTGTAATATAACAAAGGACAATTCTGTTCAGGAGCATGTCTGCCTATACTCTTGAACATATTTTAACTCCTCTTCTGGATTGTTGGGGACACACCCAGGTGGCTGCTCCTGTCCCCCCAGCCATCTTCCCCTTGAATGCCCCGCCCCGTGCACGCGGACCTCTGTGGCTCCCCACCCCCTCCCGTGCAGGCCCCATCCGCCTGCAGGATTGCCCCTTCTCGTCCCTTCTGCGTGGCAGTCAGGTAGCCGAGGTGGTCAGAGTCGCTTCTGAAATGATGAAGGCCTCAACTCTGTGTCCTGTAGGTCAAGGGCACGGGGCTCTGGGGGTACCAGCAGAGTCTTCCACTGCATTTTGGTCTTATTTCCTAAATTCTTAAGGTTTATTTGTTAATAGCTGATTTCTAGATAGATTAAATCCTATTTGTTTTTGAGGGATCCGTGGATAAGGATATCTACTACATTCTTAAAGAAAATTATTACAATTTTTAACGGATGCTTACCTTTTAATGAGCTTTCCTCATCAGATGGTGTTTATGAAAGTTACTGGACTCTTTCAAAGGTTTTTCCGATAGACTCCGAGACTGGTTTGGGGCCGTGTGGAAAGGCATTCCTCATGCACCATTACTATTCCAGCACTGCGTTCGGCAGCATTCTGATTCTGGGGGAGAGCACGAGTTCAAGGTCGGAGAGATTGACTCGTGCTGTTCATTATAACCAATTATTCTGTGACAAACGAGTCTGAGACCAGGCTGAAAACTCTGTACGAAAAATCAATAGTTGTAATCAGGCCTTTCAGGTCGTTGATACCCACCTTTTGTTGGTTCTTCAGAGAAGGGCCTGATAAAACCGGGACAGCGCGGCCTCCCCCCGTCACCACCTCCATGGGAAATACATTTTGATAGCGTAAATGAATAGTTTAATTGGTTTCAAATTTGTAAATGAGGGGAAATTTACATTATTTCATTTCCAATATTCTGATAAGATTTTCCAAATTAGCTTTAGCCATGTCATTTTTTTCTCCGTCCCCAGAGGGAGGAGCTGTCCTTAAGGTCTCCAAGCAGACGCCCAAGAGCGTCTTTCAGAGTTTGGACGAAGGGGTTTTGGAATTTCGTGTCCTCGCAGTTGGCTGCGTCGCCCTGCCCTGTGCCGCCGAGTAACCCTGCTTGTTCTCTGCTGCAGTTTCCCGACGAAGACGAAGAGACGAGGCTGTACCGCCTGAAGATCGAGGAGCAGAAGCGCCTCCGGGAGGAGATCCTGAAGCAGAAGGAGCTGCGGCGGCAGCAGCAGGCCGGGGCGCGGAAGAAGGAGCTGCTGGAGAGGCTGGCGCAGCAGCAGCTCTGCGCGCCCCCGGCCCCCGCCGAGCGCGGCGAGCCGCCGCCGCCGCCCGCCAACGGCACCCCGCTGCTGCCCTTCCCGGGCGCCCAGGCCCGCCCGAATGTGAAAAACAGACTTCTCGTGAAAAGCCAGGACGTCGCCGTTTCCGGCACTCAGCCCAAAACGTCGAATTTTGTGCCATCCGGTGCTAACATGCAGTGCCCAGGACAGCAGATGAAGCCGCTGAAGCACCCGCGGCCGCCCCGGACGGCCCCCGCCGGCCCCTCGCAGCACAAAGCCCTGCAGGCGCAGCCCGCCGGGGACGGGCCGCCGCCCCCCCCGCAGGCGGCTCGCGTGGCGGCCCTGCAGGCCCGACCCCCGGACGCACGGCCGGGTGCGAAAAGGACCGTCATGCACCGGGCCAGCAGCGGCGGCGGAGACGGGCCGCACGTCACCTCCAAAGTCAGGGTGATCCGGCTGTCGGGTGGGGTAAGTTGACGAGGTCCCCGGCGCCCCTTGCGTGTGCTCCCTGCACCGAACATCCCGGGCGCGGAGAAGGCTTCTCAGGGAGGACGGCAGCCGCTCCTGCGCGGGCGTGGCAGCCAGCGTGACAGCCACCGGTTCGGTCCCCCCAGCGGGGGCCGCACTTGACGCTGAGGCCTCATGAAAGGCCCGGGCGGCCAGCCTCCGTTAGACCGTTCTGTTTTAGCTGCTTTTTATAGGTAATTTGAGGTAGAATCATCAAGTTTATGTTAAAAATAAAATTTCCTTTATCCACAAAGCAGGTAATTTGTTGTGTGTAGCTTTAGAGTCAGTGAACACTGGGGTGGGGTGGGGTTGGGGACAGCATGTATGTGTCCTGTCTCCTTTTGAGCAGCATCGTTTCAAAGTCTGTTTCCTCTCTTTTCAAACCGATTTCCCTGTTTGAAAAAAAATTAACTGCATTCTAAAGTGACATCTCACACGCCCGCCCCACGTGCCTTCAGGAGCGGGGCACGCCTCACTCCTGTCCCCGCTTTGGAGCAGTGCCCGTTGCAGGCCACGTTCGGGAGGGCCCGTGGGTGCAGCGTCCCACGCGGGCCGTGGTCCCGTCCGGATGCGTCTGCGCGGTGCTCGCGTCCTCCTCCGGCTCCGTCGTCTTCACTGACTCAGGGACGGGCCGCTCCTCTCCCGCTTTGATTACAGGGAATAACGCAGCCAGTGCGGGACGGTCAGTGACCCCGGCTGTGCAGCTCGTCTGTGAGTTGCAGGAGAAAGGGGAGAGCTGCGGCCGCGGCTTTGACAGCAGGCCAGCCAGTGGCGCTGACTCTGCAGTGGCATGGCACTAGCAGTGAAGACAGAGCATCACCCGTGACGCTCATGCCACCCAGGCAAAGCCGTCCGTCCACGTGGGAGTGTCAGGCCACGTGTGGCAGCCGGTGCGCCTTGTGGGGTTGAGGACAGCTTCTTGCTCGATTACTTGAGTTTTAATTGCTTTTATTTCTAGGATTGTGGACTGCAAGTGTGCTCTGAGAAAATTTTTGATAGGATGATATGAATCGGAAAATCCATATTCAGCAGGACCCCTGATTTTATCCCGCCCAAGCCTGTTTGTTCCCACCTTCATCTGTTGCGATTTGAACTGAGGATAAGCAGGTGGCCTGTGGTCCGTCAGCTGTTCTGCTGTTGTATGAATTTGTTACCTTAGGTGAGAGCCCAAGGGTTATCAGTGCCCGCAGTCTCTGTGGCCTTTCAGTTTTGACCTTGTTTTCAGCACAGTTTGTCAGCGCCTCACTTTTTCCCTTGAGTTACGAGCAGGAGGGGCCGTGGGGCCAAGGTCGGGAATGGACTTTTCCCGCGACCGCCATGGCGGAGCTGTGTGCCAACGTGGCGGAGGGAGTCTTACGTGAAACCAGCCAGCCCTCTGCCAGACACTGGAGTAGTTTTTAGCTCTCTCTGATTCTTATGTAACAAGCTAACTAACCAACGTGTCCTCAGTCACCGTTGGGGTTTATTCCAACAGTTCCTCTCTGCGTGGTGGTCGCTGTCAGCACATCAGAGGACAAAGGTCTCGTGTGTAGCTCTGAGCCAGAACGAGCAGTGTTTCCCTGACGGCCGGGTTTTTTGTTCGCGTGGTAGGAACTGTTTTTAAGGGAGCGCGACTGCCCGTGTCCGTGATGCCCGGGGGAGGGGTTCCGCGTAGTGCTGTGTGCGCTCCCGTTTTTTTTCTGACTCCGTGTCCATCCCTGCTGGTCCCTCTGTCCAGCGGCAGAGGCGGCATCAGTGCCCAGGCTGTGCTGAGCTCGGAGCCGAACCGGGCGCCAGTTAGGCGCTGACGGGGCTTAGCGCTTGGGGGCTGACCGTGTGTGCTGGGCCCGTGCGGGCTGTTGTTCACGCGCGTCCGGTTTGTAACTAGTGTGGTTAATTAATGTGCGTTAACTCCTGTTCTCCTTGTACTTGGCTGCGGGCCCTGGACTTCTTTACATCCTTCTAGTACGAAAACACACTGCATGTCGTCGTCACGAGGCTTCCTGGAGAGTCGGCGTCATCTCCCTCCCTGTCCTCTCACCTGGACCGGCGTCCGGCGTGTTTCATTGAGTCACTGTTCGCGTGCGGTGGCCGCTTGGTCCCCGCAGTCGGTCTCCAGACAGCGCGGGGGCTTGTCGTCCGCAGTGCCGGTCCAGGGGGTGTGCCCTGGGGGCCGTCCTGGTCGGGGCGCGTGGCCCTGCGGGGGCCAGGAACCAGATCACCTCGGCACCCCGACTCTGACCCGGGACCAGGGGTGTCGTCCAGCCCGCTCAGGACTCCCCGGGCGCCCTGCCCCCGCGCGGTGGCGGTGTGTCTCCGCGGAGTCCCCGCTGTCGTGTGCCGTCCTGCGTCAGCTGCATCGCCGATCAGCAAGTAAGCCATCTTTGGATTTCGTTGAGTCGGGTGCTTTGACGGATGGCAGAGCCTGCGCTTAGGGCAGGTGTTTAAGTCTAGCCTCTCCTCGATAGCGTTGCCTTCGGAGTGGCATTCACTCTCCCTGATCGTGTGCCAGCTGTTGGGTTGTGGACGTGGACGCCTTTCAGGGAGAGCGTCACATGGCCTTCCTCGGCGTTGGGCCTCGCGCAGCCGCGGTGGCCGGGGCCGTGTGCGGTGGGCTCGCGGAGCAGGGTTCCGCTTCCGGCCTCCGCTGGCGGCCTGTCTGTTGCAGGAGGTTCAGAGACTCCTTTCCAGGGGCGGAGAGGCCGACGCCCTCCCCCCAGGGCCCAGCGTGCCCACTGCGCGCGCCGCTCTGGTGAAACGATGGCTGCAGGTGGGAAGACGCGGTTGGAGGGCTGGCCGTGTTCGCTGGTCTGTCCTCGGGGCCCTGGGCCGTCATTTCCTGTCCCTGAACCTCGAGCTCCAGTCTCAGCGGGGTTGAGGTTTCTAAGACTGCTGTGAGGAATGAGTTGATGAACCCTAACCCAAAGGAGAAACTTGGCAGATGCCTTTTGCCTTTCAGAATGCTCCCAAGCCTCTGCTAGAAGCACATTCTGTGACTGCACACCACCTGGTGGCGGTGGTGGCTGCCATTCGCAGGTGTTTAGCCTGTGCTCACGGCACCCTTGTGAGGTGGATGTGTTGTGCCCCTTCGCAGGTGAGTGAATTGGGGCTCTGAGAGGCTGTGCTCGTTGTCCAGGGCCACACAGCTGTGATGGTGAGAGCTAGGTGCCTGGATCCTGGGCATCTTGCCACCATTTATAGGAATTACTTTTGTTGCTGCTTTTTCCCATACTGTTACTTGCTCTTTGGTTAGAGATAATATTCTGTTTCCCAGGAGAGTGTATGGCTGTCACAGTTGATTCAGAAGCCTTTAGGGGGCTTCTGGAATAAGGGTGACGGCTAAGCGTCATTCTGCTGGCCAGCTGCAGTGGGTGGCGACTGATCGGGGTGTATGCTGAGGGTTTAGGGGTACGAGCAGGTGCCGGCTGTGGGTACGGGACTGGAGCGTGGCTGGGTCCCCTCATTCCTGTTCTAGACCCTGTGTGGGACGGCCAGGTAACGTTCCGGCCACCACACAGCCACCAGCCTGGCAATGTGACGGCGGCGTGTCCTGGCTAAGCACAGCCGTAACTCACCGTGTGCTTGAGTGTGACTTAGAACATTTCTGCTTGAATTAAATTAGGTTTAATTTTGTATCTAAAAGATCAGGGTGAAAACATTTTGAAATTTAAAGGGACCTTTTGTTACGAGGCTAATGAATACATACGTGAAGTTCAGTGTTTTCCCACATATTGTCCGGATTCGTGGGGTGAGATTACAAAAGGAACAAATTAATGCAGCTTATGAAGTGTTACACGTGGGCAGATATTGCTTCTAAATGTCATGTGCCTTCCTGAATAACATTTATGTTATTTACTTAAAGAATTATTTGATGGAATGGTCCGCTTTATTAAAATACGCAAATATTCTCCATTTGCTCATTTCTCAGAAAGCTACTTAAAAGTGTTTAATTTTCAGAAAACAGAAAGCAGCCTTGTTAAGTCAGAGTTTTGTCCGTAACCAATACGTGATTCAGAAACACTAGTAACTATAAAAATATAAAATGTGCGCTTTGTATAAACTTCCCGCGGTCGTCCTCAGCCGCGCTCGGCGATTCAGCACGAGGAGTTGGCGCAGGCACGCGCCGCAGGAAGGCCCCGTGCTGCGGGAGGTCATTAGGCCCCGGCCCTGCCTTCCGGGTTAGGGGGACGGGGGACGTTTGCAGTGGCTGCATCGTGGCGTCATGTGCCTGTGTGACTGGTTACCTGGCCCGAATGGACCCGGTCTCCTCCTCGGGAAGCTGAAGCTGGCAGTCCCCCAGAGTGACCGTGGGGTTAAATGTCACCAGCCGTGCGAGCTGAGTGGCATAGCGCCCGAGCACGTGGTAGCAGCCCAGTGAGCGTTGCCACCCTGTCCTGGCAACGTAAGGAAGAGAGGTATGGACATTTGAAGAATTTGGCAGCCACCGAAGTCAACAGCGCTTTGTTCTGCTGGACACAGGGACACGGGAGCAGCGCAGGCCGCCCGGGCGGGCGGGCCAGCCTCCCCCTGGCAGGGTCCCCCGGCAGAAGGCCTGCCGTCGGTGCGCGCTCGCCTTTGGGGTCGGACTGCGTTCGTAGGGTTCTTCCCTGCCTGCCTGCTTGGGGGGTTCCCAGGTGTTCTCTGGGAGGCGGAGGGAGAGGCGATGCGCACGTGCCCGACCTCGTGCGGGGGCGGGAGGCGTTTTAATTTCTACATAACTCTAAGAGCAGTTGCAGAGACGGCGCGGAACGCCGTGCGCTCTCCATCCGCTCGGCCAGCCAGCTGCTTCGCGCTCCGCCTGCGAGGACGGAGCACAGCCGGGGACGTGTTTGTGCTTAGGGACTCGGCCCCGCGTGCCCATCACTCATCGCCCAGGTTCTGAGCGAGCCCTGTGAAGATGCTGGGGCCGGCCCGGCATTGTTGCCCGTAATAGGGACCCGCTCCGTGAGGCCCGCGCGTCGCCTGACAGGGAAGTAGGCCTTATCAGAAGGAGAATTCCTGAGAGGCCTCCCCAGGACCCTAACCACTGTCCTTCTGTGTGTCCTGACAATGTTATCTGTCCTCTCAGTGCAGGGTATCAAATGTCTGTCATGAGTACAGAAATTAATTTAATGTCACCTGAAGACATGCAATTAATCTTTCAGAGGTTTTCATAATACCTTTACAGAAAGAGTTGCCAGTTTGGCGGATTTGGATTTTGGGGTTTAGAAGAAGATAAGGAAAATTAATTTTTCATCAGGGTTAATACGAGCTAGCAGGGCCACAAAGGCTGAGAAAAATGGTTGGGGAATTTGTCAAGTGTTGTCACTCTAGAATAATGCTGCTTAGCATCTGATAGGTGTAATCAAGAGTTGAGATTTCTATAGAGAGGGATTAATCAATTTGCTCACTAGTGAATGCGAGTCAGTGATATCACTTCTTCATGGGGTTTAAGAATGAAAATAAGATTTGATCTGTCAAATTGCAAGATGCCCTGACAGTATCAATGGGCCTTTTTATCTGTACGTTTAAACCGTTCATTATGAATATATTTGTCCCGCGAACGTTGGTGGCTACAAGCCACATTTTTTTGTTGATTAAGCTGATAAAAAGTATTCCCTAAGCTTATTTTCAGGTATTGCCTCTTACATTTAAGAAACACTACTCTAAACATACATCTTAGAGTTTTCTTTAAAAGATAATCATTTATGGAAAAAAAAACAACAAAATATTTCCGGTTTGGTCTAAGATAGGCCAGACTTACTTCTCATCTCTTCGGGAGGAAGTGAAAGATATTCACAGTCGTGTCTGAACACACTGCTGTGTAAGGAGTTCAGTGAACTCTTGCCGCCCTGGGGAAATTCACTTTCAGAATGAACTTAACTTTTTTGGAATAGAATGTAATCTGTCATCTGCAGATGACCGGTTGTTTCCTTATGTTAAGGTAACAGGATTCTGAAATTCTTAATGTGAATTGACAGTATTTTTGAACTTACGTAACTAAGTACTAGCCATTCTAGGATCTCTTTCAATTCTGTAACTACGTGGACAAATCATTTGAAGACCCCAGAGTAAGTCCACGGGCGGCCCCGGTTTGGGGTTTGGCGTGGCTCGCACTCTCCTTGCATCTGCGTGAATGTGGGCGTGAGAGTGCGTGCGCAGCCACAGCCTCGCAGTGAACAGTTTTTGACTCTTTCCTAGTGTTAACTGAAATAACCCTGGAATTTAAAATTCCTCCCAGGAATTAGCTTTTCATTTTGCTAATTTGAAAGAGAGTAATAATTTTCTCAGTTGGAAACAAAGCCAGACTTTGATTTTCTTATGAAGTGGAGTCACTTCTTGTTTTACTTAAGCCCTGCACGCTCCGTGTGGTTTTCAGCAAACTAAAGCCCAGCGTTCTAGTTACCCGATCGGATGGCGGTCGGTCCTTTCTCTCTCTCCCGTGCTTGCGGAGTGTGGGATGGGAGGCCCGCCCTCGCCGTGGGGGCGGCCAACTGCAGAGCGGCCCGGGCGCGCTCCCACCTCCCGGGAAGCGGCGGCCAGGAGCGGGGCTGTCGTCCTCACAGTCCCTGCCTGAAGCGCCCCGTCTCTGTCCAGCATGGCCTCAGCGGGAGCTTGTCCCCCTGCCCTGCCCCTGATTCCGTCCTCTGTTCTGAGGACGCCATGGTAAGCAGTGGCCACACATAAAGCCGCACGCGGCCTGGGGGCGCCGGGGACTGGGGCGCTGGGGACTGGGGTGCTGGTTCAGGCCGCCGCCTCAAGTGAACAGGCCAGGCGGGGGCGCCTCCCACGCAGGGAGCGGCTGGCGAGAGGCCGGGGTCACTGGCACCCAGAAGCTCCCCGGGGACGGGTGTGCGGACTGGGCCAGGCTAATTCGAACGGGATTGGTCCCGAGGAAAGAGCGCTCGGCCGGGCACCACGGGGGCGGCCACGAGCTGCCGGCCTTCAGCCGGCCGACGCAGCCCTCCCGGCCCTGGCCTGCGCGCGTCTTCCCGGCGCCTGCCGTCCGCGCACCTCGCTCCTTCCCCCTCCGAGTGGGTCTCCGCCGCGTGGACGGATTTCCTTCCGGTGCTGGGCCAGCCTCGCACCCCGGGGTCGGCCCGCCAGGTCCTGGCACGGGGTCCTCTGCGCTGCCGCGCCAGCCTGCTGGCGTCAGGGCAGGGTCTTTCACACGTGTCCCTGACGGAGACTCTGCGTCTGTCTTTTCTTCTGAGGCATCGGCGTAAGAGACCAGCTTCAAGGAGGGAGTGGGGAGCGCTCTGCTTCCTGGAAGAGGCTGTGGGTTGGTCGTCTTTTTCCCTTCAGTAGGTGGTGAATTCGCCAGCCGATCTATTTGGGCCTGGGTTTTTGTGGGAGGTTTTTAATGATCAGTTTGGTGTCTTAGATTTTCAGATTGTTTCTTCTTGAATCAATTTTGGTATCTTGCGTCTTTTATGGAATTTGTCCATTTCACTTAAATTGTGTAATTTGTTGGTGTCGCTGTTCACAGTAGCCTTTGAACTGCTGCAGTGTTCCTTCTGATGATCCCTCTTCCGTTCCTGATGTTGGTCATTTGTATTTTTTCTCCTTTTTTCTTGGTTAGCGTAGTTAAAGGGTTATTAACATTCTCGATCTCAAAAATCCAACTTTTGGTTTCATTGATTTTTTTCCCTCTATTGTTTTTCTGTATATGACGTCATTGCCTTTCCCTGTGGTTTTATCATGTTTTTCTATTTTGGGTTTGATTTTTTCCCCATAGCTTCTTTTCCTTTGATGTAACCGCTTTAGTTGCATCCCCTAGATTTGATGGGGCGATTTTCTATTTTCATTCAGTTTTTGTTCAGTATTTTATTCTTACTTCGTAGCCTGGTCTCCGAGGGGTCGGCCCTGTGGCACAGCTTAGCGGTCCGCCTTTCAGGAAGGGATCGTCTCCAGGGACCTGGAGCCCCCTGGGCTCTCACTTCTGCCTGCGCCCTCAGTCGCCCTTTCGTTGCCAGGGTTTGCTCGTTAAGTTCCTCGGATTTCTGGCTGGTTGACGGTCGTTCCAAACAGGATGGAGGCCGGAGGCCAGCAGGTTTGTGGGCGCTGCGTTCCCCGTTCCCTCCACTGAGGCGGCCGCCCCTGCCGACGGCGTCGCCGGGTTCTGGGGTGCCCTCCCCGCCCCACGCGCTCAGGAACAGATGTGGCCCTGTTTTCAGTTCCGCCTCGTCAGTCTCCAGGGTCCCGGAATGCTCGTTCTGGGCACTTTTGTCCAGTTACGTGCTTATGTTGCGGGGAGAGGATTTGACTGTCTCTCCGCGCTTCCACAGCCAGGAGTCCCATCCCGCGTGACGTTTTTAATCTCACCCTTTTCCCTCAGGTCCCATTGGTTTGGGCAGTTTTCACAAAAATCTCACGTACACCTGTCTGGCGCCAGCCCCTTTCCTTTCCCCTGGTTCCATTAAACTGTTTCCAGAAGACGGGTTCGGAGGGGACAGAGAGAGAGACCGGAAACACACGGGCTGCTTCCGAGCCGATGTGCCAGGCTCCTGTGGGGATGCCTGTGGCTGAGCGGTGCGTAGAGGAAGTCAGCGACCTCTGCGGGAAGCGCCCCGATCATGCCGGGGGCAGAGAGGCTGCTGGTGAAAGTCAGTCCGCTGCTCACGTTCGCGCATCCGTGTCCGTCAGGGCGACACAGTTCAGCAGGGCAAGGCCTGACTTCCCTGCTGGCCACCAGCTCCCTGTTGGAAGGATGCCACACTTAACACAGAGTAGCTGGCGGGCATATCCGGAGGCTCGTGCCACCCGGCGTGTCGTGAGCGTAGGAGTGCGGCTTGGATGCGCGCTTGCTTCCTAAGCGGGGAGCAGCTTTTAGGGGCAAGGAAGGAGCGGAATGCTAGTAAAGCCCAAACGCTGCATTTCTTTCTGGTCCTTGGAAAGCTCTTGCTGGGGCAGCCGAGTCCCTCCCCTGAGCTCAGTGGCCGTGGCTGTGGATGGCACTCGCGACTCAGGTCGCGGGAGGACGGGCGCCTGGGTGCTCCCCGCCTGCAGCGCTGGGCCGGAGTGGCGTGTTCAGCGCAGTGCTCGCAGGGGAAGTGGGGCTGGGGCGCGGCCAGGGACCCCGCGTCGGGACGATGGCTCACGTTAGGTTTGAGTAGGAGCCAAAGGTTTAAAACGCTGCTGGTGCGAACGCGCAGATGGTGACACACTGGCCGCCCATGCGCATGGGAAGCGAGAAGTATCTTGAAAGTTCAGCGGTATTTCACTGAACTTAAACAGCATTTGCTTTAATTACAGACCCCCAGTGGATACGGTAGTCAAAGGCTTAGTGTCTGGAATTTCAGAAACGTTATCGAAACCCAAACGCTGTCTAATGAGACCCTGCCCAGCGGCCGGTGCAGTGACGGGTGCGGCATTCCCGCGTTGGCTGCTGTCCTGCCGCCACCGAAGCCGCCGGGAGGGCCGCTGGCCGCGCGCGGGGGGACTGACCAGCCGCCGCCTGTCCTTTCAGCAGGGAGGAGAGAGCGACGGCTTTTTTCACCCCGAGGGCCAGCCCCAGCGGCTCCCCCAGCCCCCGGAGGTGAGGCAGCAGCCCGTCCGCAAGGTGACGCTGACCAAGGGGGCCCTTCAGCAGCCGCAGCACCTGCCGGTGGGGGCCCACATGCACCCGGCAGGCCCGCCCGGCATCAAGAGCATCCAGGGACTCCACCCGGCCAAGAAGGTACGCCTGTCCCCGAGCCCGCGCCCGGGCCGTGCAGCCAAGCTGGGCTTGGATGACGCACAGTAGGGGTGCTGAGACGCGTGAATGGAGGCACCCTCATTGCCTCGGCTTTCCCTCGTGACCTCGTGGTGCGTCGTCACCAGGGACATCGCCCACCGCCCAGGACGGGGCGCCTGCAGCTCTGAGCTGGGCCGCGCCCCTGAGATGGCTCTGCCCGCTGCTTCTGCAGACGCTGCAGCAGGGGGACTGGGCGTCGGCTCGTGTGTTTCCTCCCGGTAC
The DNA here is from genome assembly GCF_014176215.1 of Rousettus aegyptiacus. NCBI lineage: Eukaryota > Metazoa > Chordata > Mammalia > Chiroptera > Pteropodidae > Rousettus > Rousettus aegyptiacus. The sequence goes on along the minus strand of NW_023416288.1, from coordinate 47,804,829 downwards.
CCAGCAGGCAGGCGGGACCCCGGGCCTTTGGAGGCGAAGCGCCCAGCCCTGAAAGTGGCTCTGACCCTGGTGGTCCCCGTTTCCTCACCCCGTGGAGTGCGGGGCACTTTCTCCTCCAGCTCAGCCTGCCAGGTGGGGTGTGGGCACCCTGCACCCCTCCTGGGACGTGGCCGTCCTGTCAGGGGCTGAGTGTAAGCTCTTCCCTAGCAGAGAGGTGGGCGCCTTGCCCGTTCGTCCTGGTGGCGGAGCGCCCCTCCCCTGTCCCCAGCAACGGCATCTCCATAGCTCCCCCAAAGCCTTCCCCTCTCTGCCCGACCGTGAGGGCCCCTCTTCCGGTAGAAGCCGGACACCCCTTGTCTGATGAAGCCATGCAGCGGAGGAAGAGGGGCAGAACATCTACCTCGATTTCTCCTGGAACGCTCTGGAGTCCGCCAAGTCAGCCTGCCTGCTCGTCGTGCTAGTGACGCTGAGCAGCGGCGTCCGTGAAGTATTTAAGTTACTTCGCATGTATTAGCGCATAAGTACTTGATGATGTGAGGCGAATAGGATTATTCCATTTTTACAGCAGAAAAAGACGCGCAGACACAGTGAGTCGTACCTTCAGGTATAGTCTTTAGATCATTCCCGTCTAGATTTTCTTGAGTGAGGCATTGTCCCTGGATATATGATGACAAAGACCGTAGGCAAATACAGCACCTCCCCCCGCCTTCAGCCGTAGGCGTAAATGAAGCTCCCGAGTTTCCTAGTCGTCGCCTCAGTTTGCTCTCCTGTGACGGAGGACGGTCAGACACCCTCTCAGATGGGCGCTCAGCAGACGCATCTGGCAAAGGATACTTTTATCAATGGCCAGGACACAGGGACTCTTACTTACCACTGGTTTCCGCCGGCGCCACTTGCAACTTCGATGAGTATTTGCCGGCGTAACGCGAAACATGCTTCTGTGCTTTCCAGAAACCACTTCACAGGAATAATTTTGTTGCCTTCTGCAAAGTGTTAAGAAATGTTACGGTTTCGTCTGTTTCTTTGGTGGTGCCCCTCGGTGGCCTAAGGTCCCATTCTGACTCCCACCTTCCTCTCTGCCCGTTTCTGTGATGCAGTGGGTGGTCCTTTTTTTGTCCCTTTCTACCCAAACTCTAGGGCCAGACCTGGGAAGGACATGTGGGCAGCCTGGCGCCGCTTGGTCCCCACCTGCCGGCCACGTTGCCCTACGCCGGACGAGTTTTGATTTAAAGTGCTTGGCATTGGCGCTTTATCTGATTTTCTACTTAGGAAGTACCGGGAAGGTTGACTGTGCCTCTTTTTTAAAAAGATCTTAGAACAGTGATTTTGGACCCTGAGCAGCTTTAAAAAGTTCTGAGGTCTGGGCCCCAGCTTCGATCAGTGGTGTCATGATTTCGGAGGGTTGAGTTTTTGGTTTTTATATTGAAAGCTCTGCAGACTAACATGGTATGTTGCTGAATCTGCCTTTTAAGTTCTTGGGTGGCCAGTGCACATTCTCATAGAATGATTTGGGTCTGTGCTGCGGTGGCCCTCGGGGACTGTGGTGGCTGTGGGCGGCACCACACACAGTTCACACCCATCCCCACTGGGTTGGCCTGGCATACGGAGGGAGAAGTCCGGGCTCTGGGCCGCGAGGACCCGCGCCGGGCTGCTTGCAGCAGGTTTGTGGACCTCGTGGTCCTGCTGCCCCTCCTCGGAGCGGTGGGGACACGGTGCCTGCCTCGCTCCGTGCCGAGCGCCGGGACGGGCCCGGCTCGGGTCCTCCTTTCTCCCCACGCCTGCTGGGCGCGGCCTCGTGTCCACGTTGACTCTTCTCTGATCCTGGGCAGAGCTATAGTGAGTCCCGTTGCTCCCGGATTCCAAGTTCCTTGCTCACTTCTATGTCTCACTCGTGGAAAATCCTGAAGCATGCTCATCCCGTGGTCATTCTTGTCGTCCGCAGGTCCTCATGCACGGGAGAGGCCGGGGCGCCGCAGGGCTGATGGGCCGCGGGCGCCCGATGCCAAACAAGCAGAACCTGCGGGTGGTGGAGTGCAAGCCGCAGCCCTGCGTCGTGTCTGTCGAAGGCCTGTCGTCGTCCACCACTGACGTGCAGCTCAAGAGCCTGCTCACGTCGGTAGGGCCCATCCAGGTAGGCGCCCAGCTCCCCGCGCCGCGCCCCTGCCTGCCGGTTACTGCGTGTTAAAGTAACGCGCAGAGAAGAGAGGCAGGTACTTTACCTGCCGTGCGCCTTGCTGTCAGAGCTTTTGCCCCAGAGTTGGATTGTCTAGAAATTTTCAGAACCTCAGTTATAAACTTTAAGGAACCATTAGTCCAGCTGAACAAAGTCTCCTTTGAAATGCTCATGTTGTCTCACAGTTCGCATACGTACCCGAACGTACAGGCTTTCTCCTATGTCAGACTTGCTTCGTTTCTGTTAATTTTGAAGTTTGGAAGTGCTGAGCCTCTTGTCCTTAATTTCTGGAAACAGCCTCCCATGCTGACTACTGTGGAACTTGAATTTGATTTTACAATGTGAAAGAAATACCGCGAACTGTCTTTTGGTCTCAGTTTCTTGAGAAGCTGATTCTGAGTGCGTAAAGATCTGCCGAGCTGCCCGCAGCTGGGCCTCCTGTCCGTCAGGAGCAGGCCTCCGCGGCGGTCCCCGATCCGTCCAGCACTGGAGCCCCGTGGGTGACGAGCCAGGGGGCGGCCGGCCTGGTTTTCCTTGAGCAGTGAGTTGCCAGTCCCGTTTCTGGGCCTTCCTGCTGCACGTCGCCCCCGGGCACGGCAGCCATCAGCACCCTGCCCCGTCTGGTCTGTACTGAGCGCTTTGTACACGCGACTGACGGAAGCTCTAGGCTCCTGAGCAACACACAATGCCCGCTTTTTCCCCACTTTGGCCTCTTCACAAGTGAGTGGGGAACATTTTCAGGCCGGGGTTGATGCAGGCGATGCGTCCTGAAAATGTTTGAAGCCTCTATCTACTACTGAGAATCATATAAATGAGGAGTGACGGATGAACGCCCTTCCAAACACCTGTAACCACTTTGCCCTCCCTTTCGGATCCCTAGAGAGACGATGGTCAGGTTGAGTTTCTTGTGTGTGTGGAAGTGAAAAGTTAACCAAGAACTTTGGCTTCCGTGTGTCATAGAGTTGATTTCTCGTGGTGGGGGCAGGGCCAGCTCCTCCGTCATCAGAGGCATGAAGCTCATGTTCAAGGGTGTCATTTCCAGATAGCTAACCATACGATGGAGTCAAAAGATAGAGAATTTTAGATGCGCCAAAATGTGCTAATCCTGAGCTGAGACTCTCAGACAAATGGTGGTGGAGAATCTGGGGTCAGTCACAGTTCAGCAGGAAGTCTGGGCTTAAAGAACCGGAGCCTGGCGCGAGGCCCGAGGACGAGCGGTGTCACGGTCCCGCGCCCTGGCACCCCTCCGTCGGGGCGGGGACTGGCAGCACCGGGGCCTGCTGGTGGTCTGGGCGGTGCTCCTCACGCTTCTCGCGGACACCCTGGCGTGTGACGGGTCTCAGGGCTCGCGTCTGGATTGGCAGTGCCACTCGGTCTCCGTGGGCCCGGCCGAGGGAGGTGCAGTGGCCGGCGTTGCAGACGTGGGCCTGGAGCCACCGCTAACCACCCGCCTCGCGCTCAGCCACCTTAAAAATCGAATTTTACATTTGGAGTTGCAGATCTCTTAGATGACCTTTTTTCTTCTCCTTTTTTTTTCTGCCGCCCTGTTCTGAAGAAGGATTAGAAATCACTGTTAAAATTGAAGTTTGATTGAGGGCAAGTAAATCTGAGCAGAAACAGTGTTGGATTATTTAATGGCTTGTTTTAATTAGAAAGAGGCAAACGAGAGACGTTTTCTAGGTTACATCAGTTACCCTTAAAATGAAGTGGCAGGGTCGGTCCCACATGCCACCGTGGAGGTCCCTGGGGAGCGATGAACTTGGCGCTCCTGCAAGGGCCTGACTGTCCGCCCCGGGAACAAAGCGGTGTGCGCTCGTTCCTCGCCAGGCGTGGTCCACGGGGTGCTTCCGAGTGGGGGTGCAGGCACTTAAACGCTGCGTTCCCTTAATTGTACAGAGCCGTCCTGGCGCAGCAGGCTCCTGCCGTGTTAGAGTGACGTCGCCAGTGGAAATTTTAAAAAGCTTCTTAGAACAGGACAGTATCAATATATTTCACAGGGACGGTGCCCAGAGGACCCTGGTCCTGCTCCGCTTTCCTGGTTTGAAGAAAAAGATCCTTGGGCCTGTGGTGCCACCTTGCGTCCGTGCGGTGCAGTGGCAGGAGGCGGCGTCCGGCCCGGGGCGGACTCGTGTCGTGCCCTCAGGCCCTTCCGTCAGGGAGCATCGCCGCAGCCCAGCCCCAGGCTTCCTCCGAGCGGCTGCGGCCTGCAGCCCGGTGGCCGTGGCGCGCTCACGCCGTGACTCCCGTACACTGTCCTCGCTCGCTCTCTAGACAGTCCTTTTAAAGGCGTTTGTCTACAGCTTCATTATTTGTAGAACAAGGGAGAGCGACAAGGTTGCGTCATGACTGGATGTGAGAAACGACTTGAGCACAGTGGTGCGTTTCAGACTTCCACGTGGGAGGCGCAGCAGGAACGAGACCCGCGCGGGGTCGGGGGGGCGGGGTGCTGCAGGAGGCCGGCGTCCGGTGGGGCGTGTGGGCTCGCGGACAGATGAGCACGTGCCCAAGTGCTCTCGAGTGACGCGTTCCCGCCGGAGTGGCCCCCGGGGAGTGACCCTCGCCTCCTGCGCCATCCTGGAAGACTGAAGCCCGGTTCACCCTTAGTTCCAAGGCCCCTGCGCTTTATTATCTGTTTCCCTGATTGTTGGGTTTTGTCCAGAATCATGTTAAGAAAAATGGGTTGCTCGGTAATGAGTGAAACCCCACGGTGTAACACCGAAAAGCGGTTTCCTCACCGGAGTGTGAAGTGTGTAATCGCCGTTCCCTGCCGTGACCGTCCCTGAACCGAACAGCCACCACCGCACCCGCAGAGGCCGTGCCCGCTGGCGCCCCGCGCTGCGCTTCCCACTCCGGCCGCCGTCCGTGGTCCTTGTTCAGGCTTCTCCATCAGACTCTCATGAACCACGTGCGCTCCCAGAACTCTCTTCGTTCGCTGGCATCACCAGGAGGGGAGGGGGATGAAAGACCCGGGGGCCCCACGCGGCATCGGGGGGGAGGGGCATGTTACGCAGTGAGGACGAGGCAGCAGGTGCAGCCCGCTGTCAGCGCGCCTCCTCCGTCCCAGAGGGCCGGCCCCCTGCACGCGCCTCAGGCTGGCGGCGGGGTGGGGGAGTCCTCGGGACCCGCCCGGTTCTCCTCCCCTGGCGGGACCGGAGCCTCGGAGCGCGTCCGGCCTCCCAGTGAGGTCGAGCCCCTTTGAGCAGCCACAGGAGGCACGGTCGCATTGGAGACCGAGGGCAACTGGCTCAGCGAGACCACCACCTCTGCATCCGGCTCCGACCGGCCGGGAAGGCTCGTTGGTGGTGCCGAGGGAGCTGGCGTCCCGAGTGACAGCAGCTCGGTGGTCTGCAGTTCCAGACATTGAGAAGAAACAGTAGGGTCGTCAGACGTGGACGGCCAGGAAACCGACGTTGCCAGGTTTAAAGGAGATCGGGGCCGAGCTGCAGGACCCGCAGTTCCGCTGGGGCCGGTGCGCGTGGGCGGCGCTGTCCCCAGGCCCCGGGACCGCTCCGGCAGGCGCAGGAGAGGCGTCTGAGAGGCAGCGCGAGGACGCGGGTGGGGAGGGCCGGTCGCGGTCTTCAGGTTGTGGAAGAGCAGAGAAGCGAGCCCTCGGGCACGTGTGGCAACCTGGACGTCGGGGTTCAGGAGGGGCGGCATCGGGGCCGCAGAGTCTTTTCTGTCCCCGCCCAGTTCAGCTTGTCTGTCACTCACCGTCACGCGCACAGCGCCCTCGCTTCCAGAGGAACGTGTCCGGGTGGGCCGGGGGCCCCCGCTCCGCCGTGACGGGAGTGTCTCGTGGCAGGTCAGTCGCGTGGCCCCGAGCTGTTGAGTGTGAACACAGGAAGTGCCGACTAAAGGGCGGCGAGAACTTGCACGTCACGATTTATAGCAGCAGCGCGACCAGCTGTTCTCCGAGACTGTCTGAAGTTGTCTCGGAAAAGTGGACGCTGAACGACGGTGGAGGCCGACGCGCTTGGCCCCGTCCGCGCGTCGTGCGCTCCTGCTGGGGGCGGGGGCTCGGAGCGCAGGCCCGAGGCGGGTTTGGGCTTCCGTCCGTTCTGGGTGAATTAGGCGTCTGTGTGCAAACATGCTTCTGGGGGGTGTGTGGAAGGGCGCACCTCCAGAGCGGGATCCACTGCTCACACGCCTTCCACCTTTTTGTGCAGAGTGTCTTTTCCCCTGCGCCCAAAGAAATCACTAACATTTGCCGTTTTGATGGGTCAAACGGTGACAATTTCTGCAATTTAATCCTATGTCTAGAAAATAGGGCTTGTGTTTTGAGAGAGGGTGCGACACGGCAGGTCAGGAAGCTGGTTTTGGGACTGTCCCCTCCTCACTTTTGTTGACTGAGATCCAAGCCCCTCCTGTGGTTTAAGAAGTTAATTGCAGTTTACGCTGTCTTGCCTGATGGCTCCTCACATCGAGCTTTCAACCACTTAGATACATGTGAGCAAATCTTACATCAAATATTCTGCCATTTTATGATATGGGAAACAGTAAAAACGAGGCTTCATGCCTTCATTTCTCATCGCGCACAGGGACTAGTGACCACTGAGATCGAGGAGCGTTTGTCTCAAGCATAGTCTTTTCAGAACCTCGATTCCGTGGAACCCACCTGACAGGAAGGCGCGAGAGCCGGAGGCGGCTCATCAGAGCTGCTCGGCGCCGGGCCTCAGCGCAGGTCTAGAGGGAAGAGCGGGCGGCCAGTGCGGCCAGGTGGCCGAGGGTGTCCGTGTCGGGCTCGGAGGGCGTGGTGCTTGGTCGGGGTGTGACTTGCCGAAGCCGTGTTTCGGGTCTATCGTGTGGCTGGGTAAGGAGACTTGCCAGGGAGGGAGAATCAGCTTGTCGCAGCGGTGACCCCAGCGCAGCCTGGCCCTGAACCCCGCGTTAACTCCAGCGTGTGCGTGTGTGCGTGCGTTTCGCCGTACGCCGCGTGACGCTAACGTGTTTCTCTTTTCTCCCCCAGAGTTTACAGATGCTCCCCCAGCAGCGGAAGGCCATAGCTAAGTTTAAGGAGCCAGCCCACGCGTTGGCGTTTCAGCAGAAATTCCACAGGTAGCGGCGTCTCCGCGGTTCGGGGGGCGGGGGGGCGGGGGACACCTCTGTCTGCTGTCCGTTCTCTGTCCAGGTCGCTGTCACTTGCATGTCCGCCTGGCAGTGCCCGGAGGGCGGCTGTCCCGGCTCAGCTTGGCGCCTCTGTCCCTCGGCGGCGAGTCTCCGGACGGGACTCTTCTTGCCGAGGACCCGCCGCGCTGCCCTCCGCCTCGGTGAGAGGGCCCGCTCAGCGCCGCTGTCTCTCTCGCTCCCCGCAGGCACATGGTAGATTTGTCCCACATAAACGTGGCCCTGATCGTCGAGTGAGCTCTGGCAGGGAGGCTGACCTTGCACCGCACACGCGCTGTGGAACGTCCTCGAGGAGCCGCCGGCGCGGGACCCGCGAGCCGAGGCCTCTCCGCGCGGTCTTGCTAACTGTCGCCCGGGCCGCCGGGCCGCCCGCGATGGCGCTGGAAGAGCCGAACTGCGGGACGTGGCGGCCGGAGCCCGGCGTTAGAGAGCTTCAGATTCTGTCGTCACCTCAGAACTACAGTTTTTGTTTCCTTTTGTTTTCAAAGTGCTCACAATGCATGTAGACATCGTTCCTCGTGGTCTCGCTGTGTGACCGACCACAGTGACTTAGGTTCAGGAAAGGGCGTCCACGTCGCGGAGCCTCAGTGCTGTCCTCGGCAAAGAACACTTGATAATGGTTGCGCTTATCTTCAGTGCCGGCCGCACGCGCGTCCTTAGCCCAGCGTAACGCGCGCCGCCTTCTCAGCGCTCCGAAGGCTCTCGTACAGGCAGGTGCAAATTCGGGTGACTGCGATTGGCAGTGACATATCCTGGAAAGCAGGTGAGGGGTGGTGACAGTCGTGTGGCAGATTCTGCTTCTCATAAAGCTTCCCGAAGCGCCAGCCATGTGTTCCTAGTTTCCCGGGGGCCGCCCACCCCCTTTTGACTCTTCCCCGGCAAGGCGAGGGTGCTCCGCACCCCTGCCTGGCGGAGGAAGCCCGACACTTGAACAGGCTTGTTTGGTTTTTTCTTCTTTAAATGCAGTACAAAGTGGCATGTTCACGTCGTAGGCTCTGTCACGTACGACTTTCTCTGGGTAGCCGGTTATCATTGCTTTAACTTTTTTTTTTTTTTGGAAGGTATTTTGAGCGGGAACGCGCTGTCTTTCAGCAGACCTAGATGCAAGGTGGCATTGACCCTGGCACGCCCCTCCCGGTGGCAGGAGGTGCGAGGGACAGCTGTCTGACGGGGACAGCGGAGCCCAGAGCCCAGCGTGTGTGTCACCCCTCGGCTCCTTCCGTGGTCCTGGCTCAGCTCCTCTCGTGGCGCACATGCTCCCCACAATGCAACCTCAGCGACAGTTGCTCTGGGCAAACGCTAAACAAGTGCCTTACTGTGTCCCTGCCCCGGGAGCCTCGCCGTCCGGGGTCGCTCTGAGGGACCAGCCGCTGGCGCGCGCGGCCAGGGCGCCCTCAGACCTCCCCGCTGTGCTTGATGCCGAGGTCGTCCCGTCAGACCCACTTGCAGAGTCGAGGGAGCAAGGAGCGCGTTGCCCGTCGCCGCCTCCGGCTAGCCAGGGGACCCCAGGACGTCCCCGGTGCAGCCAGGCGCCCTGCTGCGTCTCGGCCTCCCGGCGGGAGCTGAGTCCCCGGCCGTGCGGGCTCAGGCCGTCTTGTTTGCACGGTTGACATTCTGCGTTCCTTTTCTAGACTGGGTGACCAGGGCTGGAGCGGGCCGTGGCGTGTGCCGAGAGTGAGCTGGAGAGCGAAGGTGGCCACCAGTGGCCGCTCTCAGACCTCGGTTCCGGGACACGCGGGCACCCCTCGGCCACCCCAGAACGCCCTCCAGAGCACCCGCGACCAGCTCGGGAGGCGGCACCACGTGCCCCCAGCTTGGCGCGGGCCGTCACTGCCCATTCCTCACAGGCAGGCAGACAGACAGAAACGCACAGGGCCCTGGCGCATCTGCAGACCTGCGCTGACGTGGGAGCTCAGGAGCCGCGCGGCTCCGCCGTCCCGAAGCGTCCTGCGCGGGGTGGCGGGCAGGCTGGCAGCCCTCCTGCAGCGCGAGGACTTAGGTGCCATCAGGTGAGCCGAACCCATTTTTGCCGCTTTCTGGAGTAGTCCGAGCGTGCCGGGGCTTCGGGGCCCGAGTGCGTGCTGCCCGCGCCCGCGGCGACAGCCTGCTCCCCTGGTGACCGACGCCGCGCTGGTCCCGCGTGGGCGCCTCGCTCCACGCAGACCGCGCGGCCGCTCCTGAGCGTCACGCGGGAGCCTGGGATGTGTGCGCGCACCTGTTTGCACACACACCCTGCTGGCTTCCGCTGGAGCCGTGTCCCTGAGCAGGTGTCCCCTACAGCACCGCTGAGTGCACCCGAGGCTGCCGGCCGCAGTGGCCGCGGCCACGGGGACGGATCCTGTTAGGGCCCCGGCCCAGTGGCAGACGTCAGTTTTGTTGGAGGAAGCCGCAGGGAAGGAAAGAAGCAGAAGTCGGAGGTCACGTCACTTCCATCTCTGGCGCCCTCCTCGCAGTGAGGTCAGACCGCCGTGAGCTGAGACCGCCGGGAAGATCTGTCGCAACCATTATCTTTGTTCTTTATTTATCATGCATTTAAAACGAGACGCAGAGGCATTCGACACGCTGTAAATACAGATCTTTTCAAATTAAAGTGTTATTGGAAATGCTTTCAATTCAACAACACTTAGCTACTTGTTAGTTCTTTTGTGTTGTCTTATCAAAGTTTAATGGATACAGTTCCATCATTGTTGATGTGTTCGTGTGTATATTCGATTTTTATAAAGATGGGAGTAAGTCAATACATTTATCCTGACCTGTGTATTATTTGTTCACAAATTCAAGAAACTTGAAGCCAGTAAATATCAGTATATCCCATGAGGTAAAATGGGTGACTGTGTGGGACCAAGTCACTTTTTCTTTCCGCGTTATCTTGTTTGATTTTGTGCTGTAAAGTCAGTTCCCCTGGCTGCCTGTCTGAGCGTAACCGTGCATTGCTGTTGGTCTGGCCACGTTTGTTTAACCCTGATGCCGATATTCTTCTAAAGGAGAAATCTCGTCTCTTTTTCTCTGAAAGAGATGTTGCGGGTCCCTCTTCTGGACAGGTGGCATCCTAAGTAGGTGCCTGTGGCCTCACCGGGGAGGGGGGTGGGGACAGGACGGGAGTGGCTGGGGGAGGGGCTCCACCAAAACCGCTCTGATACTGGGTCGCCTGATCATGATTTGTAAAGATCTTGCAAAAACGATTGTTCACACTTGGTTCCGCGGCGTTTCTGAATTGTGACAGCTTAGATCCTGCACCCAGGGGTCTTTCTCCAAACAGCATCTCGCTTGATTCTGCCAATGAAAGTCTTTGCTGCTAGAGGGAGGCTGGGAGAGGTGAAGGGGCACGAGGGTGGGCAGCCGTGGGCGGGGGTCTGCAGAGTGCAGGGGTTGTGACAAGTGCCGGTAACCACCTGTCTGCTAACACACTGGCTCTCCAGGGGAGTCAGGCCGTCCAGTTGAGAAGCATGCGGGCGGGCGGTGGGCGCACGGGCTCCTCAGGAGCTGTCCGCTGGCTGCTCTGGCTGTGGATGGGAGGGGTCGGCCTGTCACGGACAGCACTCGGCGGGCCTGGCTCATCCGGAGAGCAGGTTTGGAGAAGCCGTCCCTTCCTTCCTTATTGTTTTGGCTTTCAGTTTTTTGTTTGGTTCTCTTTATTTTGTTTTAATTTCTGTTGTCTAATTGAAGGTAAGCTCGATGTGCTTGTAGTCTAGTGACTGACAGGGGCCCCAGCGAGGACTTAGGTTTGGAGAGAGGGCGGTGTGCGCTGGAGCCTGGAGCCCCTTGGTTAGTCCCCTGGAGAGACCGCGTGCCCAGCGCCCAGCGCAGTCGGGCCCGTGCTGCCCTCAGCAGGTGGCTCTGGGCTCCCTTGCTGTTTTGGCTCTCTCCCCGGGGTCATTTTACTTTGGTTTCCTTCCTGCCTACAGGGCCCCTGTCTGGCTTCCTGGCTTTACTTCCCTCCCTCAGGTAGACTCTCCTCCCGTGTGTGTATTTGTTTACTTGTATTTGGGGGAGAGGAAATACTAGAAAGGTATTTTTGGTTCTTTAGGTATTTTTAAGTGGCATATTCTAAAAGGGAATTCACTCAGGGGTTTGGGGGTTGGCGATGAGGGTATGAAGTGGGCCAGAGACCCCTTGAAGGCGGCCTCAGGAGCTTAGACCACTTAGGAGAAAGTTTAGACATTTTATTGTATTTAATGAGCATTTCGATGAACCTTTTCAACTACTTTTAAAACTCGTGAATGAAGTGTCGCTTTGGACATTTTAGATAAGACCACTCCAAAGGCGCGTAGCCTTGGTTTACTAGTAAATCCTAAGGATTTTGTGTAAGGTTTGTTTGCAACCTGTTTACTTTTCATCACTCAAAGTGCCTGTGGTTTTGTGTGCCGGAACCCAAATGGACCGCTGATTCATATTGGATCCCAGGTATACCTCTGGTACCCACGGCGGCCGGGCCCGCTCAGGCGCGGGGCGGCCGGCCTGTCCCAGGAAGGCTGGTGGACGTGTCCTGGTGCCTCGCTGGGCCGCGTTTTCGCGGGGAATCTCAGTCGAGGTGGACAGCTAGAGCAGGTGTTGTCAGTGAGAAGTAGTTTTTCCCTTTTACTTCTAAGCAAGTAAAATGTAAAGGTTTTCGTATTGGTGTCTTTATTATAAACTTTAAAAGGTATGTAAAAAAATTTGGGCCCTCGAAAAAGAAACATTGTGCAGCTTTTAGATTTTACTGTGTCCCATGCGGGCAGACAGACGTGTTATTGTCAGACGTTCTGTATTCAGTCTTCTGATGCACTCTAGAAAGTGGGCCCGGGATGTCCTTTCAGCGGGACTGTCTTAAACTGCTTCCAGCTGAAGGGCGCGGGCAGCGGAGGCCGCTCAGGGCTGTGCAAATGTTTTATGGTCCGCAGTGTTGCCTTAGCATCCGTAATGAAGGTTTTTGCACACACACAGCTGTCGACCGGAGAGCGGATGACCACGCGAGTTTATAATTCAGCTTTGCTTTCCGCAGGCGCGGGGCCCGGGACCACCCCTTCGGCAGGAGGACTAACTCAGGCTCTAATTCCGCTGTTTGACTTGCAGGTTCGGCAGCAGCAAGGCCCCAGACCTGACTTTGTTTCCGCTTTCGAGCCGGTTCTCCGTGTGGAGCGTTGCCGCGCACTGGCTGCCGCCGCCCTGGCGGCCGGGCCTTACGGCCCGCCCCGCCCCCACAGCACCCCCCCAGCGCCCTCCCTCTGGCGCTCTGGGTGTCCCTGCTTTCCTCCCGCCCGCCTCCTCTTGGTGATGGACGTCCTCGTCTGGCGACTGCAGGACACTGGCCCTTTGGTCCAGCGTCACACGTGGAATTCGGCTCCGGGGCCCGAGAGCGGCGTGGCCGCTGTCCCGGTGGCCGGATCCCCTCCGACCCTTTGCCTCGACAGGTTCTCGCGCGCGGCTTCTTCCCCAGGTCGCGGTTGGAGAGACTAACGCTTGGACTGTTGCTTTGCAGCGCGACCGGGCGTGCGAGGCGGCCGCAGCGTGCGGGTGGCAGCGCCATTAACCAGCCTTTGTTTTGCCCTCTGCTTTGCAGGACCTCTGTGCATGAGCTCAGTGTTAGTGCTAGCACGCCCGTCCCCCCACTCGGAGGCGCCGGCCCGTAGACCCGTGCCACTGCCCCGGCTGACCGCGGCCCCCCTAGCCTAAGGCGGGGCCGCACGGCGGGTGTGGGGAGCGCGGCGAGAGCTCAGACCGGGAGCCGCCCGGCGCTGTCCTCGGGGCGCGCCTGCTTCGCGTCTTCCGCCACGCACCCTGCACGCACGTTTGCAGGAAGTGATGGGCCCTGTTTGACCCGCCTCCACGTCGCGCTCGGCACTGTCACACCCTTACCGGGAGTAGATGTGAAGAACAGTAGTGACACAATTGGAAAAATTGTATTGTTGTGTGTATCGTGTGTGATTCCGAACTGGATACTGTGTTTCCGACTGTACTGTAACTTGAAAGATGTGTTAATAAAAGACCTTGCAGCTTTCGCCTTCGTGCCGTGGCTTTTGTCTCGCCGCCCAGGCTCGGCCGGGTCCCGCCTCGCCCTGGGCCAGCACTGCCCCCGCCCCCCAGGACGGCAGGGGTGCCGTTTCCCCACGACGCGCCCCCTGCGGCGCAGCTGCTGGCCTTGGAGCAGCCGCCTAGCTGACGGGCCCCCGCGAAGGTCGAGGGGACCACCCGCCTCTCCGCGTCGTGTGGTCTGCACGCGTGAGCCAAGCGGACAGCCTCACGGTGCATTTCCTCGTGGAAGTGGGAGGGTTATAGTTGCTTTTTAAGTTTTCGAAAGCACAGTCTACGTCCACGCCACCCTGAGCAAGCCCGATGCCATCGGATCTCAGAAGCTAAGCAGGCTCGGGCCTGGTTAGTCCCTGGATGGGAGACCGCCAGGGAAGGCCAGGCGCTGCAGGCGTAAAAAATAAACACATCCAGGATCACAAGCCGACGAGGCCCTTGCGGTCTGTGAGGTCAGCCAAGGGTTGCCTCGCCTGAAAAAACCTTACAGCCCAACAAGTCATTTTTGCATTTTTTCAGAGGAAACGTGCACTCTGGACACTGCCCCGTCCTCCGCGCGTGCATTCGTCCCGAGCACACGCAGCCGCCAGCGCGGTGGCCACGCCGCCGCCGTCCAATGGGTCAGCGCTTTTCACGTTGCTACAAACGGCTCCCGATTCATAACCTATTTTGAAAATAAGGTGTTTTAAAAATAAAGCACTCCAGGAAGCATCGTTAAAAAGGTGTCCAGGAAGCTAGGCGTACGCAGAGATGAGCGCGCGCACACCTGTGCGGCGGCCGGCCCGCTCTCCCTGCCTGGCCGGCCGCGGTGTCTGCACGGGGCCCCGGGGGGATGGCTGGCTCTCACCGGCCTCACCACTGTCCCCCGCCCTGCGGAAACCCGGCTCTCTTGTCTGTGAAGTGTTGTTGGCTGACGGAGTCGGCAGAGTCGGACCACCCAGCCGGCCAGCCCGGTCAGCGCGCGTCCCCGGACTCGGATGGGCAGCGCGAGGCTCCCCGAGGGCCCCGTGTCCTTCACGGGACGAGAGACCCCTCGGGAGCGAGTGTCGCACGGTCACTCCTCCGTCAGCTCGTCTGGGCAGCACGTTGCGGCGCGTGCGGCCTCCACGGGGCACAGACCCTCGTCCTCGTGGCCGTGGCCGGTGTGGAATGGTGGGACCCACACCCTCCACGAGCAGGGGGCCTGCCGCGGAGAGGGCTGCTGTCCTCACGGGAGCCTCGGCTCCACCCAAAGCACGGCCACCTCACCAACCAAAAATGTTACCTTGGGGGACCCCGTGTTCACCGCTGTCCTCGCCAGTGGTAATCGAGAAGCCACACCACCTTCCCCCATTGTAGTCCGTGTTCCACGGGTCAGTCCCTCCCTGTCTAAGACCTGGCCTTGGCAGGGGCTGACGGACCGTGGGAGATGGCCCGCATTCCCCCAGGTGCCGGGTGGACACGGGTTCCCGGGCCGGGCCGCTGCTGCGTGCTGGGAGCGCGTCAGGCGGTGGCCCCGTGGCGGGTGCGCTCGTGGCAGGCGGGGCACCTCCCCGCGGACCTGGGGGTGCGAGGGGTTTGGCGCGGGCCAAGCCGCCGAGTGGCCGAGGGCTCCCCACGGCAGGCGTCCCGAGTCGACCGACGGCGCCCGTTCGGAATTGCGCTTCCACACCTGGGGGCTTCCGGCAGGCCCGAAGAGCCGGGCGGCGGGAGGGCGCCCCACCGGAGGGAGGCGCTGGTCCCCGGGCCCTGCCGCGTGTGGGGGGGCGGTGGGCACCGCGACGCAGCCCCGAGCTCCCCGGGACGCCGCGCGGCCGCGCCTCGGTCAGCCCCGTCTGGACGGACGGACCCGTCAGTGGTCTCCGGCCCGGCGCCCCGGGGCTACTGGTTCACAGAGGGCGGAACCGGGCTCGGACCCACCGCCAGCAGAGCAGCCTCGAGCGAGCGGCCGTGTGACCCACGGGAGACTGCAGGGGACGGGCCAGGCGGCGGGCGCCAAGCCAACGCCGAGCTTGCGTCCAGTCTTGTGCCTGGTGATGAGGGGACAGGACAGTGACTAGGACCCTGCCCCCCAAGTCCCTGTGCCTCAGGCCTCTGTATCCCCTGACCTTGCCCAGGCCGCTGTCCACGGCCCCCGGGGTCTTAGGGAGGCCCGTTCTCCTCAGCTGCTCGCCTGAGATCCCGGGATCCTCGGAAGAGCTGGAGGTGGCACCGCCCCACCCACCACCCGCCCGTGGCCGCCATGCGCCAGCTCGCCCCACCCCGTCGCGGTCACGACCTTCCCCGGGGGCGCGCGGTCCCCAGGGGCTGACCCTGCTCTTCTCTCGGCCGTTTCTTTCGTCATCGTTTTTAGTCAATGTCATCTCTGCACTTGCCGGCCTAGAGCACGTGTGGTAACTGCGTGTGGAGGGGTCACAAGAGCCCTTGCTGCCCCCTGGGCTCCCGTGCCAGTCATGAAGGACTTCACGGCTGGCCGCGCTGGGGCACGAGGCTTGGAGCATCATCGGCGACCTGTGGCGTTACAGCCACGGAGAGTCTTAGGAAGATGCAGAAGCGATTCGTAGTGAACCCAACGTTCAGACCCCCCCTCTTGTTGTAAACATGAAACCGCGCTGACCGAGGCCCCCAGGAAGCCACGGTCGCGCGCACGCCTCCCCCCCGGCACCCCCAGGCCGCCGCTGCCTCCCGCTTATCCACATCAGGCCTTCCCGCTGAGCCCGAGCCGAGCTTATTTGGGTCAGGGGTCCCTTGGTCTCTTTCTTGTCCCCAAAACAGTGAGCCAGGAGGAGTCCCTCCGGAGGCGGGGTGCAGGAGGGCGCTCACGTTTCCATGGTGACGGCGGGTGGTGGCCGCCAGGCTTCCCAGCAGATGGCGCCCTGCGACAGGGCAGCCGGCTCCTCCGGGGCCAGGAGACGGCAGCAAGGGGGCCCCCAGGACGCACGCGCCCGCCCGCTCCTCCACGCGCTCAGCCTGCCGGGCAGCGTCCCTGGGTGACAGGCACAGAGGACAGCATGGCGACCTGCCGCCCCTCACACGCGCCCGGGTCAGAGCTGGACGGGGCTCGGTCCCGCAGCACGAGGCCGAGCGCTCCTTCCCCACGTGGGGCCCCGAGCCCGAGGGGTGCACGCGGCTGCTCCGGGCCGCCCCAGCTCATCCCTGGGGGCCGCCCCAGCGGAAGGATCGCGCCGCTCCCACCACTGAGGATATTGGGGGACGCCTTTCGGGCCCTGGCTTTGAGCCTGGAGAGACACGTCTCCTCCCTTCACGGGCACCCTGCCATCCGCCCTCACCCCGGCCCCCACGAGGGTCCCCCTCGAATGACTCCTCCTGACTGTGGGGCATGAGAACAACCCGCTTCAGACCACCCTTCAGAGGCGTGCGCCGCGGGCTCTAGAAGCCGCCACGGAAGCAGAGGGCCCGCCCGCGGGACTCGCTGGCGGACCAGGGCCCTGGGGTGGGCTCAGCGGGGAAGCGAAGCCGGGCGCGAGACCTCTTACCCCGTTTCGAAATGTTTCGTTTTTGCTTACAACGTGCTAAGCTGTCATTGAGGCAAATGTGGATAAAGCAAAGGAAGCAGACGAGGTCACCTGCAGGCTCAGCGCCAGTCGCCGAGGACATCGGCATGCCCTGGGAATGCACACAGACACACACTCATGCACACGCACACACACGTCTGTGCACATGTGCACACGTACACCCATGTCCATACACATGCACACACCGTGCAGACGCCATTCACATGCACACAGTGGGATTGCCTACGAGATGTTTGGGAACCAGCTCTGTCCCCACGTAATAATGCTGCGGATATTTTCCCACGAGGCTGGCGTTTCGGGTCGTCACTCCACTGAGCGGTGACCCAGCGTGTGACGCACCGTATTTAGTCCCAGGGGGTCGAACGTGGAGGCCGCTGCCCAGATGTGCACTACTACAAACACGCTGTGGAATGCTTGCTGGTAGCTGCCGTGTGTGCAAGTCCACGTTCTGGGCCAAAGGACACAGGACGCCGAGGTGTTGGTAACTCGCGGGGACCGGGACAGGCCGTGAGGAGAGGGCGAACTTGTTCCCGCCCCGTGCAGCTCCGGGCAGGGGCCCGGCCTCCGCCCGTGTGACCCTGGACACCACCACGCCTCAAGGCTGGCCCCTCGCTCCGGCAGAGCTCGGGCTGGTCCCGCGAGCCGTGGGCCAGGTGGGGTTTGCCGAGGTCGAGGCAGAGGGCAGACCCTGGTCTGGGGCACTGACCGGGCACCCACGCTGAAGTGTGCCGGAGGAGGGGTCCCTGGGAGTATGCTAGACATGTCCTCCTTCCCGCCTTTCGTCAGGGTGAGCTCCAAAGTGGGGTGTCCGGAGCCAGGCTCCTCCCCTTCGCTGTGCGTGCGGCCTTGGGGGGCCCTCCCCTTTTGGCTTAGTTCCCTCCCCTGCAGAGTGAAGCCACCACTGCTGGCGCCCTAGGAGACAGGAAACTTAGGGCCTGGCCCAGCGCGAGGCAGAAATCTCTCTGCCCCTCTCACAGGTAACGATGCGGGTTTTGCCGTTTCAAGCTCAGAAACTCGAAGGAAGCAGTGGATTCTTTAGGGCAGGGTCCCCAACCCCCAGGCCAGGGACCCGTACGGACCGAGGTCACAGGCGCAGAGGGGACGTCGGGCCAGCTGGGGCCCAGTCCCTAGAAGCCGGGGCCTCTGAGAGCCGGCCGGGGAGCGCGGTGTGACCAGGTGTGCTACTGTGTGTGTGTGCGTGGGGGGGGGTGCCAGCCCCGTCACCTGCCCTGCGCTGTCAGAGGGCTCATCTGGAGCAGCCACCCTGTCGCTCGAGATAGCAAAGCCTGTCCCCTCTGCCTGGCACACTCGCAGGCAGACGAAAGTATTTTTAAACTCATTTCCCTGACCTAAAAAAGCTCGTTTTTGACTGCACACCTAGCCGTCAGGACCGGCACCGCGCGCCAACTATAAATAGCTCCCTGCACCACTGGGGAGGCAGGTGCGCGGCTGCTGGGTGGGGGCCAGCTCGGGCCGCGGCAGATGTCCGGGGCCCACGTGGCGGGAGCGCGCCGTCTTGTCTTACATTGAGTTACGGGACTGGGAAGCGATGGAGCAGGGCCAGGGCTGGCCGCGACCCGGGTCCCCACGGCGCCTGTCCTGTGCCCTCGGTGCGGGGGCGGGGGGAGCCCCGGCAGCCACGGGCAGCCCCGCCGGGGGAGCGGGGGCTGCGGAGAGGGGGTGGCCCGGGCCGCCGACCGCGGCGGCCCCGAGGACGTGGGCAGCATCTCAGCTCCGCGAATCCAGAAGCGAGCCCCTTCTTTTGCACGACGAGAGCACGCTCCTCACACGGAGCCGGGAAACAGAGATGACGAGCGGATCTGGGCGTCTCTACGGAGCCCCCGAAGCCCCGGCCCTGCAGGGGGTGGGCGCGCCGCGGCTCGCCCCCGTCCAGCGAGGGCCGCGCCGCCGCCTCCACCGCTGGCATTGCCCGGGACTGGGCATTTACTGGACTCACTGCCTGACGGGGTGGACGCCGTCTCTGTGCGGGGCCTCTGGGCGGTGCCCACTCCCTCCTTAGCAGCCTGGGCATGACTCAGTTTCCCCTTCTCACCCCAGCACCGGGTACTCAGCTCCTGCCCTCTCCCTCTTCCTTCCGGCGTCTGCTGGCCCCACAGCCCCTCACAGCCCTCACAGCCCTCGGGGAGAAAGGAAGATTCCAGCCCCTGGAAGGGCCGAGAGCCAGGGCGGGGAGCAGGAAGGGAGGGGCCGTGGGGCAGCTGTGCCCGAGGCCGGGGACGCACACCGGGGGCTTCACCTGGCGCGCGGGAGAGCTCGGCCACGGTGGGACCAGTCCCTCTGCCTCCCTGCTCCTGGAGGAGCGTGGCGGGGTCCTGAGTGCTGCCTGGAGGAGGCGTTCTCCCCGCTCCCGCCTCTCGCCGTGACCTGGCCCCGGGCGATGCAGAGCAGGGATGCTGCCCGCCACTGACCGGCCGGTCTCGGAATCAGTCAGTCGCCCGATCGGAACGAAAAGAACGAAAGCGTCCGTCCGAGCGCGCTGGAGGAGGGTGCCGGTGTTCCACGAAGCCCCGGCGCTCAGCACACAGGTGTGCGCGGCTCGCGGACTCGCTTCCCTCGGCGCCTACCGCGGGGGGGCGATCGCGAGGCGGAGTTCCCGCGCGGGACGTTAGAGTTCATCTCCTGAAGCTTCTTCCTTAAACGAGGGGACGCCAGCCGAGAGGGGGCTCCCCACGTGCAGTCACAGCCCCTGTGCCGCGACACCCGCATGGCCTCGGGCCGGCGTCGGGCAGCCCGGGCCCCGCCGGAGGAGTTTCTGGCTGGACGTGGCCAGGACAGAGGGCTCTCGCCGGGGCGCTGGCCCCCGGCCCCCGGAGTGTGTGAAGACGGCGCTTTCCTGAGTGTCACTGGACCCCGGGGCTGGTCGGGGGGCGAGGGGACACCTGGGCTACGTCTCTCTCCCTCTCACACGGGGTCCCCCGGAGGCCACGCCGGAAGGACCGACCGGTCGCGGTTCCTTACGTCCTTGTCCCTCTGTGTCCTCCGACACTGCCCGGCCCCGGCTGGGCCACGGCCACTCCGGGGACAGCCGATGTGTGACATTAGTGTTGGGTCAGGGTGCCCTCACCTCCAAGGCGGTCAGCTCACCTTCTGAGTGTGGGCAGACGTCTTCGGCACCTCACCTGCATCCTGCTGAGGCCTGAGGACGGACATAGGGGCCCCGCTGCCCGCGAGCAGGAGCCCCTGTGAGCTTCGAGGGACCCTAGTGTTCCTGGCCTCGCCTCCCTGTGAGCGAGTGAAGGCCCTGCCCCCAGTCCAAGGGCTGGTCGGTGGGGCCACCATGGCCTCTGGGCGGGGGGTGGGGGGCACTGTGCGCCCTTAAAGAAGAGGTGTGTGGCCGGAACTTTCCAGGCTCCTCGGCGAGGCTGCGGGCCGGGTGTGTGGCCCCGTCCTTGCTGGGGCCCTCCCATGGGTCATCCGCTCTCCCCAAGCCGTGGGCAGCATTTCCCAGAGGGAAGCGAGGGCCCTGGAAACGAGTGGCCGGCTCCAGGCCAGCAGCCAGGTGAGGGTCTCGCGCCTCCTCCGGGGAGGAGGACCTGCAGGTCCCCAGCTCGGTAAAGGGACCGAGGACAGGGATGGGGTGTGAGGCCGCCACACATTCCAACAGAGCCAGAGCACCGAGGCCCTAGCCCTGGTCCCGCAGATCTGGGGTTCAGGTCCCAGCACAGTCATGTCACCCGCCCCCCCCGGCCCCCTTCACCACCGACATCTATGATAATGTTATCCTTTGTCTTGCAGGCCCGGCCTGGTGCCTTGGGGGCGCCTGCAATGGCTGAGCTTCAACGGGGGCCACGAGGCTGGGAGAGGACCCGGGTTGGGGCGGCACCGCCCGCTCCGACTGCACCCAGCAGGTCTCGGCGCCGCCGCCTGGGGGCTGTCCTTGCCCTCTGTACTTCCCATATTTGTTGGGGTTGCGGATGCCAGCCCAGGGAGTGCCTGCTCGCTCCCTCCGTGACCACCAGAGGGCGCTCGGACATCACTCAGAGGGACGATCGCGCCACCAGCATCGAGAAGAGCTTCGGTGCAGAGGACACGGGGAAGGGGGGCCGGGACCCAAACGGGCGCCAGCTCCTCGCACCCCGCACCCCCACAAGCCCGCCCCTTTGCTCCCTGCCAGGGTCAGCGCCAGGGGAAAGAAGGCCGCCCTGTGGGGGCTCCCGGAACCCCGGGCACCGTGGACCAGCCTGTCCCCGAGGCAGGGCGGCCTGGTACCCCGAGACGTGGCAGCCTCCTGCTGACTCTCCCGCTGCCCACCACCTGTACCTGGGGAGGGCCTGGCAGGTAGAGAAAGAGCCTGGGTTCTCAGTGGACCCCGGAGCTGGGCCAGCTGGATACACGCTGAGTAGAAACTGTATGCGAGGGGGGCCACCAGCACCGCCTGGGAAGAGCCCCATCATGGGCCTGCGGACAGGGCCCCTTCGGGGTGCACGGCCTATGGGACACGGGAGCATGGAGTCAGGCCAAGACCCGTTCAGCCCCTCAGAGCCCCCGGCTTGGGAGAGAGGACTGTGCCTTTCGCAGACATCACTAAGCTATTAGAGGGGCCCCCACCACAGCGAGAACAATGAACGGCGGCGTCCGTGCGCGGTCCGGCCAGGCCTCGGTCCTCCGTGCCCCGCCCCACACCTCCGGGCTCTTTCTGAAACAGCGAATAAAGCTCCCCAGGGTCCCTCCCACCCCCACTTCCCTGCCAGGCTCATGGTCCTCTGGGCCTGGTGGCTGGCCACGCTCTGAGCAAGGGAAGAGAGCACAGTCTGGCCGGAAGGCTTCCGCGGGGATTCAGATGACAATGACCAGCGGGTGACCAAAACGAGGACCGCGCGGGTGTGGGGCTCCTCTCAGAGACACGGGTCGTTTGGCTGCCTGTCAGTTGCAGGGCCCGAAAGGGGTCCCACAGCTCCCCTGGGGCCTGGAGGGCTGGAGTCCCCGGCCGGGATGTGGGCCGGTGTCGGCAGAAAGGGCCTCGGTTTCCAGGATACAGTGAGCTCCACCCGGAGGTCAGGCTCTGAAGTTTTTCCTTGCATTTTTGGCATAATGTCACTTCGGCTTTGCCCTCATCGTTCGGATTCCGGAACCTTCTTATCTAAATGGGTCTCCGCCATCTGGGCCCGTAGCCGCCCTCCTCCCGAAAACCAGTGTGGCCCATTGAGAACGCAATCTCGCAGCTTCCGCGCCTCCTCGGAGCGGGACCCGGAGCCCGTTTCTATGGCAAAATGTGAATTTTAAGATTTTCTTCTTAATTTGAGAAAGTCAGGCTCAGCTGAAAAAGGAAAGAAGGTTATCTCCGAGCACAGACGAATTTCTCTGGGCCGGGAGAGTAAGGGCCCTGCGGCTTCCTGGAACCACCTAGTCCAGAGGTGTCTGTCTCCATTTACCTGAGGTTGGGTTAGCATCGGGGCTTACCTGTGAGCAGCCCCCGGGTCTGTTACCCTCCCGAGTCCCCTCTGGCCCCCAGCGATCTTTTGAATTCCACCCGAAACACGTGCCCGGACAGTGTCCACAGCCCGGGAACCGCCCTGCCCCTCTCTCCCCACGGGTTTCCGTTCAGGACCTAGGGTGGGGGTGGCGGGCTTTTTCTGCGAAGACCCAGGTGGCAAATCTTTCAGGCTCCGAGGGCGTGTGGTTTTCAGGACGGGATCTGGGACGGGGTCTGGGACGCACCTGCTCAGCCCCGCGGTGGGAGCTGGGGACAGAGCGGAGGCCGAGCGGCGCGTGTGGCCACTGGACTTCACCGATGGACTCCGAATTTCACCCGAGCTCCACATGCCATGAACTATTACCCTTCCATAGCCTCCCGCCCCCCTCCTCAAGTCCGGTCTCGGCCGCGGGGCGGGACAGAACCCGGCGGCGCGTGGGCCGCGTTTGTCGCGGGGCCGCGGTTGGCCACCAGTCCCGAAATGTCCCTCCGCAGCGGGCCTGGGGACAGCGGGGCGCACGAACCGTTTTGGCGACTTGCTTGGAGGAAGTCTGCGCAAGTGCCTTCCCGGGGCCTCGCGCCCCTGAGCGGACTGGCCGACCCCTGCCCTGCGCCATGGGAGAACCAGGAGCGCGGACCCGGGCCGCTCCCCGACACCCGCACGCCCCTGGGGGGCACCCTGCTGCCTTCTTGCCCACGCGCGTGCGCTGCGCGTGCCCGGCATTTCCCGCGCGGGCGCGAGGCCGGGGCGCCGGGGCTGCGGGTTCGCGCCCCGCAGACGAGGACGTCGGCGCGCTCGGCGACTCCGCTCCCCTCCCAGCCGCCGCGTGGCAGGGGCCAGGGCGGGGCGGGCATTCGGCCCCGCGCCCCACGCGGCGGAAAGTCTCCGTGCCGTCCTCGGTTAGTCAGCGGCAGGGCACAAAGAGAGCAGTTTTGACAGGAGGGGGGGCGCGTTTCCTCTCGAGGGGGGCCGGCAGCCTCCAAGCGCAGGTCGCCCCTGCAGACGGAGAAGGGGGCGCCTCCTCGCGGGGAGCAGGCTGCGCCCCCGTGAGGCCCTGCGCTCGGTCTCTCTGGGCGGTGGCTCCCTTCTGTCGCCCGTGAAAAAGAGAATTCTGGATGTAAAGCCAAAAGAATCTCGACAAGGAGGCCGGAGGCCGGAGGACGGCTGGGCAAGGTGCGTCTCACCGCCGCCGCGCCTGGCCAGGAGGGGGCGCCGCCTGGGCCTCGCTGCTGCAGAGCTGGTGGCACAGGCGCCTTCGGGCCCTGCCAGGGCCCGCCGCAGCAGGGTGCACCGCTCACGAGTGGGTCGCCTGAGCGGCTGGGCTGCCCAGTGCCTCCGGCTGCCTGACACACAGCCCTGAACAGCGGCTGACAGAAGCCTCCGGGCATCACCACGGTTGCAAGCCTTGAGCCTGCTAACCACCTACACGGCCCCAAAAAACGTCTTTTCCAGAGAAAAACCCAAACCGCTCCTGCCCAGAGGGCCTGGAGGTGGAAGTAAGCCTGGGGTGGGCCCCAGGGGGCATGCCAGCCCCCCGCCCGCTGCCAGGCGTCTGGGTCCCTGGCCTTCCGGAAAAGCCTTGGCCTCATCACAGATGCCCCGAGACCACAGGCCTCTTCCCCCCACCAGCTTCTCCAGACCTGCCCCAGTGGGCCCGAGACGGAAGCCATCATGTTCATGAACATTCCGCTGGCCACATCCGGACCAGCCTCCAGACGGGCCTGCCCTGCTCAGGGGCCCCAACCCGCGGCCCACCCCGCGCAGCCCAGCCTGCCTGCGCCCCGGAGCCAAGCACGAAGCGCGACAGTAGCCTCCAGACACCCAGAGCTCCCGGAGCAATGGCCAGGGCAGTGTCCCCTCGGCTGAGCCTACCACTGACTCAGGGCGCCGGCCACAGGTGCCCAGGAAAGAGAGCCCACACCCGACAAGGACTCCAGATGCAAGGCTAGGACTTGGAGGCAGCGGCGTGGCCCGAGGGCGCTGGCATCCTGAGACAATAGTGACCGAGACTGCAGAGGAGGGAAGGTCGGAGCCACTGAGGACAGGCCAGGCTGTACACCCCACTGTGCGACCCCCACAGATTGGGAATTGGGGAGCCTCCAGAAAAGAACATGGGGGGGGTGTGTCTTAAAAGGCCCCCAGGACTTCGGAAAGCAGAGAGAGACGCAGGGCTGGCGGGAGTCCTGAGTGGCTGTCCCAAGGTGACCTCCCGGGTTAGGCTGTGCTAGTTTGGGGGTCGAGTGGGAGCAGAACCGCACCCCGCACAGCGCCCCCAACCTTCGGAGTGTAGAAAGACTTTCACGTGATAAATACGAGCAGAGCCGAGGTTTCTCCAGTAACGAAAACAATCAAGTTGCTTTGGTTACCTACGGAAGCTGGTCTGAGTCCACAGTCTAAGCAGCAAACCTCAACATAATAGCGGAGACTCCTGTCAGCACCAGGATTCCCAAACAAAGAGGCCAGAAGAGCAAAGAAACGGGCTGGAACAGGAGTTCTTAGTCATCGTATACTAACCAGTCTGTGCGTGGCACGTTTTATTTCTATAAAACTATTACAAAATATTCAAAAATACAGTTTAGTAAATTTACAGCAGTTATTTCTCAATTTATTAATGCAAAAACATCCTTTGTTTATCTCTGTACAAACTACAGGCTCCATCCGCGTGGGCTCGTCACTATGTGCGCTTTTAAAAAATATTATTTTCTAATAAATTCTTTGAAGTTAAAAATAACAGAGTTCTTCCAGTTTGTCCAAAGAAATAAGAAAGAAAGGAAAAGTGTGAGTGTGTGAGTGTGTAACAGTCTTGACTTCCAAGAACGTGGCCAAAATGGTGATGACAAGCAAATCTTAAACCATGAAGACCATAGAGGAGATGGCGGTTACCTTGGAAACTAGTTAAATTAAAAATAATATATCTTCATATTTTACACTATTTCAAAAATGAAATGTAATTCAGTTAAGTATTGATCTCTCAAAAATCTAATTTACAATTCTGTGTATAAAAATATACTTTGTGGACCCCCGCGAAGCATGTTTTAGTCTACACTCGCCGAGAAGCAGGAGCCGGCACAGGAGGGGTGGGGTGCGGACAGTGTCGCTTTCCGGAAGGCGGGACGAGGGGCGTGTACAAAAATAGACTCCGAGCACGTCGCTTGGCCTCACAAAATAATCTTTCCCCCGTGAGCACAGTTCACGTGACAATAATAAATTATCCAAGAAACAAACTATTTAAGGCTCTTGAAGGTCCGGTTCATATTATTTAAAACATCTATTCATACCAAACAAATAAATAGCCAGGAGAGGTGAAAAAAAAAATAACCAAAATAAAACAATAACCGAAAAGTTCAAAAAATATATATATGAACTAAACACGACAGAACTTCCCAGGGTCTGTATTTCCTTAGAGTCTACTTTGGGCTGTCCTACTTTATTATTATTAATTATTATTATAATTAACGTCTCATTCCGTGCGCTTTTCCGCGTGTCTCTTGCTGTGTCTCGCCGCCGCCCCCGCCCCCCACCCGCCCCGCCCCGCCCGCCCCCGGCCTTCAGCTGGACTTGACCGCCATGCCCAGAGGGTGCAGGGCCTCGCTGTCCAACAGCCAGGTGCCTATTTGGTAGAGCAGCCGCGAGTACCAGTGGACGCCCGCCGCCGCCGGCGCCCCCCGCGCCTGCTGGGGGGCGCGGCCCCCGCCCCCGCCGTCGCCGTCCCCGCCGCGGTCCGTGCGCGCGGGCGCCAGCGCGGCCAGCAGCGCGTGCGCCAGGCGGAAGGGCGCGAAGGCGCGGTGCGCCCAGCCGTGCTCCTCGATGACCGCGTAGCACGACGCCAGCACCCGGTTGATGAGGATGGTGCCCTGCGCCGTGAGCGGCGCGTACGCGCCCGCCGCCTCCTCGCGCAGCGTCACGCTGTGCACGGCGGCGGGCAGCAGCCGGCGGTCCCCGCCGCGCTCGGCCACCACGTACACGCGCTGGCCCGGCCGCACGCGGCTGGCGAAGAGCGCCCGGCGCCCCGGCGCGCCCCCCGGCGGCCGCCCGGCGCCCGAGTCGTTGTGCGGCGCCACGAAGAGCAAGTGCGCCGCGGTGAGCAGCAGGCGCTCGCGCGGCTCGCGCGTCTCGATCACGTAGAAGACCTTCTTGGCGCCGTCGTCGCGGTCCAGGAAGGTGAGGAAGTCGCTGTAGAGCAGCCGGCCCTGCTCGTCGGCCGCCAGCACGCGGTCGCCGGGCCGCAGGTCCTTCACGCGCTTCGTGCCGCCCTGCTCCAGGTGCACCGTGGCCGAGCCGGGGAAGCAGCCGCCCGACTTGGCCGCCACCGAGTTCTCTGCGGGCGAGGAGAAGGGCGAGAAGAGGGGACAGGGCGGTGAGTCCCGAGCGCGAGGCGCGTGCGGGAGGCGGGGCGCACGCTGGGGCCCCCGTGCGCCCGGGCCGGCCGCGCGCGGAGCCGGCGGAGTCCGGGCGGAACCGGAGCGGCGCCCCTGCCCAGCCCCACGGCCTCGGCGACGGAACTCGACGCAGACACATTCCCCAATGGCCCTTTTAGGACTGAACTGGCGGTGACAAAGGTTGGCTGGCGTTACACCCCTCTCCTTCCTCCTTCCTCCCCCCTGCTCCCCCCACCCCGAACCCTACCCCCCGCCCCAACCAGCACACACCCAGCCGCGCCACGAATCCAGAGGGTATTTGCTCTCCACTTGGAGTCCTCGGGAAGCCTCCTTGAGCTCACTTGGGCGCCGGGGCGCACCCTCCTTCCCTCCCGCCCCCGGCGCGGGGCGCGGCGCCCCCTCGTGCGCGCCGCACCCGGCTGCACCGCGGGGACCCCTGGCCGGCCCACCCCCCGCGCGCAGCCGGGGCTCTCGGTGTCGGCCTGTTGGGGGACGCCGAGGGCGGGAGGGTGAAAAATAGCTGTAGAGGTCGAGGCAACTGGACAAACATTCCAGGGAACTGGCCGAGGCGCGAAACCCGGGGCTTGTGTGGATTTTCCAATTAAAATCCAATAAAAGGCCCAGCGTTGTCGCCGCGATCGCTGCGCTACATGGGAGACACTCGGAGGAAGGGACACTTCTGTGTCTCCCCTCCCCTCCCCTCCCGCGGCTCCCGGCCGCCCCCTCCCTGTTTGCTCAGGTGCACCCCCCTTCCCCGCGGTTCACACGCGGGCTCTCCAGAAGCCCGGGCCTCACAAGCGCTATTTGCTCAGCCAGGCCTCTCTTCCAAGCTCTCAAGATGTGTATTTGAATTTTAAATGGCGGGGCCTGCTCGAGCGCTGGAAGCGGCCGGGTTCTCAAGGCCCCTTGACGACGCGCTTTCTCGAGCCTCTGAGGCTCACTGTCCCGAGGACAATGCTCGGAGCCGGGGGCGCGCAGGGGGCCGGGAGGAGGGGCGCCGAGGCCCCGTCTTCTTTGCATTCCAATCTCCCGGATCATGCTTTTTGCAAATAGAGATCGCGAGAAAGAATCTTCCTGCTGGAATTACAGAGGGCTTTTAATCTTCTCATCGGTTTCTCCGGCATGAAGTGCGGGCCTGGCCGTTGGAGGCCCGCGGTAGCCCCCCGGAATGCGACCCGGGGCGCAGGCGAGCTGGAGTCGTCGAGTCGCACGACCCTGCTTGACACGCAGCGCCCCCGCGCCCCGGCCCGTGTGCGCGAAATGCCGACGAGCGGCTCTGCGCACCCGGGGCCCGCGCCCCGGCGGGATCCTGGGCCGGGTCCCTGCTGCTCATCTGCGCGGAGACCTCTGGGGACCCCCGGCGGGGGTATCCCTGCCAGTGGTGGGGCTCGCGGACAGAGGTGGCCCCCGAGGGGTCCGCCCGCGAGCGCAGCCGCGAGCTGCCGAGAAGGGCGCACCCGGCGCGGCGGGAGGAAAGGACCCCCGCAGAAGTTTCCCCGCGGAGACCCGCGAAGTGGGGGCGCCGCCTTCCCTCCCGCCCGAGACCCCTTCCCCACGGTCCCTGCCACACCTCTTCTTTCTGTTGTGACAAAAAGCCACTATTTTCCTTACCTACGAAGTGTGTCTCGACACTTCAAGTGTTTTCCTGCTAACATCTGCTATTAAAACACCGTTTAGGAGACAAACAGGCAAAACTGGGGAGGGGTGGGGAAGACACTGTTCCTCCGAAATTCAGTGTGAACTGTTCTGCTAAACGCGCCAGCTTCAGCTGAGAGATGGAGGGGCGCGCAGAGCGGCCTCCGAGGTGGGGCGCGCGCGCGCGGGCGGAGAGCGAGCGGTTCCTCGCCAGCAACAGCGTGTGGCGTTGCAGGCCCAGGGAAGGGAGCTCACGGGCGCAGCTGCAGGCGCGGATCTGCCTCCCCGGCCCTGGCTGCGCTGGGGCAGCCCAGCTGGCTCCTAGCAGGACGGTGCTTCTGGGCTTGCGGCCTCCAGATGTTGGACGCGGTGACTACTGGGTTTATTACCTCCCACCAGGCCTCTCCCCAAAGGCTTAGCCAGTGAGTGAAGTTAGCTTGGAATCTGCAGGCGCTGGTGGGGAGGGGAGGGGCACAGGGGCTTATCCCCGGACAGAACCTCCTGTCCTGGGGGGGCGGGCGGGGGCAGGGGAGTGGAGGCCACAGAATCTCAAGCCCAAACCAGAGGAAGGGTTGAAGCCGGGCCGGCCAGCCACGCAGGGCTGCAGTTTCCCGCCAGGAAACGCCCCCCCCCATCTTTCTTCCTTGTCTCCGCCACCTGCAGTGGGGGCTCTAGAAACGGGAGCGAGGGGGGGAGCAGGGAGGGGGAGGTAGGGTGGCTGGGGAAGCCATATGCCCTCTGCATCAGGGCTCGAAGGACCTGGGGTCTCCTGGAGCCTTTAGGGGAGGGACAGGTCCTTGCTGGGGGACGAGCCTCCTGGGGTGGGTAGCCAGAACAGAAGCGCCCGTCATCCAGCTCCCTCAGGCCCTGTGCCTCGAGTCCCCTCCTCATTTTTCGCTTTCCCTGGGATCGGCAGTGGGTGCACAGGTGCCATCTCTGGGCGGATCTGGAGCTGGCCTGGGGGGTGCTGCTGGCACGGGGCGGGGGCTCACCTGCTTTCACGGAGCAGTGGATGTGAGCCTTGGACTCGTAGTACACCCAGTCGAAGCCGGCCTCCACCGCCAGGCGCGCCAGCATGCCGTACTTGCTGCGGTCACGGTCCGACGTGGTAATGTCCACCGCGCGGCCCTCATAGTGCAGCGACTCCTCCGAGTGGTGGCCGTCCTCGTCCCAGCCCTCGGTCACGCGAAGCTTCACTCCTGGCCACTGGTTCATCACCGAGATGGCCAAAGCATTTAACTTGTCCTTACACCTCTGCCGAGAGAAGAGGGGGACCCGCAAACGTTACCATCCGGCCCCCCACCCATTCTCCGTCACGGTCACCGCTGTCTGGTTCCCGAGGACCAGGGCCGTGAGGAGAAGTAGAGGACAAGGCCTGAAAGGGGACCCAGCCAGCTCGGGGTGGGGGCGGGGCGTCTGCCGGAGGAGCAGGTTGTCTGGGTGGTGACTGAGGGCCCAGATGCCCAGGCGGTAGTCCCGACCAGGGGAGCAGATGGGTTTTTTTTTGTTTTTTTTTGTTTTTTTTTTTTTTAAACAAGTGCACTCATGTTTTCAGACAAGGACCCAAGAAGCCATGGACCACGCCGGCCATGACCCTCCTGTCTTTCCCGGGGTGCATCTTGCCACCCACACACCCGCCCCCTTGCTGGGGCTCCATTTCTGGGCCGTGTGTGAGGGCTCCACCCTTCTCCCTGGGCACACACCCTCCCTCACCTGGAGGCCAGAGAGAGGCCCAGGGTGCAACTTTGCAGAAAATGAGGAAAAACACACTGTATACTTCTTAAGGAGCTGCAAGCTTTGCCTTATCTCTGGACCCTCCCTCCTGCCCTATGCCTATCTGAGGTGAGAATTGAGCCATAGGTGGAGGGAGGTGGGGAGCTGATAGCAAAGCTTAAGGAGTGGGAGCGAGCCAGCGGCGCAGGGCGACCAGGCGAGTTATAATTTTCAATAAGGGCCAGGCCGGACGACAAACAGTCTTTATCTGGACAGCCACATTCCTTTGCGCAGTGGAACTTTCTGCCGGCTTTTCTGTGGTCTGATTGTGTCTCTTGTTTTCCTTAACCTGTTCCCTTCCCCCAGCTTGTTTTCTTGGCCCCGGCGCAGAATGGTGTCCTGCAAGTTTGAAGTGCAAACTTCAGAGGTGGAGGGAGGGGGTGGGCGGGAGGGTGGGGGATGGGAGCCAGGAAGGCCTGGGGCTTCGGAGCTCTTTGCCTTTGGAGAGTCTCCCCCTCACTGTCCCCGAACAGAAGGAAGCTGCGGGTCGGAGTGAGGAAGCGTGAGTAGGCGGGACGCGCACCAGGGTGCGTGGGGCCGGCCGGGGGCCTGCCCCGCCGCCTGTTCCGCGGTCCCACACAGGGAAGGAAGCAATAAAAAGAGCCTCATCACGTGTGTGCGTTTGTGTGGCTGCGCGCTCCCTGGACGCTGGCTCTGCTGCCGGTGGCGTGCGGGATGGAGCAGAGGGGGAACGGCAGAGTCCTGAGGGGTGTCGTCCCCAGAGAGGCCACTCCACGAGGCGGCGGATGGCAATTTCAAGTTAATGTCTGCAGAGGACAAGGCCGGCCTCCTCCAGGCAGGCGGATGCTGGCGTTGGGAGCCTGGTTACCGGGCTGAAGAAGCCTCCTCTCCCCACCCCCACCCCCGCCCCCATCAAGGACCCTAATAATCGCGTGGGCGACTCTTTTCCTAAAGAGTGGGGGAGGAGCGCCCTTGCAGAAGGACCGCTGCCGAGTTTTAAGGGGATGCGACAGATTGCGCAACAGGAAAAGTCCTGTGTATTTGGCAGCAATAAAACGGGGAACATGGTTGTAGAGTTAAACATACAACAAGTGGCGGGGGGAGCAGAAGGCGGGGGCGGCCCTAGTAACAGGTCGGCGCTTGAAGGTTTCTGGGCCTTCCAGCCGTTTTCTTAAAAAAAATAAATAAATAAAAATAAAAAAACTCGGAAAGGCAGAGTTGGAGTGAGGTCATCGTGAGGATTGAACGCGTTTTACATGAAAATCAATCAGTAAACCAGGGTCAGTTAAGAGCCGGGATGTGGAGCCGGCTGCGCAGGCGCACACCGCCGACACGCACACGCACACACCCGCGTGCCGAGCCCCTGTCCCACCCCTGCTCCCATCTCTGGGGGGCCCGTGAAGCTCTCGGCAGCTTCCCCCGGGCAGCTGGCGAGGGGGGAGGGCAGGATGGGGAGGGTGCAGGACCACCCTCCCGTCCCCTGAGCTGCGCCACTTAAGCAAGAGCCGAAGGACCCAGGCGAGGACGCAGGCCGAGGCAGGCCCGATCGGCGGCCCGCGCCCTCCCCGGCTCCCCCCAGCGCGGCGCCGCGCCGGCCCGCCGCCGCGAGGACGCGCTGCTCCCCGGCCTGGCCGGATCGCCGCGGCCCAAGGCAGGAAGCCCAGGCCGGTCATCAATTCACTGAGTCGTGTGCCACGAATCAAGCCCGACTCTGTGCAGCCACCGTGAAGCCCAGCGGGGCCGCAGGGCCGCTTTGTGTCGCCGAGGCTGAGCGGTTCCCTACGCCTGAGCTCCCGCCACCTCCCCCGTCTGCGCAGCCGCTCGGAGCCTGGAGGCCTGAGAAGGACTGTCACCGCCAACACGCCGAAGGGCTTCCCCAGCACGGGGGCAGGAGTGTTCCAACTTCAAAAGAGCACCCCCAGTCTCTGCACACATCTCTCTCCACCGCGCCCCCTCCACTGCGGAGAGCCAGACCCCTCCCACCCCTACAGGAAAGCCTCGGCAACCCCACGCCTGAGCGCGGCGCCCCAGGGCCGCCACGCACCCCGAAACCTAC
Organism: Rousettus aegyptiacus; assembly: GCF_014176215.1. Taxonomy (NCBI): domain Eukaryota; kingdom Metazoa; phylum Chordata; class Mammalia; order Chiroptera; family Pteropodidae; genus Rousettus; species Rousettus aegyptiacus. The sequence goes on along the minus strand of NW_023416288.1, from coordinate 47,772,775 downwards.
GCAGTGTCTCAGGTCACTGCCCCCTCCGCCCTCGCGGCCCCCTGCCCCCTCAGAGCCCCCCAGTACCCCTCCTGGCACCCGGGGCCTGCGGGGAGAGAGAGGGTGTCTGTCTGCGCTCCCCCCTCTCGGAGTTAATATTAACCAAGAGCTCATGCGTTCCAGAACTGCCCTCAAAGTTCCACTGGGGACGATCTTGCCATGGTTGAGGGACTTGGGCGGCAGTCACATTAGAGAGACAGACACAGCGAGACACGGAGGGACGGAGGGACGAGACAGGGGAGGAGGGACACGCACCTGAGAACAGAATCCAGGTGCTTCTCTTAAGCGAGGGGCCGGCGGTGCGCAGGCTCGCCGAGCGCCCTGGCCGCCTCGGCCTGGGAGGCAGTCCGGCTGCACCCCTTCCCCGGCCCTGCCCGCGCCTCCCACGTCCTCCGCCTTCGCCCCCACCCCACCCCCCTCACTCGAAGAACCAGACAAGAAGGAAGCACACGGAAGGAATAAACAAGGGCACCTTCCAGGCCGCCCCCCGAGCCACCCGCGTTCTAGGGGGACATTTGTGGGGTCTGTGATACAATCTGGCTTGGCTCTCCCCACCCCGCCGCACCCCACCCCCGCGGAGGCTGCCCCTCCCCCGTCCTCTTGCGCTGGGACTGGGAATAGCCACTGCCCAAGGAAAAAAAGTATTTGTTTTCGTTTCTTCGTCTGAGGGAAGTTGACAGAAGGTCAGAAGTTCAAATGCTGCCCGCGCACGCGGCGGCGAGAGTGTCGCGGCGCGGGGCCGCGCGGCCGTGGGTCCCCGCAGGGCGGCCGGCAGAGGGACCTGGCTAGGCTCGGGCGCGGCGCCGAGGACCGGGAGGCCCGCCGGCGGCGGAGGCTGCGCCGGCGCTGGCGCTGGCACCCTGGCCCGCGAGCGGGCGACCCCGGCCGTCGGGGCCCTGCTCGCAGCCGGGACGCGCTGCGCAGCGCGCGTGGAGCGGCGGTCGCGGCCCGGCCGCGCGCGCTGAAACCCGAGCCGCGGGGTCGACGAGCCCGGAGTACGCGGCGCTGCATGTCTGCTGGGCGCGCCGCTCCACGCTCGCCGCGGGGCAGCCGGGCGGCCAGGCCCGGGCCCCTCTGTGGCGTGGGCCGCGCGCACACCCGGGCAGGCGCTGACCCCTCCGGCTCGCGGACGCCCGGTGTCCTCGCTCCCCCTCTTCTAACTTGCCTCCCGCCTCCCCGGTTCCGAGGGCCCCCCAGAAGGCCTCCTCCCTCCCGAGGCAGCAGTGTGACCAGGGGTCGGGGCCCCAGACCCGCTGGAGAACTCCCCGCCGCTGGCCGCACGCACGGCCGCCTCGGGGCCTGCGCAGAGTCAACCGCGGCTCGCGCCGCCCTGGGCACAGGCGCCCGCGGCCACCCTCGCGGTCCAGATTTAAGGTGGTCGTGAGCAGATTGGAGAGAGCGAAGTCTCGAGAAGGACTCTCCCCACGCTCCCTCTCCTCCCCCTTCCTCCTCCGGCTGCCCGCGGCCTCTCTCGGCTCCGTAGCAAGGCCGGGCTCGGGCTGGGAACCGAGGGCCCGGAGGTGGCGCCTCCGCCCGCCACCCCCACCCTGGCGGCTCTTGCGCCCCTTCCGCGCCGCTCAGTCAGCGGCGGTGCGCTCCTAGCCCTAAAGGTAGGACTCGAATATTTTAATAGGGCAATAAAAAGGATGTTGACCTATATTTGCCAGGAAATCCATATCTAGCTTCAGTTATACGTGCACTGAGTTTCAGACAGTCCGCGGCGGGCGCGGAGGCGCAGCCAGAAGTCTCCGGCGGCGGTGGGGAGGGAGCGAGGCGCGCGCCCTTCCCTTCGCCTCCCCTGTCCAGCCCCCTCCGCCGGGTTTAGTCTCTCCGGATGCCTCTGCCAGCAGGTTGGAAACTACAGTGATGCAATGCCAATAAGTTCTAAGTCCCTCCCCTCAAGGACCGCGGCCCGGGAGAATGAAAGCGCATCCTTAAAGAAATATCGATACATTCACACTCTGATGGGCGCAACCGCCACCGCGGAGTCGCAGTGGAGCGATGCGACACGCCAGGGACGAGCCGAGCCGCCTCGGAGCCCCCGCCTTTCGTCGGAACGCCTCCCGGCTTTTCCGATCGCGGGCCTGCGGCGGGGTCGGCCGGGTGCGGCGAGAGAAGGGAAAGGCGGGGGGCTCCGAGGTCCAACGCTGGAGGCTGCATCTGCGCGGCGGTCTGGAAGCCGCTCTATGTTCGCGGCGAGGAGTCAGCCCCCTCCCTCCATCGCCACTCCAAAGACGCCCCAAAGTGAAGGTCTCCCCGGTTTACAAGCCAGAGCTGAGGCAGGATGGGAAGGCCATCGCGGCAAGGCAAGACGCATCAGGTCAGGGCCATCCGCGGACCGCGGCGCCTGCCGGCCTCCCCCGCCCCCACCCTAAACTTCTCCGGCCGGACCCTTCACCTCCATTCCCCTCCAGGAAGAGGAAGGGATGGCAGGTAGGCAGGTGGGTGGGGAGGCAGCGAGCGAAACCGCCCTTCTACCTGCCTGCAGAGCAAACAGACCAGGTCTCAGACTGCTCGCGCGCACCGGAGCCCCCGGAAGGCGCCGCGCGCCGCGCTCCGGGTTTCTACCTGAGTCATCAGCCTGTCCGCGCCCGTGTTCTCCTCATCCTTGAATATGATGTCGGGGTTGTAATTGGGGGTGAGCTCCTTGAACCGCTCGGAGTTTCTTGAGATCTTCCCTTCGTATCTTCCGCTGGCCCCGAGCGTCTTCTCCGCCACGTTGGGGATAAACTGCTTGTAGGCTAAAGGGGTCAGCTTTTTGGGGTGCCGCCTCTTCCCGAACCCCCTGCCGGGTCCGCACGCCAGCCCCGAGCACAGCAGCAGCGACCAGACGAACGCCAGCGGCAGGCATCGCGCCAGCAGCAGCATCTCGTCCGCGGAGCCCGGGGACTTCAAAGCCGGCTCCGCGCGGGTCTGTGTGCGCGGAGTGTGCGCGAGTGTGTGTCTGTGCGCGTCTGTGTGTGTGTGTGTGTGTGTGTGTGTGCGCGCGCGCGCCTGTGCGCTCTCCCTCGCTCGGCTCGCTGCTAGCTCCCTCGCCCGCTCTGCCTCTCTCTTTCTCTTCCTATAGAAGCCTGCCCGCCGCTGCTGCGGGGGGCTCTCGGCGGATCCCCACCCAGACGGGGGCTGGAGCGGCAGGCTGCTGGTCGCTGATAACGGAGCACATCGGAGTTGGGGCGGGAGACAGCAATCAAAAGACAAAAAGAGTCTGATTTTAAATGGTAGCAAGCCTGGAGAGCTTGTGAGAGAGGCTGTCTCCAGTACTATATTATAGCTGGCAGGGGCGCATCTGATTGGCCGAAGCAGCACAAGCCTGTCTTCTGATGGTTAACCCTAAAAAAGACTAGAATTTTTTTTTCCCCGTCGCCGCTGTTGCTTTATTTTCACCTGAAGGCTTCGAGTTAGAAAAGGGGACCTCTGCCGAGACAAAGGTGGGCGTGAGGGAGGCGGCCGGCTCCTGGGGATGACATCAGCCCCCCCGCCCCCCCCCCGCGCTGCGTGCACCGCGCCGTTCCCCCTTCGCTTTCTCCAGAATGGTAGGTGCTTCAGTTAAAACCAACCGAAGTTTTAGAGGACAGTCTGGGTCGCCCCCCTCCCAGCTTCCATGATCAAACAAGTATTCCCTCCAGCGTTTGAGGGGCAAAGCTGCCCAGGTCTTATTTAAATGTTTTTTCTTTTCTTTTTTTTTTCTTTCTTGTTTTTTTCCCAGAGACTTTATCACGCAGGCTGGGTCTCCCCGCATTTTAAAGACAGAGGGTCTGCGTGTCCCCCGAATATTCAACACCCTTGGACGGGAGGGCAATTTCCACTGACCGCACGTAAAGCATTACTATTCAAAGTGCTCTAAGTGCCTCAGAAAAACTTGAAAATGCTGCTCCTTTATTGCGTTTCAATCAATGCATTATTTTTAACCCTCCGAACAGGGATGGAGGAGAGCCCAGGGCGGGCACAGAGCGAGGCCGGCCTGCTGCCGGCTGGGCCCAGCGGGGTCTGGGCGCCGCACCCCAGCCTGGAGAACGGGCCGGTGCTGGTGGGCGGAGGCCCGTGGTGCCGGGGGGCCGTGGGGAGTGGGCAAGGCTGTGCACACACCACCCCCACAGTCTATCGATCTGAGCAAAGTGCAGGCCGGGGACGAGCTGGATGTGGGATTCAGGCTCCTTGCACACCGTGCAGAGCTGGCTTTTCGTGGAGCCCTGCAGGCCGGCCCTCAGGGTCGTGGGGGCTGCGGGCCGAGATGGGGCAGGACTCTGGGGGGACCACAGTCTGGTCAGAGAGGGGGGTTCAGAAGAGGGCCCAGCGCTCAGGGCCGGCCATGCTGGACTCCCCAGTCCCTGTGCTTCTTTCAGAAAAAATAAAGTCCTATTTAAACCGGAAAAATCACACCAGCAATCGCCCCTTTTTGCAGACCAGGCCCTCCTCTCCTCTGCCCTCCCCCATCTCCCTCGGGTGCAAGAATTGCTCAAGAGCAAGGCAGGGGAGCCGGGGATCCTGAGAGTCAGGCCCGGACCGTCACTCTGGGAAGCCCAGCCTTCTCCCTGAACCCCGGTTGGTTGGTGGGGCGAGAGAGGCCAGGTCTGAAGCCTCAGCCTCCAAAACAATGGGGTGCTTCCAGCTGTCCAGGCAGGCCCCTCGCAGACGCCCTCTTTGGTCGGGGGGTGGTGGAGGGAGCATCTGAGGAGCCATCTAGCTGGGCCTTGCAGGGCCTGCCCACCATGGAGGCCCGGCCAGCCTTGGGCCCCCCAGGTGGACCAGCCCCCCCCCCACCTTCTTGCTCTTTCTGTCCTGGGATCAGCGAAGAATCTACGTGCTGGCAAGGACGCCCATGCCTAGGCGAGGTGGGGAAGCAGCTCCCCGCTGTTTCACGACCTGCTAGGCGAAGAGGGTCTGTCTCCCTGTCCCAGCCGTGGCCTCGATGCGTCGGTGTGCTCCCTGGGGAAACAGGAAAAAGGGTGCACCGTCCTGGACTCTAGGGGTCGGTGGGCTCGAGACGGTCACCGTGCAGCATGGCGTCCCCACATGTGACACCGCTGGGCCCTGGAGGCGCCCCAGCCCTTTGCTCACCCTCCCCCGCCCTGCACCCCCTCTCCCCAGCCCCTCCATTTCCCCCCTCTTTTTTGCTCTCCGCCCTCCCTTACAAACCCAGGTGCAGCGAGGGCCTGCACACGGCACCCGGTCGTGACCCTGTGGGCCAGGCCAGGGACCCGCATTTCCCCACTAGGCACGCAGAGGCAGGCGGGAGGCACGTGCCCAGGGCGCGTGATCCCCTCCCGCGCGGAGACTTCAGGCCTGCCACCTGTGGGCCACCGCCTGTGCTCTGGAGGCCAGAGCTGGACGTGGAGTGCCAGGTGCATGTCAGCTGCTTCCTGGCCTGGAGCGGGGAAGGCCCGCGCTCGCAGGGGTTCGGGGGTCCCCAAGCTCAGCAGGCCAAGGCCACTTCCCCCTTCATCTCGAAGCTAGCCCTGGACATCTTGGGGCCCTTGAGGGACCACGGGATGGGTGATCCCTGAGAAGGAAATATCGGAGGACCAGCAAGCTGGCCGCTGGCCCTCACTCCCCGCCATCCTCCCCGTCCTGGGTGGAGGTGTGGATCTGGACAAAGCTCGCTCACAGTTCGTATTTATTGCTTGGAAACTAGGGCACTGGCGAGTCACCGGGAGAAGCCAAGACCCCCCCCCCCACTTCCCTTCCCTTTCATCCTGCCCCCTCCCCACTCCCCAGACACCAGACACCCTGTCTTCCTCCTCCAGACACCAGATGGCTCTCTCTCTTTGCCTTTCCCCCTCCGGACAACTCTGGCCTCCCCTCACAGGTCAGAGGTCCAACCCCACCTCCACATAGCCCTGCCAGACACCCCAGAGAACCCCAAGGTCCACCTCTAATGCGTCTGGGCTGTGCCCCACTTCCCGTGGTCATCTGCATCCCTCCATCCATGCCTCCATCCTCCCCTCCCTCCATCCCACCCCAGCATCCCTACTGAGGACAGGTGGCTGCCTGTCATCTCCCCCCACCCGCCAGGAGGCACCTACCCACCCCCCAGCCCTGCCTCCCCGACGCCCCCGTCGCTAGATGGCGCCCTCACTCTGCCTTGCGGTTCTGGCTCCATGGCCTGGATCCCTGCAGACCAGGCAGGGAGGCCCCTGGAAGCTGGCCGGCCAGCCCCCTCCGCCTCTGCGACCCCTCCCACCTTCTCCCGTCCCCAGAGGGGCACCGCCATGCCAGCAGTGGGGCGCCGCCTCCCCACCTCCGCCTCTGGCGCGCGTCTCTCCAGGGCTGTCCCCCGTGTCCCCTCTCCCCCGTGTCCCCTTTGACTCCTCTTTTTCCTCCTACTCAGTCCTTCTGGCCAATCATCCAGTCTCTTTCTTTCTGATTTTGTTCTACTTTTGGCAAACCGGATATTGATGGCTCCATCTCTCCTTGTGTTGCCCGCCAGGGCCTCCCTGCGAGTTTTGGAGGGGGCGTCCCTTTGGCCCTGTTCTCCTCTCCCGTTGGCGCTGGGAGGCCCGAGCCTCCAGTGTCCTGGAGATGCTGCAGGTGCAGCTGGCCCCGGAGGCCGGGACCGGAGCTGTCCTCCCCGCGGGGCGCTGGGCACTGCCCGACCTGCTGGCCTCCCCGTCTCCGTGTCCCCATGGCGCTGCAGCCGACGGCGGGCCAGCCGCGAGCTGGCCTGTGGCTGGAGGGGACAATTTCTGTGTGGGCCAGCGTCTCTTCAGGGCAGAGCAGGCACAAGTGGGCGCCTCTGCCTCCCGCTGCACCCTGGCGGGGGAGGGGCAGGGGGCGTTCGGGGGGGTCGGGGAGGGAGGACCTGGCATTCTCGGGCCTTGGTCATGGTCTGAAGCAGAATGCAGTGACACGCAGAAGACTACGAGGCCGGCTGGGGGAACAGAAGCCACCTCTGGCCTGGTGGACGTGCCCGGGCAGCCTCCTCCGCCCGCAGTGCCCGGCCTCGGCGCGCGCGCGGCTTCCTCTCTCCGCCCGCCCCACCCGGGCCGAGCGCTCGGCCTTCGCAGCATGGCTGGCTGCTCCTCAGGCCTCAGGCGTGTGTGGCCCTTGCATTCTCCAAGTGGCCGTTGTCAGGGACCGCAGGTCTCGCGGTGAGTGGGACAGGCGGTCCGGCACGGGGAGGCGGCCTCGCGCCCGGGAACTGAGGGACAGAGTCGGCTGCAGACCCAGCTCTTCCCATCCCGACTCCGTGTGCTCGCCCCCGTGCCCCTGGAGGGTTTGCACAGTGACCGGCCACTGACTGTCAGGGCCTCCTGGGGGACCTGGGCCACCGCAGAGAAACCAGGCAGGCAAGGTCTCCCCGGGGGTCCATGGCGCTTCTGCTTTGCGGACCCCTGTGAGGACCCGGGGCCCCCCCGGGGTGGGGGCTCCTGGAAGCCCACCTCGCTCTGCCCAGCGGGGGGTGGGGGCCCACACCGCTCACCCCGGGGCTCGCGGGCGGAGGGCGTGGGTTCCTGATTCTTTCTGGAGCCCGGGTTTGGGGGTAACGGGGAGGGGCGAGTGTGTGTGTGTGTGTGTGTGTGTGTGTGTGTGTGTGCGTGTGTGACCAGAGTTGGAGCTGGGAAGCAGGGCTGGCCGCCGTGTCCGTGTCCCGGACCTGGCCTCTATGAGGACTCTGGAGCAAGGGCTCCGAACCGCCCCTGTTTTTTAGCGGGCGGCCAAGACCCCAGGCCCTTTGCACCTGCTCCGGGCCCTGCTAGGCGAGCCCCCGCTGCTGCCAGGCTTATTCTGTCACTCTAACAGGGACAGCCGCGACCCCCTTGGCAGGTAGCACAGTGCATACATCACCTGGGCAGCTCCTGTCCATTTCCTTTAAAAAAATAAAGGCCGGCGTGTGCAGGGGGCGGGGGGCGCGGCATGCGACCCCAGAACTCGGAGGCTGTTTCTCTGCGGGAGCGCAGCGCGCTCAGAGCCTCACCGGCAGCGCCGTGGTGTGCGCCCTCAGGTCCCCTCAAGGTCAGGGCCACCCGGGCCCTCCGCAGCCCGCGCCGCCCTTCCTGTGCCAGGACGCCTCGGAGCCCCCGCCTCAATCCGGGTTCCCAATGCCCTTCGGGGCGGAGTTTTCTAGAAAGACTTGACGTCCTGCGCATGTCAGTGACCCCTGGCGCGCTGCATGTGCACGGGCCGGTCCCCGGCGGGGGGCCAGGCCCCGGGCCACTGCCGACCTGTGGCTGCCGCCCTCCCTCCTCGTTCCCGCCTAGTCCCGGAGGGTCGGGGGCTCCCCCAGCAGTCTTGAAAGGGGCGATGCCACTCCCTCTTCGTGCGCCGGCCAAAGCGGCTTCCCTCTTAGACCCACGGAGGCCGCTGGACTCTCATCTGGGGACGCGCCACGTTCTCGGGAACAAATACGCTTAGCTGGGCCGAGGCAACTGGGTGTGAAGCAACTCGGCTGTTTTCAAACCGAGCGGTTTGACAACTAGGACATACGATCAAACCGAGTTAATTTAGATAATCTTACTTCCTGTGGAGGCTCCGCCCCCCTCTTTTAACAGCCAGTGGGGCCACAGGGATGGGACCAGTTGGGACAGATCCCAGTACCCACGTGTCCTGTACCCCTCAAAGTAAGCTCTTAAGTCGTTTCATTTGGCGGAACCTGGCCGTGGCACCCCGCCTAACACGACGTGTTTTCCCGGGGTGTTTGATCAGGCAGCAGTGCTACTTGGAGGAGGCGGCAGACACCCCCGTACCCCGTTTAACGGCAGACGGAATTGAGGCCTAGAGATGAGGCGACGTGCTGAGTCACTCGGTGCGTTTTTAAGCCACGGCTCAGCCTCCAGCTCGGAGCTGCGTGTGTCCGTGCACGGTCACGGTCACTCCCAGCCTTGCAGCCGGCGCTGCTGCCTGCGTGGGCCCGGGGCTGCAGGCGTGGGTATCTCCCCGCGAGGGACGTCCCTTTGGCGTCACCATGACTCGGCCCGCGGGTCTGGGCTGCTCCTCCCGGCAGTTCACACACAGAGAGGGGACAGTCCTCGTGCGCGTCCTTCCCTGAGACAGCCCAGCGGGGTTCGTTCCCGGCCGGGCAGACGGGGAAGGCCCGAGGGAGGCGGGGCGGTGGGCGAGAGGCCAGGAGAAACGCACAGGGATGAGCTTGAGTCAGACTCCACGCTTCTCCTCTCGGCCTCTGCAGTGCGAGGACGGCGTACCCCGCAGCACGCACCCCGGCGGCCTGAACCCCAGCTCTCCCAGCAGTGCCCGACAAAGCCCGCCCCCCGGGCACGTCCCGGCTGAGTCCCCGGCTGAGTCCGCGGCCACGGTATGAGCTGCGCTGCCGCGGCCGCTCGCGCGTCCCCGTCACGGACGGCGCTGGGCGTCGTGCGCGCGCTCCTCCGCGCCCTGATGTATTTGCGGGCTCGTTTTCTGGGTTCGTTTGGTGGAGGAGGGGTGTGGGTGGCAGGCGGAGGAGTGGCCGGCACATCCTCTGTGTCCGATTGGTCAGGGATGCCCCTCCCCGCTTCTTGACACGCGGCCACCGCGAGGCCGGAGAGCCGTCTGTCCCCGGGGCGCGCGGCGCGGGGCGCGGGACTGGGGAGCAGTTTAGAAGCTGCAGGCCAGCGTCATCGGGTGGCTCGGATTCGGCAGCTGACAAGACGTGGGTAGAAAGGCCGTGGCCCCTCGGGAAACAGCTCCGTAAAGGAGGCAGCTAAAGGGTAATTAGGCAAATCAAATAAGGCTCGGCAAGGATTTCGACTCTTCGGTCGCATATCATTTCCCATAAATTCACCGTGTGTTCACACGAGGCCTGTGTGTGTACAACCCCCTGTTAAAATAAGGCCGCGGCAGAAGCGTGGTGTGCCTTCAAACGTCACGGCTCGCCTCTCTGAGTGACAGGCGCGGCGCCACTTCGCCCCACGGAGGAGGAGGGGCTTTTCCAGGACGGCCCCGGAAGGCCCAGCAGCTGCACCCGCGTCCCATTTATTTCAGGTTTCGGACCAGCACCCAGGAGGGGCCCGGATGTGCTGGGTCCAGCTCCCGCCCAACGCCAGGCGGCCCGGCCCCTTTAACCGCTAGGGCGGTTGCGCCCGGATCCTCTGTAATGTGACAACTAATCCATCGGTCACCTTTCTTTGTAGAAATAATCAATTCTAATCAGTAATTGCTTTTGGGCAATAGTTCAACTCTGTTGTCATCTTTTGGCTCCCACATCATAGCATCATCGAGGAGCTCTGAGGGCAATAATACATTTTGCCATTATGGAATCCGTGGCCAGACAGCAGCGTTCGCTCCTGGGCTTCACTGTCAGGCTGATATGTGGCTGTGTTTCCGCGTTTTATCCTCCATCCGGGCCCAGCAGACAAGAAGCATTTTAGGGGTCTTGGGGACGGGCCACCCTCCATCGTTTTCGGAGCCCCATTTGGTGCGCGGTAGACACAACCAGGGATTGTCAGAGCACTTTTCCTGGGGAGGGTCTGATGAGGTCTCAGATTCGGCCCAGGAGGAAGGATTGAGGGAGGAGAGTGGGCTCGAGGTCTGAGGGGAACCAACAATCTTACACCAAGAGCGCTGGACCCCTGCCCCGCATCCCCGGGCTCAGTCCTGCAGCCGGGTCAGGGCGCGGCGGTGCCGTAAGCACTGCAGCCCGTGCTGTGCCCTCCCCACGGTTACTTTCGCTTTCCAGGTCTTTCTAGAACTGGCTGTTCTCCCTTCTCTGGTGCCCGTGAGCTCCACTAATGGGTTGGGCTGTCACAGCACTTAACCACGGCATTTTCTGTTGTCTAATGTGGCCTTATAATTTCTCCAATTACAGGTCTAAATGTCTAGCACATCTCATTTACTCCATAATGCAATCCTTAAGACATCTAATTAAAATGAGGCGCTCTCTGTTCCTGATTGTCCTCCTAGGTTTGGGGCAGGGCGGAGCTCTGTGGGGAACAGGGGACAATCATAGCGTCAGAGGTGGGTGTGAACCAGGCGTGACCATCGCACACTCTTCAGGGACTTTTAAAGAGGTGACAGTTTTCCTGAGCCTTTTTTCTTTCTCTCTCTTAAGCTTTGTTTAAAACACATGCACACGCACACACCAAGGAATTTGCTCATGGTGCAAAGGTTTCTAAGATATTTGTTATGAAGGAATAAAAATCCTATTAAAATATTTATACATCTAAACAACCCCAGAAGCCACACACACACTTAGGCCTCTCAGCCTTCTATTCTGAAAGCCAGATAAATCATCATTCGGGAGGAAGACAAAAAACGAAAACAAGCTCAGAGTGCTTGGCGGTTGCTGGGAAGGGAGGTGCGGAACCGGCCCGGGGCCCGGTTCTACCTCCGAGCTGTGCTCAGCCCGGGCCTGATCCTCCACTGAGCCGGGCTTGGCCCAGGGCCCAGTTCCGTCTCTGAGCCGTGCTCAGTCTGGGCCTGATCCATGGCTGAGCTGTGCTCGGCCTGGGCCCGGGTCTGTCTCTGAGCCGTGCTTGGCCTGGCCCTGGTTCTGCCCCTGAGCCGGCTCGGCCAGGGTCCTGGTTCCGTCTCTGAGCCGCGTTCCGTCCACAGATGTCCCAGGAGACCTTGGAGTTTCTGACTCATCAAAAAAAGAAAGCAGGCTCGCATGGCGTGTGTCTGGGGAGCGGCATCGACGTTCAGACCTTTAGCAGGAAACTGAGATGCATGGTCCAACCCCGATGACGTGAGGGGGACGCTGAGGCTCATCTCACCAGGGCCTCGCTGGCGCCCCGGGATTGGCGAGCGGGCGAAACCAGCGCCAGAGCGCAGGCTCCGACACCCCGGCAGGGTCCCGCCCCGTCTGGAAGGGGCCCTGGGGCTCAGGGGGCCGCGCCCCCGTATTGCCTGGGTGCTGGAGACGCCAGGGGCAGTGCGGCCACCGTCCGTCTCCTCCGCGTGTTCGAAGGCCCCTGGTTCGCTGGTTTCACACACAGGTCGCTGGCCGCCGTGCTGAGACCGTGTGTCCTTCGCTGCGAACGTGAGGCCAGCGCTGGGCTCAGGCCGCTCCGGCGGGAGGAGCGGTGGCCACGGGAAAGGGCAAGGCGGCCGCGAGAGAGCGGGGCCGGGCCTGGGGCCCCGGGAGACGACGCACGCCAGGGGACGCCACTAACCCCTCCGCCGGGAGGGCCACGTGCTGTGCCGGGCGGGACCCTGGGGGCCACCCACGTCAGCGGCCGGTTCCCAGACCCAGTGCGGGCGCAGCCACGCTGCTCGCTGCTGCTGGGCTCCTCTCTCCTCTCCGGCGAGCGGCGTCTCCCCAGCCCCTCCCCGGCTTCCTCTTTGCCTGGCGGGGAAGCCCCTCCCCTGGGGGGACCGAGGCCAGCCCCCGCCCCCTGCCCACCGCCGTGGTCGTTAAAACCCAGCCCCAAGGCCCAGTGCAGCCTGGCGCAGCTGCCGGGTGCGACTCACGGTCCTCTTCACGGCCCCGCGGCGCCTCTGTCTGTTCTTTCCAGGCGCGTTGGACCCCAAAAGCTGCATGCCCTCCCCCCGGGGGCGCAGCGTGCAGCTGTGGCCCCATCATGTGGTAGGAGCTGGAGGTCTGCTCATGCGCTGGCCAGGCGGCTGTTTGGGGGCAGCGATGGCCCTTTGCATGCCCAGCCGTCCTCCTGAACGGGCTGGCTTCGGGGTTCCTGGGCTCGCTGTACCCCCGGCCGCTGACCCTCGCAGGCTGCGGCTTTTCTGACTCCAGCCGGGGTGCTCGTCCGGGGTGCCTGTTGATTGACAGCACTGCCAGGTGGGTACGATGCAAAGTCCCCAAGGTGGAGACTTTATAGCCAGAAGAAAGGGACGACGACAGCCCTGCACCCCACTCGTCCAGCGCTGCGGCTGCATTGACGCAGCCAGAAGGTGCTGCCCAGCGGCCTGAGCCCGGCCCGCGTGGCCGCCTGGCGCCCCTTACCCGTGCTGGCTGCGCCCGCCCTGGGCACCCGGCAGGTGCTCACCCGTGGCCGCCAGTGTCACGCGCTCCTCCAGGGGCAAGGGAACCCACGACTGGCCGGCTCCTTCCGGCACCTTCCAATGCTTCCACGTGGCTCAGCCCGCCCGCACGCCAGAGGTGGCCTCGTGCCCGGCGGTGCTGACCAAGAGGCAGGAGTCAGCGGGCCCTAGCCCTCTGCCCGCCACAGTGACCCAGGCGGGGCCTTGAGCAGATTGGGGGGGCTCCAGTGTGGCCAGTGGTGGCACCTGGCACCCCTCCTGGGTGCTCGCCCTGGGAGGACCGACGTGCAGCGTGGTGAGCGGAAATGCCATGCGAGAGGCTGAGCCGCTGTCCCAGCCTGGCCCGGGCCCTGTCCCCTGGGTGCAGGTGGGTGGCCAGCAGCGAATGGGGTGGGCCGTGTCTGGGTGGGCACCGGGTGGGCGCTGTCCTCCAGGCGGGTCCTGCGGTAGCTGTCCATGGTCCTGCAGCCGAAGCCGCTTGCTCCCGGCGTGGTAGACGGGGCAGGGACGTAGACGGACTGAGGCGGGTCCTCCAAATACAGCCGGGAATTCCACGAGGGGTCCTAAACTTGGAACTGAGTCGGGGTGGAGGCGAGAGGGAGGAACTCGAGGGACACGGGCCGCCGAGCCGATCTCCGGTGGGGCTGCAGGCTGAGCCCCGGGCTCCCGAGGCACGGGGCGTGGGGTGTGAGGGGACCCCCAGCCCACAGAGCCCAGCTGCGGGAGGGAGGGAGGGAACGAGGGAGCAGCCTAATCCCACGGGGCTGGCGGTCATGCCTCGTGCCTCGGGTTCCCCGCACGGAGGCGAGGGAGGGAGGGGGCCCTGGTCGGCCGGGCCCTGCTGCTCTGCCCGGGGCCGGCGTGGCGCTGGCCTCGCGCTGGGTCCCTGCCAGAGCGACACCCAGGTGACAAGCGCTGCGCGTGTGGGAAGTGGGGGCTGGTGGTGTGCAGGTTGCTGCTTCTCCGAGTGCCTCCCTCGCCAACCTGCCCGCAGTTTACAGCGTGCGGCCCCTACTGCTGCATCTCACAGAGGGGCACGCTGGGCCCACAGGAAGCCGGCTGGCGCACAGAGGCGCCCGGCTGCTCCCCGTGCCCAGCGGCCGCTCCTCCCGCTTCCCTGGCTGCCCGTCCCCAGTGTCAGGCCCTTGAAGACGGCACTCTGGTTTAGGGGTGCTCTGGTTTAGGGGTGCTTCTGTGATGCCGGGCAAGGCGGGTTGTTACCCTCACACTGGTGTGGTCATTAGTCTCCTAACCTGAGCTTCTGAGAGACACCATGGGGGTCCCACCGCTCACCCCGAAACCACAGACGTACAGGGGATTTCTGAGGTGCAGGTCATGCTCTCCTGTCAGACTAGAAGACCCCCGTCCCTTCTTACCACTCTCTTGACCCTTGACCAAGGACATCAGAAACCTGAAAATCAGGACAGGAGTGCCAATTGTTTATGGTCTATTTTGGTGAATAGGTCATTTTAACTCTCTGGTCTATTTTATTAACTACATGTATTTTATTTCCTATAAAGATTAAAATAGTCTGATGCTGTTTGTCAAACGCTCGCGGGAGAACTCGGCAAGACCCCTCACGCACGCCGAGTGTCTGCCTGCACGGAGTCCGTCGCACAGGGCACCTTCGGCCACTTAGGACACACCCCAGGACCAGAACGACGGGGAAAAGGACCCTGGTTCCTCAGCAAGGTCACAGGGCCCTGCTCGGTTCTCCACAGAATTAGGGACAAATAGTTCGTGCACAGAGTTCCCTCGATGTTTAGCGTATGTCTCCTGAAATTTTCCGAACTGTCTAGTACCCTCGTCAGGCGCTCTCAGATGGCAAAAGTGAATCCATAGGGCAGAAGTCTTAGCTGAGAACCTTTTCGAGAATAATGACGTTTGGTTTGGTGACTTTTTTGTGCACCTACAGGCTTGAGGCTGTGGTCGTGAATCTAGGGACTTATCAAGTCAAAATTTTCAGTGAATAAACCATTTTAATTCCTGTGATTGCACCAGAGAGAGACACGGTTCGTGGCCATCTTAAAAACAGTCATGTCTTTACAGAAAAAGGCTTGAGACCCGGCTCTTCCGTGAGCAGGCCGTGACAGCAGGGGCTGGCAGAGGTGGCCCTGCATCTCGGTGTCACCAAGAAGCAGAGCAGCTCTCTCCCGTGTGTCCTGTGGTTAAGGTTTTGGGGTCACACAAATTCCTTTCTCCAGCACCCCACAAGCCAAACCCTAAGCCGCGGTTCAGAGTGAAGTCGCAGCAAAGATATGGCCGTGTGACTCAGCCTTCTTTGCTCAGCTCTTGGCTCCCTGATCTGTGGGAAGCTCTGCAAATACGCTGAAGCAAGGGGTCGATCTTGTCACTCCCTCGGGTTTCGGCGGTCTCAGAGCCGCACATTCTGGGGACCATCCTCCTTTCCCAGGCTGGGGAGGCCGAGCGTCCGGGCCGGCGGCAGCCTCGGGCCTGCTCCGCAGGCACTGGCAAGAGGCTGGTTTCACGGTTGTGTCCGTCACTCTGTCAACGAGGAAGTGTTACCTCCACTCACTTGCTGAGTGTAGAAAAGCTGGGATTTCCACTTGGCAGCTGCCCCTGCCCACCTGAAGCCTGTGTTTCCCTGAGCTCAGGTAAGGGTCACGTGTGGATGTTTGCAGAGACGGACAGACTCCGACACCCAGGACAGCGGCGTCACAGACCAGGCGCAGCTGGCGGGACATGTGGCCTGCAGGAGGGCTTGGTGGCTGAGCCCAGCTGGGGCCCGGGGCCTTTGGGGGGGGCCTCGCCTTTGGGACACGGCCCCACCACCCACCCCCTGACTGCAAAATTCTCTGTGGTCTTATAAAACCAGATGTTGATGGAGTTTGTGACTAGTTTCCCGCTTAGAGGCCACAGACTCTTTAAGTGTCTGTCACCCGCATGAGCATTTCAGCCCAGCCCAGGCAAGTTCGGTTCTGAGCTGAACTGAAAAAGTAATCCGGACTCACAGGACGTGTCCGTGCGGGCTTCTCGCTCCTCAGAGGGACCGGCCACGCGGCGCCTCCAGCAGGGACACTGCCCGGCGTGTGCTTGTGAGTGTTTAGTCCCCGAGGGCCTTGAAACGGAGTGTGACACACATGTGCACACACGGGCACACACACAAACACATGAGCACACACACGTGTGTGTACACGTGCACGTGCACAACACACCTGTGCACACATGCACAGGTGCACACACATGCACACAACAACAATGCATGCAGCACACGTGCACACGCATGCTCGTGCACACACACACGTACACACACACACAAACCGCCAGCGAGGAAACGACACAGCTGTCTCTCTGCCCTGCCCTGGGACCGCTGTCCCCTCCACAGCCCTGCCCCCGATGCTGGCCCTGTGGATTCTGCTCCAGCGTCTCCGTTTGCTCTGAAGCTGCGTCTCTGACCCCGAGCGAGGCCAATGTGAGGCGCGGCAGGTGCCAAGCGTGGGTGTCCACGCCCAGCAGCGTCCTGGGGGCCCTGGGCAGTAAGGACAGGTGGCCCATGGTGGCCGGGGCAGATTCCCCTAAAGGAAGGTTGTCGCTGAGCCGGGCAGAGGCCAGAGATAGGAGGATGGGCGGGAGGGCGAGCTGAGAGCCGGGTGCAGGCACCGCCTCCTGTCCATGGGCCGAGCGAACGCCCCGCGGCCGCCCCGGGGAGGGGAGGGCCCGGGCCCCAGAACCCGGTCACTGATCTGAGGGCTGCAGGGACCGTGGGTGACGGCGGCACAGCGTCCTGAGTCCCGGGGACCACGTGAGAGCTGGCCTTTTCCTTCTGCCCATAAGCTCAGCCTTGCCCACACATGGGGGATGAGTCTGCGCCACGTCCTGTCCTCAAGGACAGGAAGGGGGCCGAGGCCGCGCCGTCCCTCAGGCCTCCGCCCCAAGGCCCTGTCTGCAGTCCATGCTGAGTCAGTGTGTGTTCAGCGGAGGATTATGGTTTGGGGGGACGTGGAAGGCGGTCCCGGCCTGCCCCTGCCATCGCAGGCCGAGGGGGTGGCATGGGGGGCGGTGCCCCCGGGGTGCAGGTCCTGTGTGAGGGCCGTCAGCACCCACCGTTCAGTCCTGGGGGGCTCTGCTGCCATGGGGGGTGCAGAACACGGGCGAGCCCCCTGCGGGGTGGGGTGCGGGAGCCAGCCCCGCTGTGGGCAGCAGCCTACTGCTCGCACTTGTGTGAAGCCCTGGCGGCCTCGGCATGCCAGCCTGGGACCGACCGCGGCCTTTCTGGGTGTCCTGGGCCCTGACTGCGGGTCTGCTCCCCGCACCCCACTCTGACGGGGGCCGGGATGACGTCAGGGGGTGTGAGCACCCCGGAACAATGCAGAGCTTAGAGGGTTCCAGCTCCTCCACCTCTGACGTCCGAGACCCCCACAGGAAGCCCCTCAGCTCGGCCTCCACCACACGACCCTGTTTCTGGGGTTCTCTACCCAGCGGAGGCGTGCCCTGGGGAATGCACGAGAGGCCCAGAGAGGCTTCAGGACGGTGGCCGCCCAGAGGCAGGGTGTTCCCAGCACCCCGGGCCCTCCCACAGGGAACACTTTGCACCTACGGGTTCTGATTCCTCCTCGGACACGCGGCGTCTTCCGGTGAGGTCACCGCACCACCCCGCAGGACAGCTGGCTTCTCGCTTCCCGGGCCCTCACTCCCAGCCTGGCTGCCGGTCACACCGGCCCCCTCCTCTTTGCTTCCTTCTGCCTGCCCCCTAGGAGACGTGCTCGGGGTGGCACAGGCTGACCGACCCCTGGACAGAAAGGCCCAGGTTAGGGTCAGGGCCCCCACGAGGACCACCCTGCTGCGGGGGGCTGTGCCGCTGCCCCCTGCGTGAGAACCAGAGTCCCAAGTTCACGCCCGCGTGGTCTCCTCCCAGCGGTGTGGCCTTGGGCAAGTCCTATGACCAGTCCGAGCTCTGTCCAGCTCCTCGGGGACACTTCCCCACCTCAGTGCCAGCCTGTCCTGAGCCCGTGGCAGCAGGAGAGCCCACTCCCCCCGCCCCACCTGCCCCCCTCCCCCGCCCGGGCGCTGGGGTGACTCCGAGTGTGGCCAGCTTCCTCCGGGTGACACGGGGCTGGGCGAGCAGCAGCAGCAAGTAGGGGACAGAGGACGCAGAGGGCCGAGGCCGCGCTGCAGGACGCCGCCGGGCCCGGGTGTCCCCTCGCAGGCACCGAGTGCGGGACAGTGTCCGGCGTGGGAGCGGGCGAAGGTTCGAAGGCGCAGGGCTGCTGGGGGCCGAGGCCGGGCCATGCTGCCTGCGTGGGGCGCCCTGGCATGCAGAGGCCCGGGCGAGGGCCCCTCCTGTCCTCAGGAATGAGAGGAATTCGGGAGGACAGAGCGCGTTCTGAGTGACCTCGCCCGCTACCAACTCTGTCTCCGCAAAGACGAAGCTGACGTCAGCTCATATTTGCGATCATTTTTCCTCTTTCCTGCAAAACGGCCCCTTCTGCTGGGAGGGTGTTGGCAGCCGGCCCTGTGCCGGGCTTGCCAAGGCACGGAGCTGTCACCGAGAAGGCTTCTCAGCGCCCGCCGCGGGGGCAGCGAGGGACGGTCCCCGACGAGGGCCTCCCCAGGGTGACCCTGACGGCTGCAGGCAGCTCTGCCAGCGCTGGCTCTGAGAGGGACACCTGCCACTGCCCCCCGGGCCTCCGAGGCTCGTGTCCTCCGGCCAGCAAAGGGGCCCTGGGGACGCCTGCGGGGCTGCCTCATAGAGGAGCCATCACGGCCTTGCCCGCTGAGCAGACGTGCCCTGGCACGGCCTCCGGGGAGCAGGCGAGGCGCAGGGGCCACCTTGGGGCTCTGGGCCTCCCGGCCAGGATGAGCAAGGGCAGGGACCCAAGTGGCCAGGGTGTGGTGAGGGTCCCACGCAGCCCACCTCGCGCTCTGAGCGCCGCTTCCAGCCGCGGAGGAGCCCCGCGCAGCGCCCTCTGCAGGCCGCAGACGCGAACTGCCCCCCGCGGCCCCCGCCGCCCGCGCGCGCGTCCGCCCTGCACGCGGGAGCAGGCGACGGCCGCGCACCTGCGCCGCGTCCCACGCCCGCCGTCTCCCCACGCTCTGTGCTCCTCCCACGGCAGTGACATCGGCATCGGCGTTCCCGGCTAGGCGGCGGCACCCCACTTCGCACCCAGTGCAATGAGCCCTTCCCATGCCCCTCACTTTACCCCAAAACTGGTGCTGGCCCCCAGACTTTCGGGAACATCCTCAAGTTCAGGACGGCCAGCGACCGACTGGGCCCACAAACACCTCTGGACGTCAGACCGAGCGGCACCGGCCCGGGAGAACGTCCCCCTCCCGCACGTCTGTGCCGTGCACCTCCCCGTCTCTGGGGCGGCATCCACCTCGGCCTTGGCCGGGACAGGACTGTGGAACATTCTTATCTGGCCGCCAGGTCAGCGGCATTGACTGTGTTACTCACGCTTTGCAAGTGACAATGCTGTTTCTTCGGGAACCGAGCCGTGGCTGCGCCCGGCCCTGCCTCAGCCCCGCCTGAGCTGCGCACCCTGGATACGCGTCCACCGACCCCGGCTCCAGCCCTCATCGTGCGGAGGCCGTCTTGCGGGGTCTTGTGGGGTCTTGCGGGGTCCTGTGGGGTCGCCTATCGACAGACCTTCAGCATGTTTGCAATGTGGGGGTGACAGGAGCTAAGGGCTTTCAACAGATCTCGGTAAGACTCAGCGTGGACAGGAGCCTCGTGCTCATGGGCAGCCCGGGTGGCTGCCTGTGGAAGGGAGCGAATCCGGGTGGCCGAGCTCCGAGGGGCCAGCAGTGGCTGAGAAACAGGGGCAGAAACAGACAGCCAAGGCGTCCGTCTGTCCTCACGACCCTTCCCCACACTCTCGGGCCCTCTCCCGCCCCTCAGCACCCTCCTCCAGCCCCTGGCACAGCGCGGGCGGCAGCCGGCAAGGACAGAGTCTTCACAATTGGGCGGACTTCCTGCAGAATGTTGGGAGAATGCCGTTTTCATTCTGCTGTGTACCCTCAATGCTGTGACTGTCACCCCTGGGACCACGGAGGCCCCTAATCTTGGACCCCAAAGTGCTTGTCTGGAGGGAATGGTCTTTGTCCAGTTGAATCATATGAATGCACTCGATGTTTTAAAAACTTTTATTTATCTTCCGTAATGGAATAAAGCCCCAAAGACTTAATCACAGCCTTAAGACTGAAAACCAGCGTTAGCATTCCTGACACCGTAATAAAAATATATATAATTGGTACAAGTGGTAGAGAGAGACCAGAAGTGAGGGGGGGAGAGATTTATTTGCTGTCATCCTGATTTATATAGTGGGAAAAAGATACTTTCAATGTTGGTGGAAGATAGTGTATCATTTAAATTTACAAGAGTAAGCAACAGAAGAACTAAAAATAGCAACGTAGTTACCATCTGTTGTTTAGGGGTAGTGAGAAGTGTCAGCGAGGAGATGCTCACTTTTATAATATGCAATCGGCTAATTTCTAAAGCAGAAAGATGGAAAACACAGAGGTTGTACTGGCCAACCGAAGTTCTGCTGCATAACAAACGATCTCAACAACTCTCCGTAACATGGCACAGTGGACCTTCTTTCCAGCTCACGTCGGCTGCAGGGGGTGGTCCTGGGCCTGGGGGTGGTGGCAGGTGGGGGTGGAGGTCCTGGAGGTCCTGGCAGTGGTGCTGACTTCAGAGAGGGCCTCAGGTTTAGGGTCTGTGTCGTGGAAGGAGATGCTTAAAGCGGTGGCTGAAATCTGAGAGTGACGTGTGTGACTTGCTTTCCCTTCTTCTGGGGCATTTCTTGGCTTTTGTGGGACCTCGCTCAGCCATGCTCTGGGTCAGAGGTCAGCCAGCCTTGCCGGCCATGTCTTCTCATGGGGCTGTTGAGCTGAAAAGAGTTTTTACATTTCCAAGTGATTGGAAAAAATCAGAAGGTGAACAGTATTCCATGACTTGTGAAAATGATATGAAATTCAAGTTTCCGTGTCCGCAGACAAAGCTTCGCTGGAATGTGGCCGTGCTCACCTGACTCTGTGCTGACTGTGGCTACCCGTGTGGCTAGAGGTGACTGACCAGTCAGCATGGTGTCTGCGGGCCCGCCTCGCCAGAGCACGTACCCCCACCCCCTCAGGAAGCTTCTGCCAGCCCTGTCTCCAGACACCCCTTAGTGGTCAGCTTCTGCTTGGTCACCCCCCCTACACCAGGAGTCAGCCATTCATCTGTCCTGCAGAGGGTCAGTTAGCACTGACTTGGGGAGAGGGTACCAGCCCTTCCCCTGGGCTATTGGGGTCACAGAGGTAAAAAAGGTATGTGTCCTGCCCTCAGGGATAGAGTGTGACCTAGCCATTCAAGGCTGGGGGGTCTTCCCACGACCCCCCGCTGCCTGTCATCATCAAGGCCAGGGGGCCCGAGGCTGTCTGCTTCCTCCTAGACAGTGAATTCCGTGTGACATCAAGTTTTCTCTTTTTCCAAACAGGGGTGTCTCACCTGGGGCTGGGGGACCACAGAGGCCAGAGTGCACTGGGCGGGGTGGCCTTGCGGGTCCAGGCTGTCTCTCACCTACTGTGGACCCCTGAGCTCATGAGATGAGGCCCCCGACCCAGCCCCCTTGGTGGCCAGGCATGACTGGGTCATAAATGTCTCACGGGCTGTCCACGCACAGCTGGGGGAGAATAGACCACCCTTGTCAGATTCTGCAGGGAGAGTTGGCGGCAAGGCTCACCCTGAGGGCAATGATCTTATCGGGGTTCAGAGGGAGGGGACGGGGCGCAGCGTCCCGCCGCCCTTCTCCCACAGTCTGGAGTGGGGGGCGCTCTCGGGGTGGGGAGGTGCGTTGGACAGTGTCTCGAGTCCCACCCCTGCACACGGCCCAGAGGCCGTCTGGGGCAGCTACCGTCCTGAACACCGGCCTCCCCAGACCGGGGACGCCCCCAGCCTCTCTCCTTTCCCTTGAAAGGACTTTGTGGACCCATGAGGAGTATTTGAAGCTGATGGAGAGCGTGCCCGCTTCGGCTGCGCTGTCTCTAGGGGGCGAGGGGGGCGTGAGCCACATGGGTGCAGGTAGCCTTCCTGTGGGCGGCGTTTGCGGCCGTAGCTCGGCGTCGGGTGCCCTCTCGGGGTGCCCAGAGTCCCCGTTCCGGCGGTGTCCGACCTGCGTCCCCGCGGCTGCTCGGGACACGCCCCGCGCCCACACGCGCGGCTCTTTGCGACTCGACAGCGCAACAGGGTCCCTGGGATGGGTACTAAACACCTCATCGTCCGCAACGCGCTGCATTTTTGAGATTATCCCGCGTGTAGGAATGACCACGTGGGCCCGTGTGCAGCCTGGTCTCCAACGC
The DNA here is from genome assembly GCF_014176215.1 of Rousettus aegyptiacus. Taxonomy (NCBI): domain Eukaryota; kingdom Metazoa; phylum Chordata; class Mammalia; order Chiroptera; family Pteropodidae; genus Rousettus; species Rousettus aegyptiacus. Next base: position 47,750,560 of record NW_023416288.1, on the reverse strand, counting down.
CTTAAACGCCAGAAAAGGCTAAAAAGAAAGAAAGAAAGCAAAAGACGAGAACGGGTGCAGGAGCGACCCGAGCCAGTCGGTCTGAGCTGAGGTGACCCCCCAGCGCCCTTCGGGGTTCTCCGTGCCCGGGGGCACAGGGAGCAGGCGAGCACACCTGTTCCCAGGAGGAGCAGGTGAACATACCGGGAGGAGGGGGCTTGGAGGCCGCAGCCCTGGCCTCGGGCCGGGGGCGTTGCTGAGTTGCGCCACCCGCACCAGGGTCTGGACACCTTTCTGTCCAGACCGACCTCGAGCCCCGAGGGGCGAAGTCGCCTGAAGCGCGACGCCGGCTCCGCCTTCCGCGGCCGAAGGCGCCGTGGATCTTATTTACAGCTTTGCGTCTCCTCGGCTCGGAGGGCGACGTGATTTTCGCGCTGAGAACTCAGCCCCTGCCCCCCCGCCCCCCGACAGCGCGTGCGGACCCCTGGCTGCGGCCGGTGGCGCCCAGGCCGCGCCGCGCGCGTCTTCCCTGGCCGGCGGTCCGGGGGGCTTGGGCAGCACTGTCCGGGTGCGGTTTGTCCGGAGAGCGTGGGCAGTGTCCGAGAAGACTGTCCTCCCCCACGCCCGCCCCCCACGTTTGGTCGCCACCGAGTAGCCGTGATTCACGGGCGTTTTCGCCCCAATTCCGTAGGATGCGAGTTTGGGAGGTTAAACAAGATGCTGAGGCCCTCGGAGGTGAAAAGAACTGAGGCTGCGGGAGCTCTCGGAGCCTGGGGTCGCCGGCCCGTCAGCGGGGGCGCTGCAGGGCGAGACCCTTCCCCCCCTCGGAAACTTCCCGCTCGCCGACGCCGCCTGGGTGGAACCGCGCAGCCGCGGGGCTCGCCGCTCTCCGGCTGCGGGGTCCGCGAGGACCCCGTCTGCGGTCCAGGGCTGAGCGACGCACACGCGGGGCCCCGAGCCGGGACGGTGTGCGGGACCTGCACCGCCACCAGCCCGGCCGTCTCGGGCTCGTTCTCGCGTCGGTCAGCGCGGTGGGCCTGTGCTCCGGCCACCGCCCAGCGGCCGCGCTGTGGCCGCCGTGGGAGCCTCACGCGTGCGCGGGGCTGGACCGGGTCGGCCCCGCTGCCGCAAGAGGGGGAGACATCATGCTCGAAGGGTCGGGTCAGACTCTGGAGAACGGCAGCCCCCCCCCCCCGCCCCCCAAAGCCGCCTTTGTGCAAGGCACAGAGGAAGCAATCCTGCCGCACTCCGGGCCCGCGGCCCGCCCGCCGATGCCGGCCCAGCGCGCGCATCGATCGCCACTGCGGAGATCGATTTAACGTCAGCCGGCGATTTAATCATGTTTTCTTTCCTGTCTGTTTACAGTCTTTCTTCTTTTGTCTGCCCCGGAGCAGGCTTTCAGCCTCGGAGCTGGTCCAAATAACTTTGTTTTCCATTTGCATTGTTTTCAAGAAATGATTAAACCGCCCAGGGCAGGACGTTGGTGGGCAGCGTCACGTGACTGTTCAATGTCACGGAGAAACGGCAGCGGGAGCCTTGGGGTCCCAGCCCCGCGCTGTGCGGGTCAGGGCCAGGGGCAGTCGGTCTTCCTCCCCAGCTGTGAGGAGGGCGCTGGCCCCCGGGGTGATGCCCTCCGGTCCTGCCCCTCTCCCTGGAGCCCGGGTGCACCTGGCCGTCAGCGCCCCGCCAGAGGTGGCCGGGCACACGGAGCGGCACAGAGCACGTGCAGAGGGGAAGCCGCTGCCGTGTGGCAGGAAGGCTTTGCGATGATGCACTTTGTTTTGAAGTGGCTTCTGTCCCCCGGGCGACTTTTATGCTTGGTGCCGGTATTTCGGCCTCGCGGGAGGCAGGCAGACGGGGGGGGGGGGGGGGGGGGGGGGGCAGCTGCTGGTGGCTCTGAGGACCCGGTTCTCTGGTGGCGGCTGACATCAGTGGGTTCTTGCCCCCGACCAGTGCGGGCAGAGAAAAGGATTCGGAGCTGCTCAGGTCCACGTCAGTCCTGTGCTGACGCCACTTTTACTAGGAAATCTCTAGGATTTGAGGACTTGGCTTTCAGTTGTTGAAACAGTGCCCTGGGTCCTCACCAGCGCTCGGCGGTGTCCGTGTTTGGATTTTGGCCATTCGGACAGGGGCGTGGTGGTGTCTCATTGTGGGTTTGGAATAGGTCATTTTCCTCTCGTTTCACGTTTGTTCGTTCGCGCACAAAATGAAAAGCCTCCCCAATTTGTTTTACTGCTGGCGCAATTCCTTTTTATAAGTCTTGACCCAAACAGCACAGCAAATTAGACTAATCTCGCTTATACATGCAGATGCATTAAATTGTAAATAAAACACCATCTAATCGAATCCAGCAGGATATTGAAAGAATTATCCACTTCGCCTTGATTTCAAAAAGGATTTATGTCAGTGAGGAAATGATGGCTTAATATAGAGCACTATTAACCTAGTTCATGGCACCAATAAGCCTAAGGATAGACACAGAACACTCATTTTGATAAATTTCTAACACACTCTATTCAGGACTTAAAAAATGTCTTAGCAGATTAGGAGTAGACTGATGCTCCTTCCTTCACTCGGTAAGTAATCTGCCTTCTGCACCGCAGCCCAGCGTCGGGTGACGGTGAAGAGACCCGTCTCCCTGCAAAAGCAAGAGAGAGAGCCTTCCCCACCCTCGCTGACCTGAGCGTTCTAGACGACGCAATAAGACAAGAAGGAAGGGCGCTAGCAGCGATGCCCACCTCCAAAAGGCAGGGGGGCGATCGCGCTCTGAGGATGTTTCCATCGTCCACCTCAGAAACCTCAGGAGTAAGTCGAAAATGTTAGCGGAACTATTAAAAGTTTGCCTTAAAATGGCTAGGTACGGCATTAAAACATTGGGGGTTCTGCGTGTTGGCAGGAACTAGTTAAAAAATTTAAGAGAGAAAAGATCCTGTCCATCATAGTATATAAAGTATCTTGGAATAAATTTTAGGAAAGGTACAGAACTCATATTACACACCAATTTTTTTTTTTTATTTCACTGCATGGAAAGCTATGCCATGTTCCTAAATGTAAAAATTATAAATATATACTTTCCCCGTAACTAATAAAAATATATAAGTATTTTCGGTCCAGGTCATGTTAGGGTATTTTTGGAAGTTGACCAAGTGATTCTTTGAGAAATGATAAACAGACGATAATTAATAGACAAAATTTTTAGAAAAGAAAAAGGTGTATTTGCTCTACCAAATTAAAGGTATTATGAAAAAATATCAAATCAAATAGTGTGAAAAGGTTAGATCCACACACACACACAAAACAGACAACTGAGAAACAATATTTTAAAACAATTTGGTGTACGAGAAGGTGCACATTTCCCGCTAGTGGGAAGAGACGGGTTCTCGGCGAGCGGGGCTGAACGCTAGGTTACTGCCGTTTGGAACAGAAGAGTTGGCGATCTGTTTCCTGTCAGACGCCAAAATAGATCTCACGTTGATTAAATAATTCCACGTGGAAAAAAGAAAGACCCATAAAAGGATCAGAAGGGGAAAAAAGAGCCTTACTTATCTGATCTTAGACCGGAGAGAACCCCATAAAGGCAAAGATCGATAGGTTTGATTACATTTAATTTAAACTATTTGCAAATTAAAAATAGTATTTCAAGTTAAAAGGCAAACAAAATCCACTGGGGGAAATATTCACATACGACAGATAAAGAGTTAAAGTTCTTAAATATAAAAATACTCTTAAGGATCAATAAGAAAAAGTTGGATATCCAAGGAGATAATTGAACAGATGGCATCGATAGAGAATTCGCAGAAGAAAGACGAATGGCCAATAAAAATAAGTACAGTGTTCAGCTCCATTAGTAATCAAATAATTCACAGTAAAATGAAAAAAAAAGATTTTTTTTCGATGTTCACCTTGACGGAGAAAAAATAATGAGGTGACAGCGGCCCAGAGCTGGCAGAAGGGTGAGCGGGGCAGGTGCGGCGAGGAGTAGATTGGAGTTTTCAGAGGTAATTCTACGACTTTTTATCAGGATTCTTAATGCTTCAACCATCCGACCCGGCAATGAACCTCTCTGAAGCATTTATGCTAAAGAAACAATAACGAGGCACATCTGGTCATCTTTGTTTCGGTGTTGTAAATAACACCAGAGGTCGCAGACGACTTGCGTAGGTAAAACAGGGGACGAACCCCTAGGAAGTCGGCCCTAGTCCTGTGGAACAGAGAGTCATAATTTTGTAGACTACCCGATGAGTCGGAAAACTCATAATAATGTCACGATAAGGGACAGAAAGGATGTCATTCGTAAGGAACCTTTTAAGCCCGATGCTGTAAAATAAATGTTTTTTTTTTTTAAATGTGTATGATATAAAGTAGTCATTGTGTAGCGCTAGCTGATGGAATTAAGGGTAATCAGAAGCTGATTTTTCACATCTTCCAAATTTTGTACAATGAGTATGCAATTTTTTTTACAGTCAGCGATGAAAGGACTATTATCAGGGCTTTGCAGACTGAAACGGAGAAAGGAAATTCATTTGGGGCTATGTGACGCATATTTGACTGCAGAAGTGTTTGAGGACGTTTTCTCAGCATCTCTGTTGGGGGTTCTCTGGCGGGGGATGTTCGCTGGGAGATGGGGACCGGCGTGCACGGTGTGGACACAGGGAGGGCCCCCTTCCCCTCCTCCCGCTCCCGGCCTGGGGACCAGCGAGCACGACCCTCAGGGGCTCGATTTGGGCTATTTTATCTTCTTGGGGTCGGGAAAGCAGGACACCCTACTTACGCCGTCCAACACCCAACGCAGAGAGCATCAGGGAGACGGTTCGGAGCCTTAGTCGTGAGGGGCGCTGTCCCCACCGGCGGTCGCCCCCGCGGGCATTCGTCCCTGACGCCTCTGACGGCCAGCATCCTCTCTGTCACCGCACACTGTGAGCGCAAGTTTAAGCCCAGAAGTTCTGCGGCAGACTCCGACGGGAGGGGGGCGTGTCGCTTTTCTGTCGGCGCGTCCCCTCATCTCCGGACACCGTACCCGCTCCGCCCGGCCAGCAGCCTCACCTCAGTGGCCGCCGGCCCGCCGGCCCTGCTCCAGCTCAGACGGCCGGTACCCCGGTACGCGCGCAGAAGGCCGCGCTCGGGGGGGGGGGGGGGGGGCGCGCTCGGGGGGCCGCGCTCGGGGGGCCATGCTCGGGGCGCCAGCGTGCCTTTGTCGGCGCGATGACGACGATGACGACTAGTGTTTGGCAGATGATGATGCGTCAGTGGACTTGCCGGTACTTACTTCCCCCTGGGGATAATGGTTTCCATTGACCGTCTCGTCTGGAGAAAGTTTCTAAGCGCTGCTTATGCTTCAAACGGGGACTCAGGTGAAGGGGCTGCCCAGCGCGCGGCTGGTCAGCGGTGGATTCGGGGGTTTGGGGGTGGGCCAGCGGGCCACGACGTGTCGCCGGGTGTCACGCACTTTCTGGTCTCTCCCACGTGCTTCCCTCGTGACCCAGGCCAGCTTGCTCAAGCCGGGTCTGGACCCAGTACGCTGAGTTTGGTTTGACCAGCTTTGCCCGAATGTTAACTTCTATCTTCGCAGCCCGAGCTCGTGCGATTTTCCTTCTGTGACATTTTTGGACCTGCCACGTCGCCCTCTGAGTTCATGGGGACTTTTCCACGTGAACTGAGTGGCCTCCACGGCTCTCGCCCCCCCTGCTAACAGCACGCATTATACTGGGGTTCGGGGTTTCGCGGTCACGCTAGATAAACTCCACCTCACTAGTTCTGCTTCGGATCGAGACTCTTTCCACGTGCGTTTTTAAAAAATGCGATCGGGCTGTTGGATGATTAGCAGCACCTCAACGCTGATCACGTGCGAGCCACGTGTTTCACCGGCGGGGGCGGGGCACGTCTTCACTGCGGATGACGGGCGCAGGGCCGTGGCGTCGAGGCTGCAGACCGGCGGCGAGCACGGGGGTCCCTTCCCACGAGAAACGAGCCCGCCGCGCGCGTCGGCCTCGCCCGCGCCCCGTCCCCTCCCGCTCGGGTCGCGGCTCTCCCCTGGAAGGAGACTCGGCTGTGTCGGCGGCCGTCCTGGGAGTCGTGCTGTTGACGGAAATCCGCCACGCGAGTTGGCTTGAGCGGCATTTCTCAGCTTCTCGCCACAGCGGGAGGGAGGCGGGTGCTGCGCTCGGGGCGGTGGGTGAGTCCTGTGGCTGCGGAGGCCTGGGCCAGGGGTCTTCTTGGGGCCCTCGGGGAGCCCCACTCACTGCTCTGGGGGTTTCTGCAGCCCATCCGTCGGTCACCCCGCTGCTGGTGCTTCCTGCCCTCTGCACGCTTGCCAGGGACGTCGGACAGCCTTGGGGTGACTCCTGACCACAGACTGGGAGGCGGGGCTTCCGGAGACGCCGTCACTTCCGGAGACGCCGTCACGTCACTTCCGGAGACGTCGTTCCGCGTGTAGCGGACGGCAGACTCCAGACGTCGGCTGGTTCGCAGGCTGACCGCAGACTAACGCGGCGGCGTCTGCCGGCCCCGCACCGGCACCGGCCCCGCATCTCCGCGGCGACGCCTCGCGCACACTTAGCGTTACCCGCCGACGGAATCGCACATCCGGGCGCCGTCTGAAGCGCCACCGCCGAATGGTGCTCGCGGTTTGAGCACGCGGGGACACGCTGCTGTGCGTTCGCCGTCCAGCTCCCGGGCCGCAGCAGCCCGGGCGGGGGGTCGCCGGGACGGCAGAGCTGGCGGGAGCGCTAAGACCCCCGCTTCCCCCCGGGAGCCGGGGCGCCTCGGCATGCCACACGGCTCTCCCTGGGCCCCCCGCCTGTCTGCAGCTTCTCAGAGCCCCTTGCCTCCGGCGGGCGGTCCCGGGCAGCTCGCGCCCGGGGGAGCGGGACGGGTGGACGGACCGGCCACGATCATGGGGGAATAAACCGACCGATGGGATGAAGTCCCCGGTGGCGGAGGGTGCGGTGGGTGGGGGGGGTGTCGGACCGGTCTCCCACTTTGACAACGCCCTGCGCTCTCCCTGTCCCGCTGGTCCCGGGGTGGGGGGCAGGACGCCGACCCAGGGGATGCCCCAGGCCCGGGGAGGAGGGCGCGGGGGCCCCGGGCCCGCCTGGGGTCTGAGCGGGCAGCGGCACGCGGGGCAGGGCTTGGCTCAGCTCCCGTCCGTGCCGACCCGACGGGTAGCCGCGCGCCACGCGGATCCCGCCCGGGGCCTCCGCCTTCCCGCCCTGTGCCTGCGCCACCGCGAGCATGAGTTGGCCTGTGGCACGCGCGGGATGACGCTGCGCTTCCGCCCGCCCGGCCCACGTCCGAGGCCTTGTGCTTCCCGAGCGCCGCTGCCCAGCTCGGCCCTCCGCCTGGCGCTGCCCCACAGGCCCTCTTTGTTCTGAGCTGAGCCCTTTCACTGTCCCACCGCAGTGGACAAGGGACAAAGGGCAGCGGCCTGAGTCACTGCTGACCGGACGGCCCTTCCCGGCCCTGTCCCCGGCCCCCGGCCTCCATATCCAAGGTCCCTGGGCCCTGAGATTTGTTTCCCTCTTGATTCTTCCCTCCCACTTTCCCGTCCCTTCCCTCCCCTCCCCTCCCCTCTCGCTCCTTCCCCCTCCTCCTCACTCTAAGGGTGGTGGCTGAGGGGGTCACTCGGTAAGGAGACCGGTTTCACGCATGCCCCTGGAAAGCAGCCCGACCCCAGAGAGAGAGTGTGGGGCCGTGACAGTGTGCGGGGCAGCAGAGCTGGGCGTCCTGGGAAGACGGGGCCTGGTTTGCCCCCCCCTCCCCCACACACACACCCTGGAGGCCCACGTGCAGGTGGCGTGGGGCAGAGCGCTCTCTGTCAGGGTAGGGGTAGCGGCTAGGTGGCCCGGAGGGGCTCTGGTTCTGGGTAGGGGATTGGACAGAGTGACCTCCAAGCTTCCTCCCCTTGCCTGGGGACTAAGCACCTTGTTTCCCGGTGAGGCTTCTCTGGACAGGGGTGACATCAAATTCCTTCCTCCTCGCTCCCCCCACCCCCCCGCCCCATCTGGCAATCTCTGTGTCTATGAGTTTGTTTCTGTTTTGTTTGTTTATTTTGTTCTTTAGATTCCACATGTAAGTGAAATCACATGGCGTTTGTCTTTCTGGGTTTGATTTACTCAGCACAGTACCCTCTAGGTCCATCCATGCTGTTGCAGATGGCAAGATTTCATTCTTCTTCATGGCTGAATAATATTCCATTGTACAGATACGTACCACATCTTTATCCATTCATCCATGAGTGGACACCCAGGCGGCCTCTGTATCTTGGCTGTTGTAGATACTGCTGTAATGAACATATGGATGCACATGTCCCCTCGAAGTAGGGTTTTGGGTTTCTTTGGATAAACGCCCAGAAGTGGGCTAACTGGGTCCTTCTTTGCCTCTTGTTATAGCCTTTGTTTTAAAGTCTATTTCGTCTGATATAAGTATTGCTAGCCCAGATTTTTTTTTTCATTTCCGTTTTCATGAAATCTGTCTTTCCATCCCTTCGCGTTCGGTCTGTGTGTGTCTTTCGATCTGAGGTGAGTCTCTTGCATGTGGATGTCCGATTTTCCCAGCCCTGCA